>NC_138305.1:61230000-61862500 GCF_965601325.2 Salmo salar
TGTAATATCTGTTAGTGCCATTCTGCTTCTGCATTCTGACATCTCTTCATTGTTTTTAACCACCTTGTTTGACAGTGTGTGAACTAAGTGTATTTAAACATCTGCACAGCCCAAACGCGCTATATTACAAACATTCTCTGTTCTCATTTCTGTTCCGCTTTAGTTCTCACTAATTGGACAGACTATATCTGAAATGAGTGTTTCCTTATCACTCAGAAGATCAAAGAAATCATACACAGATTAGAGAGGAGACCGATAACGACCGTATGTGAGTGTGCGCGCACTCGTCTAGAACCGAACATCTAGGGCAAAATCGGACAACGGAACACATATCTCTTCTGTTCTCTCAGATGTCTCTTCTGCTATCTTTCTCTCTGTCTTTGTCTTACTCTTCTCTCTGTACTGTACACCCTTTTTTCATCATCACTGTGACAGATGCCAGAATGATAATTTAGCATGCCATACAAACAGCTATTCAATTAATAAAACCATGAAATGAATATATAATATAAATACCATCTGAACCATACTAAGCAATAACCTTCTGTACAAAAACAGTTTGTTTGTTTACAGTTTGTTTATTTGTGCTAATTTATATACCCACAGCATGATGCTGCCACCACCATGCTTCACTGTAGGGATGGTGCCAGGTTTCTTCCAGACATGACACTTGGCATTCAGGCCAATGAGTTCAATATTGGTTTCATCAGACCAGAGAATCTTGTCTCTCATGGTCTGCCTTTTGGTAAAGCCCAAGCGGGCTGTCGTTTGTCTTTCACTGAGGAGTGGCTTCTGTCTGGCCAACCTACCATAAAGGCCTGGTAGACTGGTGGTGCTGCAGAGATGGTTGTCCTGGAAGGTTCTCTCATCTCCACAGAGGAACTCTAGAGCTCTGTCAGAGTAACCATCGGGTTCTTGGTCACCTCCCTGACCAAGGCCCTTCTCCCCCAACTGCTCAATTTGTCCAGGCAGCCAGCTCTTGGAAGAGTCTTGGTGGTTCCAAACTTCTTCCATTTAAAAATGATGGAGGCCAAGGTTTCTTGGGGACCTTCAATGTTGCATAATTATTTTGGTAGCCTTCTCCAGATATGTTCCTCGACACAATTATTATACGGACGATTCTTTTGACCTAATGGCTTGGTTTTTTCTCTGACATGCACTGTCAACTGTGAGAGCTTATATAGACAGGTATGTGCCTTTCCAAATCATGTTCAGTCAATTAAATTTACCACAAGTGGACTCCTATCAAGTTGTAGAAACATCTCAAGGATGCACCTGTGCTCAATTTCGAGTCACAAAGGAAAGTGTCTGAATACTTATGTAAATAAAGTATTTCTGTTTTTTATTTTTTATACATTGGATAAAACATTTAAAAACCTGTTTTGCTTTGTCATTATGGTGTATTGTGTGGCTTGCTGAGGATTATACTTGTTTAATCCATTTTAGATTACGGCTGTAATATAAAAAAATTGGGAAAAAGTAATGGAGTCTGAATACTTTCCGAAAGGCACTGTATAGACACACACCCTATGTGTTTGAATAACATCAACTACATATGCACTGAGCTTGGCTGATGCTTTAAGCACACTGTTTGATTAAATAATTAAGACACACAAATTACTCAAGAAAGAGCCCAGTGGTCACACTGTGTTAGTGCCTGTTTGACTGGCCCACGTTGTTTTGCTCTCCTCCTTACTGCACTGAAAAGGCACCACAGCACAGCAAGTGTTTATTGCTCTGTCCATGCTGAAGCTGCTACATCATTTCAGCCATTTAGGTTCTTCCTTGTTTCTGACTGAAAAGCTCTGTTACCGAAATCTCTAATTTGTTTAGGAAAAACATTCCCTATTCCCTCAACCCATGCTCTCTTTATGTGAAACATATAAGCATTGCATGCATGATAATAACAAACTCTGAACACAGTAACACATGACAGCAAAATGGATGCGGAGGACGTGAAAAAGAAACTCGAAATGGGCAAATGTTTACTGGTTGCTCAGGAGGGAAAGGATAGGTTAGATGTGTGGAAGACATTTGACTTAGTTGTGGAAACTACTGGCGATCCAGAATAAGGAGAGTATAGGAGCAAGCCTTTTGTGAGTATTATTTGTGCCAAACAGTTGCTGTTAGATTACAATATTATAATTTTTTTGACCATTTGGAACAATGTAAGAATCCCAAGTGTACCAGAGAGTCTATTCTAATGGAAAAAAAGATATATAAAGTCTTTATTACAGCAGACTAAAAACAGTTGCATGCATTCGTGAATTGTGGTTTGTTTATTGTTTAGGCACATTTTTTCAAAGCTTCCTTTGTTATTTAATTGTAAGACTAAAATGCTTGATTGCATTTCTAAGCATGAATGTCTGGTATGCTGTGTGATGGCATGAAGGAATGATACAGTAGCCTATATACTGTACTGACATGTGGGCCAAAGTAAGTTAGGGGATTAAGACTAAACAGGACACGCTCTTAGGCCTACAGATCAATGGTGGTTATACAAGTCTACTATACAAAACCTACTAATGATAAAGACATGACTTATTATTATAATGATGATCATGATAATAATTGTAATAATAACAATAAAAAGGAGATCCCGAGTGGGCTCCTGAGTGGGCTCTCGAGTGGCGCAGCGGTCTAAGGCACTGCATCTCAGTGCTAGAGATGTCACTACAGACCCTGGTTTAATTCCAGGCTGTATCACAACCGGCCATGATCGAGAGTCCCATAGGGCGGCGCACAATTGGCCCAGCATCGTCCGGGTAAGAGTTTGGCCGGGGTAGGCCGTCATTGTAAATAAGAATTTTGCTCTAAACTGACTTGCCTGGTTAAATAAAGGTTAAATAAAAAAATAAAAAAGGAGGGTGCAAGAGCTGCATGCATGTTATGTGTGACAATCAGGTGCTGTTTGATTATAATAAAAATGTTCAGTCTGTTTGGAACAGTCTAAACAACCCTAAATAAATTATAAGCAATACCAGTCTGTTCTAACTACTTTTTTTAAAGCCTTTATTACAGCATATCAAAGATTGAAAACAGCTGTTAAATTGCTTTATCCGACATTTTGCCGTTGCACGAGGCTTGGTGCTCACGGAATCAGTAGGCTATTAAACAAACACTTAAACAAGCAACAGAAGCAAGATCTGTCTTCTGTAGATATATATGGATGATTTATAAAGCCAGGCATATTTAACAGTTAGGCTATTGATTACAGAGCTAATTAGGTTGGTTTCCTCTCTCCTCAATTTTCTAAGACAATTAATCTAAGGCAAGGGCTGTTTCTTCGTCTCTGCTGCTGTGCCTCCGCTGCATTATTCTCAATCTCAATATGCTAGTTAACTTTGGTATTATGCACATAGCACATAGTAACATAGGGAAAGGTGCCAATTCTACAGCACATTGAATATTGTTTCAGAACCGTGAACAGCAGCTATATCCAATGTGCGAGAAAGTGCATTTGTTCTAAAATAATATTCGATTTATTAGTGTTGCACCATTATTTTTACATAATATAACCATATACAATTTCAGTATCACGTCTTAGAGTGATGGACTGTGCCATCTCCGTGGCCTCCGAGACGGGCGCGAATCAGACCATTTCCATGTAATTAGGCTTGTGCACCATAAAAATAAATTGCGACTGCTGGACTAAAGAAATCTCAGTCGCCCAACAGTCTATCGACCAAACAATGGACCAGTCGACTGAATGGGTTCAGCCCTACATTTGGTGCTTGTTTGTGAATGTAGTAATTGTGTTTTATGTGGTTATTTTCATTTAGTTTCAAATGTAGAGAGGCACTCTGTTTTCTCTGTGCGTTGGTGTTGCTATAGAACGGTTTGACTAATGAACTATACGACTGATAGACAAAGGCACAGGTGCAACAGAAAAAGAGAGGGAAGGAGAGATGACGTGATTGATTTGAGGGAAATGGATGAAGTGTTTAAGAGGGGGAGAGAGGGGAAAACAAATGGAGTGAGTTGGAGTAAACCCGTAAAGCTCAAGAGAAAAAGGATAGGAAATACAGTAGATGGTGTGAGAGAGAAGGGGATCTGTGAAGTGAGAGAGAGACCAATAGATATAGATGAGGTGAGAGAGAAATAGATAGAGATATAGGAGAGCTCTACGCATTTGTCTAGCTGCAGCACAACTCTTATAGAGAAGTGCGTGGAAGTCCTCAATAGCACTCCAGAGCACTCCAGCCATAAATGAAATCTCATGCACACCATCATGATCTTACTATACACATCAGTCGTAGTCCATAACGTAGGACTCATCTTCAATCAACTGTGTAAGTGTTCCGTAAGGCACCACGCAATCATCACAATCAGTATAGTCATACTATCTAGTTCATCTCATTCTGCAGTCAAGAATCATTCATTATATCACAACATTGGACAATGTATGACTTTATCCCCTCAGACACAGCATTAAGGCATATCTTATGGCATCACTTGAGTCACGCATTAGTGTGTGTGTCTAGGGCAGACGGTGTGGTGTTTCAGAACCACTTGAGTCAGTGTAACCCCTATGGTTCTGGCCTTGTCTGTCTGCTGCTATTTCTGCTCTCTCCTTTCTGCCATCTAAATTAGAAGGGTTGTACTAGACACAGCAGAGACCTAGATGAAGAGGAATATCCACTCCCTCCCTCCTTTCCACTCCCTCTGGCCCCCATAGTAATGGTAACAGCTATTTGTTCATTAGTTTCCTTAGGTACACCCAGTCTCCAGGAGCACTCTGTAAAACGGAGCATGAACACACGCACACACACACACACACACACACACACACCACACACACACACACACACACACACACACACACACACGCAGCACACACAAACACTTTTTTCCTCCCTCCCTCATGCTCTCGCTCTCCCACTCACTCTGTTCTTTCCATTTCCATGTAATTAGGCTAATTGAGTTTTGTGTTGTGGATGAGTCTGAAGCTCAAACACACTAACACCTCTCTGCCTCTCAGCACCGCAGCCTTGCCTTGCCTCGCTCCTCGGCTGGCACAGCCTGTTTCATCACAGAGATGGATATGGGGAGAGAAAAGAGAGGGAGGAGAAAATGACAAGCAGATCAACATGGATGCCTGCTTTTAACATTATTTGAAGACTGTGTATGTTACTGTACAACACACACACAATCACACACAAACTTAAGCACGCATGCACGCACACACACACACACACACACACACACACACACACACACACACACACACACACACACACACACACACACACACACACACACAGACACACGGGGGGCAATCACTTGACTCTATATGAATAAATGTAAGGGGAAGAGTCAGCTCTTTTAGATTTGTGCCTCTCAGATATTGCCCTTCTCTTTCTATCACTCCCCTTGTCTCTTCTCTCTTTATCCCTCCTTTTCAGGCTAATTTGAATAACTCTTCGCTGTGCTGTAAGCGCAATTTAAAAGAAACACACTTTACTGGCCGAGAAGCATAGCAGCACTCTCACAGAAATCCCTCTCATTCCTCCAGTGACTATACTAGGGGTCAAGTCTCTACGCAACCGCAGCCCATGTGTTGTGAATGGCAGGGTGGACTTGGTATTTTTGTGGCCTGTTGTATTGTCTTTAATTTCCTGGTGTCCTTGTCTTGGATAACATAATTCTTCTCCAGTCACCTCAGATTAGTCCATCCATGACAGAGATGGGTTATTCATCATGAAAACTGATGACAAGAGGATTTGCCCTGTCACCACCTTGAGTGAGTGTGTGTGTGTGGGGGGGGGGGGGGGGGGGGTAGGCGTGTGTGTAGGCGTGCATGCAACACTGATTGTCCACAGAAGATGCATTGCAATGATGCACGGACAAGCAACCTTCCCAAGATGTCTAACTGTTTGTCTGGGTGCTGTCTGAGTACCTGCATAGACCTCTCCATGTCATTAGCTACATTGTGAAACACGGTGTCTACTGCCGTGTTAAGTGTCGTGTTAAGGCGTTAATGGATCTTAAAGCTGATTGGAGGGCGCAACAGGAACAGCAGGTTAATGGTGCTCCAGGCTCAGCCCCGCCCCTACAGAACAGGACCTGCCAGTCAACACAATGGCTGTTAAGGATGAACAATGGCCCTTGCCGACCGGGCTCTCTGTCTCTCCGATTAGAGAGAGCTGTTAACACAGAGTTGAAATAGGTTCTGCCCACTGAAAACTTACGATCTGAGCCAACTACAAGCAAGACAAGGGTACCATAGGATGCGTTGAGTTAATATGTGCTACTCTGTGAATTGAACCTAATTCCATAGAGTGAGAGGTAATATAAGATGCGTACACTCTCCTATCCCTGTTGACTACAGAGAGTAAGACCTCATCCCTGGAGAGACCAGACATAGGGTCATACAGACAAAGAACATTATTTAAGGCCTAGCCTGTATCTCTACTTAGTCCTTATCCTATAGAGAGAACCGCTTGGCTAGAACATTGGGACGGGCCCAGTTCTCACTTTATGAGGTGTCTGAGAGACCCACAGTAAGGAGGGAGGTAAAGGCATGCAGAGAACATTACTCTATCTAGACTCTGTGGAGGCTTTTTCATCTCAAGGGAGACAGCAGCAGAGAAGGATCGGCGGGACAAGGCTGCATCTTCTGCATATTCTCATTACCACCAGAGGCACCTTGGAGAGAGCAGCAATATATGGGAGACTGAGAGAGATGGAAACTCCATAAAGTAAAATGGGTAGGTGTGAAAATGGATCCCTAGGGAGGACAGAGATGCAATAGAGAGTGAAAGTGACTGAGGCACACACACACACACCATAGCATCTAAACCCCAGGGGAGGTGATGAGATAGTAGACTAGGTGATAGAAGGGAGCCCCTGCTAAGAACAGATGGAACACAGAGTACGAGTTAGTTTAGACCTAAATGGAAAAATGGATTGGAGGAGATTGCAGACCATGCAGTCAACAAAGGATAGAGATTCAGGATGAAACCCTAGGGGACTTCTATCCCTTCTGATCTAGACACAGGGATGGAGAGGCCGAGAGAGAGACAAGGAGAGATGAAACTCTAACATCATGATAAGAGTGATAGCTACATTGATTTTGGTGCTGCATCCCCAGAGGGAACATATAGTAATGCAGAGCGACTTGACTTACTGTAAACATTCAGGAAGTAAATAACCAGCAGCCTCTTGTCATGGTGACAGGCAGCGTTGGTTTATTAAAGAAAACACTTAAACAAAACGACGAAAACCGTTCCGTAAGGCAACACAGGCTATACAGGAAAACAACCACCCACAAAACACAAGTGAAAACAAACCCAACGAAATATGGCCTCCAATTAGAGACAACGACAACCAGCTGCCTCTAATTGGAGGTCATTGCCAAAAACCCAACATAGAAATAGAAAACTAGATATACACATAGAAAATATAGAACATAAACCAAAAACACCGAAACACACAAAATAAACATCCCCTGCCACGCCCTGACCAAACTACAATGACAAATGACCCCTTTTACTCGTCAGGACGTGACAATACTATATACTCAGTACATTTACTTTACATTTTAGTCATTTAGCAAATGCTCTTATCCAGAGTGACTTACAGTAGTGAGTTCATACAGCATTCAGTGACAGCAGTATTTGTTTGTCTATAGACTATAGGATGAATAGAATATGCACGTCAAACTTATCAGGTGCATGTCTGCAACTCTGGTAGGCTCCCATGGTGATTTAATCAGAAGCACAAATAAAATATTTTTGTTCCGAGTTGGATCTTTCTCAGGTCAACTCGGAAAACGAAGTTGCTTTTTTGTGCTTCTAATTAAATCACAATAGTAGCATAGCAGAGTTGCGGACATTCCTTTTTTCTTTGATTATCATAGACAGCCAGTCATTTACAATGGCCTTTGACCTCATTGAGATTCCCCTGTTTGTCTGTCTGGTTGGCAGGCTGGCTGCTGTAGTGTAGTGTATAGGCTTAGGCTGAATTCAGTATATTTGGAAAAAGCCAAAATATGTTTTTTCAATACCATCAATAGCATTGAAACTATTTCTTTTGAAGTTTTTTAATACGTTTTAATATTTGTAGCTACTTTTTAAATAAATACCTACAGTCAACCAGCAATACATGATCAATTCTTCATTTCACCTTTCACATTATTATGAAGCTTAGGTAGTCCCCAGTCAGGTGTCACATGGTGTTTGTTTACAAGCACACGATGACGAGAGACCGGAGCCTTGTGAGTCACTCAACTAAATGTTTGCCAGATATCTTGTAACTATTAAGTTAACTGTCTAAAATGTGCTAAAGGCTCTGCAGTTGCTGATTTAGTAGCTAGTTATGTCACGCCCTGATCTGTTTCACCTGTCCTTGTGATTGTCTCCACCCCATCCAGGTGTTGCTTATTTTCCCTACTGTATGTATCCCTGTGTTTCTTGCCTCTCTGTGCCAGTTTGTCTTGTATGTTCAAGTCAACCGGCGTGTTTTTCCTGGTTTTCGATTCTCTTTTACTAGTCCTCCTGGTTTTGACCTTTGCCTGTTTTTCTGGACTCCATTCCTGCCTGCCTGACCATTCTGCCTGCCCTGACCACAAGCCTGCCTGCCATTCTGTACCTCTGGAACTCTGAACTGGTTTTGACCTTTTGCCTGTCCACGACCATTCTCTTGCCTACCCCTTTTGGATTGTTAATAAACATCTTGGACTCTAACCATCTGCCACCTGTGTCTGCATCTGGGTCTCGCCTTGTGCCCTTATAGTTAGCTATCTAGCTAAGTGCTTAGCTTTTTCCAAAACCAAGCATTTGCTTGGTAACAGCAGAGAATCCCCTCCTGGATCAAGAGCCTAGCTGGCTGATATTTGTTAAGTCTCTACTCTCCTTTCCTTGGCTCCTTGTTGACTCTCCAATCAGACTTCAAGGCCTGCACTCATCTGTTCAGGTTACCCACAACTCCCTGTTTCTGATTAAACAAAGGAAGCGCTCTAAATTAGCTTTGCATGTTGGTATAGTGCTGTGTGTTTGAGAGTGTCTGCGTGCCTGTACTTGTTTGTGTATTTATGTGCATACATGTGCTTGTCATTCACACACAACCATAAAAAAAACTCTGGTGCTGCTGCTGTTTATATCTCATACGATCACTGGAATTACAATACAACACAGAAGCTGAACAGTATAGCTCTCTTCTCTGAACAGCATAGGATAGCTCTTGTTTTGAGTCATTCAGTAGGAGGTAAACTTTAACTAGGGTGACCACATGTCCCGGATTGTGTGGGACAGTTCTGCATTTTGTCCCTTTGTCCCGCATCCCGCAACCAAACCAATTTTATTGGTCACATACATATATTTAGCAGATGTTATTGCGGGTGTAGCGAAATGCTTGTGTTCCTAGCTCCAACAGTGCAGTAGTATCTAACAATTCACAATAATACACACATCTAAAAGTCAAAGAATGGAATAAAGAAATACATAAGTATTAGGACGAGCAATGTCGGAGTGGCATTCACTAAAATACAGTAGAATAGAATACAGTACATACATATTAAATGAGTAAAGCAGTATGTAAACATTATTAAATTGATTAGTGATTCCATGTCTATAGGGCAGCAGCCTCTAAGGTGCAGGGTTGAGTAGCTAGATGGAAGCCGGCTTGTGGTGGCTATTTAACAGTCTGATGGCCTTGAAATAGAAGCTGTTTTTCAGTCTCTCTGTCCCAGCTTTGATGCACCTGTACTGACCACACCTTCTGGATGATAGCGGGGTGAACAGGCCGTGGCTCGGGTGGTTGATATCCTTAATGATCTTTTTGGCCTTCCTGTGACATTGGGTGCTGTGGGTGTCCTGGAGAGCCGGCTGTGTGCCCCTGGTGATGAGTTGGGCAGACCGCACCACCCTCTGGAGAGCCCTGCTGTTGCGGGCGGTGCAGTTGCCATACCAGGTGGTGATACAGCCCAACAGGATGCTCTCAATTGTGCATCTGTAAAAGTTTGTAAGGGTCTTAGGGGCCAAGACGGATTTCTTCAGCCTCCTGAGGTTGAAGAAGCACTGTTGCGCCTTCTTCACCACACTGTCTGTGTGGGTGGACCATTTCAGATTGTCAGTGATGTGTACGCCGAGGAACTTGAAGCTTTTCAGCTTTTTCACTGCGGTCCCGTCGATGTGGGGGTGCTCCCTCTGTTGTTTCCTGAAGTCCACGATCAGCTTCTTTGTTTTGTTGACGTTGGGTGAGAGGTTCTTTTCCTGGCACCACACTCCCAGGGCCCTCACCTCCTCCTTGTAGGCTGTCTCATCATTGTTGGTAATCAGGGCTACTACTGTTGTGTCATCTGCAAACTTAATGATTGAGTTGGAGGCGTGCGTGGCCACGCAGTCATATGTGAACAGGGAGTACAGGAGGGGGGTGAACACACTTCCTTGTTGGGCCACGATGTTGAGGATCAACGAAGTGGAGGTGTTGTTTCCTTCCTGCGCCACCTGGGAGCGGCCCTTCAGGAAGTCCAGGACCCAGTTGCACAGGGCGGGGTTCAGACCCATGGCCTCGAGCTTAATGATGAGCTTGAAGGGTACTATGGTGTTGAATGCTGAGCTATAGTCAATGAACAGCATTCTTACATAGGTATTCCTCTTGTCCAGATGGGATAGGGCAAGAGGAATACCTATGTAAGAATGCTGTTCATTGACTATAGCTCAGCACCACCAAACCACCAAGCCACAACAACACTCCACCATAATCAATAGCTGATTGATTAAATTAGTCAGTCAGCAGCACTGCCATGGAACCACTGGTCCAAATCAATTTAAATGTCCCTATTGAAAACACCCTGGATGTTTTCAGACGCATCTCGCCGTGGGGAGCGTTGTTTTGTCTGGCTGTGCAATACAGCTTCTTTGAGATATTGAATGTGGAATGTGTTTTGTTAAATTAAGTCCTTAAATGAAGTCCTTTCAATGATGAAATGTTTGACTCAAACATACTGGTAATTGTAATTTACACAATATTGTAATTAAGAGTATAAATATCCTGTATGCATCTGCATATGCCTGCCTGACTTGAGAAATGTGTCCATGATGCAATCAATGTATCTACAGCAACACTGACAATGCAGTTCCATCTGTCCATCGATCTATGGTCTGTTCAGGGTTCACTATCTATCCATCCATCTATCCATCATTCCATCCATCCATCTACCTTCTATCCATTCTTATTCAATTGTAGCTCTGTGAAGGAAGACAGAGGATAGTGTATGTGAGCTAGTTGAGAGTGGTGCCCTCTGAGACCTTTCTATGCTGGTGTCCATTCCTGTATTGATTGCTGTGCAAAGTGTAACAGTGTAACTTCCTGTAACGCTCAGGTGGGGCTGTGCTCTCCAACACCTCTTATTGGAACCCTGGAGAAACATTTCTAAGAGTAGTGTAGTTGAGGACACACACGCACTCTCTCGCACGCACACACATGCACAGATCTTTCATCTCCCGAATTAGGACGCTGTCCCTCTAACAGGAAGTGTTGTGTTGGTGATAACCCCGGGCACCGGAAGTGACCTCGTTGACGTGGCCTGTGGAGAGGCTGGGTAGGAACGAGTGTTGAATGCATGATTCCTCTGTCTGAAAGCTGGCCTATGATATTATGGTAGTGAAAGAGTTCCTTAACTGCCTTTGCACTGAATACAGTACAGTTTGTTTTTGAGGTCCTCAGCTGTGTGTGTGTGTGTGTGTGTGTGTGTGTGTGTGTGTGTGTGTGTGTGTGTGTGTGTGTGTGTGTGTGTGTGTGTGTGTGTGTGTGTGTGTGTGTGTGTGTGTGTGTGTGTGTGTGTGTGTGTGTGTGTGTGTGTGTGTGTGTGTGCATCAGAGACATTAGAAGGTGAGAAATGAAAAAAGAGAGGGAATGACGAGATTAAGAGAGAGAGACAAAGTTATCTAGGTCAGAGAGCAAAAAGGTTGAAAGTGAGAAATAATGATATGCTAAACAGACATGATACACATTAGAGAGATAGGTGACCAAAGTTTGACTTATGGATGCCTTAAGAATATCACATTACTCTCTTTACACTGTAAAAACTTTGTTAGGTTAATCTGTGCATACAGAATAACCTAACTTAATGATAAAACAATGTGAATAATACTGTTTGTTGTGACACAGTAGTGGATGCTCTCCCAGTCTGAAGAGAGAACACTATACATTCCTATACACCCAACCCACACATTAGAAACATTGTTATTTTTCTCAACTTAAGTTCATCTTACATCTGGGAGGGGGTCTGTATATCCTGTTGTGTGTCCTCTAAATACATGAAGCTACATGCATTTTTTAAGCTTCTGGCCATTTTTCAACGTAGATCTGTAAGGAAGTAAAACACGTAACTTGGACAAATACTTAGTGGCCACATCAATCGCTAAAAGGTATTTGTGTGGTTTCTGTTAAAGCAGTATTTTACAGTCCACACAGGATAGCTAGTGTTTGTTGTCCCTGCAGTAACGGATACTGGGCTGTTTTAGCTCATAGCTCTACTCTGGCTCCTTGTCTACTTACATGCTGACCACACTGCCTACGTCGCATGAGCGAGCATTGCAAAATAAATGTACACATACATGTTATTCAATCATTGCACCCACTCTCATACTTGATTCCAACCTCTCTTTTAAAAAGCATGTGAAAAAGGTAATTTAAATAACCAAATTCAACCTAGCTAATTTCCGATTTATACAAAATTGTTTGACCACAGAGGTAGCAAAACTATATTTCAAATCGATGATACTCCCCCACTTAACATACTGCTTGACTAGTTGGACCCAAGCTTGCTATACAACATTAAAACCTATTCAGTCTGTCTACAAACAGGCTCTCAAAGTGCTCGATAGAAAGCCCAATAGCCATCATCACTGTTACATCCTCAGAAAGCATGAGCTCCTGAGTTGGGAAAATCTTGTGCAATACACCGACGCATGTCTTGTATTCAAGATCCTAAATGGCCTAGCTCCCCCTCCACTCAGTATTTTTGTAAAACAGAAAACCCAAACATATGGCAGCAGATCCACAAGGTCTGCCATGAGAGGTGACTGTATAGTTCCCTTAAGGAAAAGCACCTTTAGTTAATCTGCTTTCTCTGTGAGAGCTTCCCATGTCTGGAATACACTGCCATCAGACACACATAACTGCACCACATATCACACTTTCACAAAATGCATGAAGACATGGCTAAAGGTCAATCAGACTTGTGAACATTATCCCTAGCTGTGTATTGCCGCTTTCCATGTTGTTTGTTGTCTGTAGCTTGTGAGGTGTGGAAACATTTTGTTGTTTTTATGGATTTTGTCTTGTTGCTTTTTGTTCTATGTTGCTCTGTCTGTATGCTACATCTTGCTTGTCCTATGTTGCTCTGTCTGTATGCTATGTCTTGCTTGTCCTATGTTACTCTGCGTGTGCTCACTGTTCAATGATTGTCTATATTGTAATTGTTTTTAATAACCTGCCCAGGGACTGCGGTTGAAAATTAGCCGGCTGGCTAAAACCGGCACTTTTACTGAAACGTTGATTAATGTGCACTGTCCCTGTAAAAAATAAAATAAACTCAAACTTAAACTCAAACTCTGCTCGCGCGCACCAACGAACGTCTGCTGCGTAGCCAGACGCTAAAATAGAACTTGATTCTATTTGTGACGCTTGACGCGCTGCAAGTCCCGCCTGTCCCATCTCCTCATTGGTTTTTAAGAGCATATACCCACGTGGGTGATTGAAAGATGAACTGAGGTCCACACTCCAATCCAGTTGGTAATGCACCTTAAAGTTGGCTGCCAACCGCCATATAAAGTCCAGAGAAGAAGAAGAATCCTGAAGGAGGAGAGATTACTCTAAATGCACTCGGTTTACCCTTTATCTGTGGATTAATTGTCTGAGTAAAGGACCTTGTGCATTTCAGGTAAAATAACAACCCAATGTTTATATCCCAGGACAAATTAGCTAGAAACAGCAAGCTAGCTAGCTAAATTGCCATAAATGCTTAATGCTTTTCGACCTGTCCCCAAATGAATATGGTTGGTTCAGAGTTCGTTTTGATATTTCAACCTGGGTGTCCTGATCGCATCTGGTGAGGGTGGACAAAATCAACATGCGCATGATGGCGCACGCACACGCGAGAACAATCTGGTTAGCATGTTACAGTCACAGGGTGAGACAAACTCAGCTCCCTCCCGTTCTCTCCTCCTTCACATTCTCGAACTCTCTCCTCCCTCACGCATACAGGATAAGCCAGCAGTGTATTTCTCTCTTTCTCTCTCTCCCTCTCTTCTGTTGATAGATACCACCTAGGTCATTGCACCTCATTGATATTGATTTAGGTTCGATCCCATCAGAGGGCAAAAGCTACTTTACAGGGGCCAGGTGTGTATGCGTGTGTGTGCACGCGAATACGCGTTTATGCTTTTGTGTCTATTCTATGCTCCCCTGTCCTTTATCCCCTCAGTGAGAGCAAGTGTTTAGATAAGTCCTTTAAGTGTCCTCTCCCTAAGCTCTCTACATTACATCTTTCTATGTCTATCCACTCTCTCGCTTCTTCTCTCTCACTCTTTCCTCTCCTCCGTGGGCTGTAGTTCGCAGGATTTTAGTGGGTGCGGATCAGATTCCCGTTGACGTTCCTCAGCCCTCCGTTCCTCTATGGTCCAGCCAGGGAATTACAGGCAGATGTGCCTCAGTCCTTTAAGCCACACAGTATGGCCTCCCCCTCCCTTTCATTTTCTCTCTTTTCTCTCTCACTTTGTCTCTCTTTTTCCATCTCGTCTCTCTTTATGTCTCTCTTCTCACTCTTTCTTTTTTCTGTCTTTCTTTCTATTTTCTGTCTTTCGCTCGCTCTATTTCAGTTTTTCTCTCGCTTTCTTTCTTAATTTCTCTTTTTCTCTCCCAGTCTGAGGGTTAATAGCTCTACATCTTACCTCTGTAATGGTCCTAATCCCTCTTAGCTGTAGTAATGTTTAGTAATGGATGTGTGTGTCCTTGTTTGCCTGTGTCTGTGTTTATTCCTCTGTGTTGTGTTTTTATTTCCTTGTCACTTACAGACATGATGTGCATCAAACTCCAGGGAAACAGCAGTTGTTGTTGAATTTGTCTCGCTCACATGTTGGACTTGCTCATTTCCCGTTGGTTAATCAACTTGGACTTGCTTGTCAAAAACACACACAGCTCATATTCATTTCTGCATACATAGTGCCTCATCAGAAGTGCCGCACAGGGGAAAAATGCATATCAATATTTTGATGAGGTGAAGCACACTTCATAGTCTTATGAATATTCTACATTGTATCATTCTTATTTCTTTCTCCCCATTGGTAGCCAATCTGTTTGTGAGATGCACACAATACGTCTGTCCTGCTGTTGACTCTGCCTTTGTATGTAGGCCTACCCACACAGAGGCAAATAGACTTAACGTATCCGTATGGTTTTAGTGTCAAAGCTAAAACCCCCAAACCTCCTCATGGGCCTATTAACCCCCAGCCCCTTTTTTTATCTTTTTCCTTCTCTCCATTCACGTGAGAGCCACATGTTTTCACCATCCCTGACTCTGACAGGTAGAAAGTTCTGCTAGTAAAGTGCTGCATTACTTGGCCCTCTGCCACCTCTTTTCTTTCTCTCCCTTCTTTCTCTCTTTTCACAACACTCTCTATTTTCCACTTCCTCTTCCCCCTCTCTCCGGGCATTTATCATCCTAACTTTCTGTCCACTTGTTACCTCTGCTACCTCTGTCCCCCACTCTCTTTCTGTGCCAGTAGAGGCCTCAGGAAGTGGATGGGTGCTGAGTTAGTTTAGCGAACGGAGCATGACCTGAAAAGAGGGAGAGGGAAGAGGAGGAGGTGTAGAAAGAGAGGTTGCTAATTAAAATAATAAACAGCTGCTGGAAAGACCTAAGCCACTGGCCGGAGTGAGGGAGAGAAAGAGACCCGGAGAGGAAGACAGGGATACCAGCTCGGAGGTACAAAAAAAAAACGCTGAGGAAGAAATATAGTTGGTACTCTACTCAAAGGTTCCTCAAAGCAGTGTGAAAGAGGAAGAGAGAAGATGAAGAACAACTGCTCCCATTAACACTCTGCAAGGAGATCTGCAGTGGACAGGAACTTCTCTGCAGAGCTCCATGAAATAGAAACCAGCTTGCCAGACTCTCTCTCCAGGATCGTAATTCTGATCAGGTGCTTCAATCCTTGGTCACGTGGCCTGGGGCTCCAGAGGAGAAGGAGACATTCTTTCACTAACTGGCCCTGCCTTGGCTGTGAATAGAAGGGTGTGAGAGGGAGTCCAGGCTGGGACAGGGGGCTAGTAGTAGGGCTAAGACTGCATGCCTCTGTTTCTGATGTGTGTTTGTGTTTCCTCTGCAGTGTGTTAGCGTTACCTTAGTAAGAGAGGAATGAGAGGTCGGAAGACCATGTGCCTCTTTGTGTTGCCTCCTTTCACCGGGGGTGTGTGTGTGTGTGTGTGTGTGTGTGTGTGTGTGTGTGTGTGTGTGTGTGTGTGTGTGTGTGTGTGTGTGTGTGTGTGTGTGTGTGTGTGGAGGGGGGGGGGGGTGTGTGTGTGTGTGTGTGTGTGTGTGTGGCGTGCATGGATAGTGTTTTTTTTATCTGAGTAATTGAGAACAAACACTCGTCCCTACCCTGGGTTGGAGTGTAAACCGCTTCCTTAGTGACCGGAGAAGCAGTGGAGGAAGGGAGAGAAAAAGGGAAGGAATAAGAGGAAAAGCTTGAACATTTCTTCAGCCCCTCAGTCTTTCCACCTCAGTCTACAAACCTCTCTTGACAGCACTTGGATAGTTCCCTCCAGTCTCCAGACCTCTACCCTGACCCCTGGAATTCTACCCCAGCTCAAGGACTTCTTCCCCAGCCTATAGACCACCTCAGACTGCCTGTCACCTCCTGCCTCCTACCCAGCCTCAGCCCAGCTCTCAGGACATCTAACCCCAGGCTTGAGGCATGACAGCAGGCTAGCTACGGCTCCCTTCTTAGCCTGTGTTCCATCGAGGACGATGCTTCTACCATGTAGCCGAGCAGGGCGAACACACACACTGACACACACACAACGGCGACGAAGGGTATGTGAAGTGTGCATGTCGCCGGGTTGGATAGCCCGAATTTGTGTTTTGAGCGCTGGATTTAATTGTATTTGTATTTTGAGAACTGTTTTTGACCATATTTGAAATGGATTTGACTGCGTTTCAAGTACTGACCTTGACCCTGTTTTGAAAGCTGGGTTTGACCGTAATCACTGGAGGACTACCCTAACCCCCGCGACCCTTCTGTGCCTTTTGCCCTCTGTGACCTCAGAGACGATGTAGAAGTGGGGGGGAGGGGGAGGAGACTCATCCTGGAGCTGAAGATGATTGGCTTGAACTTCAGCTTGCAAGAGCTCCTCAGGAAATTTGAAGAGGTAGATTTGAGATGTTCGACATCTATTTGAGCTCCTATTGGGACAAACTGATCGGAAAGGTTGTTTCTTTTTGATGCCACAGATGAAAGCCCAGCCTCATACTATTTCACTGTAGTCTCTGTAGTCAAACACGTGACGGTCAGCTCACCTGTTACTGTCAACCAGAGAAGGTCACTTCTCTTCTATCTATATACTGCTGAAATCTACTGTCTCCCTCTTTTCTCTCCCTCGCTCTCTCCCTCTCTCCCCTCTCTGTCTGTGAAATATAAAGTGGGGCAATCTGAGTGAGTCTGAGGTTTATGAAGTATGAGTAGTTATTACTGAACTCATTAAAGCTTTTGTCACGGTAGCAACCTTATTAGAGTGCCCAGAGCGTGGATGGGGCACAGCTAGTCTGCAGCAGAACGCATGGGGAGACTGAGATTCCTTCAAGTGCTCTGGTCTCAGATGTCTGGAACACTGTAGTGCTTTATTTTTGTCTTCTAGAGGTTTTGCCATTTCTGTCCAGTATTTGTTTACCAAAGCTGCTAGTTGATGTCCAACAGTTATTTTAGTTTATTTTGTGTGTGCTTGTGTTCACCTCTGTGTTTGTCAGTCAGCCATTCCTCTGATAGTTACAGCTCTAATGCCTTGTTCCTCTGCAAACCAAAATAGGTGTAACATTAGGCCTCCTGGGGACAGTGTCTGCTGTCTGATCTGCTCACAGACAGCCAATCTCCCATTCATTAATGGGTGTGTGACAGGGACAAATCCATTATCCACTATCCTTATGCTCCTGCTGTTGCTCTGTTTCTGAAGAGCAAGAAAAGACATGGCTTTGGTAGAGGGTGTGTGTGTGCCACAGCTATCATTTGGATATGGTTCATCTAATCCTAAACACAGTGGAGGTATTGAATCGTTTTTCAAGTAGCGGTTCAGCCATGGAATGTCTAGAGGAATGGCTCTGTGTGTGTGTGTGTGTGTGTGTGTGTGTGTGTGTGTGTGTGTGTGTGTGTGTGTGTGTGTGTGTGTGTGTGTGTGTGTGTGTGTGTGTGTGTGTATGTGTGTGTCCCCTCACTGCTGAAATTGCAAACATATGTGACCCTCATCTACAGTGTCCTTGTAAGAATAAAGCTTGAAGGTGTGTGTTTATCCCACATGAGAACCTAAGAAACATGCTTTTCTCTCTCTTCATATTTCGTCCTTCTCTCAAAGTAGCCATTCATGGTGGCAGCACTCAATGACTAGACTATTTGATGCCACAAATATGTTTGAGTATGCATGTGCACGTGTCACCTTTGCCACCACTCAATGATAAGGCTATTTCATTGCACTAGTGTGTGTGTGTGTGTGTGTGTGTGTGTGTGTGTGTGTGTGTGTGTGTGTGTGTGTGTGTGTGTGTGTGTGTGTGTGTGTGTGTGTGTGTGTGTGTGTGTGTGTGTGTGTGTGTGTGTGTGTGTGTGTGTGTAATCCAAGAATCACCTCGGCAGCAACTTCGCCTGGAAGAAAATTGTTAGAGGAAAATCACTTTGGGAATGAGCTGGAACACATCCAACTGACTCACTGGCACAACGTCTCTCTCTTTATTTCTCTCTCGTTCTATCTCACACACACTCTGAATTATTTCTCATTATGACCTTTAGTCATTTGATTTGTGGTGGGGAGATAATTTACTGTGATGTCGAGAGAGAGCGAGAGATTCATAGTAGGGCCATTCACTTTTATCCCTTGTGAAAATAACTGACTTCCTCCTTACACTAGGCTAGTTGAGAGTAGTCTGCCGCTGTTCCAATGAATTTGTTTATTTTCGAACGGTTCTGCATGGAGTTATTACATTTTCTTAACCTGTGTTATTTTTAACCTAGACCCTAGGACAAGGCTCTCTAACCTTGTTCCTAGAGAGCTACCCTCCTGTAGGTTTTCACTCCAACCCCAGTTGTAAATAACCTGATTCAGTTTATCAACCAGCTAATTAGTAGAGTATTAGTATTAGTATGGAAACCCACAATGCTTGGTTAGGGTGTGGAGGGGGTTTCGAATGAATTGGTTGTCTATTGGGAGGCAGAGGAGTTTGGAATGCGTTTATTTTCCAAGAATCCTGAGTAGGTAGAGTACATTTGAAAGATGTTTAAACTGCTCTGCCCTCTTTGCTTCTCTAGCTGTCCCTCCACACTCGCATGACCAGCTAGCACACTCATACGGCTCTCTCTCCATCATTCTCTCTCTCCTTCACCCCTCTCCATTCCCACCATTTTAAAGCTTATAGAAAGTGACAAGCACAGTATTTTGTTGATTTGATTTTACTATTCAATTGTATGTGTGCAGCTTTGAAGCTCTGTACTTTATGTAACACTGTAAAATTAACACAGACTTGTTCAAACTCAAACCTCTCTCTGTTTCTCTGTAGGATATCCAGGCAGAGATCGATGCCCATAATGATATCTATAAGAGTGTGGACGGGAATAAGCCCAAGATGTTCACGTCCCTGGGGACCTCTGAGGAGGCAGTGTTTCTGCAGCACAGACTGGACGACATGAACCAGCGCTGGAGCGACCTCAAGACCAAATCTGCCAACATACGGTCAGTCCCATAATACTAAACAACACATCTTTGCTAACATAATACGGTCATTACTGTAATATACTGATAACATATGGTCAGTACTGTACAGACCTGGGTTGAAATACTATTTCTCAATTACTTTTACATACATTTCGTAGTAAGTGTTCAGATGTTTTTGTTTTGTTGAAAAGACAAGTAGTTGAATATTTGAATATATTTTTAAATAGGCTATTTATAGGAAATTATACAAAAAATTATTTCAAATACTTGCAATAGAAGTAGTTGATTCGGGCCACATTATTTGAAAATACTCCAATACACAGAAAATAAGTATTTAACACTAGAACTGCCATAGGGGAAAAATCTGCCAAAAAACGAACAAACGTCCTGCTCCTTCCCTGACTTTTCCTAAATATTTTTATTTTACATTGCTCAGTTGTCAGAATCTTTTAATCACAAACAGAAAAGCATTTCAAGCCTGTTTAACTGGTTTTTACACACCTATTCCTACCTTAACGGGCCAAGACAAATGCTCTGTAGGACGTTGGTAACCAGCCAGGCACTAATGTGTTTCTCTCCTCACTGAATGAATGATGTAAATGGATGAATAGGCGATAGAAACTGAAATTGTGCACGTTACAATTTAATTTGGCTGCTTTTCCCTCACTCGGCGCTCCGACTCATCCCAAGCCATCTCAATTTGGTTGAGATCGGGTGATTGTGGAGGCCAGGTCATCTGATACAGCACTCCATCACTCTCCTTCTTGGTCAAATTGCCCTTACATAGCCTGAACGTGTGTTGGGTCATTGTCCGGTTGAAAAACAAATGATAGTCCCACTAAGCCCAAACCAGATGGGATGGCGTATCACTGCAGAATGCTGTGGTAGCCATGCTGGTTAAGTGTGCCTTGAATTCTAAATAAATCACAGACAGTGTCACCAGCAAAGCACCCCCACACCATAACACCTCCTCCTCCATGCTTTACGGTGGGAACCACACATGCGGAGATCATCTGCTCACCACGCCACGTCTCACAATGACACGGCGGTTGGAACCAAAAATCTCCAATTTGTACTCCAGACCAAAGGACGTATTTCCGTCGGTCTAATGTCCATTGCGCATGTTTCTTGGCCCAAGCAAGTCTCTTCTTCTTGATCATCAAAGGAAATTGAAGTTATAGCATTTTTGAGGTACTTGTAAAAATAAAGAAAAACTAAGAAAAACCCTTGAATGAGTAGGTGTTCTAAAACAGGGACTGTATGTCATAACCATTCTGACTTGTTTGTTGATTAAACCATTCAATAAACTGTAACTAGAGCATGTATGCTTCACTTGCCTCCGGTGAGAGTTGGAACCAAGATGGTGTCACAGAACTCTTCAGGACCTGAACAGTGGAGGAGCGACCACAACCTTGGCATAAATAAAGAGAGAGATGGAGAGAGTGAAAGATATTCATAGAGTGAAAGAGAGATGGAGGGAGAGAGTGAAGGTGGCAGGGGCAAGATGGAGATGTTGATAGGAGCAAAGGTTGTGAAGGGGAAGAGAAGGTGTGGTGAGCAAAGGAGATAAGTAATATGTGAGGAATAGTGCAGGAAGGTTACAACGTACTAGAAAACAATAGATCAAGAGATAGATGCAGAGTGAGGGTAAAATATGTTATGAGAGGAGAAGGTAGGAGCAGGTGAAGATCAACACATCACAGCCTGGAAGCCTCAACTACTACTAGAGGGCAAAAGAGACACAGATGGAGTGAAATAAGGCAGAAACACTGCAAAGTTCCATAAAGATAGAAAGTAACAGCATATTCATAAGAGCACTATTATTCCCTATAAACCATATAACTCTGTGTATTTCCATAGGATGGAGGCAAGGCTGAGCTGTCAGCAGGTTGTGCGCGTGTGTGTGCTGTGTTCGTGCATGCACTGTGCCTGTGCATGCGAGCGCATGGGTGTGTTTGCTGCAATGGGTGTATTATTTAGAGCACATTATGTCTTAATTACTGTACATAATAATAATGAGTAGCTGCTATGAAACTAATGGTCAGACCCATTATGGTGAGCAGAGGATGTCAAAACAAAACATTTAAGAACACACACATTAAATAATAATACACATTATGCTCGATATGCACACACTTTGATGCACACAATGCACCAACCCAAATACACTCCAATATAAGTGGTTTTGGCTGCCCTCCAGAGAGAGTAGATTTTCCCTCTAATGCTCACTTGTCTCCAGGTCTTAATGCTTCAAGATGTTGGACAAGAGATATCCAGCAAACTTGCTACTTTGAAATGCGGCCAACTGTAATGGTTGACACACCAATCCACCCCAACCTCACCAGTCTAGCCATGGTCTAACCATGTTATTCTGTTGTAGTACCCACTAGGACTTGTATGGCTGGTTTAACCTTCTGCTTATATGGAGATACGAACTTAGAGGTCTTGAGGTTTGTGTGTTGCCATGTAAAGACTTAAAAAATGGCACCCGGTGCTTCTCTACTTGCTTACTCAGCATTAAGGAGATAGATTGGGGGTAAGGCCAGGCGATAGACTAGAGTTCTGTCCAGGGGCTATACTTGTGCCTCAGGCTACAGAACCCAGGAGATAGGAGGCTCCTGCTCCTCTGCGTCGTTATGGCACACACTCGCCAATCCAAGACTTGTGCAACTTACTTTTTACATGGAGATGGACCTGACCATGTCATAACATTCTTGTAACCATGTTTCGACCAGGTTATAACCATATTGTGAACATATTTTACCTGGGTTATAACTGTGTTTTAACCATGTTATGACCAGGTTATAACATATTTTACCTGGGTTGTAACTGTGTTTTAACCATATTTTAACCATGTTATGGCCATTTGTTTCCAGGGCTCACCTGGAGGCGAGTGCGGAGCGTTGGAGTCGTCTTCAGAGCCTGCTGGAGGAGCTGTGGAGGTGGATCTGTCTGAAGGAGAAGGAACTGGCCAAACAGATGCCCATAGGAGGAGATGTCCCCACCCTGCTGCAGCAGCACAACCACTGCAAGGTCAGTACCATAACACAACCACTGCTCCATCCTTACCGTAACACAGCCACTGTACAATCAGTACCGTAACACAACCACTGCTCCATCCTTACCGTAACACAGACACTGTATGGTCAGTACCGTAACACAACTTTTGCACAGTCATTACCATGCCTGCTACCAGGAATTGTGTACAGATCCTTGCGACATGGGGCTGTGCATCATCATGCTGAAACATGAGGTGATGGCGGCGGATGAATGGCACAACAATGGGCCTCAGGATCTCATCACGGTATTTCTGTGCATTCAAATTGCCATCAATAAAATGAAATTGTGTTCGTTGTCCGTAGCTCATGCCTGCCCATACCATAACCCCACTGCCACCATGGGGCACTCTGTTCACAACGTTGACATCAGCAAACCGCTCGCCCACATGACGTACTGCCAAATTCTCTAAAACGATGTTAGAGGCGTCTTATGGTAGAGAAATCAACATTCAATTATCTGGCAGCAGCTCTGGTGAACATTCCTGAAGTTACCATGCCAATTGCACACTCCCTCAAAACTTGAGACATCTGTAACATTGTGTTGTGTGGCAAAACTGTACATTTTAGAGTAGCCTTTTATTGTCCCAGCACAATGCTTCTTGATATGCCACACCTGTCAGGAGAATGATTATCTTGGCAAAGGAGAAAATCTCACTAACAGGGATGTAAACAAATTTGTGCTCAAAATATGAGAGAAGGAAGCTTTTAGTGCATATGGAACATTAGTGTGATCTTTTATTTCAGCTCATGAAACATGGGACCAACACTTTACATGTTGCTTTTATATTTTAGTGTACTATACATACAGTAAATGCATGGGTATATGGAAATTGGAGGTCTGAATGGAGGCTTAGGAAGGTACAGGAAAATGTCCGGAAGGAAGGAAGGAAGGAAGGAAGGAAGGAAGGAAGGAAGGAAGGAAGGAAGGAAGGAAGGAAGGAAGGAAGGAAGGAAGGAAGGAAGGAAGGAAGGAAGGAAAGAGGGAAAGAAGTAAGCTAAGCCACTCCCATGAATAACGAGGAAGACATAGGAGGGCTGGAGCAGAGTGGAAAGGAGAGGAAGAAAAGGATGATGAAATGACGGTCTGAGAAATCAAGGAGACAGAAAGAGCGATGGAGAAGAAGTGAGAGAGGAGAGCGAGAGAAGGAGGATGTTAATGGAGAGACAGGCGAAGAAGCAGAGGAGGAGGTGGCGAGATTGAGATGAAGAGCTCAGGAGGGAGTAAAGAGACATTTTCGGAATCAGTCAAAGAGAACGATAGAACCATTGCATTTTTATTGGGGCATATCAATCCTTATATCACCAAGTCAACAACATAATTTCTCCTCTGTTTTTATGAATACAGCCAGTTGTTTACAGTACATATAGATTAATGTAAACAAATGAAAGGGTGGAAAAGGAAGACATTTTGTTATTCCGGGGCGGATGTTGCCCGACAGTGCTCTTCTCCTCCAGTGAGTGTGTCGATTGTGTCTGTGTTTTTGTCTGCTGATAATAGCTTTTATTAATCACACATTCAATTATCCAATAAAAGCCCTGTGTAAGCGTCTCACTGATTAAACTCATCAATCAGCTTTATTAAATTAACCGATTTTAGAGCGGGAGAGAGAGGCGTAGGGGGAGAGAGAGGGACGAGAAGAGAGCACTTGTGGCCTTTTTTTAATCACTCTCTACTTTTATCTCCCTGCAACAGTTGTCATTTTCTTCTCAGTGTGGGGAGAAGCTACAACAATATGTTGTATGTATGTATATAATTAAAACTGAGTGAAGTATATAATTAAAAGGAGTGATTAGGAGTGTGTGTCTGCTATTTACTGGTTTTGAAGGGGGTTTAATTAACTCACTGTTTGTGGAGGCTTAAGTTTCGAGAGTGTTGTTGTCCTCATTATGCTAATATTATTGTTCAGTTGAGAGGCTAAGCCAAACTAACATTTTTACACAGCCTATGTTAAGCTATGGAAGCCAAAGTTGAAGCTAATATAATCTGAATAGCTACGCTAAGGTGGTTTAATCACACTGTCTGTGTGATTGATTAGCACGATTTGTACCTGGATGGGCAGGTTGTAAAGTAAAATGAAATTAAACTGCTGCGTTGCCACAACCTTATCTCCCTCAGAGGGAGAAAGAGAGAGAGAAAGAACCAGAGAGAGAGAGAGTGAAACAGAGAGAACAGAGAGAGACTTTCTGACTTTGAACTTCTGTGAATAATTACCTATCATTGATGACTTAACTTTTAATTTGTTTCTCCTTATTTAACTTTAGAAACTTATAGTGTTGAGGGATTCCTATGTATCTGAATTGAGCCTGGTGAACTTTAAAGTCCTTTATTCTGTTGGTTGGCTTTCATTTTGTTTACTTAGCAAAGCCAAGTCTCAAATGTATTGTCTTATTGGGTTGTAGGGGATTTTTCTGACTTTTGAGGGGGCAAGGCCAGAGGTAGAGAAGTAACCTTCGTTTGGATGAAACTGCCTTGAAGATGTCTATCTTATTTATTTTTGTGCCCAGAGCCTCTGTGGGAAGCAGTTTACATTGTAGGTGTGCTGGCCCTAACACAGGTGATACCTTCAATACAGCATAAACAATGTGATGAGAAACTACGCTGAGTTGGCAGTTCATTAGATACACCACCCCATTCACAAACATGGTTTGCTCCTTTTTATATATTTTTTTAACTAGGCAAGTCAATTAAGAACAAATTCTTATTTGCAATGACGGCCTACACCGGCCAAACCCGGATGACACTGGGCCAATTGTGCGCCAGCCTATGGGACTCCCAATCATGGCCGGTTGTGATACAGCCTGGATTTGAACCAGGGTGTCTGTAGTGACGCCTCTAGCACTGAGATGCAGTGCCTTAGACTGCTGTCCCGCTCGGGAGTTCCTACAGACAGCAAGTCATGTGGCCATGGCCTGCTATGTAAAGCAGGCAGACAGGCATCAAGGCATTCAGTTACTGTTTGATTGAACATTAGAATGGACAGTTCTGTGGTGAAAACAGCTCGTTGATGAGAGGTCGAAGGAGAACGGCAAGAATCGTGCAAGCTAACAGGCGGGCCACAAACAAATCAAATAACAGCACAGTACAACAGTGGTGTGCAGAACGGCATCTCAGAATGCACAACTCATCAGTCATTGTCACGGATTGGCTATTGCAGCAGACGACCAGACCAGGTTCCAATCCTATCAGCTATGTCTTCCAGAGTTAGCATGATTCTGCTTCAATTCACACTGACTGCCTTGAGGAGAGGGGGAAAGAGAGATATTTTGAGGGAAAGTAAAAGGGAGGAGAGGCCAGATTCATGGAGGTCTGAAAATAGCCTTCTCTCCTCTCTACTGTGTTGTAATGCTATCATCTCCTCATCAGCACAGGGTAGAGGCCGATAAGACCGTCTTCTCTGCTGTTTTGTACACAACACACAGTCAAGTTCACGTCTCACAGCTACAAGATACACTCCAGGCTTACAGTGCATTGAAAAAATGTCATCCTGGTGGAATTTTTGTCACTGTAGCACCACTTATTCTGCTCTTAGTTGAAGAAAACGTTTTTCTGAAGAGTCACAACTCTGTTACTGTTAGTGCCAAAACCAATACTGCAACTACTGTATCAGGGAGGAGAGAAGTAAACAGAAGACTGTGTCAACCTCTTTGCCTTTCATGCATCTTGTTTCCCTATTTTCTCCTCCTCAGACAGATCGTAATCTCTTATCTCATCCAGGCAATTGAGGAAAGTTGTTTTATTTCCTCTTGAAAGGGGATGCATCAGCTTGTGTTTTAATGGTTGTTTTCTACTTTGAGTGTTTTTCCTCAAGGCCCTGTCCATAAGTAGGCAAGACAAACCCATTTTCACGATTTCAGTAATATCATCAAAATCAAGAAATCATTCAATAGTTTTTACCTGATTAAGTAGAATTCTGTAAAACAATTATGTTAAAACAACCATTTATATTCCTAAAACATAAGTTGAAACTCATGCTGTTGCTGCTTCCTGCTGTCATGGTTTTTTGATTTATAGCCAAATATCAAACACTGGTTTTAAATGTCCAAATTCATATCAATATGCTGAAATATGTGATATGTTGAAGACCAAGACATAAAAATGACTCCCAACACATGTGTAATACTTGTGTTCAGACTACTTGTATTAATACCTAAAAAACTGTTACCAATATTTACCAAGCGGTCACTCTACACTGAAATGTATTAGCTTGTTCTACTTTAATCAATAGCGAGCACAAATGTATCACTCACATCAATATTGTATTTACATCAATGGATCTAGGACAATAATTGTGGCAACATGTACCGTTTGCACTCTTCTAACAGACAAACCTCAAATAACTTGGGTATACTACTAGATGAGAACCTGTAGTAGCCATTTATCAACTCATATCTCTGTGGGGAGATGTTTACGGTAGATGGCCTGTACGGAAAAAGGAAATTACACTTTTTTGACTATATAATTTCAACAAATCGAATTCCCACATCGATTTCTAAATAGCAACAGGAGTTGTCTTTCATTTGAGTGATAGTTTGAGCTTCAAATATGTGTGTGGTATTGAGGCCAGACAAAACATTTTTTGCCACCATGGTCTGGAAAATGACAGCAGCGTTCAAAGATCTGCCACAAACAGTCGTATATGACAAAAACACTGGTACTAAACCAGATATATTGATCTGTTTTAAGCAATCGATTTTGAGTAATCGTGATGACTTTAAACTTTTATAGTATCATCACCAATCTGAGGTTTAAAAAAGTGTGTATTTCCTGTTATTATTGTGTGGTGAAAATGTTCCGTCTGTGTAGTGTAGTAGTAACGTGTTCTGTCCACCATAGGGGACATTTGCATAATATAACATAATTCAATATTTCGACAGGAAGATATTTGAAGACGCGGCTATATTTATACCCACTGCCAATGCCAACACCCTTTCAATTTCCCTCTATTCTTTTTATATAAAGGCACATGAATCACCTCTGCCTCTCAATGTCCTTGTCTTCCCTAATTTCATTTACTTTCTCAACTCTGCCAAAGTAAAAATAATAAATATTATTATGAAGAAAATATATAATCTAAAATCTGATTTATGACATGAAGTATACTCAAATATAACTGTTAATGTTTCCTTGTTGTAAGTATTTCCATATGTCTGTTAATAAAAGTATCCTTGTGACGATTTTGTGGACCAAGGTGCAGCGTGGTAAGTGCTCATGATTAATGTTTATTATAACTCAGAACACTAAATCAAAACAACAAACAAGGAAAATGAATGTCACGTTCTGCAGGCTTTACTGAGCTGTAAAAAAACAAGATCCCACAACCGAAGGAGGGAAAAAAGGGCTGCCTAAGTATGATTCCCAATCAGAGACAAACACAAAGAAATACAAAACCTAGATTGCCCACCCCACATCACACCCTGACCTAACCAAACTAGAGGAAATAAAACATCTCTCTAAGGTCAGGGCATGACAATCCTACTACAACACTCAACCCAGCATGCTGTCATAATCTCTTCAATGGACTTGGGCCGGTGTTGCGTGACAAATGGAGCCACCGGAAATCCCGCTACTCTGTCTTCATCATCTCGTCCTGTCTGAATAAACCATAAGCCTTTATAAAAACAGCAAGGCTCACAATTGTCACACCGTGATCTGTTTCACCTGTCTTTGTGATTGTCTCCACCCCCTTCCAGGTGTCGCCCATCTTCCCCATTATCCCCTGTGTATTTATACCTGTGTTCTCTGTTTGTCTGTTGCCAGTTCGTTTTGTTTCGTCAAGCCTACCAGCAGTTTCCCCTCTGCTCCTGTCTCTCGATTGTGCCTGTTTCCTGGTTTTGCCGGTGTTGACCGTTCTGCCTGCCCTGACCCTGAGCCTGCCTGCGGTTCTGTACCTTTGCCCCACCTATCTGAATTACTGACCTCTGGCTGCCCTGGACCTGTCTTTTGCCTGCCACTGATCGATTAATAAACTGTTGTTACTTTGACATTGTCTGCATCTGGGTCTTACCTGAAATGTGATAACAATATAATGTAGTTCCTCTTTATTTCCCTCTGACATCGTCCTCTCACAAAGCAATCACACAGCCCGATAGGCATCAGAGGCCCCCTGGGGTTCTGGCTGCTATATCAAAACAAGAATAATTACTCTGGTACATGTAGTCCTGCTTTCCCCTTCTTCATCTCGTCCCTTGGAGTGGATGTTTTGGCACACATGTTAGTTTGTGTGTGTGTGTGTGTGTGTGTGGTGTGTGTGTGTGTGTGTGTGTGTGTGTGTGTGTGTGTGTGTGTGTGTGTGTGTGTGTGGTGTGTGTGTGTGTGTGTGTGTGTGTGAAGGGAGGATGCGGGGGAGAGAAAGAGAGAGGATAGTGGAGTGGATGGTAGAGTGACTTCGAGTTAGTGAAATAGAACACAAAAAGACAGAGTGCGTGTGTGTGTGAGAAAGAGGGTGAGAGTATGATAGAGAGAATGTGTGGGTGATATCATTTGGTATTAGTGAGTCCTCTGATGAAGCCTGCAGGCTGCTGTGAACAGTGCTGGGTGAATGCCTCGCTTTATTCTAAATCGCTCATTTAATTTCACCATGACCTCAGGGAAATCTCATTTGACCCGCCTTTCCCTCCTTCAATCGCTGCTCCTGCTATCTCCCTCTTTCTCTCTCATACTTCTCGATCTCTTGTTGTCTCTTTCGATGAGAGAAGGTTAGATAGGGAGGACATTCTGAATTGCTGCCGTCACCTGAATAGATGTTGAGATTATTGTTTACAGTGCTGGGATGAGGAGAGACCCCATCTCAGTATAGTGCGTGTGTAAGAGTATGTGTGCGTCTAGACGCCCGTTCCTTTGAATGGAAAATGTCTTGTTTTAGAATGAAAGGCGGGGTTGAATAAAGTGACATTTTAGTTTTTTACTTGTTTGATATGGAGATGGTAGTTTTGTGGTGGATAGGCTGCCATAGGAATCTGAACAGTGGGGAAAATAGGGTTCACATAGAGTTTACAACGTTGATGATACTGGGAGATGAAAACTATGATTCCAATACAGGCACTTCTACTGAGGCACTTGGACATTTAGAGATAAAGATGGTCCTTGCAGTATCTATCATTTTGATGAAAATGACATTGTTGCTTGAGTTCACTAATGTGCATTGGTGTGTGTTCATAGATGCCAGGCTTCCCCATAAAATGTACCAAGAAAAAAAAAATCGGCTGCGAAGTGGTAGGCCACACAAGCTCACAGAAAGAGACCGTCGAATGCTGAATCGCGTAAAATCTTCTCACTACCGAGTTCCAAACTGCCTCTGGAAGCAATGTCAGTACAATAACTGTTCGTCGGGAGCTTCATGAAATGGGTTTCCATGGCCGAGCATGGATGGAGATTTGGACTTGTGGTTTTACTTAATTTGCAGTACTCACCAATGATTATAACGGCGATTCTGATCCAACCATTAATTCATACATTATGCCCCTGGCCTGAGAGGATGGAAGTTCAATTCGTAGCTTGATGTAGTATGCTAATGTTTACTAGCTGGCCAGGCACATCGATGCCCAAGAAAGGAAGTTAGTCTAGCGAACAAACATTTTAACCAGGTAGCCTAGGCCAAAATAAACTAAAAGCATGTGCTGTATGACAGAGTCATAGACTGTTTAGGCAACTTGAAAGAGGAGGATGGCATTGGCGTTTCTCTATGAGTAGGGTGAGTCAACATGTTTTTCCTACTTGTGCGCACACACACAGAGAAATCAGTACCATGGACAGCCACATCATATTTAGCTTACGTTGATTGGACTAAATCGTTTTTGGTTTCTTTTAGTTGTCACCATATTAGACTAAGCATAGGTGATTAGATGATGTTGAAGTAGAAATGGTGCTGGAGTAGTGAAGGCAGCTCCTGTTTTCTTTGCATCTTGCGGTAACTCTACGTGGTTCTAATTAGTTGTTTAGTAGTCCAAAAATGTCGTAAACATTACCTTGCTTGACCATGATGTAGGTCATGTAACTGTTTGTTACATGCAATATGTTTTGTGGACTTTTGTTACATGCAATATGCATATGAACTGACATGTTACACAGAGAACAACGCAATTATCACAACACATACTGTGGGTTGTAATATTTTTTGGGGGCTTGGCTTCCCCAGTGATTTTACTCACGCGCCATTACTGCTAATGTGGTCCCCAACACTGTTTGATGATATCAGGCAAAATGTTCTAACTGATATGAAAGAGCTCAGTTAGGAGTAAGACATTTTGAGTCAGACATTCAGGTTAAAAGGATACCATCAATTGACCAGTCCCTGTGTGTGTTTCTCCCCAGGTGTTGCGGTCGGAGCTGAAGGACCGCGAGCATGTTGTGGCCAATACACTGGACCAGGCACACATATTCCTGGCTGAGCAGCCCAATGAGGGGCTGGGGGAACCATGCAAGAACCTTCAGCCCAAAACAGGTGAGTCTCCTGTCACTGACTAGCCTGAATACGCACACGCCAAAGTCCAGTGACATCACCCGCCACTTAGTCTTACGTTATAATTTAATTGAACTCCTTTATAAAACCTACTATGTGCCATAATCTAAATAACTGATGTCAGTACTGGTCAGTTTATGTTGACCATTCCGTTTAACCTGCATACATAGTGGCCCTCCAAAACCAAGATCTGGGAAACCCAGTATCAGGGTGGGTGAGAATGTCCATGAAAAGCACCTCAGAAGTTCCTCAATCCACTTGATGTTTATGTGGGGTGTGATATGAGGCTCAGAATACACCCAAACGCTAAATACGCAACAGAACTCATTAGTAATTCTGTATCTAAAGGCTGCTGGGCCTAGGAGGATGAAACAGTGAAGTCATCGCTGTGTCAGCACATTTCCTCTTTAACAGAATCGTGCTGTTAAATAATGTAGCAGGCCCCTGAGACAATCTGGGAGGTTGTGGCCAGAGCTCCGAGCAGGCAGAGATCTGGCCCTTCAGTGTGATCTTTGATGTAATTATCAAAGGGGCCTTTGGTCTAATCGGTGGTTAAGAACTGATCTAAGGGCTGTGATGGGTAGGATGGTTCCATAGCGGTGCGTGGTATATCAGAGGGTAGGTGTTATCTGAAACCAACCCTGCAATGACCTCGGATACTTTCGAAAAGGTTGTTTGACTGTGAAGGGTATATCTGATCTCAATCTGATCTAAAACCTGTGATTGGATGCTTTCACAGGAGGGACAAGGGGCTTCACAGGGTAAAACTGAGACCAGTGCCAGCATGGACACCTCTGTCTACTCTAGTATAACTGAACCCAGTGGGTGAGAACACTTTAGTCTTCAGATCCTCTCAGACCCAATCAAACTCTCCCAGACTTTCCCTGGCCTTTGTTTGCTTGTCAAACTTCTTATTTTCAAAACATACAGCTCCCACGCTGGTCCTGTCTGGGGAGTGTGGCAGACTAACCCCACGCTGGTCCTGTCTGTGGTGTGAGGCATCTATGGCTGGCAGACGAACAGAGTAACAGACAGACCCTTGATGTGTGCTTGGCTGGCAGACTAACAGACTAACAGACCCTTGATGTGTGCTTGGCTGGCTGACTAACAGACTGACAGACAGACCCTTGATGTGTGCTTGGCTGGCTGACTAACATACTAACAGACTAACAGACAGACAGACCCTTGATGTGTGCTTGGCTGGCTGACTAACAGACTAACAGACAGACAGACTCTTGATGTGTGCTTGCATGCATGCTTTAGCTTAGGGTGTTTACGATTTAGATCGTCATTGACACACTGATTTAAATTTCAAGTCTGCAGACAAGATGGTTGACTGTGGACATTGGTCATGCTCTTTTCTCTTTAGCTCACAAGTCTCTCTTCAAGTTTAAATGTTTTATTTTATTGTACAACCAACTTTCCCCTTTGAGGTTGTTAAAGTCTTTGTCCTTGCTCCCTTTCTCCCCCTCTCTCTCTGTCTCTCTCTTCCCCCCCTCTCTCCCTCCCTCACTCTCTACCCTTCTCACAGACCTGACTCCAGAGGAGAAGGCGCAGGGTGTGGCCAGGGCCATCAGGAAGCAGACAGCGGAGGTGCAGGAGCGTTGGGAGCGTCTGCAGGACCACGCGGGTGGATGGCAGAGTCAGGTAGAAAAGGCCTTTGAGAGGCTACAGGAGCTCCAGAGCAACATGGACCAGCTGGACCTGCGGCTAGACAGGGCAGAAGAGACCAAGGCTGGTTTGCAGCCTGTAGGAGACCTGCTCATAGACTCACTGCAGGAACACATAGAGAAGACCACGGTGAGGGGAGTCACTGGGGTGTTACTGATTTATTAAAGGGGAAAGAGAGAGAGGGACGTTTTTTTTTACGTCCACTACAAAACATTTAGGGCCAAAAAGTGTAGGTAGTGATTAACCTGTACGTAAATCAGTGTCAAAAAAATGTATTACCTAGATCAACATCTAATTACCATTGGTACAGGTATCACCCCTGCACCATAACAGTATGTTATAGATACATCTGCCTACATCAAAACACTGACCTGTGTGTGTGCATCCTGTGTATGTCCCAGGCTTTCAAGGAGGAGATGGCTCCTCTGAGGCAGGACGTGCATGTGGTGAATGAGCTGTCTGGTGAGCTGGCTCCTCTGGATGTCCAGCTGTCCTCCACCTCCTCCAGACAACTGGATGACCTCAACATGCGCTGGAAACTACTACAGGTGGGCTATGGGTGTCCCACCTAAAACCTTCCCCCTTTTACAGGTGGGCAATGGGTCTCATGCCTAAAACCATCTCCCTTTTATGTGTCATACTTAAGAAGAGGTGTCACAGCTACAAACCTCCTCCCTTTTTGTCATACTTGGGAGTACGTGTCACTCACCGCTAAATGATGAAAAGGTCAAATGTAAAACCTTCCTCCTTTTACGAGCTATCATATTCTTGACTTTTCTACTTTCTACTCTTTTTTCTCTCCCACCTTATTCACATCTCAACCTGTCAGTACGCTCAGGTTTATTATCTCAATGTCATATTAACCCTCTTGCTGTCTTTGTAATCATGTATTTCTGTCCATCTCTTTCCACCTGTTTGTGTCATTTTATTATGTTGCTTTCTCTCATTATTCCTTCCGTCTCTCTCTGTCAGCCTGCTGTACTTTAGCTCAGACACAGAGAGGGGTGAGGAGAGGTGGCCTTCCGCTTGTCTACCTCTACAGGTTACTGAGTTCTATATTGGCACAGTGGACTTCTGTCACTGTAGATAAATAACACTTTTTGACACAGAGGACTAGTGTCCTGGTCCAGCCTGCTGATGGCCGGGATCAGAGCCTTACTCGTGCACCCCTCAGGCTCATTTGTCACTATGCTGTTTAGATTAATGTGTGTGTGTGTGTGTGTGTGTGTGTGTGTGTGTGTGTGTGTGTGTGTGTGTGTGTGTGTGTGTGTGTGTGTGTGTGTGTGTGTGTGTGTGTGTGTGTGTGTGTGTGTGTGTAAAAGAGACATGAAGAGAGACATCTTAGATTCTGTCCCTTTCCTTCTCCATGCCCACCCCTGGTATTGCCTTGCTGGAGTTGATGATGACCACTGAGATAGGACTCCGGGCCGCTTTGGTCTGATCAAACAGAAGGGCAAACAGCACAGCAGGACTCAGTCACCAGGCACCCCATAGAGATTCCCTGGGGCTGGATGAAAGTGTTGAAGACACATTTTGTCTGCCTCCTGGTTCCATGTGTAGAGACAGCCTTGTAACCTCACTGTAGGGAGGATGACTGAGTCACTGCACACAGTAAGGACACTCAGCAATGCACGAATATGCACGCACACACACTCAGCTGGACCGGTCAATATAGTGCTGGCGGGATGCAGGTGTGTGATTGTGTGTGTCTAACTCTCTCCTCTTTCTGGTGTGCAGGTGGCCATTGAAGAGAGACTAAAGCTCCTTCAGGAAGCCCACAGAGACTTCGGCCCTTCCTCCCAGCACTTCCTATCCAGTGAGTAGCCAAATCAAAGTATATTAGTCACATACACACTTTTTAGCAGATGATATTGCGGGTGTAGCAAAATGCTTGTGTTCCTAGCTCCAACAGTGCAGTATATAACAATTCACAACAATACACACAAATCTAAAAGTAAAATAATGAAATAAGAAATATCTAAATATTAGGATGAGCTATGTCAGAGTGGCATTGACTAGAATACAGTAGAACAGAATATAGTATATACATATGAGATGAGTAAAACAGCACGTAAACATTATTACTTGACTATTGTTCCATTATTAAAGTGGACAGTGATTCCATGCCTATGTACAGTATAGGTAGCTTAGTGGTTAGAGCATTGGGCCAGTAACCGAAAGGTTGCTAGATCGAGTCCCTGACCTGACAAAGTAAAAATCTGTCGTTCTGCCCCTGAACAAGGTAGGTAACCCACTGTTCCTAGGCTGTCATTGTAAATAAGAATTTAACTGACTTGCCTAGTTAAAGAAAGGTTGAAATAAAAGATATGGGGCAGCAGCCTATAAGGTGCAGGGTTGAGTAAATGGGTGGTAGCTGACTAGTGATGGCTATTTAACAGTCTGATGGCCTTGAGATCAAAGCTGTTTTTCAGTCTCTCGGTTCCAGCTTTGATGCACCTGTACTGACCTCGCATTCCAATGACTTCCCTTGATGTTTATCGATTCAGCCTATCAATGTCTCGGAGGCAGCCTATCCATGATGTTTTGTTGTTGTTGTTGTTGCTGTTGTACTTTTTGTCAGGGTTGCCCTCATCCCTTGCCTCCTACACACACCCACACACACACAAACACACACTCAAGTAGGTTGTTTACAGGCGGCAAGGTTCTTCACTCTTGAATCATTCAAGGCTTAATTACAAGTCTCCTCTGACTTCCTTTCCTTTCAGACCAGTGGTCATTAACGATGGAGGGAGGGAGGGAGGGATCATTAACGACAGACACAGCCACACCAATCCCTCCTCATCCCCTCCTTCCATCCCCATTTACTCCAAATTATACAGTAGTGTTCTATTTCATTGCTATGTCCCTTTCCTCTCTCCGTCTCAAATCCAACCCCTCTCTTGTCTACCCCATTTGGCTCTGACATGGATCCAAAATGTCTTCCATTTGATGATAACAGGGTGGTGGGATATGGAGGAAACTTAGTTGTTGTGTGTCCATAGACCTGAGTGGTGTTGACAGCTGAGTTATTGTACCAGCCAAGATGCCATTCTGGCTCCCCTTTCATCTCTCATAGACAGAATCTACCGTTCCTTCTCATAGTAACCGACGGAGAAGGTCGAAACTTTACAAGTTCAACCCAACTTTAGCAAAAAAAATTTGAGTTTATGACATATGACCGCCAAGCACTTTTTCACATTAGATCGACAGTTACTAACCTCAATTTCAACTTCAAACCCGACTCTGACAGCTGTACCCTTGTTTATGCCAGACCCTATTCCTTTATTTCATGGGCTACCAAAACACTGCAGTTGTAGACGTGGCAGACAGGCTGGAGTCCTGGTGAGATTAAGACAAAGAGAAAATCGACTGGCACTCCCCTCCGTTTTATTGGCAAATGTCCAGTCACTCGAGAATAAGATGGATGAGCTTCGTTCCAGAGTCTCCTATCAGAGAGACTTGAAAAGCTGCATTATTATTGCCTGGATACACAGACTCCTTGCTCCGACCAAATGCTACGCCACGCCCATGGACGACAGTCTGGATATGAGTACATCCCCTTCACTGAATGCGAACACATTAGGGGCTGTCTGATTGGTCCAGAAACTGATGGTTCGGGCCAGAGCCAGAATACACATAGGTAAAGCGGCAGTTCGAAAATTCGCCATTTGCTATGATACTCTGATTGGTTAGACAATCCAATCGCTGATGATTTTTGTACAACACCCCTAGTACCTCTCGTTACAACAAATTACTTCAATTTTGACTGAATAATTTTGTGGTCAGGCTAGCAACACGAGGTGAAGGGGGACGGGTCTGCCTCTTCATAAACAACAACTGGTGCGCCTCTTCCAGTGCGAAGGAAACTCAGACATAGAATGCCTCATGGTAAGCTGTAGACCTTCCTATTTAACAAGAGAGTTCTCATCCAAAATATCACGGCTGTCTACATCCCACCAGAAGCCAACAATACCTTATGGCGCCATAAACAAACAAAAGACCACACACCCAGAGGCATCTTTTGGGAGGAAACTTTAACTCAGAGAGACTTAAAAACGTTCTACCTCACTTCTACTAGCACGTCTCTTGCGCCGTAAGGGGCGTCAAAATGCTAGACCACTTTTATTCTACCTAAAAAAATGCATACAAGGCCCTCCCTCACCCTCCCTTCTACAAATCTGACCACGACTCTATCCTGCTGCTTCCCGTTTACAAACAAAAGCTCAAACTGGAAGTACCAGTGACACGCTCAATATGGAAGTGATCTGATGAAGCAGATGTGAAGCTACAAGACCGTTTTGCTAGTACAGGCAGCGATCTGTTCCATGATTCATCCGATAGCATTAGGAGTTTCCCATATCAGTCACAGGCGTCATCATGTAGTCTCCACAGTGACCATACAAACATAACCAAACCAAAAACCATGGATTATATGCAGTATCCGTGCTGGGCTAAATGCTAGAGCTACCGCTTACAAAGAACGGGACATGGACGCACACAATTAATCCCACTACAACCTCCGGCGAGACATGAAAAATGATAATTTAGGAGGAAGGTGGAATCCTATTACACCGGTTCCGATGCTCATCAGATGTGGCAGGGCTTTCAGTCTCTATAACAGACTACAAAGGGAAACCCAGTCGTGAGATGCCCAGTGAGGCAGAACTCCCAAATTCATGCTTAATCTTTCGGGAAACCAACAGAGTCTTGCATGAAAGCTTCTTTTGTTCCAGTTGACTGTGTGATCTCACTCTGCAGGGCCGATGTGAGTAAAACTTTTAAACAGGTTAACCTCTCTGGGCTAGGTGGGACGAATTCGTCCCACCTACGTAACAGCCAGTTGAATCCTGTGGCGCGATTTTCAAAACGTTTGAAATGCTATTACTTCAATTTCTCAAACATATGACTATTTTACAGCTATTTAACCTCTCTGGGCTAGGTGGGACGAATTCAATTTTTCAAACATATGACTATTTTACACCATTTTAAAGACAAGACTCTCGTTAATCTAACCACACTGTCCGATTTCAAAAAGGCTTTACAACGAAAGCAAAACATTAGATTATGTCAGCAGAGTACCCAGCCAGAAATAATCAGACACCCATTTTTCAAGCTAGCATATAATGTCACATAAACCCAAACCACAGCTAAATGCAGCACTAACCTTTGATGATCTTCATCAGATGACAACCCTAGGACATTATGTTATACAATACATGCATGTTTTGTTCAATCAAGTTCATATTTATATCAAAAGCCAGCTTTTTACATTAGCATGTGACTAGCATGTGACTAGCATTCCCACCGAACACTGCCGGTGAATTTACTAAATTACTCACGATAAACGTTCACAAAAAGCATAACAATTATTTTAAGAATTATAGATACAGAACTCCTCTATGCACTCGATATGTCCGATTTTAAAATAGCTTTTCGGTGAAAGCACATTTTGCAATATTCTGAGTAGATAGCCCGGCATCACAGGGCTAGCTATTTAGACACCCAGCAAGTTTAGCACTCACCAAAGTCAGATTTAAAATAAGAAAAATGTTATTACCTTTGGTGTTTTTCGTCAGAATGCACTCCCAGGACTTCTACTTCAATAACAAATGTTGGTTTGGTCCCAAATAATCCATAGTTATATCCAAATATCCTCTGTTTTGTTCGTGCGTTCAAGACACTATCCGAATGGTAAAGAAGGGTGACGAGCACGACGCATTTCGTGACCAAAAAAATCTAAATATTCCATTACCGTTCTTCGAAGCATGTCAACACGAAGCATGTTTAAAATCAATTTTTATGCCATTTTTCTCGTAAAAAAGCGATAATATTCCGACCGGGAATCTGCGTTTAGGTAAACAGACGAAAGAAAATAAAGCATTCGGTCGACTCGGGCACGCGCCTAAGCCCATAGTACTCTGATCGGCCACTTGCCAAAAGCGATAATGTGTTTCAGCCAGAGGCTGCCTCGATATCGTTCAGCTTTTTCCCGGGCCTATGGGAGCCGTAGGAAGTGTCACGTTAGAGCAAAGATCCTCAGTCTTCAATAAAAAGAGCCAAGATGAAACACAACTTGTCAGACAGGCCACTTCCTGCAAGGAATCTTCTCAGGTTTTGGCCTGCCATTTGAGTTCTGTTATACTCACAGACACCATTCAAACAGTTTTAGAAACTTTAGGGTGTTTTCCATCCAAAGCCAATAATTATATGCATATTCTAGTTACTGGGCAGGAGTAGTAACCAGATTAAATCGGGTACGTTTTTTATCCGGCCGTGTCAATACTGCCCCCTAGCCCTAACAGGTTAAGTAGGGTTTTTTTCCACCTGGGTTTGTGGGAGATTAGTTTTGAGTAGTGTCTGTTTCACCTCTGCGTCACGGTTTGTTGTTTTTTTGTCATTCAAGTTTATTTATGTATTGCATAGTTTCACAGTATAAATACAATGTGGAACGACACACACGCTGCACTTTGGTCCGCTCATTCCTCTCTTCGACAACCGTGACAGAATCTCCAACCACCAAGGGACCAAGCAGCGTGGTATGGAGCAATTGACTATTGAGGAGATAAGGAGGAGTATATCCAGGGCTTTGGAGGATTTAGGGGCAGGAGAAAAGCGCCTCCCATGGGAACAGGTGGAGGCAGCGAGAGCGCGGCAACAAGGGAAGCATGAGAGGCAGCCCCCCCCAATTTTTTTTTGGGGTGGGCACACGGGGAGATTGGCAGAATCAGGTTGGAGACCTGAGCCAACTCTTCGTGCTTACCGTGAGGTGCGTGTCACCAGTCTGGCGCCACCTGTGCCAGCCCCACGCAGCAGGTTTCTAGTGTGCCTGCCCAGTCCGTTGTGTCCTGTTCCTGCTCCTCGCACTCGTCCTGAGGTGCGTGTTACCAGTCTGGCACCACCTGTGCCAGCGCCATGCATCAGGCCTCCAGTGAGTCTTCCCAGTCCAGAGCTTCCGGCGACAGTTCCCAGTCTAGAGCTTCTGGCGAAGTCCCCCAGTCCGGAGCCTCCAGCGACGTTCCCCAGTCTGGTGAGACCTGTTCCGGCTCCACGTAAGAAGCCTCCAGTGATGATCCATGGTCCGAAGCCTCCAGTGATGATCCATGGCACAAAGCCTGTTGGGATGATCCATGGCCCTGAGCCTGTAGGGATAATCCATGGCAAGAAGCCTGTAGGGATGATCCATGGCCCGGAGCCTGTAGGCATGATCCATTGCACAAAGCCTCCAGTGGTGATCCATGGCGCGGAGCCTGCAGTGATGATCCATGGCATGGAGCCTGCAGCGACGGTCCCCAGTCCGGAACCTCCTGAGACGCCTTACAGTCCGGAACCTCCTGAGACGGCCCTACAGTCCGGAACCTCCTGAGACGGCCCTACAGTCCGGAACCTCCTGAGACGGCCCTACAGTCCGGAACCTCCTGAGACGGCCCGCAGTCCGGAGCCTCCTGAGAGTGCCCGCAGTCCGGAACCTCTTGAGAGGGCCCGCAGCCCAGAACCTCCTGAGAGGGCCCGCAGCCCAGAACCTCCGACGATGATCCACGGTCCGGTGGCACAGAAGCAGAGGGATCAGCGGGCGGAGCGGGGGTTACGCCCCAAACCAGAGCCGCCTCCTCTGTTGGAGGATCCGCGGGATCAGGGTGGACAGCCCAGTAGTTACCCTACCTTTTGTTTATTTTTTTTGAGGGGGGGATTTTTTGTTGTGTTTTTGTTTAGGTGCGGGCGGAGTCCGCACCTTTGGTGGGGGGTACTGTCGTCCTGACCATAGTAAGATGTTATTTTCTATGGTAGAGTAGGTCAGGGGGTGACAGGGGGTGTTTTTCTTTGTTTTGTATTACTATGTTCATGTTCTAGTTATGTATTTCTATGTTGGTTTTGTTTGGGATGATCTCCAATTAGAGGCAGCTGGTCCTCGTTGACTCTAATTGGAGATCATACTTAAGTAGGGTTTTTTTCCATCTGGGTTTGTGGGAGATTAGTTTTGAGTAGTGTCTGTTTCACCTCTGCGTCACGTTTTTTTTTTCTGTCATTCAAGTTTATTTATGTATTGCATAGTTTCAGAGTAAAAATAAAATGTGGAACGACACACACGCTGCACTTTGGTCCGCTCATTCCTACGACAACCATGACACCTGTGCTGCTGTTGACCCATGACTGCATGGCCACGCACGACTCCAACACCATCAACAAGTTTGCAGACGACACATCGGTGGTAGGCCTGATCACCGACGGCGATGAGACGGTCTACAGGGAGGAGATCAGAGCCTTGAAAGTGTGATGTCAGGACAACAGCTTCATCAATGTCAGTAGGACCAAGGAGCTGATTGTGCATGGGTCCTCGGATCCTCAAAAGCTTTTACAGCTTCACCATTAAGAGCATATTGACTGCTTGCATCACCACTTGGTATGGCTAATGCACTGTCCTCGACCGCAAATCATTACAGAGGGTGGGGTGGACAGCCCAGTACATCACTGGGGCTGAGCTCCCTGCCATCCAGGACCTCTATATCAGAGGCAGGTCCAAAAAATTGCCAAAGTCTTCAGCCACCCAAGCCATAGACATACTGTTCACTCTGCTACCATCAAGCAATCAGTACCAGAGCATCAGCTCTCGGACCAACAGGCTCCAAGACAACTTCTACCGCCAAGCCACAAGACTGCTAAATAGTTAATAAAATGATTACCCAGACTATCTGCAATGACCCTATCTTGCACTGACTATGCACACTCGGAAGACTGTATGTACACAATATATACACTCACTCACACACATTACACTGACACTCTCGCAAAAACCCACACAAATACACACGTATACCGACAACACACATACACACCATACAAAAATATTTCAAATGTAATGATCTTATACTCAAAAGATTCCCAACAATTGAATTCCGTTCTGTGCCTTTGGCTAATATAATTTTTTTGCCGTGGTATCATTTTGGTACAGTGTTGTGATGGTATTGAGATATTAACCTGGTATCGGTATAACCCTGAGGCCTAGTTACTTTATGCTCCCTTTATGTACATACGTGTATCTACCTGAAATACCTCATACCCCTGCAGTGATATAGAACTGGTACTCCCTAGATGCAAGCATTTCATGGTACAAGTCTACACCCGCTGTATTTGTGCATGTGACAATTATAAATGGTTTTGTATTTTAAGAATTAGGTTTCATCTAAGGGTTCAACAAAGTGCCTGCCTGTCCGTCCATCCATCCAGCCGTCTGTCTGTTTATTTATAAATATATATACAGTATCTATTCCTTGTCACGTCCTGACCAGCAGAGGGAGTAGTTGTGTAGTATTTTGGTCAGGACGTGGCAGAAGAAGTCTGTGTATGTGTGTTCTGGGATGTCTGTTTCTATGTTGGTCTGTGTGGCTCCCGATCAGGGACAGCAGGTTATCGTTGTTCCTGATTGGGAGTCATATATTAGAAGTGTGTTTGTCATCTGGGTTTGTGGGTTGTTTCATTAGCACTGCTATTATTGTAAGTATAGCCTGTCTTGAGTCGTTCTTGTTTTTCTGTGTTTGCTTGATTCATTATCATTAAAAGATGAGTATTCACATCCCGGCTGCATTTTGGTCGATTCAACACGGCGATTTTTGTGACATTCCTCCATTCATCCACCGTTTCAATCTACAGTTGAAGTCGGAAGTTTACGTACACCTTAGCCAAATACATTTAAACTCAGTTTTTCACAATTCCTGACATTTAATCCTAGTAAAAATTCCCTGTCTTAGGTCAGTTAGGATCACCACTTTATTTTAAGAATGTGAAATGTCAGAATAATAGTAGAGAGAATGATTTATTTCAGCTTTTATTTCTTTCTTCACAGTCCCAGTGGGTCAGAAGTTTACATACGCTCAATTATTATTTGGTAGCATTGCCTTTAAATTGTTTAATAACCTCTCTGGGCTAGGCGGGACGAAATCGTCCCACCTACGCAACAGCCAGTGTAATCCCGTGGCGTGATTTTCAAATACCTTAGAAATGCTATTACTTCAATTTCTCAAACATATAACTATTTTACACCATTTTAAAGACAAGACTCTCGTTAATCTAACCACACTGTCCGATTTCAAAAAGGCTTTACAACGAAAGCAAAACATTAGATTGTCAGCAGAGTACCCAGCCAGAAATAATCAGACACCCATTTTTCAAGCTAGCATATAATGTCACAAAAACCCAGAAGACCGGTAAATGCAGCACTAACCTTTGATGATCTTCATCAGATGACACACCTAGGACATTATGTTATACAATACATGCATGTTTTGTTCAATCAAGTTCATATTTATATCAAAAACCAGCTTTTTACATTAGCATGTGACGTTCAGAACTAGCATACCCCCCGCAAACCTCCGGTGAATTTACTAAATTACTCACGATAAACGTTCACAAAAAACATAATTATTTTAAGAATTATAGATACAGAACTCCTTTGTGCAATCGAGGTGTCCGATTTTAAAATAGCTTTTCGGTGAAAGCACATTTTGCAATATTCTGAGTACATAGCCCAGCCATCACGGCTAGCTATTTAGACACCCACCAAGTTTAGCCCTGACCAAACTCCGATTTACTATTACAAAAGTTTGATTACCTTTTGTTGTCTTCGTCAGAATGCACTCCCAGGACTGCTAGTTCAATAACAAATGTTGGTTTGGTCCAAAATAATCCATCGTTATATCCGAATAGCGGCGTTTTGTTCGTGCGTCCCAGACACTATCCGAAATGGTAAATCAGGGTCATGCGCATGGCGCAAATCGTGACAAAAAAATTCTAAATATTCCAATACCGTACCTCGAAGCATGTCAACCGCTGTTTAAAATCAATTTTTATGCAATTTATCTCGTAAAAAAGCGATAATATTCCGACCGGGAATCTCCTTTTCGGCAAACTGAGGAAAAAACACAAAGACGGGGGCGACCAGTGCACGCGCCTAAGCCCACAGTCCCTTGATCGGCCACTTGAGAAAGGCGATAATGTGTTTCAGCCTGGGACTGAAATGACGACATTCAGGTTTTTCCTGGGCTCTGAGAGCCTATTGGAGCCGTGGGAAGTGTCACGTTACCGCAGAGATCCTTTGTAATTGAATGAGATGTCAAAGAAAGACAATAAATGGTCAGACAGGCCACTTCCTGTAAAGGAATCTCTCAGGTTTTGACCTGCCATTTGAGTTCTGTTATACTCACAGACACCATTCAAACAGTTTTAGAAACTTTGTAGTGTTTTCTATCCAAAGCCAATAATTATATGCATATTCTAGTTACTGGGCAGGAGTAGTAACCAGATTAAATCGGGTACGTTTTTTATCCAGCCGTGTCAATACTGCCCCCTAGCCCTAACAGGTTAATTAATGCGAGTGTAGCGAAATGCTTGTGCTTCTAGTTCCGACAGTGCAGTAATATCTAACAAGTAAACTAACAAATTCACAACGATTACCTTATACACACAAATGTAAAGAGATGAATAAGAAGATGTACATATAAATATATGGATGAGCGATGGCCGTGTGGCAAAGGCAAGATGCTGTAGATGGTATAGAATACAGTATATACATGTCACGTCCTGGCCAGTATAAGGGTTAATTATTATTGTAGTTTGGTCAGGACGTGGCAGAGGGTATTTGTTTTATGTGGCTCGGGGTGGTGTTTTTCTAAAAAGGGCATTTGATTTAGTATTCCAGGGTTTTTGGGCACTGTTCCTTGTCTACGTATTTCTATGTTGATCTAGTTGGTTGTATGTCTATGTTTGGTTAATTGGGGTGGACTTCCAATTGAAGGCAGCTGTGTGGTGTTGCCTTTGATTGGAAGTCCTATATTAGTTGGGTGTGTTTGTCTGTGTATTTGTGGGAGATTGTTTCTTGTCTAGCATGTATGAGCCTGAGAAGACTGTCGGTATATCGTGAGTTCGTTTTGTTGTTTTTGTGTTCATTTTGATTTAATAAATGTTCAAAATGAACAAACACAGTCCTGCTGCATTTTGGTCCTCCTTCACCGACGATAACCGTGACATATGAGATGAGTATGTAGACATTATTAAAGTGCCGTTATTTAAAGTGACTAGTGATACCTTTATTAAGTGGCAAGAGATTTGAGTCTGTAGAGTGGCTGCTACCAACATATGTTAGTGATGGCTACGGAGAAAAAATTTATGAAATGTATGAAATGTATGCATTCACTACTGTAAGTCGCTCTGGATAAGAGCATCTGCTAAATTACTAAAATGTAAAAAAAATGGCTGTTTAACAGTCTGATGGCCTTGAGATAGAAGCTGTTTTTCAGTCTCTTGGTCCCAGCTTTGATGCACCTGTGCTGACCTCGCCTTCTGGATGGCAGCAGGTTGAACAGGCAGTGGTTCGGGTGGTTGTTGTCCTTGATGATCTTTATGGACTTCCTGTGACATCGGGTGCTGTAGGTGTCCTGGAGGGCAAGTAGTTTGCCCCCGATGATGTGCTGTGCAGACCGCACTACCCTCTGGAGAGCCTTGCGGTAGATGCCGTACCAGGCGGTGATACAGCTAGACAGGATGCTCTCGATTGTGCATCTGTAAAAGTTTGTGTTTTAGGTGACAAGCCAAATTTCTTCAGCCTCCTGAGGTTGAAGTGGCGCTGTTGCGCCTTCTTCACCACGCTGTCTGTGTGGGTCGACCATTTCAGTTTGTCCGTGATGTGTACGCAGAGGAAATTAAAACTTTCCACCTTCTCCACTACTGTCCCGTCGATGTGGATGGGGGGATGCTCCCTCTGCTGTTTCCTGAAGTCCACGATCATCTCCTTTTGTTTTGTTGACGTTGAGTGACAGGTCATTTTCCTGACACCACACTCCGAGGGCCCTCACCTCCTCCCTGTAGGCCGTCTCGTCGTTCTTGGTAATCAAGCCTACCACTGTAGTGTCGTCTGCAAACTTGATTATTGAGTTTATGGCCACGCAGTCATGGTAGAACAGGGAGCACAGGAGCGGGCTGAGAACGCACCCTTGTGGGACCCCAGTGTTGAGGATCAGCGTGGTGGAGTTGTTGTTTCCTACTCTCACCACCTGGGGATGGCCTGTCAGAAAGTCCAGGACGCAGTTGCACAGGGCGAGGTCGAGACCCAGGGTTCCGAGCCTCACGAATGAACAGCTGTTCATTGCTGTAGTCAATGACCAGCACTCTTACATAGGTATTCCTCTTCTCCAGATGGGATAGGGCAGTGTGCAGTGTGATGGCGATTGCGTCGTCTGTGGACCTGTTGGGGTGGTAAGCAAATTGGAGTGGGTCTAGGGTATCAGGTAGGGTGGAGGTGATATGATTCTTGACTTGTCTCTCAAAGCACTTCATAATGGTTGTGTTTTGGCTTTGAAGTTCAGCTAATTCATCCACTATCCTTCTCTCCGTTTGTTCTGCCCTTTATCTGTGAAGTCTAACAATAACATGCCGTTAGAATACATTAACCGGTTATTTATACGGCGCAGTACCTTTTTACAGATACGGCCATCTTAACTCACTCTCACTGTTCAAGAGTTATACCCATAATATTTTCAATTTCATGCATTGTGAGAATTGTATTTGTACAACAAGCCAATTAGATTATGGAACTATTAGTGGATATTTGCAGAAGTGTACGGCTCAAAAGACTAAAATGATCTTTGTGCTGCAAATATTGCATGTTTTTATATTTACATGGTGTATTTTCCTCCTTTTTCTCAACAGCCTCTGTGCAGCTCCCGTGGCAGAGGGCGGTCTCTCAGAATAAGGTTCCATACTACATCAAGTGAGTAACACTTACTGAAAACATACTGCTTATGTATGCTATAAGAATTTTTTTTCTTTAAGCTTATTGTATGGTAACTAATTTGACTTGTGAGTGCGTGATTCTATTAATGTTCTAAAGTTTCCTTTAAAGATCGAATCCTTATTTGGGGAAACAGTGCCACTATTCGCCCCCAGCAACTTTGTTATAGTTTTTGTTTTGTATATGAGAGGAGAAACAGGAGAGGATAGTCCCAAACGGACCTGGCAGTTTCACCAATTAAGTATTACACTTTAAGGGTTGGTTTCAATTCTTGAATGTTTCCACAAGCATAATATTGAATTTGAAGTGATTCAAAGTGCAATGTCAATTGTTGCTCGTTCATTTTGCAGGGGGTCTTTCCGATTTGCATAATACCTGTGATAATGACGAAGTATTCATGGACCCTTTTACAGTCGGTCTATAGCAGCGGTATTACAGCTTAAGATAGGTGTCACATTGCTCATTGTAATACATTCACAGTCAAGCTTAGCAGCAGACAGTTGGTCCATTAAAAAAGCAGAGAGGGAGGGAGAGGTTTATGCTGATAGCCACTCAGGATGGCTTTCATACCGACACATGCAGAGAGAAAGAGACAGAGACAGGTGGACAGAGAAAGTGGATAGAGATATGGGGGCTACTGAGAGATAAATAAACTGAGAGAGAAGGATATGAGTAGAAAGAGAAAAATGGTGATTAATAGGAAAGGACAGTCAGAGAGAGATGGGGTGAGGATGAAAGAGGGAGAGGGGGTGATAAGGAGGTAGAGGTACAGAGACAGGTTGTGAGCGATACTGAGTGAGACAGGAAGGCATCCCTGTGAACACCTGCAATTTGTTTAGCCCTGGAGCTTTGCACTGGAAAGCATCAGAGATGAAAGCAGCAAAAGGCTGGGAAGAGAGGAGAGGACAGGCTTAGAACTCCGGAATCAACAACAGCTTTCTGTGATCACAGGTGTTGGCCCTCAAGCGGCCGACTACTGAACCCTTGCCCCTCCCCTCCCCCCCACACACACACATACAAACACACACACACACACTCTGTACCATATGTACCATTCTTGACTGTATTACATAGCACAACAACTTGACCACGGGTTTAGCTGAGCCCCACTCACATTCATCCTGAGTGACCCTATAAGAAGGGGAGAAAGGACGAGAAATCAGCCTATTGAAAGCCTCCCTCAAATCCAAAACACTGAGGTTTTCATCTCATTCAAATGAATGTCACCACCGGGAGCTGCAACACTCAGTTATTGCCACTGTTGTCGTCTGTGATTAAACATCTCTCAAATATCTTCTGAATTCAAAACTCTGCCACAGCCTTCACAGGGCTAATTGTAGGTCACTTACAGTGTAGTGACATTACTGTGACTCCAACATCAGGCTTTGGCACATTCATTTGGCTCTTGCCCCCACCCCTCTCTCTCTCATCCCACTTCTCGTTGGCCTGATTACACAATGGCCACTGTTTAAACCACGCCTTACCCCCCTCCCTCCCCTCCCAGGGAGAAGCGACACACTAGGGAATCAAACGGTTACACACGGATACCTCAACACCCGCCACTCTGCCATCCTAGTTGACCCCCAGCTGACCTCTGGCATTTCAGTGGGCTCAGACGTCCAGAACACTGTCAGGGTATAGTATTGGACTGCCGCTCTCTTCTGCCAAGATAAGAGCTAGCTTAAGCTTCACATTACACTCTATGTGACGTGTGGTATGGGTTTGTGTGTGCTCACGCCTCTATGTGTGCGCCGATCAGGATGTCTTCGTTGGGGTTTGCATCCGCTGTTACTCATCAACTTACTTTGTTTAAGTTGCGACAATTAAAAGGGTTGAAACATTTTTTAAATGCAAAGGAGAAGACGAGAGAGAAAAAAAACATTTTGAGGGGAGGAGTAGAGGAAAAATGTATTTGGAATATGTCAATTGGAGAATGCAGGCACTTCTGGTTGGAGATAAGTCTACCACAAGGACTGTCACAGAAGATGCAGGAAAAGTCTCCCTGAGTCACAGATATTTCCCTAATTCTATTTCCCTAATATTTTTAAATATTTAGTCATAACTGCTAATGATTATTCATGACTTACATGTCTATGACTCTCTGACTTTGGGAGTTGACGGAGCATCACTACACCGAGCATAGCCCAGTGTTTCCCCTAGCTTTACATAAACTGAGGCTTACCGCCTACACCTTTGTTTCCAATTAGTTTAAAATGAAAATGTTTGGGTTGACTGGCCTGGATGTTTACTTTTTGTGCATTTTATACCCAACTTACAGTACATCTACATTGCATCCAATTATATACAATGAGGTCCAAAAGTATTTGGACAGTGACAAATGTTTTGTTGTTTTGCCTCTGTACTCCAGCACTTTGGATTGAAAATTATACAATGACTATGAAGTTAAAGTGACTGTCAGACTTAATTTGTGGGATTTTCATTCATATTCAGGGGACCATTGAGCATTTACAGTACTTTTTGTACACAGTTCCCCATTTTAGGGAACCAAAATGTATTTGGACAAATTTGCCTATACTGTAAAACTTCAATTAAAAGCAGTCTCTCAAATAGCTTATAATAGCCGGGCAACGGCACACATTTGAGCAAATAAATGGCTGTATCAAATAAACGCTGGGTAAACGCCTTGTAAACAAATTAATTACAACGAATTGTCATGAATTGTTTACAATGTATAATGTTTGATTTGTTCCATTAAATAATTTACTAAAGTCTTAGAAAAAATGATGGAAATCATAAATTTTTATCACCAGTAAAAAAAAAAATGCTAGCCAGATGATAACACATTAGTGCAGGAAATGGATTAAAATGCTGGAAGTGAATGTTGGAATTAAACAATTAAATATGCAAATGTGCAAAAGCTGTAAGCATATAAAACAAATTGTGATTTATTTCCCATCAGTACAAAACATTGTTTAGATGCTTTTCAGACAACGATGCTGTTTACACGTGTTTGTTGCATCATGTTATGTTGATACTTTTCCAATCACATATTTGCAATGGTACGCTGCAGGGACCACTCAACAATGATCACAAATATGTGATCGCACACATCAAAGGTTTAAGTATTTGGTCCCATATTCCTAGCACGCAATGGCTACATACATCAAGCTTGTGACTCTACTGTAATGGGTGTCGTTGTGTAGAGATGACCAAAACGCAGCGGGAATATGAATGCTCATCTTGTATTTAATAAATAAAGAGAACACTGAAAAAATACAACAAAACAAAGAATGACAGATGACAGTTTCGCAGGCTAAATATAACTAGCAGTGCAAAAGACAACTACCCACAAAACCCCCAGGTGAAAACAAGCTCCTAATATATGACTCCCAATCAGGAACAACGACGTACAGCTGTTCCTGATTGGGAGCCACACAGACAACAAAGAAATAGACAAACCAGAAAACCATAGATAACCAGAACATATACTAAAACCCCGGAATACATAAACCAAACACCCCTTTAATACTACACACACAACCCGAACCATATGAAACAAATACCCTTCTGCCATGTCCTGACCAAACTACAATACAAATACGCCCTCTACTGGTCAGGACGTGACATCTACAAACGTGATAGATACATTTGCAGTTATAGTTGTTTCAGATTATTTTGTGGCCAATAGAAATCAATGGTAAATAATTTGTGTCATTTTGGAGTCCCTTTTATTGGAAGTAAGAATATAATATGTTTCTCAACACTTCTGCATGAATCTGGATGCCACCATGATTACGGATAATCCTGAATGAATTGTGAATAATGAATCAGAAAGTTACAGAGGCACAAAGATCATACCCCCAAGACATGCTAACCTCTCATCATTACCAATAACAGGGGAGGTTAGCATGTTTTTGGGGGGTATGATATTTATGCATCCTTTATCATCTCTCTGGTATGTGATGTGAATGAAGTAGCCAAGCCAAACAGGAAATGCCAGGGGAAGTAGTCATTATGCAGAGGATTATAAACACTGTAATTATGCACCCTGCACCCTGTAAATAGAACTTTCCTGTAGCTTTTTGGTTACATAAAATGTAGAGTTTTGTAGGTTTTAGGTAGTATTCCATCCGAGGATGTTTTTGGGGAAATGTCAAGTGCTGCTCTCTATATCACTCACTCACTGCTGAGGACAGATTCAGTAATAATAGTATGTATTAGGATCCCCGATTTAGCTTCTGCCAAGGCAGGAATCAAAACACAACAAATAAAATACACAATATACATAGCACTACATTTACATTACAATTTAGCAGATGCTCCCATCCAGAGTGACCCACAACCAGTACATTCATCTCAAGATAGCCAAGTGAGACAACCACATGTCACAGTCATATCACAACCACGTATCACATATCACTATAAAAATGAAATACAGAAAAATGTCTGTCTCTCTTCACAGTCCCCGTAGTGCCGTAATGTGTTCTTGAATGTGGTTTTATTGCTAGTTTGAGTTACCTAGGGTGGCAGAGAGTTCCATGTTGTCATGGCTCTATTTAATTCGGTGTGTTTCCCAGCCTCTGTTCTGGACTTGGGTATTCAAGTAAAATCAAATCAAATGTTATTAGTCACATGCGCCGAATGCAACAGGTGTAGACCTTACAGTGAAATGCTTACTTAAGAGCCCCTAACCAACAATGCAGTTTCAAAAAGTACAGATAAGAATAAGAGATAAAAGTAACAAGTAATTAAAGAGCAGCAGTGAAATAACAGAAGCGAGACTATAAAGGGGGGTACCGATACAGAGTCAATGTTATTTGAGGCACTGCAAATAGTCTGGGTAGCCACTTGACTAGATGTTCAGGAGTCTTATGGCTTGGGGGTAGAAGCTGTTGAGAAGCCTCTTGGACCTAGACTTAGAGCTCTGGTACCGCTTGCCGTGCGGTAGCAGAGAGAACAGTCTATGACTAGGGCCTTCCTCTGACACCGCCTGGTGTAGAGGTCCTGGATGGCAGGAAGCTCGGCCCGGTGATGTATTGGGCCGTTTGCACTACCTTCTGTAGTGCCTTGTGGTCGGAGGCCGAGCAGTTGCCATACCATGCAGTGATGCAACCAGTCAGGATGCTCTCGATGGTGCAGCTGTAAAATCTTTTGAGGATCTGAGGACCCATGCCAAATCTTTTCAGTCTACTGAGGGGGAATAGGCTTTGTCGTGCCCTCTTCACGACTGTCTTGGTGTGCTTGGACCATGTTAGTTTGTTGGTGATGTGGACACCAAGGAACTTGAAGCTCTCAACCTGCTCCACTGCAGCCCCATCGATGAGAATGGGGGTGTGCTCGGTCCTCTTTTTCCTGTAGTCCACAATCATCTCCTTTGTCTTGATCACGCTAAGGGAGAGGTTGTTGTCCTGGCACCACACGGCCAGGTTTCTGACCTCCTCCCTATAGGCTGTCTCGTCATTGTCGGTGATTAGGCCTACGACTGTTGTGTCATCGGCAAATTGAATGATGGTGTTGGAGTCGTGAAAGGAAAAAGAGGATTCGGCTAGTCCGTGGTGAGTAATCACAGTCCTGATGTCTAGAAGTTATTTTCGGTCATAAGAGACGGTAGCGGCAACATTATGTACAAAATAAGTTAAAAAATAAGTTAAAAACAACGCAAATAGGCGAGCAAAATAACACAATCGGCTGGAGGCACATAAAACATCTGCTATCTTCTCGTCTGGTTGCAGGTCTTGTTTGGCACCGATGAGTGTCCGAACTGTGTGCCAACTGCTTGAACAGACAGTTCGGTACCTTCAACACATCAACACCGGTGGTTCCTGTCTGAGCTCATTACACAAAGCTGTTATCTCTTCCATGTTGGCACCACATATTACACAACAATTACATTCCAATAGGCATTACAAGTAGAATATAATTGACTCGGAACCATTGGTGCACACATGGAAAAGACTAAATCTCTAACCGAGTTTGATAATGAATGTTGCATTCTGTATGGCACTTCCAAGCCCCTTTGGTCCATTCAGGCAGTAGCTTCAGAACTGCCAACCTTAACTGCTTATTTAGGAAGATGCATCTCTGTGTTGTTCTTCAAAATCCGAGAGATTCTTGATTTGTCACTAGTTACCACCAAGTCAAAATTGGCTATATCATAAATTTAATTTAATATTATTTTAAGGTTAGGCATAAGGTTATCAGTTTGGTTAAGGTGAGGGTTAAGTTTAAAATCAGATTTTATGAAGATGCATTTTAGAAATTGGTGGGGTTTAGCCATAATTATGACTTTGTGGCTGGGCTAACCAGTGACGACCGATTCTAAAACCCTGTCCTTGGTGCCAAACCATCTCTTTCACATTCTGGGTCCTGAACATCTGTGTGATCCTTGTATTCTTCAAGCCTTAACATGTGTACATGCATCACAGCTTTGTCCTTGTTAAGGTTACTGCAGGTAATCTTAAACTTGGGAGTTTCTGAGGATAAACAAAGACGGATGGCAGAGGGAGAGGGTAGGGATGATTGAGGAAAGTTAGAACCTGACAACTCTTGTCGGTTGACTTCATGACGACAGTCCTAAATTGCCAATCCAGATCCAGAGGAGGTAGTAGGCAGCTAGTGTAGTCCATTTGTTGATTGAGACAGTGTCCTTCGTGCTGTGTTTGTCATCCCGCTGCTTTGGCCTGAATACATTGTGGCAAGACACAGGCGGGTTGCCAGATTCTTTTTTATTTTGAATTTTTAACCTTTATTTAACTAGGCAAGTCAGTTAAGAACAAATTCTTATTTTCAATGATGGCAACTCTCCGTGTTTCATCTTTGGGGCTAAGGCTGGCTTCTCTTTGATGTGACTCCCACACACTTATTGGAATTGCAACATTTATTGTAATTACTCCGACTGCTGTTGAAGTGAGTTTTGTTGTGTGCGTGCATGTGCTCGTGTGCATGCATGTGTGTATACATGTTTATGCCACAACCGCGGCTAAATGCTCAAGCTGTCCATTTCTGACTGCTTGGTGTCCAAATTCTCAATGGGACACAATAATATCCACTCGACCGTGATTTAATCAGGCCCTGTCTAGTGTGGGACAGCTAAGAAAGACACTCTGAGCGGTGCTCCAGTGATATTTGCAATGCAAGTCGTGTGTGTGTGTGTGTGTGTGTGGAGGAAGGTGTGAAAGTGTCAGCCATTTCAGAGCATGATGAATAGGGATGAACACCTGCTGACGGCTTCTGTAGTCAGTCTCCCCTGTGTTCTACTGTCAGCACTTCACTAGCTAACCTGTCTTTTCTCACTCTCTCTCTTTCTCTCTCTCTTGCTCTCACTCTCTTTCCAACTCTCTCTGTCTCTCTCTCTGTGGAGACAGTCTCCTCCACGACAACCTAATCACAGAAACACTGGCGTTCACAACAGAATTGACATCTAATTCTAAACCCACGCCTCCTTTTTAAAACGTTAAATCATTACAGTCCCTTGATACCAGTGTGGGTACAGGTAGGTATATTTTGCCGAAGCGGAATACCTCCAATTTTTATCAGTTCCTTGATCACATGAAGCAGTGCAGCAGACAGACTGACACAAACCCCACTCCTGCTTATCAATGTTGTCTTCTGGAGTACTAAACTCAACACGACTCTCTCTCCTTGATCAGATCTGTTTTTTTGTCAGCATTTTTAGTTCAAATGTGGTTTATTTTTGTTGATTTACCATACCATATTGAGAGGGGGCATGTGGAGATGAGAGGAGTGTGTGTGAGAGGGGAGTGTTTGTGTGTGTCTCCTTGTGCATCACTCTGAAGGTGTCCTGGATAATTTGTATGCTTTGGTAATCACAATCAAATCCGTGTTTCTGATTTGTGTACATGGGCCTCTATCTTTGAGCCGATAAGAAAACAGGCAGAGAAGGCAATCTAGACTGTGATTGCACAGGGCAGTGTGTGTGTGTGTGTGTGTGTGACGAAAGCCTTATCGTTATACCCTGTTGTTTTCCAGCCACCAGACTCAGACTACCTGCTGGGACCATCCAAAGATGACAGAGCTCTACCAATCGCTTGGTATGGAACACATACACAACCAGACATGCATGCACACACACAGACTCCACTCCATTCAAAAACGTTCAATCCAAGATAGCGTAGCAGTCGGACGTGGGTTTCTCTTGTCCAGTCTTGTACCCTCTTGTCCCATGTAAATAGTTGGTCTCATTGTTTTTGTGTATATATTTTAATCTCACTTTCCACCTACGATCTAAATATACTTTCCTGCCACCCGCCTCACCCAATGTGGTACGGATCTGCTATTTTTATACGTTATAACTGGAACCTCCATCAGAAGCTAGCCAGAGAACTAGCTAATAGCTAGTAGTCACTGTTAGCCACGGCTAGTGGTCTTCACCTTTAGATCGTCACCAGTCAGCTTTAGCTCGGTCAATACCTGCCAGTCTGCCCAGAGCGATATCAACCCAGAGAATATCGGACAGCTTTTCTCCACCACATCACCGGATTCCTGCCGCAAGCTCTGGGCCATTACATCGGATCATCGCAACAAGCTAGCTGCAAGAGAGTGGCTACTGCTGGCTAACGCCTCTGTCCCGAAGCAAGCACCAGGTAGCCTTAAGCTAGCCTCGAGCTAGACCCATCTCTTGGCTAGCCGAAGAGGTATACCCGCTAATTCGTGGGCTACAATACATCTTTTGCCAATTGGCCTGGACCCTTTATTGCCGACAGGGAGCCTCGCCGATCCATCACGACTGGTCTGCCGACGTAATCGTCCGATATGGTTTCAACAGGTATTTCCGTTGCGATGTCACCAAAGACCCATCTGCTAGCCCCGGCCCGCTAGCTTTCTGAACGCCGTGCCTCCCGCTCTCCTAGCATAGTAGCGACTACCGAACAGCTCCTGGACTCACCAATTGCTGCTTATTGGACCATATGATCACCCGGCTACACATGCCTCTCTGTAATGTCAATATGCCTTGGCTTCTGCTGTTTCGGTCAGTTATTGTTTTATTTCCCTGTAGACCCACTAGACCAGCTCAACATGCCTTAGATAGCTCTTTTGTCACACACCCCACACATGGGGAGACCTCACATGGCTTAGCTGGTGTCTCCAGAGATGCAAGCTCTCTCATCGTTACTCATTGCCTAGGTTTACCACCACTGTACTCATTTCCTACCATACCCTTGTCTGTACATTATGCCCTGAATCTATTCTACCACACCCAGAAATCTTCCCCTTTTATTCTTTGTTCCCAACGCACTAGAGGACCAGTTCTTATAGCCTTTACCCGTACCCTTTCCTACTCCTCCTCTGTTCCTCCGGTGATGTAGAGGTTAACCCAGGCCCTGTAGCCCCCAGCATCACACCTCTTCCCCAGGCGCTCTCATTTGTTGACTTCTGTAACCATAAAAACCTTGGTTTCATGCATGTTAACATCAGAAGCCTCCTCCCTAAATTTGTTTTATTCACTGCTTTAGCACACTCCGCCAGTCCTATCCTGGCTTAGGAAGGCTACCAAAAATTCTGAAATTTCCATCCCCAACTACAACATGTTCCATCAAGATAGAACTGACAAAGAGGTCGAAGTTGCAATCTACTGCAGAGATAGCCTGCAGAGTTCTGTCATACTATCCAGGTCTGTGACCAAACAGTTCGAGCTTCTACTTTTACAAATCCACCTTTCCAAAAATAAGCCTCTCACTTTTGCCCCTGTTATAGACCCCCCTCAGCCCCCAACTGTGCCCTGGACACCATATGTGAATTGATTGCCACCCCCATCTACCTTCAGAGTTCGTACTGTTAGGTGACCTAAACTGGGATATGTTTAGCACCCCGGCCGTCCTACAATCTAAGCAAGATGCCCTCAATCTCACACAAATTATCAAGAAACCCACCAGGTACAACCCTAAATCTGTAAACATGGGCACCCTCATAGATATCATCCTGACCAACTTTCCCTCTAAATACACCTCTGCTGTCTTCAACCAGGATCTCAGCGATCACTGCCTCATTGTCTGCATCCGTAATGGGCCCGCGGTCAAATCACCACCCCTCACCACTGTCAAACGCTCCCTGAAACACTTCTGCGAACAGGCCTTTCTAATCGTCCTCTCCCGGGTATCCTGGAAGGATATTGACCTCATCCTGTCAGAAGAGGATGCCTGGTTGTTCTTTAAAAGTGCTTTCCTCACCATCTTAAATAAGCATACCCCATTCAGAAAATGTAGAACTAAGAACAGATATAGCCCTTGGTTCACTCCGGACCTGACTGCCCTTGACCAGCACAAAAACATCCTGTGATGTACTGCATTAGCATCGAATATCCCCCGCGATATGCAACTTTTCAGGGAAGTCAGAAACCAATATACACAGTCAGTTAGGAAAGCTAAGGCTAGCTTTTTCAAACAGAAATTTGCATCCTGTAGCAGTAACTCCAAAAAGTTTTGGAACACTCTAAAGTCCATGGACAATAAGAGTACCTCATCCCAGCTGCCTACTCCACTGAGGCTTGGAAATACTGTCCCCACCAATACATCTACGATAACTGAGAATTTCAATAAGCAATTTTCTACGGCTGGCCATGCTTTCCACCTGGCTACCCCTACCCCGGCCAACAGCTCTGCACCCCCCGCAGCAACTTGACATGCCATCCCCCCCAGCTTCTCCTTCACCCAAATCCAGATAGCTGATGTTTTGAAAGAGCTGCAACATCTGCATCCCTACAAAGCTGGGGTAGATAATCTGGACCCACTCTTTCTAAAATTATCAGCCAAAATTGTTGCAACCCCTATTACTAGCCTGTTCAATCTCTTTCGTATCATCTGAGATCCCTAAAGATTGGAAAGCTGCCACGGTCATCCCCCTCTTCAAAGGGGGAGACACTCTAGACCCAAACTGTTACATACCTATATCCATCTTGCCCTGCCCTGCCTTTCTAAAGTCTTCGAAAGCCAAGAAAACAAACACATCACCGACCGTTTCGAATCCCAACATACCTTCTCCACTATGCAATCTAGATTCCGAGCTGGTCATGGGTGCACCTCAGCCACGCTCAAGGTCCTAAACGATACCATAACCGCCATAGATAAAAGACAGCACTGTGCAGCCGTTTTCATTGACCTGGCCAAGGCTTCTGTCAATCACCATATTCTTATTGGCAGACTCAATAGCCTTTGTTTCTCAAATGACTGCCTCGCCTGGTTCACCAACTACTTCTCAGAGAGTTCAGTGTGTCAAATTGGAGGGCCTGTTGTCCGGACCTCTGGCAGTCTCCATGGGGGTGCCACAGGGTTCAATTCTCGGGCTGACTCTTTTCTCTGTATATATCAATGATGTCGCTCTTGCTGCTGGTGAATCTCTGATCCACCTCTACACAGACAACACCATTCTGTATACATCTGGCCCTTCCTTGGACACTGTGTTAACAAACCTGCAAACGAGCTTCAATGCCATACGACCCTCCTTCCATGGCCTCCAACTGCTCTTTAAGGGCTAGTAAAACTAAATGCATGCTCTTCAACCGATTGCTGCCCGCACCTGCCCGCCCGTCCAGCATCACTACTCTGGACGGTTCTGACTTAGAAAATGTGGACATCTACAAATACCTAGGTGCCTGGTTAGACTGTAAACTCTCCTTCCAGACTCACATTAACCTCTATGGGCTAGGTGGGACGCTAGCGTCCCCCCCGTGGTGCACTCCATCAACAGCAGGTGCATTTCAAGAGCGGCAAATTTGAAACCAAATAAATGTCAAAATTCAAATTTTTCAAACATACAACTATTTTACACCCTTTGAAAGATAAACATCTCCTTAATCTAACCACGTTGTCCGATTTCAAAAAGGTTTTACGGCGAAAGCATAAAGTTAGATTATGTTAGGAGAGTACGTTGACAATAGCTGTGTGTAATGTTTTGTCAATTCAAAGACAGGGTCACCAAAACCATAAAACCAGCTAAAATGATGCACTAACCTTTTACAATCTCCATCAGATGACACTCCTAGGACATTATGTTAGACAATGCATGCATTTTTAGTTCTATCAAGTTCATATTTATATCCAAAAACAGTGTTTTACTATGGCATTGATGTTGAGGAAATCGTTTCCCTCCAATAACCGGCAGTCAAGTCAGCACCACAAATTAAATAATTAAAATTAGAAAACATTGGTAAAATATTATATTGTCATTTAAAGAATTATAGATTTACATCTCTTGAACGCAATCAACTTGCCCGATTTAAAAATAACCTTACTGGGAAATCAGACTTTGCAATAATCTGAGCACTGCGCCCAGAAAAATACGCATTGCGATACAGACTAGCCACCATGTTGGGGAGATCTAAAATCGAAAATACTATGTAAATAATCCATTACCTTTGATTCTCTTCATCAGATGTCACTTCCAGGTATCACAGGTCCATAACGAATGTAGTTTTGTTCAAAAAAGCTCATCATTTATGTCCAAAAATCTCCGTCTTGTTAGCACATGATCTAAGCCCGCCGGACTTCACTTCATGAACGAGGGGAAAAAATATATTTACGTTCGTTCAAACATGTCAAACGTTGTATAGCATAAATCATTAGGGCCTTTTTTAACCAGAACATGAATAATATTCAAGGTGGACGAATGCATTCTCTTTTATAACGTATTGGAACGAGGGTACCCAACATGAACTCGCGCGCCAGAGTCTAATCGGCCATCACCGTTCCATGGCTCTTGTTCGGTCAGATCTCACAGTAAAAGACTCAAAACACTTTGTAAAGGCTGGTGACATCTAGTGGAAGCAATAGGAAGTGCCAAAACATTAATCAACCCCTGTGTGTTTCAATGGCATAGGCTTAAAGGTAATTCAACACATCAGGTATCCACTTCCTGTCAGAAAATGTCTCAGGGTTTTGCCTGCCAAATGAGTTCTGTTATACTCACAGACACCATTCAAACAGTTTTAGAAACTTTAGGGTATTTTCTATCCATATATAATAAGTATATGCATATTCTAGTTACTGGGTAGGATTAGTAACCAGATTAAATCGGGTATGTTTTTTTATCCAGCCGTGAAAATACTGCCCCCTAGCCCCAACAGGTTAAGCATCTCCAATTCAAAATTAAATCTAGAATCGGCTTCCTATTTCACAACAATGCGTACTTCACTCATGCTGCCAATCAACCCTCGTAAAACTGACTATCCTACTGATCCTTGACTTCGGCAATGTCATTTACAAAATAGCCTCCAACACTCTACTCAGCAAATTGGATGTAGTGCCATCCGTTTTGTCACCAAAGCCCCATCTGTAAATAGCACACCCAACTACCTCATCCCCATATTTATTTTTTTGCTCTTTTTCACCCCAGTATCTCTACTTGCACATCACCATCTGCACATTTTTTACTCCAGTGTTAATGCTAAATAGTAATTATTTCGTCACTACGGCCAATTTATTGCCTTACCTCCCTAACCTTACTACATTTGCACACACTGTACATAGACTATTCTATTGTGTTATTGACTACATTTGTTTATCCCATGTGTAACTCTGTGTTGTTGTTTTTGTCGCATTGCTTTGCTTTATCTTGGCCAGGTCACAGTTGTAAATGAGAACTTGTTCTCAACTGGCCTACCTGGTTAAATAAAGGTGAAATAAATGTGTGTGTGTATATGTATATGTATATGTATATGTATATGTATATGTATATATAAATAATCACCAAAAAATCACTTTCACCGCACACACATTTTACAGCTTGGAGTAGCTCCAAAGTTCTCTCTCTCACCTTTTCTTTCTCTCTCTCGCTTTCTCTCTCACAGATACACACATGCACACACACTCACATTCTCACACTCACACTGACTGTAACATCCAAATTCATGTAGTCATGCCATTGCAGTGGCGAGTGTGACTGTTCTTTAATGAGCAGATGGATCAGTAATAAGCTGTGAAACTCTGGGAACATTTCCTGAAGGCCAACACTCAACAAATAGGACTCCACTCCTCCGAGAGAGGACTCACTAACCCAATTACCAGTAATTTCCAGCCATCCCTGTGTGACTACATAAATTACACTACAGCACATTTTTTTTCAACAGGTTTCCAGTTTGACATGATTATTTCATGTCTCCCCGCCTTTCCAGTTATTTTATGCCCATGTGTCAGATCGCTGTTATACAGTATGTATGATGTATTTCCTCCCTCTGGTTTCTCTCTTTCTATCTTTCTCTCTCTCTTTTTTAGCCAACCTAAACAACGTGAGATTTTCCGCTTACAGAACAGCCATGAAAATCCGCAGGCTACAGAAAGCACTGTGCTGTAAGTGTCCTTTTCTATGCACTCACACACACCTCAGCTAAATGTCCTCAGGCTGTAGAGATTCCTGTGCCATCAGAATCTTCTCCCTCCTCACCTATTCACAATATAGTCCAGGTGCAAGGCATCAGATGCCTTAATGACCTGATCTACTGCCAAACAGTTTGGCTCTAGTCTGACATGGAGGGGCTTATTTTGAAGTATGTCCATCCCACTTTGCAGGTGTGTGCGTGTGTGTGCAGGTATGTGATTGACTTTGTGTGTGCCTGTATGTGTGTACATCATTTGTTAAGCTGAGAATCCACCTGTGCCCTGTCTGTTTCATTCTAGAAGGGATCAAATTGTCTTCTACAATAACCAGCTGGCTATAGCTATCATTGTGTTAGTTGTTCCCTGTTGGTGTGTGGCAGTGCAGAGATATGATCACCTGTTCCTCTGGGTACTGTCTGTACCTTGCTGCTGGGACTGAGCCAGGCTCTCTACCATAATTACCCAGGTGTTTATGTTATTAAGAGCGCTCCAACTAATACCCCAAACTTCACTGCTTTACTTTCTTATTTCGTTGTCTGCTTTCTATCGTGCTGTGGGTGGGTGAGGATGGGTAGGTGTTTGTCGCGCTGAGAGTAGGTGACAGAGTGTGTGTGTGTTCAGCGTCTTGTAGTTCTATGCATGGAGCAGTGTGTGTGTTAATGAGTTTAGATGATTCAGGCGCTTTGGGTTCATCTCATATTGCATTCTAATACTTTGCCTCTATTTGCTTGTGATGATGAGATGAGAGCTCCTAGTACAACTGAGTGATTTGGACCAGAGTCGTTCCAATTCAATTTCACCCATTAGATTACAAGTCGAAGCCTGAAGCATAGACACAGGATCTGTATTTATTAGTCATTACTCTGGCTTAATGTGAGCTCTGAAACATACAGTAAGTGAGGAAGGAAGGGAAAGAGAGTAAGAGAGAGTGATTAGAGAGAGATGGAACGAGTTGGTATATTTTCCTCAAACCCCTTCCTGGTAGCAGGTGTTTTGTTTTTTCTCCATGGACCCCCACTGTGAGACGTGTGTGTTTGTGTGTGTGTCTCCCACACACTCAGACAGCAATATTCCCCTTAAATGGCTAATTAGGTTAACTCTGAGCCGTGGGCTGCAGTAGCTGTAACATAAATTGGTTGGCCTGCCACCCTGGTGTCACACCAATGTCTACAGCCACCTCATATCCTGTCTACGGCCTTGTTGTGACATTCCAGCCATCTGTAATTTGCAGTGGCAGTTTCCACTGTTCTTCACCATTTTATAATGCCCTTTGTTGTAATTGAGTGGTCTTAGTAAACAACTTTGGGAAATCCCTCCCTCCCTCCATCCAGTGGACCTGTTGGACCTGAACGTGGCCCAGAGCACCTTCGAACAACACAAGCTTACCCAGAATGCCCAGCTGCTGACAGTGCCTGACGTGATCAACTGTCTGACATCCATCTATGACGGGCTGGAGCAGCAGCACAAGGACCTGGTCAACGTTCCGCTGTGTGTCGACATGTGTCTCAACTGGCTGCTAAATGTCTATGACACGTACGTCAACACACACATTATATTCATGTATTAAACACACACACACCTCTTGTAGAATTTGTATTTATTTTATTTTCTCTTCTTGTGTATGTGTGTTCCCTCACTCTGTAGTGGACGCAGTGGGAAGATTCGTGTCCTGTCCATGAAGATAGGATTGCTCTCGCTCTCCAAGGGCCATCTGGAGGAGAAATACAAATGTAAGTACCAACCATCGCACAAAACCTCTTTCACACACATAACACACCCAGAAACACTCAAACACACATAAAGTGAAGCCATACAACTTCATCACTCACTTTGACACACACACGCACTGAGGTGAATTGAGAACAGCCCTGTGGTGAGCATTGTAGTGTTCTCCGTGCCAGTGTATCCCATAATCCCCTCTGCCAGGCTGTAATCCCAGCTCAGTTACCCAGGGTGATGAGCAGCTGGACCCGTGGCAGAGGACGCCAGTGAATGGCCCATCTAATTAGATGAGAGACCTCCCACTAGTTTAGTATTATTTGTTTTTATTGCAGGGGGATTAGGGATATGGCTGGTGCACTGGGGGAGTGTGCTCTGTTGTTCACCCGTTTTTGTGTCCTCGTTTTGTCCTTCAGAGTGGAAATATTAAGTAAGCCTGGGGCTCATGTGATTTTGAGGTCGTTCACAATGATGTCCTACGTAGTGGCTATGAAGGCTTATAAAGCTGAAACGCATGGCTGCTCATGAATAAGTATGCTCAGGACGTGCACTAATGAAGAAGAGCCATAATTACTTAACCTAATGCAACCTGACATCAAGACTGGTTTGTGCACATGCAGACATACACACATGGTATGGTAGAAGCGGCATTACCATTCCACATAATGAGTGCTGACATCAAGGCAGGGTCTCACACAGAGATCAAAGACATGGACAGGCAGAACAGATATATAGAAGAGCCACATCTCTCCATCATCCTCTATCACCTTTTTCTAGTCTCTACTGTATTTCTCTCTCTCCAACGTTCTCACTGTTTACTGTATCCCTGTATTTTCATCTCTTCTCACTCTCTCTCCATCTCTCGCTCTCCATCTCTCTCTCCCTTCATCCCTCATCTCTCTCTCACTGTCTCTCTCTTTCTTTCTCTCTCCTGGTTTGTCCCATCTATGAGTAACAAGGCAGACAGAGCTCTGACAATAATCAACTGAGCTCTTGCATTCAATTTGGTTTTGTTTTGTTTTACAACTTAAAGAACAAAAACGTTGGGTGTGTACGTCTAGAACTCTGTCATCCCTTTTAACCTCTACCTACTCAACAGCCAGTGTAATCCTGTGGCGCGATATTCAAATACCTTAGAAATGCTATTACTTCAATTTCTCAAACATATGACTATTTTACACCATTTTAAAGACAAGACTCTCGTTAATCTAACCACACTGTCCGATTTCAAAAAGGCTTTACAACGAAAGCAAAACATTAGATTATGTCAGCAGAGTACCCAGCCAGAAATAATCAGACACCCATTTTTCAAGCTAGCATATAATGTCACATAAACCCAAACCACAGCTAAATGCAGCACTAACCTTTGATGATCTTCATCAGATGACAACCCTAGGACATTATGTTATACAATACATGCATGTTTTGTTCAATCAAGTTCATATTTATATCAAAAACCAGCTTTTTACATTAGCATGTGACTAGCATGTGACTAGCATTCCCACCGAACACTTCCGGTGAATTTACTAAATTACTCACGATAAACGTTCACAAAATACATAACAATTATTTTAAGAATTATAGATACAGAACTCCTCTATGCACTCGCTATGTCCGATTTTAAAATAGCTTTTCGGTGAAAGCACATTTTGCAATATTCTCAGTAGATAGCCCGGCATCACAGGGCTAGCTATTTAGACACCCAGCAAGTTTAGCACTCACCAAAGTCAGATTTACTATAAGAAAAATGTTATTACCTTTGCTGTTCTTCATCAGAATGCACTCCCAGGACTCCCAAATGTTGGTTTGGTCCCAAATAATCGATAGTTATATCCAAATAGCGGCGTTTTGTTCGTGCGTTCAAGACACTATCCGAATGGTAAAGAAGGGTGACGAGCACGACGCATTTCATGACAAAACATTTCTAAATATTCCATTACCGTACTTCGAAGCATGTCAACCGCTGTTTAACCTCTCTAGGCTAGGCGGGACGAATTCGTCCCACCTACGTAACAGCCACTGCTATCCTGTGGCGCGATTTTCAAAACCTTAAAAATCCTATTACTTCAATTTCTCAAACATATGACTATTTTACAGCCATTTAAAGACAAGACTCTCGTTAATCTAACCACACTGTCCGATTTCAAAAAGGCTTTACAACGAAAGCAAAACATTAGATTATGTCAGCAGAGTACCAAGCCAGAAATAATCAGACACCCATTTTTCAAGCCAGCATATAATGTCACCAAAACCCAGAAGACAGCTAAATGCAGCACTCACCTTTGATGATCTTCATCAGATGACAACCCTAGGACATTATGTTATACAATACATGCATGTTTTGTTCAATCAAGTTCATATTTATATCAAAAACCAGCTTTTTACATTAGCATGTGACGTTCAGAACTAGCATACCCCCCGCAAACTTCCGGGGAATTCGCTAACATTTTACTAAATTACTCACGATAAACGTTCACAAAAAGCATAACAATTATTTTAAGAATTATAGATACAGACCTCCTCTATGCACTCGATATGTCCGATTTTAAAATAGCTTTTTGGTGAAAGCACATTTTGCAATATTCTAAGTACATAGCCCAGGCATCACGGGCTCGCTATTTAGACACCCGGCAAGTTTAGCACTCACCATAATCATATTTACTATTATAAAAGTTTGATTACCTTTTGTTGTCTTCGTCAGAATACACACCCAGGACTGCTACTTCAATAACAAATGTTGGTTTGGTCCAAAATAATCCATCGTTATATCCGAATAGCGGCGTTTTGTTCGTGCGTTCCAGACACTATCCGAAATAGTAAAGAAGTGTCGCGCGCATGGCGCAATTCGTGACAATAAAATTCTAAGTATTCCATTACCGTACTTCGAAGCATGTCAACCGCTGTTTAAAATCAATTTTTACGACATTTCTCGTAGAAAAGCGATAATATTCCGACAGGGAATCTCCTTTTCGGCAAACAGAGGAAAAAATCCCAAAGGCGGGGGCGGTCGGGGTCACGCGCATAAGCCAGTGTCCCTTGATCGGCCACTTGAGAAAGGCGATAATGTGTTTCAGCCTGGGGCTGGAATGACGACATTCTGTTTTTTCCCGGGCTCTGAGCGCCTATGGACGACGTGGGAAGTGTCACGTTAGAGCAGAGATCCTTAGTAAATGATAGAGATGGAAAACAAGTTCAAGAAATGGTCAGACAGGCCACTTCCTGTAAAGGAATCTCTCAGGTTTTGACCTGCCATTTGAGTTCTGTTATACTCACAGACACCATTCAAACAGTTTTAGAAAATTTAGGGTGTTTTCTATCCATATGTAATAAGTATATGCATATTCTAGTTACTGGGTAGGAGTGGTAACCAGATTAAATCGGGTATGTTTTTTATCCAGCCGTGTCAATACTGCCCCCTATCCTAAACAGGTTAAAATCTATTTTTATGCCATTTTTCTCGTAAAAAAGCGATAATATTCCGACCGGGAAAGCGTGTTTACGTTCAAAGAGAGAGAAAATAAAAACATCTCGTGCACGATCCCCAGTCTGATGGTCCTCTGACAGGCCACTATCCAAACGTGCTAATATGTTTCAGCCAGGGGCTGCCTCGATATCATTCAGCTTTTTCCCGGGTTCTGAGAGCCTATGGGAGCCGTAGGAAGTGTCACGTTACAGCAAAGATCCTCAGTCTTCAATAAACAGAGCCAAGATGAACAAGAACTTATCAGACAGGCCACTTCCTGTAAGGAATCTTCTCAGGTTTTTGCCTGCCATATGAGTTCTGTTATACTCACAGACACCATTCAAACAGTTTTAGAAACTTTAGGGTGTTTCTATCCAAAGCCAATAATTATATGCATATTCTAGTTACTGGGCAGGAGTAGTAACCAGATTAAATCGGGTACGTTTTTTATCCGGCCGTGTAAATACTGCCCCCTATCCCCAACAGGTTAACAATGGGCAGATGCCCCTGCCTCTCCGCTCAGGCCAGGGGTTGTTGGGAAATTGATTGCTCTCCTGTGATAGAGACAGAGGGAGGAAGGGAAAGGAAGAGAGCGAGGGGAGACGGAGGGAGAGAGAAAGACAAATTATTTTGGTTTGTATTCTGACTGTGTTGCTCATCTCACCAGGACTCTTCTACTGTACCTCCTCCTTCCTGAGGTCTTAGTGATGACTACCCACATGAAGCTATTAATACACACACTCACACAACACACTGATAAAAAGTGACAGCGGAGTCTTGGATGAGAAACTGTATTTGTGTAGTCTCCGAGCTCAATCACTCAAACACCTTTCTTTCTTTCTTTCTTTCTTTCTTTCTTTCTTTCTTTCTTTCTTTCTTTCTTTCTTTCTTTCTTTCTTTCTCTCTTTCTTTCTTTCTTTCTTTCTTTCTCTCTTTCTTTCTTTCTTTCTTTCTTTCTTTCTTTCTTTCTTTCTTTCTTTCAGACCTGTTCAGTCAGGTGGCATCGTCAGGGGATAAGTGTGACCAGAGACAGCTGGGTCTGCTGCTCCATGACGCTATCCAGATACCACGGCAACTAGGAGAGGTCGCCGCCTTCGGAGGGAGCAACATCGAACCCAGTGTCCGGAGCTGCTTCCAACACGTATGTAAATACGTACACCCACACACATACATGTGCACACACACACGGATGTACGCAGATACACGCGCACACAAGCACACATGCATGCGCACAGGCACTCACGCACACGAGCAAAACACATACACATTACTCATGAAAGTACAAATATAAACGTTCACGTGGTTGGCCTGTCCTCTAATGTTTTACTGCGGCCACCCAAGCACTTTCCCTGTGTTTGTCTGGCCACCACTCCTGTTTAATGACTTTTCCATCCCTTGGGTTCACATTTTCATTTTCTCCTTTTCCCATGACTCATGTTTCGTCAGTCATAAACTCTGCGGCAGAATTAAATTAGTAAGCAATAAATATTCCAGATTTCGCTGCTCGGGCTCCCAAAATAGTGGGGTGATGGAGCGCGGCTGACATTGGGAATGTCACACAGTGTAACAGGAGCCGCTGCGGACCTGGAGATGTCTTTACTGTCTGTACGTTCTCCTATCGCCTCAACACTCCCCTCCTCTCACTCCTTATCTACCTACAACCTCTCTCCATTCTCTCCCACATTACACCTTTGCCCCCTTTCCCCTTACACTATATTTGTATTAATTGAGATTTTATTGTTATTACTTTTTTATTCACATACTTACTTTCCTATTGTTGTTGCATTGTTGAGTGGTGAACCTGCCAATAAGCATTTCGTTGCACTGTGAACGCCATGTATATCATGTGTACAGTGCATTGTGTACAGAAAGTATTCAGCCCCCTTGAATTTTTCACAATTTGTTAGGTTACAGCCTTATTCTAAATTTGATTATATTGTTTTTCCCCTCATCATTCTACATACAATACCCCATAATGACAAAGCAAAAACTAGTTTTAAGACATTTTTGCAAATCTATATATAAAAGAAAATGAAATATCACACTTGCACACGTATTCAGACCCTTTACTCAGTACTTTGTTGAAGCACCTTTGTCAGCGATTACAGCCTCAAGTCTTCTTGGGTATGATGCTACAAGCTTGGGGAGTTTCTCCCATTCTTCTCTGCAGATCCTCTCAAGCTCTGTCAGGTTCAATGGGGAGTGTCGCTGCACAGCTATTTTCAGGTCTCTCCAGAGATGTTTGATCGGGTTCAAGTCTGGGCTCGGCCACTCAAGGACATTCAGAGACTTATCCTGAAGCCAATCCTGCATTGTCTTGGCTGTGTGCTTAGGGTCGTTGTCCTGTTGAACCTTCGCCCCAGTCTGAGGTCCTGAGCGCTCTGGAGCAGGTTTTCATCAAGGCTCTCTGTACATCGCTCCATTCATCTTTCCCTCAATCCTGACTAGTCTTCCATTCCCTGCTGCTGAAAAACCTCCCCACAGCATGATGCTGCCACTACCATGCTTCACCATAGGGAGGTGCCAGGTTTCCTCCAGGCGTGACGCTTGGCATTCAGGCCCAAAAGTTCAATCTTGGTTTAATCAGACCAGAGAATCTTGTTTCTCATGGTCTGAGTGTCCTTTAGGTGCCTTTTGGCAAGTCCAAGCGGGCTGTCATATTTCCTTTTACTGAGGAGTGGCTTCCCTCTGGCCACACTACCATAAAGGCCTGATTGGTGGAGTGCTGCAGAGATGGTTGTCTTTCTGGAAGGTTTTCCTATCTCTACAGAGGAACTCTGGATCTCTCTCAGGGTGACCATCGGGTTCTTGGTCACCTCCCTGACCAAGGCCCTTCTCCCCCGATTGCTCAGTTTGGCCTGGCGTTCAGCTCTAGGAAGAGTCTTGGTGGTTCCAAACATCTTCTATTTAAGAATGATGGCTACTGTGTTCTTGGGGACCTTCAATGCTGCAGAAATGTGTTGGTACCCTTCCTCAGATCTGTGCCTCGACACAATGCTGTCTCGGAGCTCTACAGACAATTCCTTTGACCTCATGGATTGGTTCTTGCTCTGACATGCACTGTCAACTGTGGGACCTTACATTGACAGGTGTGTGCCTTTCCAAATAATGTCCAATCAATTTTATTTACCACAGACGGACTCCAATCAAGTTGTAAAAACATCAAGGATGATCAATGGAAACAGGATGCACCTGAGCTCAATTTCGAGTCTCATAGCAAAGGGCCTGAATACTTATGTAAATAAGGTATTTCTGTTTTTTATTTTTAATATATTTGCACAAAAAAAATGTACAACTATTTTTGCTTTGTCATTATGGAATATTGTGTGTAGATTGATGAGGGACAACTTAATTTAATGAATTTTAGAATAAGGCTGTAACATAACAAAGGGAAGGGGGTCTAAATACTCGCAGAAGGGTTGGGTTAAATGCGGAAGACACATTTCAATTGAATGCATTCAGTTGTACAACTGACTAGGTATCACCCTTTCCCTTTGCATATGACAAACAAACTTGAACACACATACACACACACACACACACGCATACATACCATCATCCGCACCACCACCATTACAATGAGACGGTGCGATATTCATAATGCATTAAAGTTCATGCTGAGAGTGACTGATGACTCTGGCCTCTCTGCCCAGTAGCCTCTCTCTCTGTCCCTGTGACCTCCCTGTATCAGCCAGCCAGTGAAGAGCCGCCACAGTGCAGTCACCCACTCCATTTGATTGAATGGGGCTGTAATGAATGAGGTGGGGGCCCATAAATACGGCCTGTTCTACGGGCCTTGACCTCTCTTTTTCCTCTTTCGCCATCCCTCCATCCTCCCTCCCTCCCTACTTCCTTCAGGTAATTGATCTGTAAGTGCCGTAACTCTGCCCCTTGGATGACAGGAGGGACTCAGGGATGAGGGAGGGGGGGGGAAACAGACGAGAGAAAGAGAAAACAGGGAGGAAAATTTAGGGAAGGGTTGGTGGTGTCTGCTTTCTGGCTCAATGCCTTGCCTTGACACTCCAGAACTGGTTCTCCATGTCTTTCTGTCTGTGTGTGTGTGTGTGATCTCAGAGCTGAATCACATATATCTGACATTTAGCCCCAACAGAGGCACTCAGCTAGAGGTCACTGTAAAAAAACAGAGATCACACACACAGGAAAAGGTTTTGAACATTCCCCTCATTGACCATAACCATGGTGATTATCAGTTTGTGAGTGCGTGTGAGTATCTTGTGACCTGCGGACAATTGATGGATGGATTTGGTTCAGTCAGTCGTCCAGAAGAGCCCTTCCAGCTAGCTAGTTTATGATGGCAACAACAGCAGCATGGCGCTAGTTAAAACTATAAAAGAAAGTGATGTTTATTTCAAATCAAATTACATTTTATTGGTCACATACACATGGTTAGCAGATGTTATTTCGAGTGTAGCGAAATGCTTGTGGTTCTTGTTCCGACAGTGCAGCAATATCTAACATGTAATCTAACAATTCCACAACAACAACCTAATACCCACAAATCTAAGTAAAGAATGGAATAAGAAAATATACATATAAAGATATGATTGAGCAATGACAGAGCGGCATAGGCAAGATGTAATAGATAAAGTATAAAATACAGTATATACATATGAGATGAGTAATACAAGATATGTAAACATTATTAAAGTGGCATTATTAAAGTGACTAGTGATCCATTTATTAAAGTGGCAATGATTTCAAGTCTGTATGTAGGCAGCAGCCTCTCTGTGTTAGTGATGGCTGTTTAACAGTCTGATGGCCTTGAGATAGAAGCTGTTATTCAGTCTCTCGGTCCCAGCTTTGATGCACCTTTACTGACCTCGCCTTCTGGATGGTAGCGGGGTGAACAGGCAGTTGCTCGGGTGGTTGTTGTCCTTGATGATCTTTTTGGCCTTCCTGTGACATCGAGTGCTGTAGGTGTTCTGGAGGGCAGGTAGGTTGCCCCCGGTATGGCATTGTGCAGACTACACCACCCTCTGGAGAGCCTTGCATTTGTGGGTGGTGCAGATGCCGTACCAGACGGTGATACAGCCCAACAGGATGCACTCAATTGTGCATCTGTAAAAGTTTGTGAGGATTTTAGGTGACAAACCAAATTTCTTCAGCCTCCTGAGGCACTGTTGCACCTTCACCACACTGTCCGCGTGGGTAGACCATTTCAGTTTGTCCGTGATGTGTACGGCGAGGAACTTAAAACTTTTCACCTTCTCCACTGCTGTCCCATTGATGTGGATAGGGGGGGGGTGCTCCCTCTGCTTTTCTGAAGTCCACGATAATCTCCTTTGTTTTGTTGACGTTGAGTGAGAGTCTGTTTTGCTGACACCACACTCCAAGTGCCCTCACCTCCCCCTGTAGGCTGTCTCGTCGTTGTTGGTAATCAAGCCTACTACTGTTGTGTCCTCTGCAAACTTAATGATTGAGTTGGAGGCATGTATGGCCATGCAGTCATGGGTGAACAGAGAGTACAGGAGGGGGCTGAGCATGCACCCTTGTGGGTCCCAGTGTTGAGGATCAGCGAAGTGTTGATGTTGTTTCCTACCTTCATCACCTGGGGGCGTCCGGTCAGGAAGTCCAGGACCCAATTGCACAGGGTGGGGTTGAGACCCAGGGCTTCAAGCTTAATGATGAGCTTGGAGGGTACTTTGGTGTTGAATGCTGAGCTATAGTCAATGAACAGCATTCTTACAAAGGTATTCCTCTTGTCGAGATGGGATAGGGCAGTGTGCACTGTTATGGCGATTGCAATGTCAGTGGACCTACTGTGGCGGTAAGCAAATTGAAGTGGGTCTAGGGTGACAGGTAAGGTGGAGGTGATATGATCCTTGACTAGGGAAAGGGAGAGATTGAATATGTCCAGAAACACACCAGCCAGCTGGTCTGCTCGTGATCTGAGGATGCGGCTAGTGATGCCGTATGGGCCGATAGCCTTGCAAGGGTTAACACGTTTAAATGTCTTACTCACGTCGGCCACGGAGGAGGAGAGCCCACAGTCCTTGGTTGCGGGCCGATTTGGTGGCACTGTATTATCCTTGAAGCTGGCAAAGAAGATGTTTAGTTTGTCTGGAAGCAATTTGGTGTCTGTGATGTGGCTGATTCTCTTTTTGTGGTCTGTGATTGTCTGTAGACCCTTCCACATACGTCTCGTGTCTGAGCCGTTGAATTGCGACTCCACTTTGTCTCTACATTGACATTTCGCTTGTTTGATTGCCTTGCGGAGGGAATAACTACACTGTTTGTATTCGGCCATATTCCCAGTCACCTTTCCATGGTTAAATGCGGTGGTTCGCACTTGAAGTTTTGCTTGAATGCCACCATCTATCCAGGGTTTCTGGTTAGGGTAGGTTTTAATTAGGGTAGGTTTTAATTTCGATGGGCAAGGGAGAAAAAAACTTTTAGTGTTGATCACCATCTGGAATCTGCATGTCACTGTGACTTGTGGCCAATTAGCTAACGTAAAGACAAGCTGGTGTGAATGACCAGTGCAACGGTGTGGTATCAAGGTGTTTCCCGCTGTTGCTTCCCACTGGGAAGCAGTTGCATCACTGGGCAGCTGTAGCTAATGTGGCCAAAACATGCCACTCGATTATATTTTGAGTAGGATAAGCACCTACACACTAAAAATGAACTTACAATATTGGTAGTAACCATCTGATACAGTCTACTGCCCAATGAGGAGAGTTTGCGCTGCAAGCCAGCAACACAACAACACAGTACACATTGTGTCCTCCGCTCCTGAGTCTTTCTTGCTGAGCACTGCTGTCCTGCAGTAACTTCAAGGGAAGTAACTAGATTAGCAGTATCCAATCTTTCCCAGCCTTGGTATTTGTATTTTATTAGGATCCACATTAGCTGTTGCAAAAGCAGCAGCTACTCTTCCTGGGGTACATACAAAACATCCAACATTAAACTTCTTTGGGATCGGTGTCCCGTCCACAGGACGGTTGAGCTAACGTAGGCTAATGTGATTAGCATGAGGTTGTAAGTAACAAGGACATTTCCCAAGACATAGACATATCTGATATTGGCAGAAAGCTTAAATTCTTGTTAATCTAACTGTTGCAAAATGGCACCGGAAGAAATGGCAGCAGTTTTACGGGCGCCCAACCAATTGTGCTATTATGTGTTTTTTTCACGTTATTTGTAACTTATTTTGTACATATCTTACGTATCTTACGGCAAAAAAGAGCTTCTGGATATCAGGACAGCGATCACTCACCTCGGATTAGACAAATAATTTTTCTACAACAAGCAGGACGCATTCTCCAAACACCCGACATCCCTGTTATTTGCAAGAGGAAGCGACGCAGGTACAGAGGACAAAGAACCGGATGCCTTGTGAGGACCCACAGAAGGCGAGTGGGAAAGCTGCCATTACGGTCAATACTACTCGCCAACGTGCAATCATTGGACAACAAATTAGACAAGGTACGATCACGAATATCCTACCAATGGGACATAAAAAACAGTAATATCCTATGTTTCACGGAATCGTGGCTGAATGACGACATGGATATTCAGCTAGCGGGATATATGCTGCACTGGCAAGATAGAACAGCATACTCCGGTATTACGAGGGGGGGGGGGGGGGGGTGTGTCTGTGCATATTTGTAAACAATAGCTGGTGCAAGAAATTTTCTAGGGAAACTTAACCTCTTGACGGTCGCCTAGGATAGGGGGCGCTACAGCGACTTATTTTTTATTTATTATTATTATTATTATTATTATTTTTTTTTTTTTTGGGAAAAAAAATAGTGCCCATTTTAAACGGCCTCCTACTCAAACTCAGAAGCTAGGATATGCATACGGCTCCCATAGGCTCTCAGAACCCGGGAAAAAGCTGAATGATGTAATTTCAGCCGCTGGCTGAAAAACTTTAGCGCCTTTGGTTAAGTGGTCTATCAGAGGACAATGAGCTGAGGCGCATGCACGGGGCGACACCATGTTTTTAGTTTCTCTCTCTTTGTACTAAAACACAGATTCCCGGTCGGAATATTATCGCTTTTTTACGAGAAAAATGGCATAAAAATTGATTTTAAACAGCGGTTGACATGCTTCGAAGTACGGTAATGGAATATTTAGATTTTTTTTTGTCTCGAAACGCGTCGGGCGCGTAACCCTTATTTACCCTTTCGGATAGTGTCTTGAACGCACGAACAAAACGCCGCTATTTGGATATAACTATGGATTATTTGGGACCAAACCAACATTTGTTATTGAAGTAGAAGTCCTGGGAGTGCATTCTGACGAAGAACAGCAAAGGTAATAACATTTTTCTTATTGTAAATCTGACTTTGGTGAGGGCTAAACTTGGTGGGTGTGTAAATAGCTAGCCCTGTGATGCCGGGCTATCTACTTAGAATATTGCAAAATGTGCTTTCACCGAAAAGCTATTTTAAAATCGGACATATCGAGTGCATAGAGGAGTTCTGTATCTATAATTCTTAAAATAATTGTTATGTATTTTGTGAACGTTTATCGTGAGTAATTTAGTAAATTCACCGGAAGTTTGCGGGGGTATGCTAGTTCTGAACGTCACATGCTAATGTAAAAAGCTGGTTTTTGATATAAATATGAACTTGATTGAACAAAACATGCATGTATTGTATAACATAATGTCCTAAGATTGTCATCTGATGAAGATCATCAAAGGTTAGTGCTGCATTTAGCTGTGGTTTGGGTTTATGTGACATTATATGCTAGCTTGAAAAATGGGTGTCTGATTATTTCTGGCTGGGTACTCTGCTGACATAATCTAATGTTTTGCTTTCGTTGTAAAGCCTTTTTGAAATCGGACAGTGTGGTTAGATTAACGAGAGTCTTGTCTATAAAATGGTGTAAAATAGTCATATGTTTGAAAAATTGAAGTTTTCGGATTTTCGAGGAATTTGTATTTCGCGCCACGCCCTATCATTGGATATTGGAGTGGTGTTCCGCTAGCGGAACGTCTAGATGTAAGAGGTAAGGTCTTGGAGTGGCCTAGCCAGTCTCCAAACCTTAATAACTTCTCATGTTCAAAATGGTGCACTATCCTCAAACAATAGCATGGTATTATTTCTCTCTAATAGCTACTGTAAATGGACAGTGCAAATCAAATCAAAGTTTATTTGTCATGTGAGCCGAATACAACAGGTGTAGACCTTACAGTGAAACGCTTACTTACAGGCTCTAACCAATAGTGCAAAAAAGGTATTAGGTGAACAATTGGTAAGTAAAGAAATAAAACAACTGTAAAAAGACAGTGGAAATAACAGTAGCGAGGCTATATACTGTAGCGAGGCTATAAAAGTAGCAAGGCTACACACAGACACCGGTTAGTCAGGCTGATTGAGGTAGTATGTACATGTAGATATGGTTAATGTGACTATGCATGTATGATGAACAGAGAGTAGCAGTAGCGTAAAAGAGGGGTTGGCGAGTTCGTGGGTGGTGGGACACAATGCAGATAGCCCGGTTAGCCAATGTGCGGGAGCACTGGTTGGTTGAGCTAATTGAGGAAGTATGTACATGAATGTATAGTTAAGGTGACTATGCATATATGATAAACAGAGAGTAGCAGCTGCATAAAAAAGGGGTTGGTGGGAGGTGGGGGGCACACAATGCAAATAGTCGGGGTAGCCATTTGATTACCTGTTCAGGAGTCTTATGGCTTGGGGGTAAAAACTGTTGAGAAGCCTTTTTGTCCTAGGCTTGGCACTCCGGTACCACTTGTTATATAGAGAGAACAGTCTATGACTGCGGTGGCTGGGTTCTTTGACAATTTTTAGGGCCTTCCTCTGACACCACCTGGTGTAGAGGTCCTGGATGGCAGGGAGCTTAGCCCCAGTGATGTACTGGGCCATACGCATTACCCTCTGTAGTGCCTTGCGGTCGGAGGCTGAGCAATTGCCGTACTAGGCAATGATGCAACCAGTCAGGATTCTCTCGATGTTGCAGCTGTAGAACCTTTTGAGGATTGCAGGACCCATGCCAAATCTTTTTAGTTTCCTTAGGAGGAATAGGCTTTGTCGTGCCCTCTTCACGACTGTCTTGGTGTGTTTGGACCATTCTAGTTTGTTGTTTAAGTGTACACCAAGGAACGTGAAGATCTTAAGCTGCTCGACTACAGCCCCGTCAATGAGAATGGGGGCGTTCTCAGTCCTCCTTTTCCTGTAGTCCACAATCATCTCCTTAGTCTTGGTTACGTTGAGGGATAGGTTGTTATTCTGGCACCACCCACCCGGCCAGGTCTCTGACCTCCTCCCTATAGGCTGTCTCGACATTATGTTATTTAATACATGCATGTTTTGTTCAATCAAGTACATATTTATATCAAAAACCAGCTTTTTACATTAGCATGTGACGTTCAGAACTAGCATTCCCACCGAACACTTCCGGTGAATTTACTAAATTACTCACGATAAACGTTCACAAAAAACATAACAATTATTTTAAGAATTATAGATACAGAACTCCTTTGTGCAATCGCGGTGTCGGATTTTAAAATAGCTTTTCGGTGAAAGCACATTTTGCAATATTCTCAGTAGATAGCTCGCCATCACGGGCTAGCTAATTTGACACCCACCAAGTTTGGTACTCACCAAACTCAGATTTACTATAAGAAAAATTGGATTACCTTTGCTGTTCTTCGTCAGAATGCACTCCCAGGACTTCTACTTCAACAACAAATGTTGGTTTGGTTCCAAATAATCCATAGTTATATCCAAATAGCGGCATTTTGTTTGTGCGTTCAAGACACTATCCGAAGGGTAACGAAGGGTGACGCGCGGACGCGTATCGTGACAAAAAACTTCAAAATATTCCATTACCGTACTTCGAAGCATGTCAAACGCTGTTTAAAATCAATTTTTATGCGATTTTTTTTCACGTAAAATAGCGATAATATTCCGACCGGGAGTCATTGTTTTCGTTCAAAGACTGAGAAAGTAAAATGGACTCTTCACGCGCACGCCCGTCTCATTGTTCTCAGATTGACCACTTACCAAATGCGCTACTGTTTTTCAGCCAGTAACTGCAGAGTCATCATTCAACGTTCTGGCACCTTCTGAGAGCCTATGGGAGCCTTAGAAAGTGTCACGTTACAGCAGAGATCCTTTGTTTTGGATAGAGATGACAAAGAAGGCGAAGAAATGGTCAGACAGGGTACTTCCTGTACAGAATCTTCTCAGGTTTTGGCCTGCCATTTGAGTTCTGTTATACTCACAGACACCATTCAAACAGTTTTAGAAACTTTGGAGTGTTTTCTATCCAAAGCTACCGAAGTTTTCTATCCAAATCTATTATATGCATATTCTAGTTTCTGGGCAGGAGTAATAACCAGATTAAATCGGGTACGTTTTTTATCCGGCCGTGAAAATACTGCCCCCTATCCATAACAAGTTAATGTGCTTCTTCTTGAGCCACTCCTTTGTTGCCTTGGCCGTGTGTCTTGGGTCATTGTCATGCTGGAATACCCATCCACGACCCATTTTCAATGCCCTGGCTGAGGGAAGGAGGTTCTCACCCAAGATTTGACAGTACATGGCCCCGTCAAATGATGCGGTGAAGTTGTCCTGTCCCCTTAGCAGAAAAACACCCCCAAAGCATAATGTTTCCACCTCCATGTTTGACAGTGGAGATGGTGTTCTTGGGGTCATAGACAGCATTCCTCCTCCTCCAAACACAGCGAGTTGAGTTGATGCCAAAGAGCTCCATTTTGGTCTCATCTGACCACAACACTTTCACCAGTTGTCCTCTGAATCATTCACATGTTCATTGGCAAACTTCAGACGGGCATGTATATGTATTCTTGAGCAGGGGGACCTAGCGGGTGCTGCAGGATTTCAGTCCTTCACGGCGTAGTGTGTTACCAATTGTTTTCTTGGTGACTATGGTCCCAGCTGCCTTGAGATCATTGACAAGATCCTCCCGTGTAGTTCTGGGATGATTCCTCACCGTTCTCATGATCATTGCAACCCCACGAGGTGAGATCTTGCATGGAGCCCCAGGCCGAGGGATATTGACAGTTCTTTTGTGTTTCTTCCATTTGCGAATAATCGCACCAGCTGTTGTCACCTTCTGACCAAGCTGCTTGGCGATGGTTTTGTAACCCATTCCAGCCTAGTGTAGGTCTACAGTCTTGTCCCTGACATCCTTGGAGAGCTCTTTGGTCTTGGCCATGGTGGAGAGTTTGGAATCTGATTGATTGATTGCTTCTGTGGACAGGTGTCTTTTTTACAGATAACAAGCTGCGGTTAGGAGCACTCCCTTTAATAAGAGTGTGCTCCTAATCTCAGCTCGTTACCTGTATAAAAGACACCTGGTAGCCAGAAATCTTTCTGATTGAGAGGGGGTCAAATACTTATTTCCCTCATTAAAATGCAAATCAATTTATAACATTTTTGACATGCGTTTTTCTCAATATTTTTGTTGTTATTGTGTCTCTCACTGTTCAAATAAACCTACCATTAAAATTATAGACTGATCCTTTCTTTATCAGTGGGCAAACGTACAAAATCAGCAGGGGATCAAATACTTTTTTCCCCCACTGTAACTAGGTCTTTCCATGCCGCACTCGACCACACGACTGGACAATAATCAAGATAAGACTTGCTTTTTAAAGTGTGGTCTCAAAAAAGCAGAGCATCTCTTTATTTCAGACAGACCTCTCCCCATCTTTACAACCATTGAGTCTATATGTTTTGACTATGACAGTTTACAATCTAAGGTAACACTAAGTAATTTAGTCTCCTCAACTTGTTTAACAGCCACACCATTCATTACCAGATTCAGCTGAGGTCTAGAACTTTGGAAATTATTTGTACCAAATACAATACTCTTAGTTTTAGAGATGTTCGGGACTAGTTTATTACTGGCCACCCATTCCAAAACAGGCTGCAACTCATTGTTAAGGGTTTCGGTAACTTCATTAACTGCGGTTGCTGATGCGTATTTTATATTATTTAGACCTTTATTTAACTAGGCAAGTCAGTCAGTTGTGGTATTCCTGCACAGCAGACACCAAACAAGCCATACTTGTGAAGAGTTAAAAAGTGATGGGACCTGGCTGCATAGGGTCAGAAGGATAGTGCACCTGCAAACATCAAAACAACATTCATTTAAGTTAATGAAAAGAAAATGTAACGTAAAATCATTTTTTAATGCATCATTATCAGGCAAGTTTCACTCACCTAACATATTCACTTAGCTAACAAATGTGCAGAGCAGCAGCACTGCAAACAGAAAAATAATCTTGGAAACTGGAAGTTAAAATGATAACACATCTGGCGAAGTGGAGTCTTGTGTTAAGACAATGAACCATAATCCCAGTCCATAGAGTACTAGCAATACAAACCGATTGTCATAGCTAGCTAGGAGTTAACCAAATAGGTTCAATGTTAGAAAGTTAGATAGCTAACATTAGGCTATAATAGCAATGTGAAATGGAATTCTGACTTAACATTACTACACACAGATCATAAACGTAAGGTTAGCTAGCGAGCCAGCCAACTAACGTCAGCTAGCTAGCTAACAGTCAGCTTTATATTGGCGGCTTTTGTTTATACCTGGAGCTAGCTAGCTAGCTAGCAATTCAATGAAGCTTAATCCCAACCCATAGAGTACTAGCAATACAAATGGATTGCCATAGCTAGCTAAAGTTAAGCATATAGTTTCAATGTTAGCTATTTAGCTTGCTAAGGCTATAACTAGCAATGCGAAATGGCATTCTGAGATAAAAATGGCAGTTAGGGACCCAGTCATCTAATGACAGCTAGCAAGCTAACAGTATGATTTAACTTCCAATATAAACAACTTCCTTCCAAAATTACAAATGTAAAATATCTGAAACTGTAGCTAGTCTCTTACCTGTATACAGTTGAAGTTGGAAGTTTACATACACCTTAGCCAAATACATTTAAACTCCGTTTTTCACAATTCCTGACATTTAATCCTGGTAAAAATTGCCTGTCTTAGGTCAGTTAGGATCACCACTTTATTTTAAGAATGTGAAATGTCGGAATAATAGTAGAGAGAATTATTTATTTCAGCTTTTATTTCTTTCATCACATTCCCAGTGGGTCAGAAGTTTACATACACTCAATTAGTATTTGGTAGCATTGCCTTTACATTGTTTAACTTGGGTCAAACGTTTTGGGTAGCCTTCCACAAGCGTCCCACAATAAGTTGGGTGAATTTTGGCCCATTTTCCTGGCAGAGCTGGTGTAACTGAGTCAGGTTTGTAGTTCTCCTTGCTCGCACACACTTTTTCAGTTCTGCCCACACATTTTCTATGGGATTGAGGTCAGGGTTTTGGGATGGCCACTCCAGTACCTTGACTTTGTTGTCCTTAAGCCATTTTGCCACAACTTTGGAAGTATGCTTGGAGTCATTGTCCATTTGGAAGACCCATTTGCCACCAAGCTTTAACTTCCTGACTGATGTCTTGAGATGTTGCTTCAATATATCCATGTAATTTTCCATCCTCATGAAGCCATCCATTTTGTGAAGTGCACCAGTCCCTCCTGCATCAAAGTACCCCACAACATGATGCGGCCACCCCCATGCTTTCCGGTTGGGATGGTGTTCTTCAGCTTGCAAGCCTCCCCCTTTTTCCTCCAAACATAACGATGGTCATTATGGCCAAACAGTTATATTTTTGTTTCATCATACCAGAGGACATTTCTCCAAAAAGTACAATCTTTGTCCCCATGCGCAGTTGCAAACCGTAGTCTGGCTTTTTTATGGCGGTTTTGGACTTGTGGCTTCTTCCTTGCGAGTTTTAATGACTCCAACCTAAGCGTATGTAAACTTCCAACTTCAACTGTATAGAGCCATGTCGTGGTTACTCAAGCACAATGCGAGTTTAACTTTAAAAAAACAACAGATAAAAAACATCAGTGTTTTTGTTGTCTCTTGGTGTCTTTCCAATATATAACTCTTGTTCTGTACTTTGTCATGTTTTTGTATGTTTGATGTAGACTCCAGGATGTGGACACCCTTCATACTCACTCAACTCTCGCTACGCAAAATGTGTAATATACACTGCTCAAAAAAATAAAGGGAACACTTCAACACAATGTAACTCCAAGTCAATCACACTTCTGTGAAATCAAACTGTCCACTTAGGAAGCAACACTGATTGCCAATACATTTCACATGCTGTTGTGCAAATGGAATAGACAACAGGTGGAAATTATAGGAAATTAGCAAGACACCCCCAATAAAGGAGTGGTTCTGCAGGTGGTGACCACAGACCAGTTCTCAGTCCCTATGCTTCCTGGCTGATGTTTTGGTCACTTTTGAATGCTGGCGGTGCTTTCACTCTAGTGGTAGCATGAGACTGAGTCTACAACCCACACAAGTGGCTCAGGTAGTGCAGCTCATCCAGGATGGCACATCAATGCGAGCTGTGGTAAGAAGGTTTGCTGTGTCTGTCAGCGTAGTGTCCAGAGCATGGAGGCACTACCAGGAGACAGGCCAGTACATCAGGAGACGTGGAGGAGGCCGTAGGAGGGCAACAACCCAGCAGCAGGACCGCTACCTCCGCCTTTGTGCAAGGAGGAGCAGGAGGAGCACTGCCAGAGCCCTGCAAAATGACCTCCAGCAGGCCACAAATGTGCATGTGTCTGTTTCTGACCGTTTGAGCAGACTCCATGAGGGTGGTATGAGGGCCCGACGTCCACAGGTGGGGGTTGTGCTTACAGCCCAACACCGTGCAGGACGTTTGGCATTTGCCAGAGAACACCAAGTTTGGCAAATTCGCAACTGGCGCCCTGTGCTCTTCACAGATGAAAGCAGGTTCACACTGAGCACATGTGACAGACGTGACAGAGTCTGGAGACGCCGTGGAGAACGTTCTGCTGCCTGCAACATCCTCCAGCATGACCGGTTTGGCGGTGGGTCAGTCATGGTGTGGGGTGGCATTTCTTTGGGGGGCCGCACAGCCCTCCATGTGCTCGCCAGAGGTAGCCTGACTGCCATTAGGTACCGAGATGAGATCCTCAGACCCCTTGTGAGACCATATGCTGGTGCGGTTGGCCCTGGGTTCCTCCTAATGCAAGACAATGCTAGACCTCATGTGGCTGGAGTGTGTCAGCAGTTCCTGCAAGAGGAAGGCATTGATGCTATGGACTGGCCCGCCCGTTCCCCAGACCTGAATCCAATTGAGCACATCTGGGACATCATGTCTCGCTCCATCCACCAACGCCTCTTTGCACCACAGACTGTCCAGGAGTTGGCGAATGCTTTAGTCCAGGTCTGGGAGGAGATCCCTCAGGAGACCATCCGCCACCTCATCAGGAGCATGCCCTGGCGTTTTTAGGGAGGTCATACAGGCACGTGGAGGCCACACACACTACTGAGCCTCATTTTGACTTTTTTTAAGGACATTACATCAAAGTTGGATCAGCCTGTAGTGTGGTTTTCCACTTTAATTTTGAGTGTGACTCCAAATCCAGACCTCCATGGGTTGATAAATTGGATTTCCATTGATTATTTTTGTGTGATTTTGTTGTCAGCACATTCAAATATGTAAAGAAAAAAGTACTTAATAAGATTATTTCATTCATTCAGATCTAGGATATGTTATTTTAGTGTTCCCTTTATTTTTTTGAGCAGTGTATTTTGGGCACCAGGCATGTCATATAGTCTCTCTTCCCTCTCAGAATGTTTACTCACTGACCTTTGTGGGTAGCCATGGCAACTGAAAGGTCAGGTGTGTGGGCTGTATTTTGGACAGGAGCGACCTCGAGGTGTAAAAGGATTTAATACTTCTGTAAATGGTAAGGAATATAGGTCTAACACTAGGGCTGTGCCTGAAATGTTGCCCTTTTCCCAGTATAGTGCATTGTTATGGGTCCTGGTCAAAAGTAGTGCATTATATATAGGGAATAATCAAATCAAATGTATTTGTCATGGTTAGCAGGTGTTAATGCAAGTGTAGTGAAATGCTTGTGCTTCTAGTTCCGACTATGCAGTAAAATCTAACAAGTAATATAACCTAACAATTTCACAACAACTACCTTACACACACAAGTGTAAAGGAATGAATACGAATATGTACATAAAAACATATAAATGAGTGATGGCCCAACGGCATAGGCAAGATGCAGTGGATGGTATAGAGTACAGTATATACATATGAGATGAGCAATGCAGGGTATGAAAACATTATATGAAGTGACATTGTTTAAAGTGGCTAGTGATACATTACATCAAGATGCAGTAGATGGTATAGCGTACAGTATATACATATGAGATGAGCAGTGTAGGGTATGAACATTATTTAAAGTGGCATTGTTTAACCTCTAAGGGCTATTAACAACAGCCAGTTGAATCCTGTGGCGTGTTATTCAAATACCTTAGATATGATATTACTTCAATTTTTCAAAAATATGACTATTTTACACCATTTTAAAGAGAAGACTCTCGTTAATCTAACCACACTGTCCGATTTCAAAAAGGCTTTACAACGAAAGCAAAACATTAGATTATGTCAGCAGAGTACCCAGCCAGAAATAATCAGACACCCATTTTTCAAGCTAGCATATAATGTCACATAAACCCAAACCACAGCTAAATGTAGCACTAACCTTTGATCTTCATCAGATGACAACCCTAGGACATTATGTTATACAATACATGCATATTTTGTTCAATCAAGTTCATATTTATATCAAAACCCAGCTTTTTTTACATTAGCATGTGACTAGCATTCCCACCGAACACTGCCGGTGAATTTACTAAATTACTCACGATAAACGTTCACAAAAAGCATAACAATTGTTTTAAGAATTATAGATGCAGAACTCCTCTATGCACTCGATATGTCCGATTTTAAAATAGCTTTTCGGTGAAAGCACATTTTGCAATATTCTCAGTAGATAGCCCGGCATCACAGGGCTAGCTATTTAGACACCCAGCAGGTTTAGCACTCATCAAAGTCAGATTTACTATAAGAAAAATGTTATTACCTTTGTTGTCTTCGTCAGAATGCACTCCCAGGACTTCTACTTCAATAACAAATGTTGGTTTGGTCCAAAATAATCCATCGTTATATCCAAACAGCGACGTTTTGTTCGTGCGTTCTAGACACTATCCTAAAGGGTAAATAAGGGTGACGAGCATGGCGCAATTCGTGACAAAAGAATTCTAAATATTCCATTACCGTACTTCGAAGCATGTCAACCGCTGTTTAAAATCAATTTTTATGCCATTTTTCTCATAAAAAAGCGATAATATTCCGACCGGGAATCTGCGTTTAGATAAACAGACAAAGGAAAAGAAAGCATTCCTTCGAAGTGGGCACGCGCCTAAGCCCATAGTACTCTGAGTGGCCACTTGCCAAAAGCGATAGTGTTTCAGCCAGAGCCTGCCTCGATATCGTTCAACTTTTTCCCGGGCTCTGAGACCCTATGGAAGACGTAGGAAGTGTCACGTTATTGCACAGATCCTGAGTCTTCAATAAAAAGAGCCAAGATGAAACACTACTTCTCAGACAGGCCACTTCCTGCTTGAAATCTTCTCAGGTTTTGGCCTGCCATAGGAGTTCTGTTATACTCACAGACACCATTCAAACCGTTTTAGAAACTTTAGGGTGTTTTCTATCCAAAGCCAATAATTATATGCATATTCTAGTTACTGGGCAGGAGTAGTAACCAGATTAAATCGGGTACGTTTTTTATCCAGCCGTGTCAATACTGCCCCCTTGCCCTAACAGGTTAAAGTGGCTAGTGATACATTACATCAAGATGCAGTAGATGGTATAGCGTACAGTATATACATAAGAGATGAGTAATGTAGGGTAAGTAAACATTATATAATATAAAGTGGCTAGTGATAAATTGATTACATCAATTTGACCATTATTAAAGTGGGTGGAGTTGAGTCAGTATGTTGGCAGCAGCCACTCAATGTTAGTGATGGCTGTTTAACAGTCTGATGGCCTTGAGATAGAAGCTGTTTTTCAGTCTCTCGGTCCCCGCTTTGATGCACATGTACTGACCTCGCCTTCTGGATGATAGCGGGGTGAACAGGCAGTGGCTCGGGTGCTTGGTGATCTCTTTGGCCTTCCTGTGACATCGGGTGGTGTAGGTGTCCTGGAGGGCAGGTAGTTTGCACCCGGTGATGCGTTGTGCACACCTCACTACCCTCTGGAGAGCCTTCCGGTTATGGGTGGAGCAGCTGCCGTACCAGGCAGTGATACAGCCGGACAGGATGCTCTCGATTGTGCATCTGTAAAAGTTTGTGTGTTTTTGATGACAAATAGGGTGACATTTTGGATGCAGCCTAGTTGTTGAATTCACTTTGACTTGAAACCTCCAATTCCTCTTTCCTCTTCCTGTCCAGGTGACCAATAAGGTGGAGCTGGAGCCCAGGCAGTTTGTTGATTGGATGAGACTGGAGCCCCAGTCTGTGGTGTGGCTTCCTGTGCTACATAGAGTGGCGGCTGCTGAGACCGCCAAGCACCAGGCCAAGTGTAACATCTGTAAAGAGTGTCCCATTGTAGGGTTCAGGTAAAAATACACAAACGCATGTAGGCACAAATGTGCACACACACCGCAACTTTGATGTTGGTTCCTTTTTCTTTTTCTTCTTTTTGGGGCGGCGGTAGATCAGCTTTAAAATTGCAGATAAATTGATAGAAACCACAATCTAATTGTCTGAATAACTTCCAATCCCCAATATATTTTTAGGAAATATATATATATATATCTCTTTTAAAAAAATATATATTTCCTTTATTATTGTCCCCTAACCCTAACATCACTCCCTAATTGGAGTAAACGAATGGACAACAACACTTAGGATCTACTTCCAACTTAAACATACATTTTTATATTTTGTTTGTTGTTAGTCCCATCCTTCAGCTCATCTCAACCCCTCCCATCTATCTCTGAACACCGTTGTCGTGTCTTTGGGTTACCATTAAACGGAAGATATGTTTATCAATTATCTCCCTGTAATTATTATCACGCGATTAAACTGATTAATCGTTTAATTGTAATTAACTAGGAGATCGGGGCACCAAGGAGAATATTCAGATTACAAAGCTATAATTTTCCTAATATAACTTTCCTGTACTATAATATTCTATTCTATTACAGTATAGGCCGATTATCTTGTGGTTTAAATGGTGTATTTACCTCTAGTCCAGTCTCATTCCAAAACGTCGTAAATTGTTGTATCTGCACGAACCCAGTCTTTACTAAAATCATCCATACATCAATTGTCTTAAAATCATTTATTTACTACCCTAAGTAATTAACAGAAAAACATACAAACAGTAATTATCGTCACAAAGGATTGGTATCGGAATGTGCCCTACTGGCTAAACAGGCAGGTCGGCCTGTTGAACAATGGATCATAAAAGGTCGGCTGAGAAGTTACACAGGGTTCATTAATATTAACAATTGAAGGCTCACTCATTCGGGAACAATTGCAATCAATATATATTTACGCTCAGTGTGTCGTTCTGATTCTTGTTGGAGAGTAGTTCTGTTGGGGAGTTTTGTCCGCGTTCTCTCTCTCTCTCTCGGTTAGAATGGATCTTTCAGAGCGACATTCATTAATGTCGTCATCGAATGGTTGCTTCGTTGGTCTTCGCGTTCAATGATATAATTTACTTAGCTGCAGACTAATAATTAATATCAAAGACTTGTTCTTATTCTGTCAGTATCGATAGTCTAAAAGTTAACCTGTTAGGGCTAGGGGGCAGCATTTGCACAGTCTGGATAAAAAAATGTACCCGATTTAATCTGGTTACTAATCCTACCCAGTAACTAGAATATGCATATACTTATTATATATGGATAGAAAACACTCTAAAGTTTCTAAAACTGTTTGAATGGTGTCTGTGAGTATAACAGAACTCATTTGGCAGGCAAAAACCTGAGACATTTTCTGACAAGAAGTAGATACCAGATGTGTTGTATTACCTTTAAACCTATCCCATTGAAAAACACAGGGGCTGAGGAATATTTTGGCACTTCCTATTGCTTCCACTAGATGTCACCAGCCTTTACAAAGTGTTTTGAGTCTTCTGGAGGGAGATCTGACCGAACAAGAGCCATGGAACGATGATGTCCCATTAGACACCTGGTGCGCGAGTTCATGTTGGGTACCCTCGTTCCAATACGTTATAAAAGAGTATGCATTCGTCCACCTTGAATATTATTCATGTTCTGGTTAAAAAAGGCCCTAATGATTTATGCTATACAACGTTTGACATGTTTGAACGAACGGAAATATATTTTTTCCCCTTGTTCATGACGAGAAGTCCGGCTGGCTTAGATCATGTGCTAACAAGACGGAGATTTTTGGACATAAATGATGAGCTTTTTTGAACAAAACTACATTCGTTATGGACCTGTGATACCTGGAAGTGACATCTGATGAAGAGAATCAAAGGTAATGGATTATTTACATAGTATTTTCGATTTTAGATCTCCCCAACATGACGTCTAGTCTGTATCGCAACGCGTATTTTTCTGGGCGCAGTGCTCAGATTATTGCAAAGTGTGATTTCCCAGTAAGGTTATTTTTAAATCTGGCAAGTTGATTGCGTTCAAGAGATGTAAATCTATAATTCTTTAAATGACAATATAATATTTTACCAATGTTTTCTAATTTTAATTATTTAATTTGTGACGCTGACTTGACTGCCGGTTATTGGAGGGAAACGATTTCCTCAACATCAATGCCATAGTAAAACGCTGTTTTTGGATATAAATATGAACTTGATAGAACTAAAAATGCATGCATTGTCTAACATAATGTCCTAGGAGTGTCATCTGATGGAGATTGTAAAAGGTTAGTGCATCATTTTAGCTGGTTTTATGGTTTTGGTGACCCCGTCTTTGAATTGACAAAACATTACACACAACTCTTGTAAATGTACTGTCCTAACTTACTCTAAATTTATGCTTTCGCCGTAAAACCTTTTTGAAATCGTAAAACGTGGTTAGATTAAGGAGATGTTTATCTTTCAAAGGGTGTAAAATAGTTGTATGTTTGAAAAATTTGAATTTTGACATTTATTTGGATTCAAATTTGCCGCTCTTGAAATGCACCTGCTGTTGATGGAGTGCACCACGGGTGGCACGCTAGCGTCCCATCTAGCCCATAGAGGTTAACCACGTGGTATGGTTCACTTTCAGTAGAGGAATTGGAAGGTAAAACCTATTAGCCAACGGAGTGTAGGCCTGGTCTGAAGAAATGTAAATCCGGGGGTGTTTTATAGTGCCCATAGAACAGCTTGTCAAATGACGCCTGGTCCTGTATGGGTCCCTGGGGGCGTGCCTATGACTGAGTTAGATTTGGTTACAGAAATACAATTCTATCACATTACATCAGTACATAGCATCTCAATGTCTTACAAAAGATTTATCCTTATTAATACATTCCATACACCCATATGATGCAGTCTTAAACTGAGTCTATTATATAAACAGTTTTATGGTAATATGGCTATATTGTCTCTTCTGAGTATCACAAAATGGTACCAAGCGGATCAGTTCGTAGCTGGATTCTTCACCAATCTTCCATACCTTCTCCAGAACGCAAAATATCGCTTGGCTCTCCAATTCTATGAGTTGGAAGAATTTCCTGTGTCTCTCGATGGGCCATGTGGCCAGAGACTCTCCTGGAATTTTAGAGTTTTAACGACCCTTTACACACAGGGTGGATTGTGTGCAAAAGGGAGGGGTCAACTGTCCTCCCTGTACCAAAAGAGGCCAACGTCATGACACCATCCAGTTTCGATTTCTATTTGCCATACTGCCATACAGTACCAGTCAAACATTTGGACACACCTACTCAATCAACGGTTTTTCTTTATTTAAAAAAATAGTAATACATTGTAGAATAATAGCAAAGACATCAAAACTATGAAATATCACATATGGACAAGGTAGGGTTGGTAAACAGAAGTTAGGCCTATTTGGTAAAGACCATGTCCATATTAATGCAAGAACAGCTCAAATAAGCAAAGAGAAATAACAGTCCATCATTCCATTATTTTTGCCTCCCCTACACACACACACACACACACACAGTGAGTTCATGCATGCTGGTCTCCCTGCTCTAGTAGAGTAGAGCAGAAAGGGCAGGCCTGCTCTGGAGTGCAGGCATTTATCTAAATGTCAGCAGATCTTAAACTTCTGACTAAATACCAACTGGAGGAGGACATCTAGAATCATACGCGCTTGCACACGCACGTACACACACACAGACGCAGGCATCCACAAACAGTGCATAACAGACCACCCCTGTGATACTGGGGGTCTCAAAAGACTCCTAAAGGTCTCTCTCACACAAATGAACAACACCACCGGCTGATATGTCAGTAGTTTAACATAATCACACTCTTATGATTCAAAAGACCTCCCTGTGATGAGCTGAGTTCAAAGATGTCCACAGGCTAAACACTATCGTTTGCTGTCATCCTCTGTTGCACCTATTCACTTAACTCTCCTGTTCTGCCTTTGATGGCGAGGGGGTATGACATCAGCCACAGAATGGGAGCAGAATAAGACACCACGCTAACCAGAATCTAGTGTTGTGTATATCTGGTCACTCACTAAGTGAGAGAGAGAGTGAGAGTGAGAGTGAGAGTGAGAGTGAGTGAGTGAGTGACTTTTTGACTTTCTTTACTGAAACATTCTCATTTCATTTAAAACTCACCACCCAACCTCCCCCTTAAAAATAAAACCAAAAATACATCCTGTAATGCATACATGTACCATACTCGCCTTTCCAGCAACCACATGATACAAGCCAACATCACAATACTCAAGACAATACCAACTTCTACAACTGTATATCCAAGACATCTTCCCCAGCTATACAGACAGCCCCCCCAACACACCATATCTCCTGAAACATCTCCACACTTTTTATCATTTTATAGAACTCAAACTCAACCCTAAGGCGCGCAGAGACCATCCCATTAAACAATAATAAAGGGTCTGTTATCCCCCCACCTTTGACCCTGTTCCTCCTTGTTAGCCAAATAGCTAACTTTGCCTGAGCAAACAGAAAATTCAACAAAACACATTTTTCCTTCTCCTTACTTGAATACCTGTATCCCATTATGAACACCCCAACAGTAAAGACCACCCCCAACCTCTCACACAGACATTCCAACAGAGACATTGATGGCATTAATCTGGTGCACACAGAAAACACATGAATCACAGTTTCTTTCATTTTACAGAAAGGACACTCCTGCCCGACTCCCGGTTCAACCCGTGCCAACCAGCTGTTAGTGGCCAGGACTCCATGTAGAACCCTCCACTGGAGGTCCCCTGACCTCTTTGGTACTGGGGGTTTGTAGAGCCCCCTCCATCTAAAACCCACCATACTCTCCACCCCACATACCCCCTGCCACTGATGTGCCTTCACTCCTGTTAGGCTCCTAATGTTCCTCACCTTAACACAGAGGTTGTAGAGGGCTTTACCTCCCACCCCTTCAAACTCCCCCAGGCTCGGAGTGTTAAAATCTAACAAGTCCTCCAGACCCCCTTGCCAGTCTCCAGTCTCTGCCGTCACCTGCAGTGGCGGAAACATTGGTGGCCCCTCTCCCTTTGGCTGCTCAAACATCCCCCTTACCGGCTCAGACAGTGCCTCCTGGACCTCCTCCAGGAATCTCTCCAGCAGCCTAAGAGACGTTATTCCTGTTTGCTGTGCCAAGACTTCCGGGCTTTTCCACCCCTCCTCTCCCAGGAGTCTCAAGTCACCCAGCCTTTTTACACCCCCTGCCATCAGTTGCCTCTGCAGGGTGGCCGACTGGACCGATCTCAAAGGGATGGCTGGGTTGTGGAAGATAGGCTCCACCCACAGCCCAGGCTCCACACCCCCTTCTCGTGTGTGCCTTAGCAGCTGCCAGGCCCTCAGCACCGCAGAGTAAAAATCTGAGAGACCTGCTGTACTCAGCCTCTCCAGCTTCATGAGGAACAGCTGCCGGTCCAACCCTAAATCTCCAGCTCTCCTCAGCAGCGCGCATGCTGGTTCCCTCCAGCCAACATCAGTATGGTACAGCAGTCTCTGCACCGCCTTTAGCCGGAAAGCAGCCATCCTGCTCTCCAGTTCCACCAGGCCCTGTCCTCCTTCGTGGATGGTCATATACAACACTGCCGCCCTCAGCCAGTGATGGCCCGACCAGAAGAAGTCCACCAGCTTGCGTTGCAGGTCTGCGAGCAGACCGGCGGGGGGGGTTGAGGACAGCCAGTTTATGCCACAGGGAAGATGCCACCAGGTTGTTAATTATCAGCACCCTCCCTCTATATGACACTTGGGACAGGAGCCACCTCCACCTGGCCAGTCTTGACACCACTGCCTGTGACAGCCCCTCCCAGTTCTTCCTGACCCACCTCTCCGAGCCCAGGTACACCCCCAACACTTTAAGCCCTTCACAACCCCACTGCAAACCCCCTGAAAGCAGAGGAGGAGCCCTATCCCCCCATGCCCCACATAACAGAGCTTTGCTCTTGCCCCAGTTTACCTTAGCTGATGAAGCTCCCTCGTACACCTTCAGACTGGTCTCCAGTGCCTGCATATCCTGACCATCACAGAAACATAATCTGCATATGCTGACACTGCTATGCCTGTCACCACACCCATACCTGTCCAGCACACTCCCTGCAGTCGCCTGCGTAGCCCCCCTCCCACCTTAACCATACATGATGCCCCAGCATACAACAGCTTCACACAGGTCAAAAAACTCTTCCCAAACCCAAACACAGACATCACATTAAACAGATACCCATGGTCCACTCTATCAAAAGCCTTCTCTTGATCTAAAGAGACCAGTCCAAAGTTCACATTAGAACCTCTCGACAAGTCCAACATGTCTCTAATTAAGAACAAGTTGTCCGTGATTGAGCGTCCCGGTACACAATATGTTTGGTCCTTATGTACTATCGAGTCCAAGTGGGACTTCAGTCTGTTAGAGAGGACCTTGGCAAATATCTTGTAGTCCGCACAGAGCAATGCCACAGGCCTCCAGTTCTTAACCTCTTGGGGCTAGGTGGGACGCTAGCGTGCCACCCGTGGTGCACTCCATCAACAGCAGGTGCATTTCAAGAGCGGCAAATTTGAATCCAAATAAATGTCAAAATTAAAAATTTTCAAAAATACAACTATTTTACACCATTTGAAAGATAAACATCTCCTTAATCTAACCACGTTGTCCGATTTCAAAAAGGTTTTACGGCGAAAGCATAAATTTAGAGTATGTTAGGACAGTACATTTACAAGAGTTGTGTGTAATGTTTTGTCAAGTCAAAGACAGGGTCACCAAAACCATAAAACCAGCTAAAATGATGCACTAACCTTTTACAATCTCCATCAGATGACACTCCTAGGACATTATGTTAGACAATGCATGCATTTTTAGTTCTATCAAGTTCATATTTATATCCAAAAACAGCGTTTTACTATGGCATTGATGTTGAGGAAATCGTTTCCCTCCAATAACCGGCAGTCAAGTCAGCGTCACAAATTAAATAATTAAAATTAGAAAACATTGGTAAAATATTATATTGTCATTTAAAGAATTATAGATTTACATCTCTTGAACTCAATCAACTTGCCAGATTTAAAAATAACCTTACTGGGAAATCACACTTTGCAATAATCTGAGCACTGCGCCCAGAAAAATACGCGTTGCGATACAGACTAGACGTCATGTTGGGGAGATCTAAAATCGAAAATACTATGTAAATAATCCATTACCTTTGATTCTCTTCATCAGATGTCACTTCCAGGTATCACAGGTCCATAACAAATGTAGTTTTGTTCAAAAAAGCTCATAATTTATGTCCAAAAATCTCCGTCTCGTTAGCACATGATGTAAGCCAGCCGGACTTCTCGTCATGAACGAGGGGAAAAAATATATTTCCGTTCGTTCAAACATGTCAAACGTTGTATAGCATAAATCATTAGGGCCTTTTTTAACCAGAACATGAATAATATTCAAGGTGGACGAATGCATACTCTTTTATAACGTATTGGAACGAGGGTACCCAACATGAACTCACGCGCCAGGTGTCTAATGGGACATCATCGTTCCATGGCTCTTGTTCGGTCAGATCTCCCTCCAGAAGACTCAAAACACTTTGTAAAGGCTGGTGACATCTAGTGGAAGCAATAGGAAGTGCCAAAATATTCCTAAGCCCCTGTGTTTTTCAATGGGATAGGTTTAAAGTCAATACAACCCATCAGGTATCCACTTCCTGTCAGAAAATGTCTCAGGGTTTTGCCTGCCAAATGAGTTCTGTTATACTCACAGACACCATTCAAACAGTTTTAGAAACTTTAGAGTGTTTTCTATCCATATATAATAAGTATATGCATATTCTAGTTACTGGGTAGGATTAGTAACCAGATTAAATCGGGTACATTTTTTTTATCCAGACGTGCAAATGCTGCCCCCTAGACCCAACAGGTTAAGTTCACACAAGTCCCCTTTTTTGGGCAGTAGAGTCAGAGCCGCCCGACGGCAGCTCATCGGCAACTCTCCTACCCCGACGCATTCACGCAACACGCAAAAGAAGTCCTGTCCAATTATTCCCCAGAATCTTTTATAAAACTCCACTGGGAGTCCATCGACCCCCGGTGCACGACCGGGGGACATCTGGGTTACGGCCTCTGCCAGTTCATGGGACAACAGAGGAACGTCCAAATCGTCCCTCTGTGCCAGAGAGAGTTTAGGGAGTCCTGTGAACAAGACCTGAGCACACAAAGGATCACACACTTCTGCCCTATACAATTCAGTATAAAACTCCACAGTCCGCTCCCGCATCTCACCCACCACAGAGGTCACCCGCCCATCAGACAGCCGTAGACAATGCATACCCTTGGCTTCACTGCTCTGTCTTTCCAAACCAAAGAAGAAGGAGCTGGGAGCATCCATCTCCTTGAGCATGGAGAATCTAGCTCTTACAAGTGCTCCCTTTGCTTTAACCTGGAAAAAACTGCCCAGGTCCCTACGTAATTCAGCTAAATTAGCCTGGAGGCCTACATTGCCTTGCCCCACCATCTCTACCTCCATCTCACTAATACACCGCTCTAGTTCCCCCAATACTCTCCTAGCCTCTGAGGATGAGAGAGCTGTGTATTGTTGACAGAAAAGCCGAATTTGGACTTTCCCCACATCCCACCATTGGCTCAGAGACTCATACTCCTCTATTTGCTGCCTCCACCTTTCCCAGAAGGTCTGGAAACCTGCGCAAAAAGTGGCATCTTGTAAGAGCTTTACATTGAATTTCCAATAGGATGCCTGCCGGGGCCCTGGTGAAATAGACAGCCGAGCCATGGTTATGTGATGATCGGAAAACCCCACCGGGAGAATGGTAGCGCCCAACAGCCTATTGCTCCGATTCCTAGACATATAAAACCGATCAAGTCGGGCTGCACTCACCCTAGCCCCAAAAACCTTCACCCATGTGTACTGTCTTGTGTTCGGATGTTTAGTTCTCCAAACATCCACTAAGTCGAACTGATTAATAATGTCCCTTAACACTCCCACTGACACTGAATGAGGCTCTTCCCCATTTCTGTCTTTTGTAAAATCCATTGTGCAGTTCCAGTCCCCTCCAACCACCAGTGTCTCCTCAGGCGCTACCTGTGAGAGTTCCTGTCTAAGACTCCCAAATAGAACCCCTTTTTCTCTCCCTGTGTTAGGCGCATACACATTTATAAAGACAAAACCCATGTTGTTAATTTCTGCTTTAACAACAAGGAGCCTACCCCTACACACCTCCTTTGAGGAGCAAATTTTTACAGACAGACCCGGTGCAAAAAGGACTGCCACTCCTGCACTAAGATTTGTCCCATGGCTCAACACACTTGCCCCTTTCCACCAGAGCCCCCAATCGACTTCATTCAACACATCACTATGTGTCTCCTGCAGAAACAACACCTGTACTTTTTTTTGTTTTACATATTCACCCAACACACTCCTCTTTCCCGCATCTCTGGCGCCATTTATATTGAGCGAGCCTACCCGTAGAGTCTCCATAAGAAGTGGGAGAAAAGCCACCAGAGAAAAAAGACCAATAGCAAAGCTCAAAAGCCCCAGTGTCAGAAAGAAAGTATACATCTAAACAGTGTCCGAAGGTAAACCCTTACGCACTGTTGTGACCCACTTCCTCAACCTAAACCGTTTCCTGGGTGAGAGGACACCATGCCCCTCATTTTTCACAGCATGTTGTACTGATCGTACAAACTTTCTTGAATCAGGGTAAAAAGCCTCAAGATTAACTTTTTTTCCCTTGGTCTCATTCAGGAACCTTGTCAGTTCTCTCAATGTGTACTTAGACCCTCTGCTTGACTGGCTGTCAGCTCCGGGCCTATTGAAGAGGAGTCTGAAAAAAATATCTCCTCATCCTCTTCCTCAGACTCACTTTCCTCCTCATCTCTATCTCCCACCCTGACCACCTGCTCTTCCTCTCTGGTCATGGCATCTCCCACAGCAACAGGCAAAATTTCCATTGTGCCTTTAACCACACCCTTTTTCCTTTTCCGCTTGGCACCCTCCTCCTCCCCCCCTAGTCTCTTACACTTCCCCACTATACTCTCCTCATCCACTAGCATAACCTGACTAGACCTAGCATCCTCTACACCACCCTCCATAGCATGACTAGGCCCAGCATCATTCACACCATCCTCCATATCTAGAGCTGCAGGTGCTTCATTTCGATCTTAGCAGAGGAATTGGAGAGAGAACATGATGACAGGAGGCCCTGGAATAGCCAAGATGAGAGCATAACAGACACACACATGCACGTATGCAAGACACATGAAAGAACAAGAATGGGAGGAATCTGTTTGATGGAATCATTACTCTTATAATCTTGTTTTTCCCTAGGTATCGCAGTCTGAAGCACTTTAACTATGACGTGTGTCAGAGCTGCTTCTTCTCTGGACGAACCGCCAAGGGCCACAAGCTCAACTACCCCATGGTGGAGTACTGCACGCCGGTGAGGAACACACACACACACATTTGTACATTTTAGTCATTTAGCAGACGCTCTTATTCAGAGAAACTTACAGTAGTGAATGCATACATTTCATACATTTATATATATATATATATATATACACTACAGGACAAAAGTTCTCATTCAAAGGTTTTTATTTTTACTCTTTTTTACATTGTAGAATAGTATTGAAAACATCAAAACCATGAAATAACACATGGAATCATGAAGTAACCAAAAAAGTGTGAAACAAATCTAAATATATTTTATATTTGAGATTCTTCAAAGTAGCCACCCTTTGCCATGATGACAACTTTGCACACTGTTGGCATTCTCTAAACCAGCTTCATGAGGTAATCACCTGGTATGCCGTTTCAATTAACATGTGTGCCTTCTTAAAAGTTAATTTGTGGAATTTCTTTCCTTAATGCGTTTGAGCCAATCAGTTGTGTTGTGACAAGGTAGGGAGACAGCCCATATTTGGTAAAAGACGAAGTCCATATAATAGCAAGAAAAGCTCAAATAAGCAAAGAGAAACGATAGTCCATCATTACTTATAAGAAATACGGAAACATTTCAAGAACTTTGAAAGTCTCTTCAAGATCATTAGAGTTACCAGCCTCAGAAATTGCAGGCAAAATAAATGCTTCACTGCATTTAGACTCTGTGAATCAGGCCTTCATGGTCAAATTTGCTGCAAAGAAACCACTACTAAAGGACAACAATAATAAGAAGAGACTTGCTTGGGCCAAGAAACACGAGCAATGGACATTAGACCATTCGAAATATGTCCTTTTGTCTGGAGTCCGAATTTGTCACGTCCTGACCTGTAAAGGGGTCATTTGTCATTGTAGTATGGTCAGGGCGTGGCAGGGGGTGTTGTTTTGGGGTTGGTTTATTTAAAGGGGATTTGTTCTAGTTTTCATTTTCTATGTTCGTTTTCTATGTGTGGCCGAGTATGGTTTCCAATCAGAGGCAGGTGTCTTTCGTTGTCTCTCATTGGAAGCCATACTTAGGCAGCCCTGTTTTTCCTTTGGGTTTGTGGGTGGTTGTTTTCGGTATAGCCTATGTGCCTTACGGAACTGTTTTGTCGTTTGTTTATTTTGTTTGAGGGTTCTCTCTAAATAAAGAAGGAAAATGAGCACTATACCCGCTGCGCCTTGGTCTGTCCCTTACGACGCCTATGACAGAACCACCCACCGAAAGAGGACCAAGCAGCGGAAGAAGGAGCAGCAGGAGGAATGGACATGGGAGAAGATATTGGACGGCAAGGGATCCTGGATATGGGAGGAGAACCAGAAGGGATTGAATCGCCATCCATGGGAAGAAGTGGAGGCAGCAAGGGCAGAGCGGCGACGAGAGGAGGCTCTAAATGCACCGAAAGGCAAGACGGAGAGGCAGCCCCCAACATTTTTTTAGGGGGGGGCACAAGGGGAGTTGGGCAGGGTCAGGATGGAGTCCTGAGACAACTTCCCGGGCTTACTATGAGGAGCAAGTGATGGAGCACACACCGTATTTTGCGGTGACGCGCACTGTGTCGTCAGGGCGCATACAAAGGTCGGTGCGAACTGTGCCCGCACCCCGCAGTGATCGAGTGAAGTGGAGTATCCAGCCAGGGCGGGTTGTGCAGGCCGTGCGCTCCAGACCTCCAGTGCGCCTTCAAGACCCAGTGGACCCTGTGCCTGCTCCGTGCACTCTACCTCCAGCGCGCCACCAAAGCCCAGTACGCCTTGTTCCTGCTCCCCGCACTAGCCCGACGGTGTGTGTGACTAGCCTGGCGCCTCCTATGCCAGCCCCACGAAGCAGACCTCCAGTGCGCCACCATAGCCCGGTAAGGCCGGTGCGTGCTGTGAGCACGCAGTCTGAAGTACGTCTCCCCAGTCCGGTGAGGCCAGTTCCAGCGCCCCGAAGGAAGCCTCTAATGAGGGTCAATGGTCCGACATCTCCAGCGATAATCTATGGCAAGAAGCCTCCAGTGAAAACCCATGGCCCGGAGCCGCCAGTGATGATCCATGGAACAAAGCCTCCAGTGATTATCCATGGCACAAAGCCTCCAGTGATTATCCATGACGCGGAACCAGTAGTGATGACCCATGGCACGGAGCATGCAGCGAAGGTCCCCAGTCCGGAACCTACAGAGACGCTCTTCAGCCCGGAGCCTCCAGCAATACTCCTCAACCCGGAGCCTCCAGCAATACTCCTCAACCCGGGGCCTCCAGCAATACTCCTCAACCCGGGGCCTCCAGCGACGCCCCTGAGCCCGGGGCCTCCAGCGACGCCCCTGAGCCCGGGGCCTCCAGCGACGCCCCTGAGCCCGGGGCCTCCAGCGACGCCCCTGAGCCCGGGGCCTCCAGCGACGCCCCGGGGCCTCCAGCGATGCCCCGCAGCCCGGGGCCTCCAGCGGCACCCCTCAGCCCGGGGCCTCCAGCGGTGGTCTGCAGCCAAGGGCCTTCAGAACAGGAGCTACCGCCCAGAGCCAGAGCCACCTCCGTAGTGGGAGGATTGGCGAAGGGGGAGTGTAGCACAGGAACCATTGTTGACGGTGGCCACCCTCCCTTCCCTCCCTTTAGGTTTGGGGCTGTTTTTGTGGGGTTTTTGTTTTGAGGTGCAGTCGGGGTCTGCACCTTTGGGGGGGGGGGGGGGGGGGGGGGGGTACTGTCACGTCCTGACCAGTAAAGGGGTCATTTGTCATTGTAGTTTGTTCTAGTTTTCGTTTTCTATGTGTGGACGAGTATGGTTTCCAATCAGAGGCAGGTGTCTTTCGTTGTCTCTGATTGGAAGCCATACTTAGGCAGCCCTTTTTTCCTTTGGGTTTGTGGATGGTTGTTGTCGGTATAGCCTATGTGCCTTACGGAACTGTTGATTGTCGGTTTGGTATTTTTGTGTAAGTGTTCACTTTATTACGATAATAAAAGATGAGCACTATACCCACTGCGCTTTGGTACCCTTTCATCGACGCTTATGTCAGAATTTGAGATTTTTGGTTCCAACCGCCATGTCTTTGTGAGAAGCGGTGTAGGTCAATGGATGATCTCCGCATGTGTATTTTCCACTGTAAAACATGGAGGAGGAAGTGTTATGGTGTGGGGGTGCTTCGCTGGTGACACTGTGTCTGATTTATTTTGAATTCAAGGCACACTTAACCTGTTTGGGCTAGCGGGCAGTATTTGCATGGCCAGATAAAAAAACGTACCCGATTTAATCTGGTTACTACTCCTGCCCAGAAACTAGAATATGCATATAATTTTTGGCTTTGGATAGTAAATACCCTAAAGTTTCTAAAACTGTTTGAATGGTGTCTGTGAGTATAACAGAACTCATTTGGCAGGCCAAAACCTAAGAAGATTCCTTACAGGAAGTGGCCTGTCTGACCATTTCTTGCCCTCCTTGATCATCTCTAACAAATACAGGGGATCTCTGGCATGACGTGACACTTCCTACGGCTCCCATGGGCTCTCAGAAGGCGGGAAAAAGCTGAACAATGTAATTCCATCCCCAGGCTGAAACACATTAGCGCGTTTGGCAAGTGCTCTATCAGAGGGCCATCAGACTGAGGCTCGTGCATGAGGGGATAGCATGCTTTTACTTTCACTCTCTTTGTAATAAAAAACGATTTCCCGGTCGGAATATTATTGCTTTTTTACGAGAAAAATTGCATAAAAATTGATTTTAACCTCTATGGGCTAGGTGGGACGCTTGCTTATTTACCCTTTAGGATAGTGTCTTGAACGCACGAACAAAACGCCGCTATTTGGATATAACGATGGATTATTTTGGACCAAACCAACATTTGTTATTGAAGTAGAAGTCCTGGGAGTGCATTCTGACGAAAACAACAAAGGTAATACAATTTTTCTTATAGTAAATCTGACTTTGATGAGTGCTAAACTTGCTGGGTGTCTAAATAGCTAGCCCTGTGATGCCGGGCTATCTACTGAGAATATTGCAAAATGTGCTTTCACCGAAAAGCTATTTTAAAATCGGACATATCGAGTGCATAGAGGAGTTCTGTATCTATAATTCTTAAAATAATTGTTATGCTTTTTGGGAACGTTTATCATGAGTAATTTAGTAAATTCACCGGCAGTGTTCGGTGGGAATGCTAGTCACATGCTAGTCACATGCTAATGTAAAAAGCTGTTTTTTTTATATAAATATGAACTTGATTGAACAAAACATGCATGTATTGTATAACATAATATCCTAGGGTGTTCATCTGATGAAGATCATCAAAGGTTAGTGCTGCATTTAGCTGTGGTTTGGGTTTATGTGACATTATATGCTAGCTTGAAAAATGGGTGTCTGATTATTTCTGGCTGGGTACTCTGCTGACATAATCTAATGTTTTGCTTTCGTTGTAAAGCCTTTTTGAAATCGGACAGTGTGGTTAGATTAATGAGAGTCTTGTCTTTAAAATGGTGTAAAATAGTCATACGTTTGAAAAATTGTAGTTTTCGGATTTTTGAGGTATTTGAATATCGCGCCACGGGATTACACTGGCTGTTGAGTAGGTGGGACGCTTGCTAGCCCATAGAAGTTAACCAGTATGGCTACCACAGCATTCTGCAGCGATACTCCATCCCATCTGGTTTGGGCTTAGTGGGACTATCATTTGTTTTTCAACAGGACAATGACCCAAAGCACCTCCAGGCTGTGTAAGGGCTATTTGATCAAGAAGGAGAGCGATGGAGTGCTGCATAAGTTGAGCTGGCCTTCACAATCCCCCGATCTCAACCAAATTGAGATGGTTTGGGATGAGTCGGACCTCAGAGAGAAGGAAAAGAAGCCATCAAGTGCTCAGCATATGTGAAAACTCCTTCAATACAGGACTAAGATTGAATTCTACAACACCAGCTTTGATGCTTGTCGGATGTGGCAGGGCTTGCAAGCTATTACGGATTACAAAGGGAAACACAGCCTCGAGCTGCCAAGTGACGCGAGCCTACCAGATGAGCTAAATGCCTTTTATGCTTGCTTTGAGGCAAGCAACAGTGAAGTATGCATGAGAGCACCAGCTGTTCCGGAAGACTGTGTGATCACGCTCTCCATAGCCGATGTGAGCAAGACCTTTAAACAGGTCAACATTCATACGGCCACGGGGCAAGACGGATTATCAGGATGTGTACTCTGAGCATTCGCGTACCAACTGGCAAGTGTCTTCGCTGACATTTTCAACCTCTCCCTGACCGAGTTTATAATACTTACGTTTCAAGCATAGTCCCTGTGCCCAAGAAAGCGAAGGTAATCTGCCTAAATGACTATCACCCCGTAACATACACGTCGGTAGCCATGAAGTGCTTTGAATGGCTGGTCATGGCTCACATCAACACCATCATCCCGGAAATCCTAGACCGACTCCAATTTGCATACCGCCCCAACAGATCCACAGATGCAATCTCTATTGCACTCCACACTGCCCTTTCCTACATGGACAAAAGGAACACCTATGTGAGAATGCTGTTCACTGACTACAGCTCAACATTCAACACCAAAGTGCTCACAAAGCTCATCACTAACCTAAGGACCCTGGAACTTAACACCTCCCTCTGCAACTGGATCCTGGACTTCCTGATGGACCTCGTCCAGTTGGTAAGGGTAGGCAACAACACATCTGCCACCCTGATCCTCAACACTGGGGCCCCTCAGGGGTGTGTGCTTAGTCCCCTCCTGTGCTTCCTGTTCACCCACGACTGCGTGGCCAAATACGACTCCAACACCATCATTAAGATTGCTGATGACACAACAGTGGAAGGCCTGATCCCCAACAACGATGAGACATCCTATAGGTTGGCGGTCAGAGACCTGGCAGTGTGGTGCCAGGACAACAACCTCTCCCTCAATGTGAGCAAGACAAAGTAGCTGATCATGGACTATAGGAAAAGGAGGGCCAAACAGGCCCCCATTAACATCGACAAACTATCATGGTCCAAACACACCAAGATAGTCGTGAAGAAAATATTTTACCCTCAGGAAAATATTTGGCATGGGTCCCCAGATCCTCAAAAAGCTATACAGCTGCACCATCGAGAGCATCCTGACTTGTTGTATCACCAACTACACAGGGTAGTGCGTACAGCCCAGTACATCACTGGGGCCAATCTTCCTGCCATCCAGGACCTATATACTAGGTGGTGTCCCAAATATTTGGCCCAAAAAATTGTCAGACTCCAGTCACCAAATTCATAGACTGTTCTATCTGCTACCGCACGTTGTGCGCACATAGCTACCGCACATTGACTTGGTACCGGTACCCCCTGTATATAGCCTCATTATTGTTATTTTATTGTGTTACTTTTTATTTTATTTTTTACTTAAGTTAATTTAGTAAATATTTTCTTAATTCTATTTCTTGAACTGCATTGTTGGTTAAGGGCTTGTAAGTAAGCATTTCACGGTAAGGTCTACACTTGTTGTATTCGGCATGTGACAAAAACAATTGGATTTGATTTGATTTGAAATTTGGTTGCTAATTAACTCATTAACGAGGAACACAGCCAGAAAAAAAACATACATTTAACACACACTTCCTCCTCTCCGTCTTACAATCTTTCTCCTCTCTCTCTCTCCTCCAGACCACTTCAGGTGAGGACATGCGTGATTTCACCAAGGTGCTGAAAAACAAGTTCCGCTCCAAGAAGTACTTTGCCAAGCACCCCCGCTTGGGCTATTTACCAGTCCAGACTGTTCTTAATGGAGACAATATGGAGATGTAAGTACCTTGAAGGGATGGTCTCGTTGTGTTGCCTTCCTGTCAAGACTTTAATTTACACTCCCTGTGTGTTCATTTACCTGTCTGCGGAGCGTTATACCCTCTGGCAGACTTAGGCAATTTATCTCCTGTGTAGCACAGAGCTGTAGCACAGGGTTGCTGCTCTGCTGTGGAGTGAGTCTGTCTGGATTTACGCTGGTCGCTCGCTCAGACACACATAAATCCTCAGTAATGGTGTTTAACTATTGCAGATTATGCAGATGCTAGAGTCAGGTGGCGGGAGGTATGAGTTATGTCCCCCTCTCTGTCTCCATCAACTAGTAGCTTCATAGAATATGTCTCTCTTTCTCCCCACATCTCTTTATCTCACCCCTTTTTGCTATATCCTCCTCTATCAGTATCTTTCCATCTTTGTACGTCGCTCTCTCTTTCTCTCTCTTTCCTTCACACAGACACACTCACACAAGCACATTCCAGATCTATACAGCCACTCCTCAGATCGATTACCCCACCATCCTCATTCCACTCATCTCTCCACTCTGTCTTGTTTTTCCTCCCTTCTCTCTCTATGCCTAAGACATAAAATACATTACCAAAGGTATGTGGACACCTGTTCATCAAAACTCTCATTCCAAAATCATGGGCATTGATATTGAGGTTGAGCACTGATGTTGGGTGATTAGGCCTGGCTTGCAGTCGGTGTTCCAAATCATCCCAAAGGTGTTCGATGGGGTTAAGGACGGGGCTCTCTGCAGGTAGGTCAAGTTCTTCCACACCAATCTCGACAATCCTTTTCTGTATGGACCTCGCTTCTGCACGGGAGGATTGTCATGCTGAAACAGGAAAGGGCCTTCCCCAAACTGTTGCCACAAAGTTGGAAGCACAGTATTGTCTAGAATGTCATTGTATACTGTAGCGTTAAGATTTCCCTTCACTGGAACTAACAGGTCTAGACCGAACCATGAAAAACAGCCCCAGACCATTTTTCCTCATCCACCAAACTTTACAGTTGGCACTATGCATTGGGGCAGGTAGCATTCACCTGGCATCCGCCAAAATCAGATTAATCTGTCGGACTGCCAGATGGTGAAGCGTGATTCATCACTCCAGAGACCGCATTTCCATTGCTCCAGAGTCAAATGGCTGCGAGCCATTACACCACTCCAGCTTATTCTTGGCATTGTGCATGCTGATCTAAGGCTTGTCTGTGCGGCTGCCCGGCCATGGAAACCCATTTCATGAAGCTCCCGATGAACAGTTATTGTGCTGACATTGCATCCAGAAGCAGTTTGGAACTCGGTAGTGAGTGTTGCCCATTCTGTGAGCTTGTGTGGCCTACCACTTTGCGGCTGAGCCGTTGTTGCTCCTAGACTTTTCCACTTCACAATAGCAGCACTTACAGTTGACCGGGGCAGCTCTAGCAGGGCAGAAATCTGAAAGGTGGCATCCTATGACGGTGCCACGTTGAAAGTCACTGAGCTCTTCAGTAAGGCCATTCTACTGCCAATGATAGTCTATGGAGATTGCATGATTGTGTGCTCGATATTATATACTTGTCAGCAACAGGTGTAGCTGAAATAGCCGAATCCACTAATTTGAAGGGGTGTCCACATACTTTACTATATATAGTGTACCACCTGCAGTGGTGTGTACCTGATAAATGCCTTTAAAAGGTGGAAAACCGGGAAGGGATTCTTTAAAATGCTACAAAGGAAATGGTGACTTGGAGAAATATGACTATTCAAAACATAATCACACCCACTGTTAACTCCCTCCCACCTGCTCTTCCTTCATTACACGACAAATAGGATTTCTAACACAGAGACATATGTTAATTTGAAAGACGCATCGGAGCCACCTACCTTGGTGTGTTATGTGTTGTTCACCACCCTTATTTGTGAGAGCTCAGGATAAGGCTGTACACTACATTAACTCTAGCAGGGAGTCTGAGTTTAGGAGTTGTGTGGGTTGGAGTTTGAGAGCGTGCATTTGGGGACTCATCTTAAAACACATTAACTCAGACTTTTGTGTGGAGTCAATAACACATCACAGAGATGTACACATTCTGACAAACACACACACAAACACACACTTCTGTCAACCCGAGCAGAGGCGGCAGTAGCGAGCGCGGGCTAATGAAATTCCTCCTGAACATATAGCAGTGTTTCTGTGTTCCCAGCACCCTCTCTGTCTGTCTGTCAAGCAAGGAAAGGTGTTGGAGTGCACATGTGTTGTTTACCCCCCTTATAGAGGAGAGGAGAGGAGAGGGTGATAGAGGATGAGAGGAGAGGGGAGGAAAGAAACAGACATTGTTACATGAAAAAGTGAGTCTCAGGGCAATTTCTCCCTCAAGACCTGTTGAGCTGCACTGGTATACAAGTGTGTTTGAAATAATCAGGATTGAATTGGATTTAATACGTCTTTTTGTATTCAGTGAAAAGATATAATATATGACACAACATCATGCAAACAATACTGATAAGGAAAACCTTTTGCTACAGTATGGGACACTCAACACATGGAACACTGTGTGTGTGTGTGTGTGTGTGTGTGTGCGCCATGTAGGCTAGTTGTTGTAGAAACTCCAGCAACATCTCTGTATAGAATCACATTTGACACCACAGTATATTCAGCACTCTGCACACACAACATCATGTGATCAAGGCTTTGCATATGAAAATGCCTTTCCCTCCTCTTCATTTTCTCCAGGTCCCTTACTCCTGCTGCCTGTTCTGACTGCGCTCTATACAGCAGCAGCAGCAACATTAGTCAGAGCTAAACGCTCCAAAGGTCTCCCTCTCTCCTTCCTCCCTCGCTCTCTTCATATTTTTCATAAGATTCACCCATCCAGCCTGTCATGAGAAAAATTGGAGGAGAGAAAACCATCTCATCACAGCAGTGTGTCTGGTTTTGAAAAAATCAACTGAAACCCAAGTTGGTGTTATCCTGTGTAAAAAAATAAATAAATGTCCTAATGGCACAAGTTAATAGGGGTGCACAAAGTGCTAGCACACTGCAGACAGCAGTCCCAAATAGCGCAATCTCTCCTTCACTGAGTGATCATGTACAATAGGACACTCATTTTGGCAGAGAAGCAACTACAGCTTTCTTTACCAATGCCTGACACTCACATCCACGATTCAGCGTTTTGCGTTTGAATGTCTCCACTTTCATATTGCGAACTAAAACACAAGGAATGATCTAACTTTCAGAGCTCACAAGCAATTACCTTAGCATCTCAAACGTCCTTTCCTTCTCTTCCTATCACATCTATATTTCGCAACTGTTATTTTACGGTACATTAAATTCATTTTTTTTTGCACTGTGCGTTACAAGTTTAGACATTTTGAAGACTGCAAATGAAATGTAACTGTAATAAGGGAACGGCACAGAGAGGATATGGTATTTTGATCATCTCGGTAATGCTGGCAAATGTCAAGTAAGCCTAATAACAGCTGCACATTTGTCCTTGCAATCAGTGCTGAAATGAAAAAGCATACTTAGCTACTACAGTAAATACAGGCTTGGAGCTACATAGCCTTGCTTGTAAGTTAATATTCCACTAAAATTATTTAAATAGGAACTCAGTTACAATGTCACTTGGAAATTAATAGTTTAATTATTAGCAACCATTGGCCCATAGGCTTAAGACGAAAGGGAAGATTTTATTTGGAGCAGGCTTTGAGAATGGGATGAACTTGCTCCTAAGGTCAGTGTATTTTCCTCTATAATAGTAAAGGTTAGGTTTTGGTATGGGCAAGCTTATACTAGATCTGTGCCTAAGGGCAACATCTACCTGGTTTGCTGCGTGCTCCTTTTGTCACACACTTCTGGCTGTACCAAGCATAGACCCTCTTATGCTGTTGGTTGGAACCCTATCACCTGTACTCTCCTCCTGTTGTATTTGGTTCTTGACATGGTTCCTGTTATGTGGTCCTAAATATAGATTTTCTGTGGTGCCTTTCCTCTCCTCCCCTCCCATCCCTCCCTCCTTCCGTCCGTTTCTCTTGCAGTCCCGTCACTCTCATCAGCATGTGTCCGGAGCAGTATGAGTGAGTATCTGCATGTGTCCCCTCCCTCCCCCCTCCAGATCAGAATGTTCTTCTCCATGTCCCTACATCTAAAACTCACCACCCCAACCACCCCCACTCAGCTATCACACCGCATGTTGCCTGTCTGCCCGATCTACCAAGCAAGCACTTCCTCCTCCTCTTCCTTACAGCATCCTCTTCCTCCTAACATCCTTTCATCCCACTAGCGGTGCAGTAACTCCTGACCAGCTACCTAGATCATCACAATCTTCTGTTGTTGATTTGTTTGTTTATTTATTATATTCTCATTGATTTCTCGCTGCTGATTTGATTTTGTAATCAGTCTTTTTGGTTGTGTTTTTGTGTCTCATTTTGTACCCATCTCCACCCTTCCCCCTCTCCAGGCTTTCCCAGTCACCCCAGCTCTCTCATGATGACACTCATTCCAGGATAGAGCAGTACGCTAGCAGGTACTGTACGCTTCCATCACACAAACTTCGCACACACTTGGTCACGTAGAAGAGAATATATACAGTGTGTTTGGAAAGTATTCAGACCCCTTCATTTTTTCAACATTTGGTTGTTACAGCCTTATTCTAAAATGGATGAAAAACATTTTCCCTCATCAATCTACAAACAAACCCCCATAATGACAAAAGTTTGCAATTTCTAAAACAATTATGAGACTCGAAATTGCATCCTGTTTCCATTGATAATCCTTGAGATGTTTCTACAACTTGATTGGAATCCGTCTGTAGTAAATTAAATTGATTGGACATGGTTTGGAAAGGCACACACCTGTCTATATATGGTCCCACAGTTGACAGTGCATTGTAGAACAGAAACCAAGCCATGAGGTCAAAGGAATTGTCCGTAGAGCGCCGAGACGGGATTGTGTTGAGGCACAGATCTGGGGAAGGGTACCAAACCATTTCTACAGCATTGAAGGTCCCGAAGAACACAGTGGCCTCCATCATAAATGGAAGAAGTTTGGAACCATCAAGACTCTTCCTAGAGCTCGCCGCCCGGCCAAACTGAGCAATCGAGGGAGAAGGGCCTTGGTCAGGGAGGTAACCAAGATCCCGATGGTCACACTGACAGAGCTCTAGAGTTCCTCTGTGGAGATGGTTGTCCTTCTGGAAGGTTCTCCCATCTCTGCAGCACTCCACCATTCAGGCCTTTATGGTAGAGTGGCCAGACGGAAGCCACTCCTCAGTAAAAGGCACACGACAGCCCGCTTGGAGTTTGTTAAAAGGCACCTAAAGGGCTCTCAGACAATGACAAAAAAAAATATTTGATATGATGAAACCAACATTGAGCTCTTTGGCCTGAATGCCAATCATCACGTCTGGAGGAAACCAGGAACCGCTCATCACCTGGCCAATACCATCCCTATGGTGAAGCATTGTGGTGACACCATCATGTTGTGGGGACGTTTTTCAGTGGCAGGGACTGGGAGACTAGTCAGGATCGAGGGAAAGATGAATGGAGCAAAGTACAGAGAGATCCTTGATGAAAACCTGCTCCAAAGCGCTCAGGACCTCAGACTGGGGTGAAGGTTCACCTTCCAACAGGACAATGACCCTTAGCACACAGCCAAGGCAATGCAGAAGTGGCTTCGGGACATGTCTCTGAATGTCCTTGAATGGCCCAGCTACAGCCCGGACTTGAACCAGATCAAACATCTCTGGAGAGACCTGAAAATTGCTGTGCAGCGACGCTCCCCCTCCAACCTGACAGAGCTTGATATGATTGACAGAGCTTGATATGATTGAGCTTGAGAGGATCTGCAGAATGGGAGAAACTCCCCAAATACAGGTTTGTCAAGCTTGTAGTGTCATACCCAAGAATACTCAAGGCTGTAATCGCTGCCAAAGGTGCTTCAACAAAATACTAGGTAAAGGGTCAGAATACTTATGTAAATGTAATATTTCTGTTTTAGTTTAATGTAATGTGGAAAAAGGGGGACTCAATACTTTCCGAATGCAATTTATTACCGCCTATGTCTTCTAGACTGTTGTCCATTAAATTAGAGACAGTAGGGCTAGCCTCCCATGCAAATATTATGGTGCCCCCTCAGTTTTAGCCATTCCATATGCTATACCATCGAGAGCATCCTAACTGGTTGCATCACCGTCTGGTATGGCAACTGCACGGCCTCTGACCACAAGGCACTACAGAAGGTAGTATGAACGGCCCAGTACACAGGGGCCAAGCTTCCTGCCATCCAGGACCTCTATACCAGAGGAAGGCCCTAAAAATCGCCAATGACTCCAGCCACCCTAGTCCATAGACTGTTCTCTCTACTACTTCATGGCAAGCGGTACCGGAGCGCCAAGTCTAGGTCCAAAAGGCTTCTTGACAGCTTCTACCCCCAAGCCATAAAACTACTGAACAGCTAATCAAGTGGCTACCCCCTGTCATTTTTACGCTGCTGTTTACTCTCTGTTTATTATCTATGCATAGTCACATGTGACAAATAACATTTCATTTGATTTATACTGACAGGATTTGACCACCTGGTCTGACCCATCCTTCTCTATCATGAACCATTAACCCACAGCTCAATGACTGCAGCACCTCACTGTTACCAGTTAACAAGCTGCCTTGACACACACACACACACACACACACACACACACACACACACTAACGTGCACACGCAAACATATACATACTGTACACACAGCCTCTGTATTAACATACTAGCCCTATCCCAGTGTTAGCCTTGGGCCAGTGTAGAGCCAGTAATCCACTGTGTTCCCCTCCCAACCGCATGGATCTATCACAACACCCACACTCCACCCGTGCCCAATAGGGTGGACCAGTGTGGTTCTGAACCTCTCATCCCAGTCACTGTACTATAATCCATCTCATGTCATAATTGGATCCCATATTGTAGTGGCTGATCCTCTGGCTGTTGGACTGAGCTCTGTCTGAATGTCTGATGTCTGTTGTCCACTCGTTATGTTATGTCACATTTCATCCGGTCACCTAGAATGGTGCACTAGCCAGCAGTAGTTGCTTCTGTACCCAGTAATGTTTCGTAGGCATTGACCCCCAACTTAACGTTCATTAACTCATCCAACTAATGTCTGTGTATGTATCTGTGTTTCTCAGACTGGCTCAGATGGAACGCTCCAATGGTTCTCTGCCCACTGACAGCAGCTCAACTACAGGAAGCATGTAAGTAAAAATTAGTAGCCACAAGTAACCATTAGTAAACATTAGGTTTCCCCGTTTCCCTACTGTCCACCTACTTGTCAACCTTGAGGTTAGACTAATGGACTTCATATCTCTGTCATGACTACCTGTGTTATGTTTGGCTCCGTGGACTGTCTCACCTTGCCATAAAATATTGAAGTCTCTCAGTTAATTCATGTGTTAGAGCTTTGAGTGGCATGTATAAAAAATATATAACGATTACTATTGTCATTATTTGGTCTATGGTAATAATTGAATAAGTAGAGAACAATAGATAGAAAAGAGGATGGGGAGAAGGAGGACAAATGGAGATGGAAAAACTGAGAGGGTGGAGAGAAGTTTGAAAGATAAGGATGAAAAGAGTGAGATAGATGGTTTGCTTTGATATAGATAAAAATTAATGATCTTGGAGTGGGAAGATGGTTATGGGAAGAGAGAACTTTCAAGAGAAAAGGCGGGGCGAGAGAGGGAGAGGGGATAACAAAAGATAGAAAGGTGGTAAGCAATACTGAAGCCGCAGATTTGTGTGTGTGTCTGTCTGAGGGAGAGAGAGAAAGCGAGAGAGAGAGCTTGAGTGTTAAGACCTATTCCCAACTGAGATTCTTATCGGGGGAATGAGTTCTCTGAGCTCTGACGCCCTCTGAGGTCACACACACACACACACACACACACACACACACACACACACACACACACACACACACACACACACACAGCTCTCTGTACACCCTCTGTCGCTATGATCCTGTGTTTAGAGGGGGGTTAGAATGTGATGATCCCTCAACCTGCTCTGATAAGAGGGAGAAGCAGAGCTGAAGTCTGCAGATATCACCCAGATGATCTCCATGTGTGCACGTGTGTGTTTACTAAAGCACATGTGGGATTTGGAAATGGTTTTCAGTGAGGACACGTTGGCAAAAATCAATCCACACACGAAGGAGCATCAGGTGTGTTTGAGGGAGCGGGAGACAACTGCGTAAGAGAGAAATATAATCAGGAACACGGTGATCATGATAGACAGATTGAAGAGGGAAAAGAGAGTGACAGAAAAATGGAAGAAGAGCGAGCCCTGTAGCACTGTATATCCAGGAAATGCCTTGAAAGGCTGGTCATGGCTCTGTCCACTTCGCATATCGCCCCAAGAGTTGAACAAATGACGCAATCACTATTGCACCCCACTCTGCCCTCACCTACCTGGACAAAAGGAATACCTATGTAAAAATGCTGTTCATTGACTACAGCTCAGCATTCAAAACCATAGTCCGACTCCAAGCTCATCACCAAGCTCAGGACCCTGGGTCTGAACACCTCCATATGCAACTGGATCCTGGCAAGGGTAGGTAACAACACATCCACCACGCTGACCATCAACACGGGGGCCCCTGAGGGGTGTGTTTGGTCCCCTTCTGTACTCCCTGTTCACCCACGACTGCGTGGCCGCGCACGACTCTAACACCATCATCAAGTTTGCTGACAACACGACGGTGGCAAGACTGATCACCGATGACAATGAGCAGCCTATAGGGAGGAGGTCAGAGACCTGGCAGTGTGGTGCCAGGACAACAACCTCTTCCTCAAAGTCAGTAAGACAAAGCAGTTGATCGTGGACTACAGGAAATGGCAGGGCGAGCACACCCCCATCCACATCGATGGGGCTGTAGTGGAGTGGATCGAGAGCTTTAAGTTCCTCTGTGTCCTTATCACTAAGAAATGAACATGGTCCAGACACACCCACACAGTTGTGAAGAGGGCACGTAAGCACCTCTTCCCCCTCAGGAGGTTGACAAGATATGGCATTGGCCCTCAGATCCTCAAAAAGTTCTACAGCTGCACCATTGAGAGCATCTTGACTGGTTGCATCACGGGCTGGTATGGCAACTGCTCGGCCTCTGCTTCATAAGGCAGCTGCAAGGCATTTGACCGCAAGGCACTACAGAGGGTGGTGAGGACGGCTCAGTACATCATTTGGGCCCAGCTCCCTGCCATCCAGGAACTCTACACCATGTGGTGTCAGAGGAAGGCCCAAAAAATTGTCAAAGCCTCCAGCCACCCAAGCCGTAGACTGTTCTCTCTGTTACCGCACGGCAAGCGGTACCGGAGCGCCAAGTCTGAGACCAACAGGATCCTAAGCAGCTTCTACCCCAGGCCATAAGACTGCTAAACAAGACTGCTAAGTAGCTGATCAAATGGCTACCCAGACTACCTGCATTGACCCTTTCTTGCACTGACTCTATGCACACACACTGGACGCACACACACACACATAGCACACACACACATGCATACTGATGACACACACACTCACCGACATTCACACTCACCACATACACGGCTGCTACTGTCTATTTTCTATCCTGTTACCTAGTCACTTTACCTCTACCTATACAGTATGTACGTAGCTACCTCAATTACCTTGTACCCCTACACATCGACTCGGTACTGGTACTTCCTGTATATAGCCATGTTACTTTAACTCGTTATTGTTATTCATTGTGTAATTATCCCTTATGCCACTAGAGATTTTTTACAATTTTATTTTGTATCTTCAAATCAAATGCTGTCACATGCGCTGAAAACAACAAGTGTAGACTTTACCGTGAAATGCTTACTTACAAGCTCTTAACCAACAGTGCAGTTCAAGAAGAGTTAAGAAAATATTTGCAAGTAGACTAAAATAAAAATTAATAATAAAACGCAACACAATAAGAATAACAGTAACGAGGCTAAATACAGGGGGCACCGGTATCGAGTCAGTGTGCGGGGTAATTTGAGGTAATTTGTACATGTAGGTAGGGGTGAAGTGACTATGCAGTGATAATAAACAGAGAGTAGCAGCAGTGTACAAAAGGGGGGGGGGGCAATGTAAATTCTCTGGTGGCGATTTTATTAATTGTTCAGCAGTCTTATGGCTTGGGGGTAGAAGGTGTTGAGGAGCCTTTTGGTCCTAGTCTTGGCGCTCCGGTATCGCTTGCCGTGTGGTTGCAGAGGAAACAGTCTATAACTTGGGTGACTGGAGTCTCTGACAATTTTATGGGCTTTCCTCTGACACCACCTATTGTATAGGTCCTGGATGGCAGGGAGCTTGGCCCCAGTGATGTACTGGGCCGTTCGCACTACCCTCTGTAGCGCCTTACAGTCAGATGCCGAGCAGTTGCCATACCAGGCGGTGATGCAACCGGTCAGGATGCTCTCTATGGTGCAGCTGTAGAACCTTTTGAGGGTCTGGGGACCCATGCCAAATCTTTTCAATCTCCTGAGGGGGAAAAGGTTTTGTTGTGCCTTCTTCACAACTGTCTTGGTATGTTTGGACCATGATAGTTCGTTGGTGATGTGGACACCAAGGAACATGAAACTCTCGACCCGCTCCACTACAGCCCAATCGATGTAACTGGGGGCCTGTTCGGCCGTCCTTTTCCTGTTGTCCACAATCCGGTCCTTTGTCTTGCTCACATTGAGGGAGAGGTTGTTGTTCTGGCACCACACTGCCAGTTCTCTGACCTCCTCCCTATAGGCCGTCTCATCGTTTTCAGTGATAAGCCCTCTTTATCTTAAATCTGCGTTATTGGAAAAGGACCTGCTCGAGACACCCCAAAGTACTGTTTCACCACAGTAACGGCCTGAACATGCTTTTTGCTCTGATTACACCCTACCTAACAACGTTATCTGCTTCGGATCGATGAGAGGAAAGAGGGAGGAAAAGACGGATGGATAGAGATTTTATTTTTTTACAGGGCCAGACAGAAGTGATAGGTGAAGGATGATGATTATGAGGATGAGGAAGGTTAATGTGATAGCTCCATTAGAGGTAGCAGAGTAAAAACAGCCTCCAGGCTCAAACTACTTATCATCTCATCAGCTCAGTAAGTACACCCACTGTAAGGATTTTTTTACACCTTTCTGCTCAGGTAATATCCCATTATATAGCTTACTTTCATCATGTTTTGACACTTATTTTCTCAAGTAGATTCTAGGGCTGGGAATTGCCAAGGCCCTCACGAAACGATATTATCACTATACTTAGGTGTCGATACGATATGTATTGCTGTTCTCGCAATTCTATATGTATTGTGATTCAATACTGCGATTTTTATTGCGATTTGATGTTCCGAACATATTGCTCACCATACGTCGCTACAGATGGACAAGAGAGAGCCAGGAGAAAATTAGTTTTGATCAGTCATGGAAATAGAAGTGCTGAAAACAAATTGTCTCCCTATTTAAAAAGAAGATGGAGAACAAGAGATGAAGGAAAAATACTGAGTTTTGGTACAGCGAACTAGCGCAAAAGTTATATTGTGATATTGTCAAAACGATACAATCGGATATATTGTCAAATTATATCCTGATATGTAAATATAGATTTTTTTCCCCATTCACTAGTTGATTTCCCCCTCTACACATTTATAAAAATACATTTTATTGTATTTTTTGAAAGGTAATGCTAAATGACAAAGTATGTCAGACGTTTTGGGATGAGGATAAAATTTGTCAATGTTCTTCTAATTTTGTTTTAACTCCAAGACTGCTAAATGCAGCGCTATATCTAATGTCACACTACGCCCTGTGTCAGTTTTAACAGGCAAATTAGCGATGCTTCCTTTAAAAGGATTAAGTGCCTGGAATCTGTGGACAAACGTGTTAACACCCGTAAATCCTGTCTAAGCTGATCTGAGCGCAGCCACATTTCTCAAATCAAAAAATCACTTTGCTTGTGTGATGCGTTTGGACGGCGGCCAGGCTTAACATTGAGTTCAGCTTGTACTCCGCTAAGGATTAATTCTGATTCCCTTTTATGTCACGCTTTATGATTTCAAGATTTTATTTAAGAGTCATATCTAGGTCTGTTCCACCTACACTTGATCTTTAGAAAGGTCTTCATCTCTCCAACACCACCTGTGTCTTAGAATGCTCACACACACATATACGTCTTTAATTGTGTGTGTGTTTGTTGTTGTGCTATGCATTTGTGTCCAGGCAAGCCAGAGAGCTGCTTATTTTGTGTTATCTCCAGCCAAGCCTCAGTGTTGTCATTGATGCTGCTGTTAACTACCAAGGTGCCAGGATTCTGCCTGCCCTTCCTCTCTTCTTTGTCTCCTTCTCCCCAGTCTTTCAATCCCTCTCTTTCTAACCTTCTCCCTATGTGACTCTTCCTTTTTCTTCATATGTTTCTCTCTCTCTCCCTCGCACTCGCTCTGTCCCTCCCTTCTTCCTTCCTTTTCTCCCTCTATCAAGTCCGCTCTTAGACACCAACTGATTTGGCTAGTAAAATCAGACTTTACCTTTGGGCTTAAACCAGACGTCTCATTCAACTCTGAACTCAATTTACCCACTTTGCATCACAGAGAAAAACTACACAAAAATCCCCTGAAATTAACCATTTGATGACCCCCCCTTCCCTCCCCCTCAAACCTCCACACAACCGACTCCATAGCACTGGTCCCAGTAGAGAAAAGGCTTGAAATCTCATCTGAAGTATGGCATGAAAGAGTTCTCGTCCTAATTTGGTCACTCAGCTTCATTGGGATGCCTGTGCTTTGTGAAGGTCTAGGCACAGAGCCCTGAACACATTGTTGCAGTAAAGCTGGCAAAATTCTAACCTACCACTGTAAGGATCAACGCTGGTAGACGAGAAACAGGTACAGGGAGAACATTTAATAAGCAATGGACATGGAACAGGACAGAAACAGCGTCTGGACATGAACACATAGCAACATTAAAGCTGACACCGGGAACAAACGGAGGAGCAGACAGTTATAGAGAGTGTAATCAACAAGGTAATGGAGTCCAGATGAGTCCAATAATGCACAGCTGTAGGTAATGAAGGTGACAGGTGTGCATAATGAAGGGCAGCCAGGTGCCCTTCAAGCATGACGTGGGGTGGGTGCCTGCCGAGCCCACCGAGGCAAGAAGACCTCTCGAGCCAGCTAAGGCGTGGAAACCCGACGAGCTAGCTGAGGCACCCCCGGTTTCATCAGCGACGACACCTGGACCCAACGTCACCAACCAAAAAACAAAGACCTCCTTGATGCTTCGTATAGTGGTGTCAGCGTTCTGTAAGGAACAGAGCTGGAGACGGGAAGCAGGTACAGGGAGAATATTTCAAAAACAACGGACTTGAAACAGAACGGGAACAGCGTCTGGGCAGGGGAAGGAGTCCAGGTGAGTCCAGTGAGAGCTAATGCGCATAATGAAGGTGACAGGTGTGCGTAATGAAGGGCAGCCTGGCGCCCTCGAGTGCCAGAAAGGGAGAGCGGGAGCAGGCGTGACAACCACACTGTCCTTCTCTAACCCCAACTATACATAACATGATCTCTTCCTTTCTCGCATTCTCTCTCCGTCTTGTATTCTTTCTGTCTCGCATTCTCTCTCTCACGCCCATTCTCTTTCTCTCTCTCTCTCTCACCCACACACTCTGTTTCTCTGTCTCTCTCTCTCTCTCTCTCACTATTTAATTGGTCACTCACAGTGCGGTCAAGGTTTCACCCTGGCCCTATATGAGCATCTTCTCACACAGCTCTCCTTCCTGTTCCATATTCCCTCCCCATGTCATATATATATATATATATATACAGTTGAAGTCGGAAGTGTACATACACTTAGGTTGGAGTCATTAAAACTTGTTTTTCAACCACTCCACAAATTTCTTGTTAACTTCTATAGCGTCCCACCTGTGGGACACAGCCAGTGAAATATCAGGGCGGAAAATTCTAAAACAACAAAATGGCATAATTCAACTTTCTCAAACATGCAACTATTTTACACCATTTTAAAGATAAACTTCTCGTTAATCTAACCACATTGTCCGATTTCAAAAAGGCTTTACAGCGAAAGCAAAACATTAGATTATGTTAGAGTACATAGACAAAAATAATCACACAGCCATTTTCCAAGCAAGGACATGTGTCAATAAAACCCAAAACACAGCTAAATGAAGCAGTAACCTTTGACAATCTTCATCAGATGACACTCCTAGGACATTATGTTACACTATACAAGTATGTTTTGTTCGATAAAGTTCATATTTATATACAAAAACAGCTTTTTACATTGGCACGTGATGTTCAGAAAATGTATTCCCACCAAAACGTCTGGTGAATGTGCACATCAATTTACAAAAATACTCATCATAAACGTTGACAAAATATATAACAATTATTTTAAGAATTATAGATAGACTACCCCTGGATGCAACCGCTGTGTCAGATTTTAAAATAGCTTTACGGAGAAAGCACATTTTTCAATATTCTGAGTACATAGCTCAGCCATCACGGTGAGCTATTCAGACACCCGCCAAGTTCGGGGCAACCTAAACTCAGAATTAGTATTAGAAATAATCTCTTACCTTTGCAGATCTTCGTCAAAATGCACTCCCAGGACTGCTACTTCCACAAGAGATGTTGTTTTTGTTCAAAATCATCCATATTTATGTACAAATACCTCCGTTTTGTTCATGCGTACAGATCACTTATCCAAAGGCATAACACGCGAGCGAGGAACGAGAAACGAAAAGTCAAAATGTTCCATTACCGTACTTAGAAGCATGTCAAACGCTGTTTAAATTAAATCTTTATGGTATTTTTAATGTAGAATTGCGATAATATTCCAACCGGACAATAGCATATTCATTCAAGGAGAAAAAGAAGGAGGGGCGTGCTCGCGGGACCAAGCATATCCAATCCTTTGTTGCCAGGCAGACCACTCAGTAACTGAGCTCCTATTATCTGCCCAGTGACAGGAAAATGCTCAAACCACTTTCTGAAGGCTTTAGACAGCCAATGGAAGTGCAACGTCACCCCACAGACACTGTAGCTTCGATAGAGTATCAAAAGAAGAACTACAATTCTCAGACTTTCCACTTCCTGCTTGAATTTTTCTCAGGTTTTTGCCTGCCATATGAGTTCTGTTATACTCACAGACACCATTCAAACAGTTTTAGAAACTTCAGAGTGTTTTCCATCCAAAGCTAATAATTTAAGTTTCTGTGCCAGAGTAGTAACCTGTTTAAATTGGGTACGTTTTTCATCCGGCCGTGAAAATACTGCCCCCTAGCCCAGACAGGTTTTAACAAACTATAGTTTTTTGCAATTCGGTTAAGACATCTACTTTGTGCATGACACCAATCATTTTTCCAACAATTGTTTACAGAAAGACTATTTCACTGATAATTCACTGTACCACAATTCCAGTGGGTCACTAAGTTGACTGTGCCTTAAACAGCTTGGAAACTTCCAGAAAATGATGTCATGTCTTTAGAAGCTTCTGATAGGCTAATTGACATAATTTGGGTCAATTGGAGGTGTACCTGTGGATGTATTTCAAGGCCTACCTTTAAACTCAGTATCTCTTTGCTTGACATCATGGGAAAATAAAAATAAATCAGCCAAGACCTAAAAAAAAAAAATGTAGACCTCCACAAGTCTGGTTCATCCTTTGGAGCAATTTCCAAACGCCTGAAGGTACCACGTTTATCTGTACAAACAATAGCACGCAAGTATAAACACCATGGGACCACACAGCCGTCATACTGCTCAAGATGGAGACGCGTTCTGTCTCCTAGAGATGACGGTACTTTGGTGCGAAAAGTGCAAATCAATCCCAGAACAAGAGCAAAGGACCTTGTGAAGATGCTGGAGGAAACAGGTACAAAAGTATCTATATCCACAGTAAAACGAGTCCAATATCGACATAACCTAAAAGGCCGCTCAGCAAGGAAGAAGCCACTGCTCCAAAACCGCCATAAAAAAGCCAGACTACGGTTTGCAACTGCACATGGGGACAAGGATCGTACTTTTTGGAGAAATGTCCTCTGGTCTGATGAAACAAAAATAGAACTGTTTAGCCATAATGACCATCCTTATGTTTGGAGGAAAAAGGTGGAGGCTTGCAAGCCGAAGAACACCATCCCAACCGTGAAGCACAGGGTGGCAACATCATGTTGTGGGGGTGCTTTGCTGCAGGAGGGACTGGCGCACTTCACAAAATAGATGACATCATGAGAGAGGAAAATTATGTGGATATATTGAAGCAACATCTCAAGACATTAGTCAGGAAGTTAATCTTCAGCGTCTGATCCCGTTAGCGGGATCAAAATCCAGCGAAAAATCATATCGCCAATTAGCATTAAAAAAAAGTCATAATTTAAAAAAAAAAAAAAAGAATATATATTTTTTTTTTTTTATAGATACACCTCTCCTGAATCGACCCACGTCGTCCGATTTCAAAAAGGTTTTACAGGAAAAGCAAATCATTAGATTATATTAGATGAGTCCATCGTAAAAAGCAGCTTCATAGCCATTTTCCGACCAACCACTTGCATCACATATAATCAAAAAACAGCTAAATGCAGCACTAACCTTTTACAAACTTCATCAGATGGCACCCCTAGGACATCATGTTATACAATGCATGCATTCTTTTGTTCAATAAAGGTCATATTTATATATAAAAACAGCATTTTACATCTCTGTCTGATGTTGACTACATCATTTCCCCTCAAAAGCGTCCCGGTAAACAATGCTACAATTCCCTAAATTACTATACTATAACGATTTTTTAAATGTATATTGTCAATCTAACATTTATAGATGAATATCTCTTGAGAACACCTGTCATACCAGATTTAAATTAACTTTACTGGGTAATCACACTTTGCAATAAAAGGAGATGCGATACTCAGAAAATGAGCTAATATACAGAGCTCGGCGCCATCTTGGACGCAATAGCATGAACCATCTCATCTTGTATAATATTGTCAATAATCGCCTACCTTTAGTTGTCTTCATCAGAAAGCATCCCAGGTCCACAACAGATGTATTTTCGGTCAAAAAGTCCATACTTCACGTTCCATTAGCCTGATGTTGGTAGCGCGTCCTATGGCTCTCTCGAAGCGCAGCTCTGAAGTTCAGAATAAATGCAATGCTCGCGCATGTAGGTTCATTCAAACATGTCAAACGTTGTATAAAATAAATCTTCAGGGCCTCTAACACCAAGAGAGCCAATAAGATTCGAGGGGGATGATGTCATGGCCTTTAAAACCGTATCCAAAGGTGGGGGCAGACATGGCCGCCGGCGTCATAATGGTGATGGCCCATCCCCTGTGACCAATTTCAAACTCGTGTCATTCACTGAGTTTTGACTCTATAAGGCTCAAACCACTGTGAAAGGACTGGCGACATCTAGTGGAAGCAATAGGAAGTGCTCACTGAACCATGGTTAACGGTGTGATTAATAAGGAAAGATGAGAAGTCAAGTCCACAATTCAGAATTCCACTTCCTGTTTCAATCGGTCTCGGGGTTTTGACTGCCATTTGAGTTCTGTTATACTCACAGACACCATTCAAACAGTTTTAGAAACTTTAGAGTGTTTTCTATCCATATATAATAAGTATATGCATGCCCTATCGTCTGAGTTTGATTAGTAGGCCGTTGAAAATGGGAACGATTTTTTTTCAAAATGCGCTGTGGCGCCCCCTATCCTACGGTATCCTCAAGAGGATATAGCTTGGTTGCAAATGGATCTTCCAAATGAACAATGACCCCAAGCATGCTTCCAAAGTTGTGGTAAAATGGCTTAAGGACAACAAAGTCAAGGTATTGGAGTGGCCATCACAAAGCCCTTACCTCAATCCCATAGAAAATCTGTGGGCGGAACTGAAAAAGTGTGTGCAAGCAAGGAGGCCTACAAACCTGACTCAGTTACACCAACTCTGTCAGCAGGAATGGGCCAAAATTCACCCAACTTATTGTGGGAAGCTTGTGGAAGGCTACCCGAAATGTTTGACCCAAGTTAAACAATTTATAGGCAATGCTACCAAATACTAATTGAGGGTATGTAAACTTTTGATCCACTGGGAATGTGATGAAATAAATAAAAGCTGAAATAAATAATTCTCTCTGCTATTCTTCTGACATTTCACATTCTTAAAATAAAGTGGTGATCCTGACCCATGACAGGGAATTTTTACTAGAATGAAATGTCAGGAATTGTGAAGAACTGAGTTTAAATGTATTTGGCTAAGGTGTATGTAAACTTCCGACTTCAACTGTATATAAGGGCTAGATGTGTTCCTTGTAAACATGTCCTGAAGAGATTTAGCTCCATTCTCTTCCTAGCTCTTATGTCATTATCTATGTCTCAGTGATTTCAGGCATGGCACTCATTCTATAACGGAAAGAAGATTGATAGATAACTGTCTTTGAGATGAGAGGGGAGTATGTCAGGCGTGTGTGTGTGAGAGTGTGTCTGTGTGCGTTCATGGATGCATGGGTGTGTACGTTCACATGTGAAGCTCTACTATCCAGTGGAGTGAGCACTAATGGAAGCATTAATCACACCGTACAGAGAGAGGAAGAATATAATTGCATACCTTCATAGCTTCATAGTACATTTATACCATCATTGCTCATTCGATTCCTACACAACATCACAGCCCTTAGCCTTGAGGCAGACAGTCATTGATTGCACTGACTGACAAGTTGGACTCACTTCCTCTAGTACTGAATATCATGGAGAACCTGAATACATGTATGGCTATGGTATTCAGTAACATTTCTTGGCTCTTGTTTAACTTTATTTATTATTACATTTTTTGGGGCCCAACCACCACCCCTACTCTTCAGAGAACAAAATAAACAATTTTTTCTTTTTTTCTTACATGTACATTTTACACACATTTTACATATATTTTGTTAGAAAAAATTACAGCAATAAATAATACACTAGTGTCGTGTCTTTGGGGGTACCATTAAACTGAAGATATGTTTATCAATTTGCTCCCTGTAATTAATTATTTTCACGCGATTAAACAGATTAATCGTTTAATTGTAATTAACTAGGAGATCGGGGCACCAAGGAGAATATTCAGATTACAAAGCTATAATTTTCCTAATATAATTTTCCTGTACTATAATATTCTATTCTATTATAGTATAGGCCGATTATCTTCTGGTTTAAATGGTGTATTTTACCTTTAGTCCAGTCTCATTCCAAACGTCGTAAATTGTTGTATCTGCACGAACCCAGTCTTTACTAAAATCATCCATACATCAATTGTCTTAAAATCATTTATTTACTACACTAAGTAATTAACAGAAAACATACAAACAGTAATTATCGTCACAAAGGATTGGTAGAGGAATGTGCCCTTGTGGGCTAAACAGGCAGGTCGGCCTGTTGAACAATGGATCATAAAAGGTCAGCTGTGGCACACAGAGTTCATTAATATTAACAATTGAAGGCTCACTCATTCGGGAACAATTGCAATCAATATATATTTACGCTCAGTGTGTCGTTCTGATTCTTGTTGGAGAGTAGTTCTGATGGAGAGTCTCTCTCTCGGTTAGAATGGATCTTTCAAAGCGACATTCATTAATGTCGTTGTAGAATGAATGTTTCGTTGGTCTTCGCGTTCAATGATATAATTTACTTAGCTGCAGACTAATAATTAATATCAAAGACTTGTTCTTATTCTGTCAGTATCAATAGTCTAAAAGTTAACCACGTGGTATAGTTCACTTTCAGTAGAGTACTTGGATGGTCAAACCTATTGGCCCACTTCTCGCAATGGAGTGGAGGTCTGGTCTGGGGAAATGTAAATCAAGGGGTGTTTTATAGTGCCCATCGAACAGGCTTGTCAAATGACGCCTGGTCCTGTATGGGTCCCTGGGGGCGTGCCCATGACTGAGCTAGACTTGGTTACAGAAATACAATTCTATCACATTACATTACATTACATTTACATTACATCAGTACATAGCATCTCAATGTCTTACAAAAGCTTTATCCTTATTAATACATTATATACAACCATTATGATGCTATTATATAAACAGTTTTATGGTAATATGGCTATATTGTCTCTTCTGAGTATCACAAAATTGTACCAAGCGCATCAGTTCGTAGCTGGATTCTTCACCAATCTTCCATACCTTCTCCAGCACACACATGTCGCTCGGTTCTCCAATTCTATGAGTTGGAAGAATTTCCTTTGTCTCTCTATGGGCCATGTGGCCAGAGACTCTCCTGGAATTTTAGAGTTTTTACAACCCTTTACACACAGGGTAGGTTGGGTGGTGGTGCAAAAGGAGGGGGTCAACTGTCCTCCCTGTACCAAAAGAGGCCAACGTCATGACACTAGTTACATAGCAAGATTAAAGTAATTTGGTATTTTGAAATACATTATATCTAGATGGTACGTTATACATCATGTTTTCAGTCATAACTAATATATAGCACATGAGCTTATAAACCCATTCCTCATCTACTCTCACTCCAACTACACCTATTTCTGTAAACCGCCCTCTTATGATTTCCATGTGCCATATAACAACTCTGCTGTTATGTTGCACATACATTCTGAACCTGTCTAAACACATAGTATCTACAGATTTTACGTTAAAGATAAGTCTTTTTTACTCAAAGTATTATTATGTTGCTGATTGATTGACTGTGGTTTTCCAAATCTCCCAACAGTGCTATTTGTAGGATTCATTTCAGATGAATTCCTGAATCTGTGACCAGAACCAAGTTACATAGGGCCAATACCAAAATAAGTGTTCTAATGATTGTCTCTTCATAGCAAAATCTGCAGAAATTAGATGGTTGTATGCCCAATATACAGTTGAAGTCGGAAGTTTACATACACTTAGGTTGGAGTCATTAAAACTTGTTTTTCAACCACTCCACAAATGTCTTGTCAACAAACTATAATTTTGGCAAGTCGGTTAGGACATCTAATTTGTGAATGACACAAGTAATTTTTCCAACAATTGTTAACAGACAGATTATTTCACTAATAATTCACTGTGTCACAATTCCAGTGGGTCTGAAGTTTACATACACTAAGTTGATTGTGCCTTTAAACAGCTTGGAATATTCCAGAAAATGATATCATGGCTTTCGAAGCTTCTGATAGGCTAATTGACATGATGAGTCAATTGGAGGTGTACCTGTGGGTGTATTTCAAGGCCTACCTTCAAACTCAGTGCCTCTTTGCTTGACATCATGGGAAAATCAAAAGAAATCAGCCAAGACCTAAAAAAAAAAAAATGTAGACCTCCACAAGTCTGGTTCATCCTTTGGAGCAATTTCCAAACGCCTTAAGTTACCACGTACATCTGTACAAACAATAGTATGCAAGTATAAACACCATGGGACCACTCAGCCGACGTATCGCTATACAGTGGCTTCAAAGACGTGGCTTCATGGTTCCTGCCACAATTGCAACAGGTCACTTTTCCACAACTTGGACACCTAGTCTTTTTACTCCTGCAAACACTTGAAATGTGCAAAAGCTTTACAGTGATTACACTGGTCTTGGAACAAATGCTCTGATTCTAGTTTATATATCCCAACTGCACTTAAGTAGGGAGAGATTCCATATCAAGAAACAAAAGAACAGATAGACTCTTCACTTTTTCTTCATTCACCACACGATTCATCTTGACCAGCATAAATCACTCGAGGAATATTTTTAATCTCTGCAACATCAACTTGGCCATAATGACCATTGTTATGTTTGGAGGAAAAAGGGGGAGACTTGCAAGCTGAAGAACACCATCCCAACCATGAAGCACGGTGGTGGCAACATCATGTTGTGGGGGTGCTTTGCTGCAGGAGGGACTGGTGCACAAAATAGATAGCATCATGAGGTATGAAAATTATGTGGATATATTGAAGCAACATCTCAAGATATTAGTCAGGATGTTAAAGCTTGGTTGCAAATGGGTCTTCCAAATGGACAATGACCCCAAGTATACTTCCAAAGTTGTGGTAAAATGGCTTAAGGACAACAAAGTCAAGGTATTGGAGTGGCCATCACAAAGCCCTTACCTCAATCCCATAGAAAATCTGTGGGCGGAACTGAAAAAGTGTGTGCAAGCAAGGAGGCCTACAAACCTGACTCAGTTACACCAACTCTGTCAGCAGGAATGGGCCAAAATTCACCCAACTTATTGTGGGAAGCTTGTGGAAGGCTACCCGAAATGTTTGACCCAAGTTAAACAATGTGTAGGCAATGCTACCAAATACTAATTGAGGGTATGTAAACTTCTGACCCACTGGGAATGTGATGAAAGAAATAAAAGCTGAAATAAATCATTCTCTCTACTATTATTCTGACTTTTCACATTCTTAAAATAAAGTGGTGATCCTAACTGACCTAAGACAGGGAATTTTTACAAGGATTGAATATCAGGAATTGTGAAATACATAGTTGAATGTATTTGGCTAAGGTGTGTGTAAACTTCCGACTTCAACTGTACATGACATTCTGTTTGGCAAGAATTTGTATAATTTAAATTGAAAAACTCTTAAGTTTTCTTTTTTTCACCTTTATTTAACCAGGTAGGCCAGTTGAGAACAAGTTGTCATTTACAACTGCGACCTGGCCAAGATAAAGCAAAGCAGTGCGACAAAAACAATACAGAGTTACACATGGGATAAACAAAAGAAAAGTCCATAACAATAGAAAGATCTATATACAGTGTGACCAAATGGAGTAAGGAGGTAAGGCAATAAACAGGCCATAGTAGCGAAGTAATTACATTTTAGAAAATTAACACTGGAGTGATAGATGTGCAGATGATGTGCAAGTACAAATACTGGTGTGCGAAAGAGCAAAAAAAGTAAATTAAAAAAAAATATTGGGATGGGGTAGGTAGTTGGAAGGGCTATTTACAGATGGGTTGTGTACAGCTGCAGCAATCGGTAAGCTGCTCAAATAGCTGATGCTTAAAGTTAGTGAGGGAGATTTAACCTGTTAGGGCTAGGGGGCAGAATTTGCACGTCTGGATAAAAAAATGTACCCGATTTAATCTGGTTACTAATCCTACCCAGTAACTAGAATATGCATATAATTATTATATATGGATAGAAAACACTCTAACGTTTCTAAAACTGTTTGAATGGTGTCTGTGAGTATAACAGAACTCATTTGGCAGGCAAAACCCTGAGACATTTTCTGACAGGAAGTGGATACCTGATGTGTTGTATTGACTTTAAACCTATCCCATTGAAAAACACAGGGGCTGAGGAATATTTTGGCACTTCCTATTGCTTCCACTAGATGTCACCAGCCTTTACAAAGTGTTTTGAGTCTTCTGGAGGGAGATCTGACCGAACAAGAGCCATGGAACGATGATGTCCCATTAGACACCTGGCGCGCGAGTTCATGTTGGGTACCCTCGTTCCAATACGTTATAAAAGAGTATGCATTCGTCCACCTTGAATATTATTCATGTTCTGGTTAAAAAAGGCCCTAATGATTTATGCTATACAACGTTTGACATGTTTGAACGAACGGAAATATATTTTTTCCCCTCGTTCATGACGAGAAGTCCGGCTGGCTTAGATCATGTGCTAACAAGACAGAGATTTTTGGACATAAATGATGAGCTTTTTTGAACAAAACTACATTCGTTATGGACCTGTGATACCTGGAAGTGACATCTGATGAAGAGAATCAAAGGTAATGGATTATTTACATAGTATTTTCGATTTTAGATCTCCCCAACATGACGTCTAGTCTGTATCGCAACGCGTATTTTTCTGGGCGCAGTGCTCAGATTATTGCAAAGTGTGATTTCCCAGTAAGGTTATTTTTAAATCTGGCAAGTTGATTGCGTTCAAGAGATGTAAATCTATAATTCTTTAAATGACAATATAATATTTTACCAATGTTTTCTAATTTTAATTATTTAATTTGTGACGCTGACTTGACTGCCGGTTATTGGAGGGAAACGATTTCCTCAACATCAATGCCATAGTAAAACGCTGTTTTTGGATATAAATATGAACTTGATAGAACTAAAAATGCATGCATTGTCTAACATAATGTCCTAGGAGTGTCATCTGATGGAGATTGTAAAAGGTTAGTGCATCATTTTAGCTGGTTTTATGGTTTTGGTGACCCTGTCTTTGACTTGACAAAACATTACACACAACTCTTGTAAATGTACTGTCCTAACATACTCTAAATTTATGCTTTCGCCGTAAAACCTTTTTGAAATCGTAAAACGTGGTTAGATTAAGGAGATGTTTATCTTTCAAAGGGTGTAAAATAGTTGTATGTTTGAAAAATTTGAATTTTGACATTTATTTGGATTCAAATTTGCCGCTCTTGAAATGCACCTGCTGTTGATGGAGTGCACCACGGGTGGCACGCTAGCGTCCCACCTAGCCCATAGAGGTTAAGTCTCCAACTTCAGCAATTTTTGCAATTCGTTCCAGTCGTTGGCAGCAGAGAACTGGAAGGAAAGGCGGTCAAAGGAGGTGTTGGCTTTGGTGATGACCAGTGAGATATATATTTACATTTACATTTACATCATTTAGCAGACGCTCTTATCCAGAGCGACTTACAAATTGGTGCATTCACCTTATGATATCCAGTGGAACAACCACTTTACAATAGTACATCTATATCTTTTTTTTGAGGGGGGGTTAGAAGGATTACTTTATCCTATCCCAGGTATTCCTTAAAGAGGTGGGGTTTCAGGTGTCTCCGGAAGGTGGTGATTGACTCCGCTGTCCTGGCGTCGTGAGGGAGCTTGTTCCACCATTGGGGTGCCAGTATACCTGCTGGAGCCCGTGCTACGGGTGGGTGTTGTTATTGTGACCAGTGAGCTGAGATAAGGCGGAGCTTTACATAGCAAAGACTTACAGATGACCTGGAGCCATATAGACCTTACTGACCTGGGTCTGGCGAGAAATATGTAGCGAGGGCCAGCCGATGAGAGCATACAGGTCGCAGTGGTATATGGGGCTTTGGTGACAAAACAGATGGCACTGTGATAGACTGCATCCAGTTTGCTGAGTAGAGTGTTGGAGGCTATTTTGTAAATGACATCGCTAAAGTCGAGGATCGGTAGGACAGTCAGTTTTACGAGGGTATGTTTGGCAGCGTGAGTGAAGGAGGCTTTGTTGTGAAATAGGAAGCCGATACTAGATTTAATTATGGATTGGAGATGCTTAATATGAGTCTGCGAGGAGAGTTTACAGTCTAGCCAGACCCATAGGTAATTGTAGCTGTCCACATATTCTAAGTGGGCAGCGATCGGTTGAAGAGCATGCATTTAGTTTTACTAGCGTTTAAGAGCAGTTGGAGGCCACGGAAGAAGTGTTGTATGGCATTGAAGCTCGTTTGGAGGTTTGTTGACACAGTGTCCAAAGAAGGGCCAGATGTATCCAGAATGGTGTTGTCTGTGTAGAGGTGGATCAAGGAATCACCAGCAGCAAGAGCAACGTCATTGATATGTACAGAGAAAAGAGTCGACCCGAGAATTGAACCCTGTGGTACCCCCATAGAGACTGCCAGAGGTCCGGACAACAGACCCTCCGATTTGACACACCGAACTCTATCTGAGAAGTAGTTGGTGAACCAGGCGAGGCAGTCATTTGAGAAACCAAGTCTGTTGACTCTGCCGATAAGAATAAGGTGATTGACAAAGTCGAAAGCCTTGGCCAGGTCGATGAAAACGGCTGCACTGTACTGTCTTTTATCGACCGTGGTTATGATATCGTTTTGTACCTTGAGTGTGGCTGAAACCAGATTGCACAGTGTGATTTGAAATGGTCAGTGATCTGTTTGGTAACTTCGCTTTCAAAGACTTTGGAAAGGCAGGGCAGGATGGATATAGGTCTGTAACAGTTTGGGTCTAGAGTGTCACCCCCTTTTGAAGATGACTGCGGCAGCTTTCCAATCTTTAGGAATCTCGGACGATACGAAAGAGGTTGAACAGACTAGTAATAGGGGTTGCAACAAGTACGGCGGATGATTTTAGAAAGAGGGTCCAGATTGTCTAGCCCAGCTGATTTGTACGGCTCCAGGTTTTGCGGCTCTTCAGAAGATCTGCTATCTGGATTTGGGTGAAGGAGAAGCTGGGGAGGCTTGGGCAAGAAGCTGCGGGGGGTGCTGAGCTGTTGGCTTGGGTTGGGGTAGCCAGGAGAAAAGCATGGCCAGCCGTGGAGAAATGCTTCTTGAAATTCTCGATTATTGTGGATTTATCGGTGGTGACAGTGTTTCCTAGCCTCAGTGCAATGGGCAGCTGAGAGGAGGTTCTCTTATTCTCCATGGACTTTACGGTGTCCCAGAACATTTTGGAGTTAGAGCTGCAGGAGGCAAATTTCTGTTTGACAAAGCCATTGCTTTCCTAACTGTCTGTGTGTATTGGTTCCTGACCTCCCTGAAAGTTGCATATCACGGGGACTATTCGATGTTACTGCAGTACGCCACAGGATGTTTTTGTGCTGGTCGAGGGCAGTCAGGTCTGGAGTGAACCAAGGGCTATATCTGTTCTTAGTTCTACATTTTTTGAAAGGGGCATGCTTATTTAACCTGTTGGGTCTAGGGGGCAGCATTTGCACGTCTGGATAAAAAAAATGTACCCGATTTAATCTGGTTACTAATCCTACCCAGTAACTAGAATATGCATATACTTATTATATATGGATAGAAAACACTCTAAAGTTTCCAAAACTGTTTGAATGGTGTCTGTGAGTATAACAGAACTCATTTGGCAGGCAAAACCCTGAGACATTTTCTGACAGGAAGTGGATACCTGATGTGTTGTATTGATTTTAAACCTATCCCATTGAAAAACACAGGGGTTTAGGAATATTTTGGCACTTCCTATTGCTTCCACTAGATGTCACCAGCCTTTACAAAGTGTTTTGAGTCTTCTGGAGGGAGATCTGACCGAACAAGAGCCATGGAACGGTGATGTCCCATTAGACACCTGGCGCGCTACTTCATGTTGGGTACCCTCGTTCCAATACGTTATAAAAGGCTATGCATTCGTCCACCTTGAATATTATTCATGTTCTGGTTAAAAAAGGCCCTAATGATTTATGCTATACAACGTTTGACATGTTTGAACGAACGGAAATATATTTTTTCCCCTCGTTCATGACGAGAAGTCCGGCTGGCTTACATCATGTGCTAACGAGACGGAGATTTTTGGACATAAATGATGAGCTTTTTTGAACAAAACTACATTCGTTATGGACCTGTGATACCTGGAAGTGACATCTGATGAAGAGAATCAAAGGTAATGGATTATTTACATAGTATTTTCGATTTTAGATCTCCCCAACATGACGTCTAGTCTGTATCGCAACGCGTATTTTTCTGGGCACAGTGCTCAGATTATTGCAAAGTGTGATTTCCCAGTAAGGTTATTTTTAAATCTGGCAAGTTGATTGCGTTCAAAAGATGTAAATCTATAATTCTTTAAATGACAATATAATATTTTACCAATGTTTTCTAATTTTAATTATTTAATTTGTGACGCTGACTTGACTGCCGGTTATTGGAGGGAAACGATTTCCTCAACATCAATGCCATAGTAAAACGCTGTTTTTGTATATAAATATGAACTTGATAGAACTAAAAATGCATGCATTGTCTAACATAATGTCCTAGGAGTGTCATCTGATGGAGATTGTAAAAGGTTAGTGTATCATTTTAGCTGGTTTTATGGTTTTGGTGACCCTGTCTTTGACTTGACAAAACATTACACACAACTCTTGTAAATGTACTGTCCTAACATACTCTAAATTTATGCTTTCGCCGTAAAACCTTTTTGAAATCGTAAAACGTGGTTAGATTAAGGAGATGTTTATCTTTCAAATGGTGTAACATAGTTGTATTTTTGAAAAATTTGAATTTTGACATTTATTTGGATTCAAATTTGCCGCTCTTGAAATGCACCTGCTGTTGATGGAGTGCACCACAGGTGGCACGCTAGCGTCCCACCTAGCCCCAAGAGGTTAAGATGATGAGGAAATTACTTTTAAAGAACAACCAGGCGTCCTATACTGACGGGATGAGGTCAATATCCTTGCAGGATACCCGGGCCAGGTCGATTAGAAAGGCCTGTTCGCAGAAGTGTTTTTGGGAGCGCTTGACAGTGATGAGGGGTGTTCATTTGATCGCAGACCCATAACGGATGCAGGCAATGAGGCAGTGATCGCTGAGATCCTGATTGAAAACAGCAGAGGTGTATTTGGAGGGCAAGTGGGTCAGGATAATATCTATGAGGGTGCCCATGTTTACGGATTTAGGGTTGTACCTGGTGGGTTCCTTGATAATTTGTGTGAGATTGAGGGCATCTTGCTTAGATTGTAGGATGGCCGGGGTGTTACACGTATCCCAGTTTAGGTCACCTATCAGTACGAACTCTTAACTTCTTGGGGCTATGTGGGACGCTAGCGTGCCACCCGTGGTGCACCCTATCAACAGCAGGTGCATTTCAAGAGCGGCAAATTTGAAACCAAATAAATGTCAAAATTCAAATTTTTCAAACATACAACTATCTTACACCCTTTGAAAGATAAACATCTCCTTAATCTAACCACGTTGTCCGATTTCAAAAAGGTTTTACGGCGAAAGCATAAAGTTAGATTATGTTAGGAGAGTACATTGACAATAGCTGTGTGTAATGTTTTGTCAATTCAAAGACAGGGTCACCAAAACCATAAAACCAGCTAAAATGATGCACTAACCTTTTACAATCTCCATCAGATGACACTCCTAGGACAATATGTTAGACAATGCATGCATTTTTAGTTCTATCAAGTTCATATTTATATCCAAAAACAGCGTTTTACTATGGCATTGATGTTGAGGAAATCGTTTCCCTCCAATAACCGGCAGTCAAGTCAGCACCACAAATTAAATAATTAAAATTAGAAAACATTGGTAAAATATTATATTGTCATTTAAAGAATTATAGATTTACATCTCTTGAACGCAATCAACTTGCCAGATTTAAAAATAACCTTACTGGGAAATCACACTTTGCAATAATCTGAGCACTGCGCCCAGAAAAATATGCTTTGCTATACAGACAAACGGCCATGTTGGAGAGATCTAAAATCGAAAATACTATGTAAATAATCCATTACCTTTGATTCTCTTCATCAGATGTCACTTCCAGGTATCACAGGTCCATAACGAATGTAGTTTTGTTCAAAAAAGCTCATCATTTATATCCAAAAAGATCCGTGTTGTTAGCACATGATCTAAGCCAGCCGGACTTCTCGTCATGAACGAGGGGAAAAAATATATTTACGTTCGTTCAAACATGTCAAACGTTGTATAGCATAAATCATTAGTGCCTTTTTTAACCAGAACATGAATAATATTCAAGGTGGACGAATGCATTCTCTTTTATAACGTATTGGAACGAGGGTACCCAACATGAACTCGCGCGCCAGAGTCTAATCGGCCATCACCGTTCCATGGCTCTTGTTCGGTCAGATCTCACAGTAAAAGACTCAAAACACTTTGTAAAGGCTGGTGACATCTAGTGGAAGCAATAGGAAGTGCCAAAACATTAATCAACCCCTGTGTGTTTCAATGGCATAGGCTTAAAGGTAATTCAACACATCAGGTATCCACTTCCTGTCAGAAAATGTCTCAGGGTTTTGCCTGCCAAATGAGTTCTGTTATACTCACAGACACCATTCAAACAGTTTTAGAAACTTTAGGGTGTTTTCTATCCATATATAATAAGTATATGCATATTCTAGTTACTGGGTAGGATTAGTAACCAGATTAAATCGGGTACGTTTTTTTATCCAGCCGTGAAAATACTGCCCCCTAGCCCCAACAGGTTAAGATAGATGGGGGGCAATCAATTCACATATGGTGTCCAGGGTACAGCTGGGAGCTGAGGGGGGTCTATAACAGGGGCAAAAGTGAGAGGCTTATTTTTGGAAAGGTGGATTTGTCTATAACAGATGGCAACAGTGTGAGATTTATTTCTGGAGAGATTAATTAAAAAAATTAGAAGCTTGAACTGTTTGGGCATAGACCTGGAAAGTATGACAGAAGCAGGCTATCTCTGCAGTAGATTGCAACTCCTCCCCCTTTGGCAGTTCTATCTTGATGGAAAATGTTGTAGTTGGTGGCCTTTTGGTGGCCTTCCTAAGCAAGGATTCAGACACGGCAAGGACATCAGGTTTGGCGGACACACAGGACACACAGGGCGGACACACAATTAACCTCCACATCACCCGAGGAACAGAGGAGGAGTAGGATGAGAGTACGGCTAAAGGCTATCAAAACTGGTCGTCTAGTGCGTTGGGGACAGGGAATAAAAGTAGCAGATTTTTGGACGCGGTAGAATAGATTTAGGGCATAATATATAGACGGGTATGGTAGGGTGCGGGTACAGTGGAGGTAAACCAAGGCGTTGAGTGACGATGAGAGAGGTTGCATCTCTGGAGGCACTAGTTATGCTAGGTGAGGTCACCGCATGCGTGGGAGGTGGGACAAAAGAGGTATCTGAGTCATGTTGAGTGGGGCTAGGGGCTCCGGTAAAATAAAACATTGATAACTACCCTAAACAACAGCATACAAGGCATATTGACATTTGAGAGAGACATAAAGCGAGGCATAAAGCAATCATAGGTGTGTTGATTGGGAGAGCTAGCTAAGACAACAACGGATAAGACAACAACAGCTAATCAGCTAAGACAACAACAACAGGTAAAATGGTGATGAATGGGCAGAGAGGGTCAGTTAACTACTCACAGGTCCTGAACTCGAAGCTGGGGCTGACAGATAAACAAAATAAAATGGAGTACCGTGATAAATGAGTCCGGGAGGCATCAGCTGTGTAGCCGAGTGATCATAGGGTCCACTGAGCAGGCCGGGAGATGGGCCTGGCTCAAGGCTAGCTTCGGGGCAGACCACTCAGTAGCAGCTAGCTAGCTGCGATGATCTGGAGTAATGGTCCAGAGCTTACGGCAGGAATCTGGTGATGTAGTGGAGAAAAGCAGTCCGGTATGCTTAGGGTTGATATAGCGCTGTGAAGACTAGCGGGTATTATCCAGGCTAAAAGCGGCTGAGCTAAAGGTAAAGGCCTGCTAGCAGTGGCTAACAATGACTAAATAGCTAGTAGCTAATTAGCTGGTTAGCATCTGATGGCTAGCTGCTGATGGAGGTTTTAGCTTTAACCTGTTATTTACATTTACATTTACATTTAAGTCATTTAGCAGACGCTCTTATCCAGAGCGACTTACAAATTGGTGCATTCACCTTATGATATCCATGTTATGGCTAGGGGGCAGTATTTTCACGGCCGGATAAAAAACGTACCCGATTTAATCTGATTATTACTCCTGCCCAGAAACTAGAATATGCATATAATTATTAGCTTTGGATAGAAAACACTCCAAAGTTTCTAAAACTGTTTGAATGGTGTCTGTGAGTATAACAGAACTCATTTGGCAGGCCAAAACCTGAGAAGATTCCATGCAGGAAGTGCCCTGTCTGACAATTTCTTGCCCTTCTTGATTATCTCTATCCATTACAGGGGATCTCTGCTGTTACGTGACACTTTCTACGGCTCCCATGGGCTCTCAGAAGGCGGCAAAAAGCTGAATCGTGGCTTTGCAGGCTCTGGCTGAAAAAAAAGTAGCGCGTTTGGGTAGTGGCTGGTCACAGTACTGTGAGACTCAGGCTCGTGCCCGAGTCGACCCCATGCTTTATTTTCTTTCGTCTGTTTACCTAAACGCAGATTCCCGGTCGGAATATTATCACTTTTTTACGAGAAAAATTGCATAAAAATTGATTTTAAACAGCGGTTGACATGCTTCGAAGTACGGTAATGGAATATTTAGAAATCTTTTGTCACGAAATGCGCCATGCTCGTGAACCTTATTTACACTTCGGATAGTGAACGCACGAACAAAACGCCGCTATTTGGATATAACAATGGATTATTTTGAACCAAACCAACATTTGTTATTGAAGTAGCAGTCCTGGGAGTGCATTCTGACGAAGAACACCAAAGGTAATCAAACTTTTGTAATAGTAAATCGGAGTTTGGTCAGGGCTAAACTTGGTGGGTGTCTAAATAGCTAGCCGTGATGGCTGGGCTATCTACTCAGAATATTGCAAAATGTGCTTTCACCGAAAAGCTATTTTAAAATCGGACACCTCGATTGCACAAAGGAGTTCTGTATCTATAATTCTTAAAATAATTGTTATGTTTTTTGTGAACGTTTATCGTGAGAAATTTAGTAAATTCACAGGAGGTTTGGAGGGGGGTATGCTATTTCTGAACGTCACATGCTAATGTAAAAAGCTGGTTTTCGATATAAATATGAATTGAGTGAACAAAACATGCATGTATTGTATAACATAATGTCCTAGGTGTGTCATCTGATGAAGATCATCAAAGGTTAGTGCTGCATTTAGCTGTGGTTTTGTTTTTTGTGACATTATATGCTAGCTTGAAAAATGGGTGTCTGATTATTTCTGGCTGGGTACTCTGCTGACATAATCTAATGTTTTGTTTTCGCTGTAAAGCCTTTTTGAAATCGGACAGTGTGGTTAGATAAAGGAGAGTCTGGTCTTTAAAATGCTGTGAAATAGTCATATGTTTGAAAAATTGAAGTTTTTGTATTTTTGAGGAATTTGTAATTCGCGCCACGCCTATCATTGGATATTGGAGCAGGTGTTCCGCTAGCGGAACGTCTAGATGTAAGAGGATAAGGTCTAAAAATAGCAGATCCGTATCACACTGCGTGAGGCGGGTTGCCAGAAGGTATATTTAATTTAAAAATGTAAGAGATTGAAATATATACAAAAAAAGACGAAAAATAAATACATTTACACGGGACAATGACAAACACGTCTGCGCTGTTACGCCATCTTTGATGAAAGATGTTTTGTGCCACGGAATCGGCACATCGAAAATCTCTTCGCCACTATTTTGCAACCTGCATGGCGCCGCGGTCAGCATTTTGGTCCTAAAATAAAACGGATATATATTTATTTTATTTGTGCCAACTTTTTGGGACAATTTTGGTCACAGACGAACAAGTTCCCTACCCATCTTGTTGAACTTTCCAATACTCTATCCTGTCATCGGTGCCTTTTAGCCATATTTGGCCATGAATCCACTTGGACTCCACCTTCTTGTGAACACAATAGAACTGCAATTACCTGTGAAGCAAAGCATTCTTTGTCCACAAATTCTTTCATTTACTAAACACTCTGAATATGCATGTGATGGTAATGAGGACCTGACTACTTGGGACTTTATGGAAAGCTGTGTCTGGGTTCTGTAATGTGCCTCCTGGGTGCTGTACATTAGGAGTTTGGCGCTGTGTTAGCCAGATGGTGTTTGCTTAGCCTAGCCATGCTAACAACACAGTTAGCGGTACATGCGCCAAGCCATGGCCCTGACCTTGCTATAGACTGACAATAACAGTCATTACAGATGTTTTTTGTAAGAAAATTGTTACAGCCTGATTTTAAAATTTGATTACATTTTGATTTGTTGGTCACTGGCCTACACACAATAAAACCCCATAATATCAAAGTGGAATTATGTTTTTAGATTTTTTTTTTGTGAAAACAAATTAGAAGCTGAAATGTCTTGAGTCAATTAGTGTTCAACCCCTTTGTAATAGCAAGCCTAAATAAGTTCAGGATTAAAAATGTGCTTAATAATAATTTGAATGGACTCACTCTGTGTGCAATAATAGTGTTTAGCAAGGCACTAATATAATACTGCAAGAAATGTGGCAAAGCAATTACATTTTTGTCCTGAATATAAAGTGTTATGTTTGGGGCAAATCCAATACAACACATTACTGAGGAACAATCTCCACATTTTCAAACCTAGTGGTGCTTGCATCATGTTATGGGTATGATTGTCATCGGCAAGGACTAGGAGTTTTTTAGGATAAAAAGAAATGGCATAGAGCTAAGCACAGGCAAAATCCTAGAGGAAAACCTGGTTGTGTGCTTTCTATAAGACACTGGGAGATGAATTCACCTTTCAGCAGGACTATAACCTAAAACACAAGGCCAAATCTACACTGGAGTGCTTACCAAGAAGACCGTGAATGTTCCTGAGTGGCAGGTTTACAATTTTGACTTAAATCTACTTGAAAATCCATGGCAAGATCTGACAATGGTTGTCGAGCAATATTCAACAACCAATTTGACAGAGCTTGAATATGTTTTTAAAGAATAATGGGCAAATATTGCACAATCCAGGTGTGGAAAGCCTCATCCAGAAAGACTCACAGCTGTTACAAAGTATTGACTCAGGGGTGTGAATGCTTATATAAATGAGATACAGTATTTCTGTATTTCATTTTCAATTAATTTGCAAAAATGTCTAAAAATATGTTTTCAATTTGTCAATTTGGGGTATTATGTGTAGATGGGTGAAAAACAACAACAATTTAATCCATTTTGATTTCAGGCTGTAACACAACAAATTGTGGAATAAGTCCAGGGGTATGAATACTTTCTGAAAGCACTATAACTAGCTAGCCAAGCCATAGAATGAGAATTGGATTGGCAATAGAAATTGTGAAAGGATGGATCGAATGTGTCCTGGGAGAGCCAACATGGCATCTAGTTTCAATTAAAACCACTGCTTTCACGTTGGCCAAATGGAAACAGTCTCTCTGGCTGTCAGTGTGGCAGTGTGTCAGTGTGGCACTTCCTGTGGTAATGGACAGGTGGCTGAGTCATCCTACCCCTCAATGCGTGTGTGATGGTTTGTCGTGGTTTAATCCCTGTAATCCCTGGGCCTGTGTGTGTGTTTGTGTGGGAGTGGGTGTTTGAGTGAAGGTGACAGCTGTGGCTTAGGAAGACCTGCTACTGCATCTCAGATCATTCAAATATGACACAGAAAAACGTGGACCCGTCCTTCATTCTCTTTACATTTTTACATTTTAGTAATTGAGCAGACACTCTTATCCAGAGCGATTTACAGTTAGTGCGTTCATCTTAAAATTGCTAGGTGGGACAACCACATATCACATACAAACTACACTTTAAAGTAAAGTAGCTGAGAGGGGCTGAGCGGGAGTTGCGTTTGAGCATAGCCTGAAGGTAGGGAGGGGTAGTTCCTCTTGCTGTTGTGTAGGAAAGCACTCTTTCCCCCTGTCTGTCTCCTTTCTCCTACTCCCCTTCTCTCTCCCTCCTTTCTATCGCTCTCATGCGTTTATCTGATGGTGGAGATTGACAGATCTGTGTTGCAGGGAGGATCTAGCTCCCAGCCATACAGTACAGTCCTACAACAGTAGCCAAAGCTAAAGTCAAAACCACTGAGCCCATGTAATGGAACTACCAAAGACTATTTAGATAAACAAAGCTCTTTGAACTTGAACTTCGTTCGAGGTGGAGTACACTGTCACACAATGCATCTAATATAATGAAACTCTTATAGAACGACAATAAGCACTGTATTTATTTATTACGTTTATTTAAGCAGTGACAATGTACATCAAAACATACGTCTCAGATGTGAGAGGTGATGTGTTGTGTCAGATTTAGCTAACAACTCATTTACATGTGCAGTTCCCGGGCAGGTGAATATATAAACATTATATCCAACAGACAGCATACTGGGGTAGATTTGCTTTTAGCCAAATCCTTTTAGAGCAAGCCAAATTTCATGTTTTGAAAAGTTATCCTAGATCAGGATTCATTGTTTGAATGTAAGATGGAGGTCAGGACATACAGACACATTTCAAAACAAGTCAAGACATAACCTGTAAAAGTCATGCAGTTAATTAGTATTAATTAGTTTCTCTTCTCTCTCCCATAGGGATGATGAGCATGCTCTGATCCTGCAGTACTGCCAGACCCTAGGAGGGGAGGTGTCTCCCTGCAGCCAGCCCCAGAGCCCTGCCCAGATCCTACAGGGCGTGGAGAAAGAGGAGCGGAGAGAGCTGGAGCGAATCATCCAGCGTCTGGAGGACGAGCAGTGGTACGGGATAGGTTGTCTTACCAAAAGTGATGTCCAGTGTCTTCTTCTCATAGTTCCTCATCTCTTCTCGCTCTCTCTTTACCCTAGACAAACGTTCACACACACACACATACACACTGTCACCTAAGGCTGTCTCAGTCAGCTCTCTCTCTCTCCCCCTCTTTTAAGTGAATGGAGGTAGTGTAAGGTCAGCGATGACTGCATTCTATTGTATTTGGAGCTGCTTTGTCTCTCTCGCTGTCTGAGGCAGTGGCTGTGTCTGTGATTTAGCTCTGCTCACAGTCTGCTTTATGAGCCAGGCTATAAACGGCAGCTAAATTAATACAGTCAGTCTGGAGCCTACGGCTCTATACACACAGATAAAAACAGGGCCAGGACCTCTTTGTACAGTGGCTTTAGATAAGATTTCACTGAGAAACAGAAGGGGTAGAGGGAGATTCTAGTAGTACTATTGGGCTCATCATACAGTATGTGTGGGCACGATTGTGTGGTGACTGTATGTATGTGTGTGTGTGCTTGTGTGTCTGCATGTGTGTGTGCGTCTGCATGTGCAGTGTGTCGGACTTCTGCATCTTCCTAAGCCTATCTCTGTGTGTCTCCCCAAGGACCCTGCAGATCGAGTATGAGCAGCTGAAGGAGCAGCACGGGGGTCAGCGGGGGCCTGGCTCTGTGGGGCGCTGGGACCCTGAGGGGTCATCTCACCCCAGGGGTCCTGACGAGGCTGAAATGCTGGCTGAGGCCAAACTGCTCCGGCAGCACAAGGGCCGTCTGGAGGCTCGCATGCACATACTGGAGGAGCACAACAAACAGCTGGAGTCCCAGCTCCACCGGCTCAGACAGCTACTGCACCAGGTAGGGAACACACAGAGGGACACATACAGTATACACACACACAAACACACACCAACTCAGACAGCTTGTTAGTGCAATATGTGTGTTGATAACACACACACAGAGGCAAACATGCATGTTCCAGCTGTGGCATTACTTCTATTGCACTGATCATGCAACAACAACAAAACATCCTTCTTAGCCTAGAAAGTGTCCTTGTTTGTTTTATAACTCATTCCTATAAAGTTAGAATCTGATCATATTGCAACCAGCCTCCTAATCCCTCCCTTTCCAGTAACCAATCCTTTTATCATCTGTGAATGCCTCGCCTGATGCTCAGTAAAATGGGATGATTTTTAGGTGTGTGGAAATAAAAGCTCTCCAACCGAACAGAGTCAATCAGAGCAGGTAAACGGCAGGCAGGTAGGTATTGACTCAGGGCCCTGGAGCTGAAAGCAGAGGCAAAGTATTAAGTAACCTCAGCCTGGGGGAGATAAAGTGACTCAGCTGATTTTTAGGGTATTAACTTACATCTAGACGTTCCGTTAGCGGAACACCTGCTCCAATATCCAATGATAGGCGTGGCGCGAATTACAAATTCCTAAAAAATCCCAAAACTTCAATTTTTCAAACATATGACTATTTCACACCATTTTAAAGACAAGACTCTCCTTTATCTAACCACACTGTCCGATTTCAAAAAGGCTTTACAGCGAAAGCAAAACATTAGATTATGTCAGCAGAGTACCCAGGCAGAAATAATCAGACACCCATTTTTCAAGCTAGCATATAATGTCACAAAAAACAAAACCACAGCTAAATGCAGCACTAACCTTTGATGATCTTCATCAGATGACACTCCTAGGACATTATGTTATACAATACATGCATGTTTTGTTCAATCAAGTTCATATTTATATCAAAAACCAGCTTTTTACATTAGCATGTGACGTTCAGAACTAGCATTCCCACCGAACACTTCCGGTGAATTTACTAAATTACTCACGATAAACATTCACAAAAAACATAACAATTATTTTAAGAATTATAGATACAGAACTCCTTTATGCAATCGCTATGTCCGATTTTAAAATAGCTTTTCGGTGAAAGCAAATTTTGCAATATTCTGAGTAGATAGCCTGGCCATCATGGCTAGCTATTTTGACACCCACCAAGTTTAGCCCTCACCAAACTCCGATTTACTATAATAAACATTTTCTTCACGAAAAAGAAACTCGAGGAGACGGGTGATATGGAGGGCCGAATGTACCCCTGTCTCAGAAATTCCGTGACATATGTCTCCATAGCCAACGTTTCCTCTTGTGACAATGGGTACATGTGACTCCTGGGAAGTGTAGCGTTTACCTGGAGTTTTATCACGCAATCCCCTCGTCGATGAGGTGGTAATCGGGTCGCCCTCTTTTTACAGAAGGCGATAGCCAAATCGGCATATTCAGAGGAAACCTGGTCTGGACTCTCCACCGTCGTCGCACTGATGGAAACTCCTTTACACCTGCCTGAACACTCCTCTGACCACCCTCTGAGAGCCCCCTGTTTCCACGAAATATCAGGATTGTGATTGGCCAGCCAGGGAATCCCGAGCACCACCGGAAACGCAGGCGAATCAATGAGGAAGAGACTAATCCGTTTCCCATGATCCCCCTGCGTTACCATGTCCAGTGGCACCGTGGCCTCCCTGACCAGCCCTGACCCTAATGGTCGGCTATCTAAGGAGTGCACGGGGAAAGGTTGGTCCAACGACACCAGGGGAATCCCTAGCCTTAACGCGAGCCCACGATCCATAAAGTTTCCAGTGGCGCCTGAATCGACTAGCGCCTTATGCTGGAAAGAGGGAGAAAACTCAGGGAAAGTTACAAGTACAAACATATGACCAACAGGGAGCTCTGGGTGAGGTTGGTGCTTACTCACCTGGGGTGAACGAGGAGTGCTCCGTCTGCCATCCCGATTCCCAGAGGAGCTCCCCCAGCACCGGTCGGCAGTGTGTCCTCTCCGACCACACCGGGTACAGGAGGAGCCGCCTCCTCCGGTTCCCCTCAACGCGGCCCCCCCTAGCTCCATAGGGATGGGAGCTGGAGGGCCTGGAGGTGGAACCAACAGGGCCTGGTCTGGTCGCCCGCGGGCAGGTTGTCGAGACGAATGGACATGTCAATTAGTTCATCCAGTGAGAGGGTAGTGTCTCGACAGGCTAGCTCCCGGCGGACGTCCTCCCGGAGGCTACACCGATAGTGGTCCATCAGGGCCCTGTCGTTCCACCCCGCTCCAGCAGCCAAGGTCCGGAACTCCAGAGCAAAGTTCTGTGCGCTCCTCGTCTCCTGCCGCAGGTGGAACAGCCGTTCACCCGCCACCCGGCCCTCCGGTGGGTGGTCAAACACGGCCCGGAAACGGCGGGTGAACTCGGGGTAGTGATCCCTTGCAGAGTCTGGGCCATACCACATTGCGTTGGCCCACTCCAGGGCATGTCCCATTAAGCAGGAGACGAGGACGCTCACGCTCTCCTCTCCTGAGGGCGTCGGACGAACGGTAGCCAGGTACAACTCCAACTGTAGCAGGAACCCCTGACACCCAGCCACCGCTCCATCGTACTCCCTGGGGAGAGCCAGGCGTAGGGCCCCGGGTCCGGACGCCGGAGGAGGGGTAGCTGGTGGAGGGGGAGTTGGTGCTGGGGATGCGGTAGGGAGGCCACTCCTCTCCCATCGGTCCATCCTCTCCATCATTTGATCCATCGCTGAACCGATTCGGTGGAGAATGCTGGTATGATGGAGGACCCTTTCCTCCATCGATGGGAGAGGAGGTGCGGCTGCTCCTGCTGACTCCATAATGCGGTGTGGGATTCTGTCAGCAATTTCTAGGAGTGGTGGTAGGAGTCAGGCGCAGAGAGCAGAGGTAAGGAAAAATGCGTTTATTCCTTAATACAAAAAACGGTCGACGCCAACAACCGGCGTGAATAGCGAAGTGCCCAAATAACAACGGGTCCACATTACGCATACAAAACAACACAAGCAGATCGCCAGCACATCCAACAACAAAAACACTCTGACGAAAATAATCCCGCACAAACCTGGGCAGGCTAAAAAGGCTTAAATAACCATAAATCAAGAGACACAAATAAGGAACAGGTGCAAACAATAAGACATACCAAACGAAAAGGAAAAAGGGATCAGTGCCGGCTAGTAGGCCGGCGACGACGACCGCCGAGCGCCGCCCGAGCAGGCAGGGGAGCCACCTTCGGTGGGATTCGTGACAATAAGTTATTTGTGAATAGCTAAATACAAGTAATCTAATAACAAGAAACAATTTGATTTGATCAGAGTGCAATTATAAAACAAAAGTTATCAATAGATGATCTTCTTTATATTTTGTTACTATGTGCTGGGACAAGCAAGAATAATGTCACTTACTTGATAGACAGGTGTCCATTCAGTCCAGCAGGTATGAGGTGCTTCTTCCAGTTTTATTTTTGGGATATGGAGCAGGCTCTATAACTCCAGGATTGATGAGCGCAGAAAAGACTTTGAGGTTTGTTACACAATCTCTGGGTGTGCTGCTTTCTTTGCTGTATATATCAAGTCCCACTCTGTGCAGCACAAACACTCATCGTTGGTTGCCATGGGTTGACAAGCCCCGCAGTTGCACCACCACTCCCCCTCAGACCTGGTTCTTGCCACCGCTCCTGGTAGCTCGGCTACAGGCTCCGCTGATTCAGCCTCACTCTGTGTTGCTCAGCGTCGAATAAATATGGCTCTGTATTAAAAAAGATATCTCAAAGTCCGACATGATTTATCAAATGTTATGATGATTTGCCAATACGAAGAAAGCTAGCTACTTTAGCTACTACAGTACGCAACAGCTGGCTGTCTCCTGGGAGTTTTGTTTACAAAACCCCAGCAAGCCTTGCAGGAAGAGAGCGCAGGCAGAACCCAAACTAGTCCGTAAATGAGGAAGTTGATAGAATCTTATTTCTTAAATTATCAGTACAATTAACACATTTTTTAAATATTGATAACTATGTATAGCTTTGTAAGACTTTAAATGACCAACCACCCAGTTTAGGAGTAGTAAGAAGAGGAGAAGCTGGCTAGTAGATGCCCATATTCTTCCAGGAATTCCGCTAGGCTAATGATATGCTACCTTCAACTTCCTTCAAATTGCACACAGAGACATAAAAAACTGTATCCATGATTTCGCCTGTAGAAAATTACCCAAAATACCAATGTAGGCCTTTGAATCCGAATCAATTGTAATAAACGATAAACAACAAAAAATATATTTTGTACTGCATGTTTCAGGTTTTATTAGAGAGCTCTGTGTAGTCAGTGCTATTTTCAGTGAACCCTACAGACGTTGTGTGAATGCTCTGGAGACGTTTCCATCACGTTAACCTTTAATACAGCTGGGGACTGAATAGGAGTTAGGAGACGAGACAGAGATTGTACAGACGGGGAGGGAGGAGAGGAGCGAGGGATGGGATGGGATAGGCAGGCAGGCTAATTTGATTGTCTCTGGAAAGCTAAGGGGCATATTGGACTAGATAGTAAATGTCAGTGGATATCAGATGCCCTGTTCAGTGTGCGTGTGTGCGTGTTCATACATTCATGCTTTTACTACATTGATGAACTGTCAAGTTTGCTTGAGGATCCTTAAAAACATGTTGAGTATGCTGTCTTACTGTATTAACTTTGTTTATTCCTTTTTATTGGTATTCTGTCTCTCTCTTTTTCATGGTATGCCAAGTAAACAACATGGATTCTCAGAATTTTCTAAGCCAGTTCCCCATGAAATAATTGTACTTTTTCATGACTGAAAGTCATCAAATTAAACTGACAAGAATCCAAACCCTTGGATATTTAGCTGAACTCAAAGACAGGGAGTGACAGTGCTTGACACAAATTGGGACAGGGCTATAGACACATGTAAATATTACTACACGTGATGACATATTTTATCCCAGCCCCATCGTGTCACACTGTGTGGTATTTCCTTGTATGTGACTGATGATTTCTATGCAGAGCAATATTTTGTTTGATGCCTTCGCAAGTGAAGTATGCCACTACAAATAATGAAGAGTGAGGACTCCATGTTTTAGTAATGATGCTTGTCCTTGTCTCTCTCTCTCCCTCCCTATTTTTTACTTTTCTTTCTGACTTTGTTCATGTTTTTCTCTCAATACTTCTGTCCGCCTCTTCTCGTCTTACTTGATCCTCAATCCCTCCTCTTGTTTTTTTCCCCTCCTCCCTTGTCCTCTTTTCTACTCCATCTATCTTTCATCATTTTTCCTCTCTCTCAGCCGGAGATGGACTCCAGGGTGAATGGAGTGTCGTCCCCCAGCATGCAAGAACAAAGGGCCCTCACAGAAAACACAGGTCGGTTACACACACACACACACACACACACACACACACACACACACACACCACACACACACACACACACACACACACACACACACACACACACACACAGTGTGTTAAACTGTTGTTTGTGTGTGTTTCAGACGAGCTGTTGTACCATCCACACAACAGAAGCTCTGACCTGGCAGACGTCTTGGAACAGCTCAACAGCACTTTTCCTGCGTGCAGTCGTAAAATCCTCTAACTCTACCTCCCTCTCATCTTTTCTCTGTTTACCTCCCGCTTCTCTTACCTTTTCCTGGGCAAGAGGAGTTTAGTTAAAAGTAATCTACAGGGTGCTGTGTGGGTATCAATACTGGTTTACTGCTCAACTGGCAGGCACAATGGCTCAAAGATTTCAACAATGATCTCAACAACACTAATAGATAATAAACTCAGCAAAAAAATAAATGTTCCTTTTTCAGGACCCTGTCTTTCAAAGATAATTCGTAAAAATCCAAATAACTTCACAGATCTTCATTGTAAAGGTTTTAAACACTGTTTCCCATGCTTGTTCAATGAACCATAAACAATTAATGAACATGCACCTGTGGAACGGTCGTTAAGACACTAACAGCTTACAGATGGTAGGCAATTAAGATCACTGTTATGAAAACTTAGGACACTAAAGAGGCCTTTCTACTGACTCTAAAAAACACCAAAAGAAATATGCCCAGGGTCCCTGCTCATCTGCGTGAACGTGCCTTAGGCATGCTGCAAGGAGGCATGAGGACTGCAGATGTGGCCAGGTCAATAAATTGCAATGTCCGTACTGTGAGACACCTAAAGACAGCGCTACACGGAGGCAGGATGGACAGCTGATCATCCTCGCAGTGGCAGACCACGTGTAACAACACCTGCACAGGATCGGTACATCTGAACATCACACCTGCAGGACAGGTACAGGATGGCAACAACAACTGCCCGAGTTACACCAGGAACGCACAGTCCCTCCATCAGTGCTCAGACTGTCCGCAATAGGCTGAGAGAGGCTGGAGTGAGGGCTTGTAGGCCTGTTGTAAGGCAGGTCCTCACCAGACATCACTGGCAACATTGTCGCCTATGGGCACAAACCCACCGTCGCTGGACCAGACAGGACTGGCAAAAAGTGCTCCTCTCAGACGAGTCAAGGTTTTGTCTCACCAGGGGTGATGGTCGGATTTGCGTTTATCGGCGAAGGAATGAGCGTTACACCGAGGCCTGTACTCTGGAGCAGGATTTGGAGGTGGAGGGTCCGTCATGGTCTGGGGCGGTGTGTCACAGCATCATCGGACAGAGCTTGTTGTCATTGCAGGCAATCTCAATGCAGTGCGCTACAAGGAAGACAACCTCCTCCCTCATGTGGTACCCTTCCTGCAGGCTCATGCTGACATGACCCTCCAGCATGACAATGCCACCAGCCATACTGATCGTTCTGTGCATAATTTCCTGCAAGACATGAATATCAGTGTTCTGCCATGGCCAGCGAAGAGCCCAGATCTCAATCCCATTGAGCATGTCTGGGACCTGTTGGATCGGAGGGTGAGAGCTAGGGCCATTCCCTCCAGAAATGCCCGGGAACTTTCAGGTTGTAACGCCCTGGCCATAGAGAGGTTCTAGGTTTCTTTTTCTATGTTGGTGGTTTTCTTTGTTTCGGCCGTGTATGGCTCTCAATCAGGAAGAGGTGTAGATCGATGTTGCAGATTGAGAGTCGTACATAGGCAGCCTGTTTTTCCTTTGGGGTTTGTGGGTGAATGCTTTCTGTTTAGTTTGTTAAAATCTTGTAAGATGAACACATCCTCCGCTGCACCTTGGTCTCATTCTGACGACGGCCATTACAGATTCACCCACCATAAACGGACCAAGCAGCGGAGGAAGGAGCAGCACCAGGAGAGGAGCATTATGGACTCCTGGACTTGGGAGGAAATTTTGGACGGGGCAGGACCATGGGCTCAAGCTGGGGAGTATCGCCGCCCGCAGTGGGAGATCGAGGCAGCGAGAGCGGAGAGACGATGGTATGAGGCAAGGGAGCGCAACAGGCACGAGAGGCAGCCAGGGAGTGTGGCAGAGCCAGGATGGAATTCTGGGCCAACTCCCCGCACTTACCGGAAGCAGCGTGGTACTGGTCAGGCACCGTGTTATGCTGTGAAGCGCACAGTGTCTCCAGTGCACGCACATAGCCCGGTGCGCTATAGGCCAGCCCCCCGCAAGTGCCATGCGAGTGTGGGCATCGAGCCAGGGCGGATTGTGCCAGCTCAGCGCGTCTGGTCTCCAGTGCGCCGTTTCGGTCCAGGCTATCCTGCGTCGGCTCTGCGCACTGTGTCTCCGGGGCTCAGTTCGTCCTATGCCTGCGCTCCGCCCGTGCCGGGCAAGAGTGGGCATTCAGCCTGTAGTAGGGGTGGCAAGCCTACACACCAGAACTCCAGTGCTCCCCCACAGCCCGGTCTATCCTGTGCCTCCTCCTCGGACCAGGCCTCCAGTGGGGCGACACTGTATGGAATCTTCTCAGGTTTTTGCCTGCCATATGAGTTCTGTTATACTCACAGACACCATTCAAACAGTTTTAGAAACTTTAGGGTGTTTTCTATCCAAAGCCAATAATTATATGCATATTCTAGTTACTGGGCAGGAGTAGTAACCAGATTAAATCGGGTACGTTTTTTATCCGGCCGTGTAAATACTGCCCCCTATCCCCAACAGGTTAAGTTTGCTGAAAATAAACGCAGTTGACAGTGAGAGGACGATTCTTTTTTTGCTGAGTTTACTTAGTTTATGCGCACGTGTGTGTGTGTGTAGGAGCACTGTTGGTGCATGGAGAGGGTCAATATTGTGTTTTTCCTCACAAAGTTGTTTCTGTTTTTTCTTGTAGCTTCAAGCCTCTCCTCGCGACCACAGGTAATCTATAATTCTCACCCCTCTGCATAATATCCGTAATATCCGTTGCACTCAGGATCTGATAGGAGGAAATTAGCTCGAGCTCATTTCGTAAAGGGTGAATGTGCAAATGAGAAAAACAGGTATACTGTCACTAGCTACTTGGCATGCATTCCAACTGTTCAATGAACTGAATGTACAAGAGATTCAGGCACTCTCTGGAGGAGAATGGCAGTTTTTTGCTTATCAAGGGCAGTAGATAAGGACAAAGGAGAGGGAGTAACAAAACACACAGAAAATAAAATATATCACTGAAATGTACTTGTATATGGAGGCAGAGATGGATTCTGAGGCGCTGTAGACCAGCAGCACAAGTTTACTGCTGTTACTCTAATTACTGTATAGTCTTCTCTATCTCTCTCTCCCACCCTCTCTCTCTCGCCTAATAACATCTCAGCTCATCTCAACTCTCCCCATTGCCTTTACAGTCAGTTAAACCATTTATTTGTTACGTAGTAGTCTTTGGCCGCTCCTTCACAAGAGCCTATTTCTTTTCCCTCTCCAGTATTTTCTTCTTCCCTTGATGTCCATTATGCTAGCCAGTGCTATCTGATTTTTTTCACATATTTAATTAAACCTGGGTCAGTTTTGGTATTTATGTCCTCTTAATATGCACCCATAGTCAACACACATTTGCCACTTCTCTCTCTTTTAGTCCCTTCTTTCTTATCTATACTGATGGGTTCTGACTTCTACACTTGAAAATATGAAATATCCTTATTCATGTCACTGAGGGAGAGAGGGGAATGTAGAATGACAAAAGTTGAGAGAAATAAGCTTTTTGTGCATATGGAACATTTCTTGGATTATTTCAGCTCTTGAAACATGGGACCAACACTTTACATGTTGTGTTCATATTTTTGTTTAGTGTAACTCCATTAAAAGTGGTTCTTGTAGGTTTCTCTCACCCCAGAGTGTGGTTGAATAGGTTCAAATGTCCATTCGGATTCCAGTCTCTTGTTCCTAGGAGACCCCGGTGTTACATTTAAAAGCCTATCCCAGAATTCTTAGTGCCCAACTGCGTCCCTTATGTCTCCTGTCTCCTCTCTCTAAATGGGTTGTGAAGGGCTTGAGAGACTGCCAGTCTGTTTGCCAACATGCCCTGATTGCATTTTAAGAGCCTCTGATACTTTATCTGCTGATGAGCGTGGTTTATATCAAAACACAGCGAAATATATTTATTGTCTACGCATCCCTGAACTCTCATTCCCTCCCCATATAGAAATAACTGGGTAGACACATTTCATTTCATTTTTTCTTCTTTTGGAAGAGTGTATTTGCTCTGCTTAATGTGTATTTTACCTCAGTGATTATTCTGATCATTTTTGACATGTCTGACAACTTTGTTTAGTATAGCTAATTTGTGTGCATGTGTGTGCTCACCAGTGTGTGTGTGTGTTTGTATGTGGATGGTCTGATATGTAATGTGTGTGTTTTATCTCTGTTTTCAGGTGATGTGAGGACCCTCAGAAAGTTCCTTTCGGAGAGACAGAAACATTCCCAAACACACAGCTTATACGCTCTCCCTCGCTTCACTTTTCTGGAGGACAGACGAAGAGCTAGAGCCCCTAACAAGAGAACTCCCTAAAACCCAAAGACATACAGAACTTTACTGCTATTAACACGTCGTCGTCTAGTACTATGCAAAATATACATTTTATGAACTGTAGATTGTACCTAGAGTCGGTTAAACATTTGTCAGTGATTTGTAAGAACATGCCGATTGTTATGGAGTTCGGGGGCTTTGTATAAGAGCATATGCTTTTTGGGGATTTTTTTGTTGCTTTTGTTTTGTTCTGCTTTAACTGGGAATCAAACTGTTTACATTGTTGTTATTCCACTGCTCCCCTCTGCTTGTACCCTACTGCCGTCATCACGATGGACATGTTCACTGTTTTCTCTCTGATTTGGGAACGAGAAGGCCCAATTTAAGATTATCGCCTCAAATGATCATTTTAGACAATCGGCTCTGTGTCAGTCCTTGAAGCTTCACGTTTGTTTTGAAAATATTTTTCCTCTCTTTAAAGCGTTAATAATGCTTTTCTGTCGGAGTTGTCATGCCGGCTGCAATTGCAATGTAAACTTAACCCCTTCTGTGCCTATACAGTTGTCATTCCAAGTGTGGCAGACTGGTTTAACGTTGTAGTAATTATGTTGGATTGTTGTATTAAGGTGAGATAGTGAAAACAATCAATTAATTGAACTTAAAGCTGTTCAGAAATAATCGGGTTTGTAAGTGGCAATTGTGTAGAATAGTTTTATAAATCGATGTAAAAAAAATAAGAAAGCCATGATTGCCTTGCTGCCTCAGACACAAACACCTTTTCATTTGCGTGGTCTGTAACTTGTTTCATTTCAATTTTATTGTACTCATGACAAGAAAACAAACCTGAAAAACATTCTAAGTGTGTTGCTTATAGATGTGTACTGCTTTGGGGAGATACCTAGTAGACAAAACACATTCTATTACTTTACCACCGATGGGTCTGTGGCCTGCTGCCCCTCATCAATATACTGTGTCTGTATGTGTTGATTTTCCCCTGTCAGACCTCTAGCACTGGTCTCTCTCAGAGTTATGCATCGTGTTTTGTGCTTTGCTATCCTGTAAAACTTGTTCGTTTTAATAACACTACTATAACCTCCTCCAACTATGTCCTTGGACTGATGATGATAGAGATGATGATGATGATGGTCTTTCCTGAGGTATGTAGTATAAATTGACCACACTACATGTAATATGGCTACATATGTTGTATTCTAAATACATTTTTATAACAGCTGTTCTTTCTGTGGACTCTTGATTCAAGGACTTATTAACAATGTGTGCTTCCCCAGAATTATACATTTGGTCTGCTCTACAAGCCGGCAACTGTGTGTTAGTCTTATAATACAAAACAACAAGTGCGAAAAATTGCGAGATCCTTTATGGTGTTGTTTGCCGTACAAATGTCCAACGTATGTTAAACAGTTAGGCAATCAAGTGACATTCTGAATACTGAATAGTGTCATTAGGATTGTTGTCAGTTTGTCACAGACAACCCAGTAGATATTACTTTCTAATGTGAAGCATTCTATCACCATTCATACATTTTTTAAACAAACACATATGTAAAGTTGTTTACCCACCCTCCTTGTCTCATCAGGAAAATATTACCCAGGATTCAACGCCATCCCATGGCGGGCATCCATAACGGTTATGATGAAAATGGTCCTCGTTATGATCAGAAATCTGCCACGTCGCCAGGCGCCCAGCGCGGGCTTCATCATTATTATTTATCAAAGAAATTGATTGCACAGCATGAGGTTCTGTCATTATAGTAATGTTACCAGAGGAAGGCGCTGAGAGAACAAATGAATGATGGGAAGTAGTTAGCCAACAAACCCAGCTTCCTACCTTCCGCATGTAGTCCTCTGTTACCCCATACTACGCTAAAAACTTATTTCACCAGATCATTACTCACATGCAGAAGCATTCATCACTTATTCCTGTACACCCTTTTATTTAAAGAGTATATGTCCAATTAATGTTGTTGGAGGTGAGATTCATCTTGGTCATATAAATGGCGCTAAAACTGTTCATGTATGCTCATTGCTTTGTACACCATCTGTATTATTTTTTATAGATTATTTTATCAATCACTTCCTTCTTCCCTTCAAATCCTCGTCTTTCCTTTCTTCCACCTAATTTCTGTCTCTCCATCCCTCCTCCTTTCCTTCCTTCCGTCCTTTCTAAGGTTATCATGACACATCCTAAATGCTGTCATGTAAAAGTGGTGGTGGAAACCTAACCCCTCACTTAATTTTGCTCACCAGCATAGTGCTCAGCCAGAGAAAAGGAGTATTCAGACTTTAACTGTACTCAGACCAATCCCTTGATCATTTTCTTCATGATGATCTTGATCAGATCTATTTGTAGAGCGGCCAGCATGTACCCCAGAGTCACTAATTAGTTTAAGTAGTGCAGCTAGAATATCTGCATGCTGGGCAAGTGTGAGCTTTATTTCATCTCCAGTGGCACTCGACTGGTCAGCCTTCCTCCTACACTTCAATATTTGTATATTTAACCTTTTTTTCCCTGGTAAGTTGACTGAAAACACATTATTTACAGCAACGGCCTGGGGAATAGTTACAGGGGCGAGGTGGGGGAATGAATGAGCCAATTGGAAGCTGGGTATGATTAGGTGGAACAGCAGCCTCCATATAGTAGTATATAGCAAGTAGAGCAAGGAGTAAGTCTTTCAACTTCTTAGGCACTGTTCAAATAGATATTTCATCCTCCCTAGGGTCCCAGGGTGTGTCAATTATTCAAACACCCAGTTTGTACCCTAGTGATGTTCTCACTTGTAAAGGTAAATACATTATTAATAAGTTATGAACTTGTGTACCCAGAGGAGGCTCTTCACTGCGTTCAGTACCACTGACCATTAATTAAAAACCAAGGCCGAGGCATAGACAGAACAACTTATTTAGTGTCCATGGCTCCCCTGAAAGCATGCAGTTTGAGAAGTTCAATAACGGAATTTCTCATGTTTAGTTTGCATGTGTTCAAATGTCGCAGAAAACATCTTGCCATCCAATCTGAAACTGAAGTGACAAGATGTTCAATCTCAGCCTTGGAAACAGGCTTTGGCCTTTCTGCTAAAGGCTAAGCTAGTCTTGACTAGCTAGCTGACATCCATGGATGAATACCTCATGCTCACATTCTACAACAGTGTAGCATAGCAGTAAACCTGAACCAGTCATAATCCGCTAACCGGTAGTTCTAGTGGATTGTAGTGCTGCTTGTATATGAATCTGTCATGGTGTAGCGTGAACCCAGCTTGGCAGTTAGATCAAACATCATCCTACATCATCATCTCAGTCCCTCGATAAGGGCATTCAAACAATAAAACGTCCAATTTAATTTCTTTGTTATTCTCTTCCCTGGTGTGTCACAATCTGTTTGTACTAAATGTCTTTGTTAGTAAGTAAAACAAAAAAACAACAACCTCTCTCTGCTTTTCCCTTAACTTCATCAGCTGTCCTCCTACGGGCTTGCTGTGAAGTGGCCAGTCGTCTTGGTGGTTCCAGCGAAGGGGACAGGAAGGGAGGGGGAAATGGGCTGGGAGAGGGGAGATGGGTTTTTTGCCCTACGTGGTACCGCTCGCACGCTGGCCTCCTCTCTGACCGTCTCCATTGAGCTGGCAGCCCTGTGTGTGTGTGTGGTGTGGCGGAGACAGTGGTGTTGGACGAGCGGGTAGCTGCCTCCTGGCACGGAGGAGGAGACAGATGCAGTGAGAGAGAGGGATGGAAAAATAGGTTGGTGTGGTCCGGAAACCTGCAGGATGGAGGGAGGGGGAAGGATCGAGAGAGGGAGGGAGAGATACATAAGGAAAGAGGGAGTGAAAGAGAAATATGGTGTTGGGGTGACAGAGACAGGACACTATAGGGTGAGACAGAATTGTGAAGACAGGGAAACTTTTAAGTAAAGTCCCTGAGTCACCTTAAATGAATAAGGTGCTGGTACATACTCTATCTAAAAGCGTCTGACTGTATAGAGCAGCGGTGGCATTAGCTGCATCTTTGCCTCGCTCTGTGATGTCTCTTACTTTACTGTATTGTGAAGTTCTGTTAATGGGTGAACACTTCCCTGAGGATGATGCTCCCAGTGAGACTGGCTTTGGCTGGCTGCTAATAAAAGAAGGGAGACTGAGATCTGGGGAGGGGAGAGAGGGAACTAACACATCCCACTCTTCAGATATATCACTGCTGCCTAACGCACTTCATTAACACTCCTACTAATATGACAGAGTGCAGAAAGAGTTCCAGGCACACACAGCCACCACGCTGCTGCTTTAACATAAATCACACTCATCTACTCATTTCTCTTTTCTCTCATTCCCATTCATTTCTACTACTGTACCGCTTTCACCCTTTTCTCTTAATTAATGTTCTCTCTCGCCACACCTCTTGTGCTTTCTCTTCTTAATGTGTTTTTCCTCAGTTCTCTATCAATTTTCCAATTTCACGTCCTTTCTATCACGCTCATCGTCTTTCCTTTCCTCTCTCTCTCTCTAACGTGCCCTCTGATTCACACGCTAACCGAGCCATTAGTACTAGCAATCACCCACACATTTTTCATCCCACTTTTACAAGATGATTGCATTGCCCCTTTGACAGAGACACACAGACACATCTTCCCTGCAGCCATGATAGATCTATTGAGTTTTCTAAAAACGGTTTAATTCTACTCCTCTTCTCTTCTGTCATGGCACTTTTCCTACCGCCTAGCACAGGCCTGGAGCTAATGGGGGGAGACAAATATAAATCAGTGTGTCGAGGGTGGAGGCATTTGGGAGGGGCGGGGGATCAGTCAAAACCTCCATAGTGCCATTACAGTATGGGTCATTAGCTATGCTCTGATATTTGGCATCACGGTGTTAAGAGTGTTGCAGCCGCCATACCACTAGCATGCGCAAATCACACCAATAAACAACAGGCTTTTATTTACTTTCTGTTTATTCCCCTTTTTCCCCATGTTCATGCCGTGGCATTCCTCGCTGCAAAGGGTGAACTGGGCCTGGAGCTGTAAACTTAAAGATTGACTGTCATGTCTTGTTCTATTGTTACAAAAGAAAAGGATACAGCAAGTAATGAATAATTACTGTTATGGATAAGTGAACAATAACATTTTTGATAGTTTACGGATGATTGCTGGCAACACTTAAGTTCTGAGAATAATTATTCAAACAAACAAGTTTTGGCCAACATTGAAAGTGTCTTTTGTGTTTAGTCCCAAGTGTTTTACTAAGTCATGTTGACAAAAATTAGGCAATCCTCAAGCGATAGAATGCAAAACTTCTGAATTCCATAACAAGCTTTTGCATAATAAACCCTATTTTTGCTGGGAGAAGGCCTGCTGCTGATCAGTCTTCTTAGGTAGATGTATTAAACCACTCACCAATTTTGCTCTGTAGGCCCTGTGCATAGAGATCCTATTAAATTACTAGAGGGGCTATGACATAAACCCCCTTCCCCCAAAATGGGGTGAAAATTGCGGCCAAATAGACCTTTTCAAATGTCAAAACAATACCACGTTCTATATGCACGCGCAACCAAGAGATTACCCAGTAAACATCCGGCGCTGCAGTGCGTCATAGTTGACTAGTTAGTTTTTCACAATCCAACCAAAGAAAATGGAACAAACCAGTTATATACACACATTGACTTATTGCTACCAGATCCACTAAACAAAATCATCAGACAACATTTATTTCCCGTTTATTATCCGTTTTCTCTGGTGGTGCTACATTTGGCTACCACAACAAATAACCACAGAGCTAGCGTGATCTGACCACGACTCCATTTTGCTCCTTCCTTCCTATAGTCAGAAACTCAGACAGGATGCCCCCGTGCTACGAAACATCAAAGCTGGTCTGACCAATCGGAATCCCCGCTTCAAGCTTGATTTGATCACGAGGACTGGGACATGTTCCGGGTAGCCTCAGAGAATAATATCGATGTATACGCTGATGCAGTGAGTGAGTTTATAAGGAAGTGCATATGAGACGTTGTACCCACTATGACTATTAAAACCTACCTTAACCTCTTACATCTAGACGTTCCGCTAGCGGAACACCTGCTCCAATATCCAATGATAGGCGTGGCGCAAATTACAAATTCCTCAAAAATACAAAAACTTCAATTTTTCAAACATATGACTATTTCACAGCATTTTAAAGACAAGACTCTCCTTTATCTAACTACACTGTCCGATTTCAAAAAGGCTTTACAGCGAAAGCAAAACATTAGATTATGTCAGCAGAGTACCAAGCCAGAAATAATCAGACACCCATTTTTCAAGCTAGCATATAATGTCACAAAAAAACAAAACCACAGCTAAATGCAGCACTAACCTTTGATGATCTTCATCAGATGACATCCCTAGGACATTATGTTATACAATGCATGCATGTTTTGTTCAATCAAGTTCATATTTATATCAAAAACCAGCTTTTTACATTAGCATGTGACGTTCAGAACTAGCATACCCCCGCAAACATCCGGTGAATTTACTAAATTACTCACGATAAACGTTCACAAAAAGCATAATTATTTTAAGAATTATAGATAAAGAACTCCTCTATGCACTCGATATGTCCGATTTTAAAATAGCTTTTCGGTGAAAGCACATTTTGCAATATTCTCAGTAGATAGCCCAGCCATCACGACTAGCCATTTAGACACCGACCAAGTTTAGCCCTGATCAAACTCCGATTTACTATTACAAAAGTTTCATTACCTTTGTTGTCTTCGTCAGAATGCACTCCCAGGACTGCCACTTCAATAACAAATGTTGGTTTGGTCCAAAATAATCCATCGTTATATCCGAATAGCGGCGTTTTGTTCGTGCGTTCCAGACACTATCCGAAATGGTAAAGAAGGGTCGTGCGCATGGCGCAATTCGTGACAAAAAAAAGGTCACGCGCCTAAGCCCAGAGTCCCTTGATCGGCCACTTGAGAAAGGTGATAATGTGTTTCAGCCTGGGGCTGGGATGACGACATTCAGGTTTTTCCCGGGCTCTGAGCGCCTATGGACGACGTAGGAAGTGTCACGTTAGAGCAGAGATCCTTAGTAAAAGAGAGATGGCAAAGAAGTTCCAGAAATGGTCAGACAGGCCACTCCCTGTAAAGGAATCTCTCAGGTTTTGACCTGCCATTTGAGTTCTGTTATACTCACAGACACCATTCAAACAGTTTTAGAAACTTTAGGGTGTGTTCTATCCATATATAATAAGTATATGCATATTCTAGTTACTGGGTAGGATTAGTAACCAGATTAAATCGGGTACGTTTTTTATCCAGCCGTGAAAATACTGCCCCCTAGCCATAAGAGGTTAAACAGAAACCGTGGTTGGATGGCGGCATTTGCGCAAGCCTTGTCCGGGAGCAAGACGTCAGTGTCTGTGGCTGGTGTTCCCTTTGTAATCTGTGATTATCTGTAGAGCCTGCAACATATGTCTTGTGTCTGAGGGTTTGAATTGCGACACCACTTTGTCTCTGTACTGATGTTTTGCCTGTTTGATTGCCTTACGTACGGAATAACTACACTGTTTGTATTCGACCATATGGTTTGCGCTTTCAGTTTGCACGAATGCTGCCATCTACCCACGGTTTCTGGTTTGGGTAGGTTTTAATAGTCACTGTGGGAACAACATCCCCTATACGCTTCCTGATGAACTCAGTCACCGTGTCCATGTATATGCAAATGTTATTCTCAGAGGCTACCCGGAACATATCCCAGTCCGTGTGAACAAAACAATCTTGAAGCATGGATTCCGATTGGTCAGACTAGCATTGAATAGACCTTAGCATGGGTACTTCCTGTTTGAGTTTCTACCTATAGGATGGGAGGAGCAAAATGGAGTTGTGATCTGATTTGCCGAAGGCAGGGCGGGGGAGGGAGGGACTTGTATGTATCCCGGAAGGGGGAGTAGCAATGGTCGAGTGTTTTCCCAGAGTGAGTAATACGGTCAATGTGTTGATAGAACTTCGGTAGCGTTTTCCTCAAATTTGCTTTGTTAAAATCCCCAGCTACAATAAATGCGACCTGAGAATTTGTGGTTTCCAGTGTAGTTCCTTGAGGGAAGTTGTGGTATTGGCTTGAGGGGGAATATACACGGCTCTGACTATAACCAAAGAGAATTCTCTTGGGAGGTAATATGGTCTGCATTTGATTGTGAGGTATTCTAGGTCGGGTGAAGAAAAGGACTTGAGTTGCTGTATGTTATCACAATCACACCATGTTTAGTTAATCATGAAACATACACCACACCTTTCTTCTTCCCGGAGAGTTCTTTATTCCTGTCTATGCGATGTACTGAGTACCCGGCTGTATGGACGGGGACAGAATATCCCTAGAGAGCCATGATTCCGCGTATGTTGTAGTCCCTGATGTCTTTCTGGAAGGAGATCCTCGCCCTGAGCTCATCTACTTTATTGTCCAGAGACTGAACATTAGCGGTAATATACTCAGAAATCCACTCCAAATACCTCTTCTCTGCAGGTGGCGTATTGGAGTAGCATCTGGGATAAGTTCAATTGCCCTGTGGGGTACGAACAAAGATTCCAATTAGGGAAACTTGTATTCCTGGTCGTAATGCTGGTGAGTTACCGCCACTCTGATATCCCAAAGTTATTTCCGGCTGTATGTATTAACACAAAAAACTTTCTGGGCTAATATTGTAAGAAATAACACACAAACAAAATAAATACTGCAAAGTTGTTTAGTATAGAAATGACAAGCCACATGTTCAAGTTGAATGGTTATATGTCTGTGTAACAATTGCTTAAATCAACATCTGTCTGTATTACTAGTGGAGGCACGTGAGATGCTTTCGATATACAACGTAAATTGTGGTTAGGTTGAAAAGCTGTGAGGTTGAGCATCCCACTGCTACTGTTCTAGATGACTGTTGGAAATATACTAGTAGACAAGGCTGTGGCTTTGGTTGGACAGTTAGAAAGCATGCTGATGAGAGTGATTTGAGGGTGTTGGAGGTTGGCCCTTCTGTGGTGATGGGGATGTTACTCCCAGATCCTGTTCTTGATTTAACCTTGGTAGAGAAAAGGAAAGATTGGTCAGAAGTCAGTGATATAGGGAAAATGTACTGCTTTTCACAGATGGATCCAAGGACCCAGATAGTGGGTGCACAGGAGCAGGTGTTTACGTTCCTGAATTTGATGTGCAGATATGTAGAAGACTAACAGATGAACTGTCAGTATACTCAGTTGAACTGTTGGTGATAGTTGCCCTCCAGTGGTTGGAGGACATACAGCCTTGTTAGAATTTGTAAGGTTCTGTATTTATTTTCTTAGTCAATCTTGTGTTCTGTTTCGTTGTTCTTGAACGTAGCCATGTCTTTCATTTTTCTTCATTGATTTCACCTGTGTTCGTTTCTCATCAGCTCCTTATTTAGTTAATTTCATTCTGTTTGTGCCTTTGTGGTATTGTTCGTTTTGAATCTACTAAGCCTTTTCCTAGCTTGTTTGTGAGAACCAGTTATAGCCTTCAGTCCTAGTTGATTCACCTGCCTGTTTGCCTACCTGTGTATGACCATTACCTGCCTGTGACCACGATTCCTGCCTTCTGCGAAGGTGAAATAAACACCTGCTGCGATCTGCGTGTGAATCTACAGCTTTTTCTCCCTGACTATTCATTACAGAATTATAGTATGCTCAGATTCTCTGTCTGTATTGAATAGTTTATCATCTGGTAAATCAAAAAGGGGTGACCTACTAATGGAGGTATTAATGTTATGGAGAATTGGTGTAGTTGTGAGATTCTGCTGGTCCCAGCACATTCGAGTGTGGAAGGGAATTAAATTGTAGACCAGTTAGCCAAAAGACCTTTGAAGGGAGATATAATTGATATTAATGGTCCACTGGATAGAGGTGAGGCCAAATGTAAGATCAGAGCCATTTTGAAAGATGAGACTTCTGACAGACAGGCTAGGAACCAAGGTTTTGGTCAGTTACTCTACCCTTATTAGGGGAGGACATGCAGGACATGTATAAAAGCACCCATTGGTCCTATACAGGTGAGACCTTTGTACCTGGATGGTCCTTTGTGTATAGGCTGTATGGTGCCGTTGCTCTTGGTTTATTTCTGTGAGCAAACATTTTGACCATGCCATCTTGAAGAAATGTTTGGGGTGTGATCAATTGTTCTGAATGGTATGTGTTGAGTTTGAGCATCAGTTTATTAATGTGCCTATTCAAGATGTTCATTATGTAAAGCCACTGCAGTAATGCCCTTTTTGTTTTTAGTTGGTTTGTTTGAAGAGGCTTTGCTGGTTTGAGGTCTAGCAGTTTGGTTTATTGGCAGCGCCCTCTAATAAGAGCATGTCCGTGTAAGCTCCTCAGAGGAAGGGGAGGGCCATCAGGGAATTTCATAAACAGTGAAACATTAAAGATATCCTTTTTAAATAAAACTGCACTAAATATATTCAAGTCACCAAGGAATTGATTGAAACAGTTTAGCAAAGAAGGTCTACAGTAGCCTCAACAGCACTCTGTAGGGTAGCACCATAGTATAGCCGGAGGACAGATAGTTTCCTTCCTCTGGGTACATTGACTTCAATACAAAACTTAGGAGGCTCATGGTTATGACTATCCAACAAGGGGAACTCTTCCAAGTCAAGGTAGGCTTTTGATTTGATACATTTATCGCCACTGGGGCCCACCGGTGTAACTGATCAACTGCTTGTAGCAGGCTTAGTAACATGTTAGCTACTAGAGCTATGACTATTACGTAAGCTAATATGGTGGTTATGATATGGTTTGTAATTGTTGTTTTTTTCACTTGGTCACAGACAGCTGATGTGTTGTGCACTGAAGGTGAGAGGAGGAGAGCGCGTAGATGCGAGAAGGAATTATACAAATCGCATAATCATTTTGCTCGTTGTATGTGGCTGCTATGAAAGTGAACTGTGTTTGCGTGTGATCAGGGGTGTAAGCGATTCATTCCTCTGATTCTGTTAATAAATGGAAGCAAATGAAATGGAGAGAAACATACCTGAATTTGTCCTATAGAAACTCTAGGTTACAACTACTGGACTAATGATTACACCCTATATCAGCTAGATGCAGGCAATAGAGTGCAAGGCGGTATTGAATGTGTCACTTTCACCTTGATTACTGACATTTTTCTCTCGACCTGTGCACCCACATTGTAAACTTTCATTCATAGGCTTGGTTGTAGCAACCTCATGTTGGGTATAGGGAAAATTTGAGTATCATCTAGTAGCCTAAACCCATCGCTGTTACATTGAGCTGGATGAATGGAATATGAATGAGTCATCCAATATGCTGTAAAAGAATTGAGGCCGTGCTCATAAAAAATGATTGTCCAAATCTTAAACGTCATTGACCGCCACTGCTTTCAGTAAAGTAATTTGTTTCTGATTTTGTAAATGCAGTGCTTAACCTGTTATGGCTAGGGGGCAGTATTTTCACGGCCGGATAAAAAACGTACCCGATTTAATCTGATTATTACTCCTGCCCAGAAACTGGAATATGCATATAATTATTAGCTTTGGATAGAAAACACTCCAAAGTTTCTAAAACTGTTTGAATGGTGTCTGTGAGTATAACAGAACTCATTTGGCAGGCCAAAACCTGAGAAGATTCCATGCAGGAAGTGCCCTGTCTGACAATTTCTTGCCCTTCTTGATTATCTCTATCCATTACAGGGGATCTCTGCTGTTACGTGACACTTCCTACGGCTCCCATGGGCTCTCAGAAGGCGGCAAAAAGCTGAATCGTGGCTTTGCAGGCTGAAAAAAAGTAGCGCGTTTGGGTAGTGGCTGGTCACAGTACTGTGAGACTCAGGCTCGTGCCCGAGTCGACCCCATGCTTTATTTTCTTTCGTCTGTTTACCTAAACGCAGATTCCCGGTCGGAATATTATCGCTTTTTTACGAGAAAAATGGCATAAAAATTGATTTTAAACAGCGGTTGACATGCTTCGAAGTACGGTAATGGAATATTTAGAAATCTTTTGTCACGAAATGCGCCATGCTCGTGACCCTTATTTACACTTCGGATAGTGTAAATATAACGATGGATTATTTGGAACCAAACCAACATTTGTTATTGAAGTAGCAGTCCTGGGAGTGCATTCTGACGAAGAACACCAAAGATAATCAAACTTTTGTAATAGTAAATCGGAGTTTGGTCAGGGCTGAACTTGGTGGGTGTCTAAATAGCTAGCCGTGATGGCTGGGCTATCTACTCAGAATATTGCAAAATGTGCTTTCACCGAAAAGCTATTTTAAAATCGGACACCTCGATTGCACAAAGGAGTTCTGTATCTATAATTCTTAAAATAATTGTTATGATTTTTTGTGAACGTTTATCGTGAGTAATTTAGTAAATTCACCGGAGGTTTGCGGGGGGTATGCTAGTTCTGAACGTCACATGCTAATGTAAAAAGCTGGTTTTTGATATAAATATGAACTTGATTGAACAAAACATGCATGTATTGTATAACATAATGTCCTAGGTGTGTCATCTGATGAAGATCATCAAAAGTTAGTGCTGCATTTAGCTGTGGTTTTGTTTTTTGTGACATTATATGCTAGCTTGAAAAATGGGTGTCTGATTATTTCTGGCTGGGTACTCTGCTGACATAATCTAATGTTTTGCTTTCGCTGTAAAGCCTTTTTGAAATCGGACAGTGTGGTTAGATAAAGGAGAGTCTTGTCTTTAAAATGCTGTGAAGTGAGGTTTGTGCAATAGGCTATAAGCCCAACACATTATCACTGCATATTGGCTGTGCTTGAATTGCCCTGCCAATGTTCTTCTCAGACCATTTTGAAATTGTATACAGTACCAATTTAAGTTTGGACACCTACTCATTCCAGGGTTTTTCTTTATTTGAACTATTTTCTACATTGTAGAATTTCAAAATTATGAGCTTACACATATGGAATTATGTAGTAACCAAAAAAGTGTGAAATGAATCAAATCTATTTTATATTTGAGATTGTTCAAAGTAGCCACCCTTTGCTTTGACAGCTTTGCACACTCTTGGCATTCTCTCAACCAGCTTCATGAGGCAGTCACCTGGAATGCATTTCAATTAGCAGGTGTGCCTTCCCTGTGGCTCAGTTGGTAGAGCATGGTGTTTGCAACGCCAGCATGGTGTGTGCAACGCCAGGGTGGTGGGTTTGATTCCCATGGGGGGCCAGTACAAAAAAAAAATACATGAAATGTGTGCATTCACTACTGTAAGTCGCTCTGGATATGAATGTCTGCTAAATGACTAAAATGTAAAAAATGTAAAATGTGTGCCTTGTTAAAAGTTTAATTTCTGGAATGTATTTCCTTGATGTGTTTGAGCCAATCAGTTGTCTTGTGACAAGGTAGGGGGCCCTAATTGGTAAAAAGGTAGAAAGCCCTAATTGGTAAAATACCAAGTCCATATTATGGCAAGAATGGCTCAAATAAGCAAAGAGAAACGACAGTTTCTTCAAGTGCAGTTGCAAAAACCATCAAGCGCTATGATGAATCTGGCTCTCGTGAGGACCGCCACAGGAAAGGAAGACCCAGAGCTAACTCTGCTGCAGAGGATAAGTTTGTTAGTGTTAACTGCACCTCAGATTGCAGCCCAAATAAATGCCTCAGATTTCAAGTAGGACACATTTCAACATCAACTGTTCAGAGGCTGCAAAGAAACCACTACTACAGGACACCAATAACAAGAGACTTGCTTGGGCCAAGAAACATGAGCAATGGACATTAGACTGGTGGAAATCTGTCTTTTGGTGTAAGTGAACGGATGATATCAGCATGTGTGGTTCCCACCGTGAAGCATGGAGGAGGTATGATGGTGTGGGGTGCTTTGCTGGTGACACGGTCAGTGATTTTATTTAGAATTCAAGGCACTGTACCAGCATGACTACCAGAGCATTCTGCAGTGATACGCCATCCCATCTGGTTTACGCTTAGTCCCACTATCATTTGTTTTTCAACAGGACAATGACCCAACACTGTGTTAGCTGCGTAAGTAGAAGAGTGATGGAGTGCTGCATCAGATGACCTGGCCTCCACAATCACTCAACCTCAACCCAATTAAGATGGTTTGGGATGTGTTGGACAGCAGAGTGAAGGAAAAGCAGCCAACAAGTGCTCAGCTTATGTGGGAACTCCTTCAAGACTGTTGGAAAAACCTTCCTCATGAAGCAGGTTGAGAGAATGCCAAGAGCGTGCACAGCTGTCATCAAGGCAAAGGGTGGCTACTTCGAAAAGTCGAAAATATAAAAATCTATTTTGATTGGTTTAACACTTTTTTTGGTTACTACATGATTCCATGTGTTATTTCATTGTTTTGATGTGTTCACTATTATTCTACAATGTGGAAAATAGAAAAACCCTTGAATCAGTATGTGTGTCCAAGCTTTTGACTTGTACTGAATTTCTTTTGTTGTTTTTACTGGACTAATGGTATGCATCTGATGGTCATTCTGAGGGGAGGGAGCAGCGGTGAAGCTGCCTCTCACCTGACTCACTGTCCCTCCTCTCTGCCTCCCTCCAGCTGATGGCGAAACTTAAGTCGCACTGCATTATTTTTGCCTCAGCCAAATTCATGTTACTCCTATGACCAAAGAAAGACAACCGCTAATAACGCAAGCTTATCGAAACACTGCTGATTGTAGAGTGAGTGGAAGTGGGAGAGAATGCATTTTATGGCTTATAAAAGTGTTGCAGAAGGTGTTGACAGTGCTGAAATAACAACTCAAATATGAACTTACTCAACAGCTGTTTTCGTTGAGTTTAGAAATCTTATATCTACTTTGCTGTGCGTTCGAGGGTTCTTTTTACAGTCTATTGCGCTAGGAACCAGTGCAGATACGGTAATATGATTGACCAGTGGTAAACCTATAAGTGCACTTGATTTGCTATCTGGGCCTGCCGGGTACCTTCAGACACCTGAAATGTTTCCAAATTGGAACATTTTGACTTTCCGGCTCTATGGCTGCTGAATCAAGTGCACCTACCGTCACCAGCGTGAATTTCTTTTTTTAACAAATGTTTGATCGACTAGGAATGCCTGGGAGATCAACCACAAGGTGCAGAGCATTCGATTTGCATCCTGGGGGGCAAGGAGACCTGCAGCTCCGCTAAAACCATTGACAACTGCATACCATTTTTCAAGGGATTGTGAACTATTTGGTTGTATTATCATCTCTTGAAGACCCTAGTCAGAACTGGTTTAGGTTAATTTATCCTTTGTTGGGTCTGCCTGTCAAGCAGCAGAACGGCGCATTTGCCGATGTACTGTCAGCTGAGAATGTTTACTTTGCAAGCTACAGGTGTTAGAAATTTACATAGTTGGCTAAACGCAGTGGAAAGTAGACCTAATTAACTTTTTTTTCTCCAACCAACATAGTCCTACCTAGCGAAGTTAGCGAACATTTTCATCCAATTGGCTAGCCATACTTTACATGTTGCTTGAATATTTTTAAGTATCATTTAAACAACCCCTTGAAAACACACAGTTGTCAATGGTTTTAGCAGAGCTGGGGTTCTTTGCCCCTCAACAGGCAAACCGACCGCTCTGCACTATATTCTGACTTTTTATTGATAATGACCAACACTGAGTGCACAAAACATTAGGAACACCTTCCTAACATTGAGTTGAACCCCCTTTTCCCCTCAGAGCAGCCTCAATTCATCAAGGCATGGACTCTACAAGGTGTAGAAAGCGATCCACAGGGTGTGCCTGGCACCTACTACCATACCTCATTCAAAGGCACTTATTAAATCACTCTCTGAATGGCACACATACACAATCCATGTATCAAGGCTTAAAAATCCTTTATTAAGCTGTCCACCCCCCTTCATGGATTTAACAAGTGACATCCAATAAGGGATCATAGCTTTTACCTTGATTCACCTGTCAGTCTGTCATGGAAAGAGCAGTTGTTCCTAATGTTTTCTATAGTAAGCGTTACAAGATTGAGGTGGCACCGCAGACAAAATCCCCAGCATGAGCTCCCCTACGACAGGGCTTTTAAATGAGAACCGTATCAGCTGGCAGTCCAATTAATGTTAACATTCTAAAGTAAGCACTACGTGATCGAGGGATACTACAGCGTGCAGTATATTCTACACAGTATACTACAACATTCCAAAGTAAGCACTACATGATCAAGGGATACTACAGTAGTGGCCAAAAGTTGAGTGACACAAATATTAATTTCCACAAGGTTTGCTGGGTCAGTGTCTTTAAATTTCTTTGTGTTAAATGTTACACTGAAGTGTAATTACAAGCATTTCATAAGTGTCAAAGGCTTTTATTGACAATTACATGAAGTTGATGCAAAGAGTCAATATTGCAGTGTTGAGCCTTCTTTTTCAAGACCTCCAATCTGCCCTGGCATCCTGTCAATTAACTTCTGGGCCACATCCTGACTGATGGCAGCCCATTGTTGCATAATCAATGCTTGGAGTTTGTCAGAATTTGTGGGCTTTTGTTTGTCCACCCGCCTCTTGAGCATTGACTAAGTTCTCAATGGGGTTAACCTCTTGAGTAGGGGGCAGTATTTTGAAGTTTGAATGACAAACGTGCCCAAAGTAAACTGCCTGTTACTCAGGCCCAGAAGCTAGGATATGCATGGTAGTACTGGATAGAAAACTCAGAAGTTTCTAAAACTGTTAAAATAATGTCTGTGTATAACAGAGCTGATATGGCAGGCGAAAACCCGAGGAAAATCCATCCAGGAAGTGGGATTTTTTTGTGTGTTTTCCATTGAATGCCTATTGACTATGTTATGGGTTAGGGCCCAGATTGCAGTTCCTATGGCTTCCACTAGATGTCAACAGTCTTTAGACATGCTTTCAGGCTTGTATTTTGAAAAACGATGAGTTAAAAGACCTTTTGGTCAGTGGACTAGGGAAGTATGCAGAGCTGGATTGGGCAAGGGACCGTAGGCGCGCCGTTCATTGGTTTTCCTTTCTATTGAAAACGCTATTGTCCGGTTGAAATATTATTGATTATTTAGACAATAGACAACCTGAGGATTAATTATAAACATTGTTTGACATGTTTCGAAGCTACCGTCCCACCTGCCCATAAGAAGTTACGGTATGGGGAGTTTCCTGGCCATGGATCCAAAATATTGATGTTTTGTTCCCCGAGCAACTTAGTTATCACTTTTGCCTTATGGCAAGGTGCTCCATCATACTGGAAAAGGCATTGTTCATCACCAAACTGTTCCTGGATGGTTGGGAGAAGTTGCTCTCGGAGGATGTGTTGGTACCATTCTTTATTCATGGCTGTGTTAGGCAAAATTGTGAGAGCCCACTCCCTTGGCTGATAAGCAACCCCACACGTGAATGGTCTCAGGATGCTTTAATGTTGGCATGACACAGGACTGATGGTAGTGCTCCCCTTGTCTTCTCCGGACAAACTTTTTTCCGGATGCCCCAAACAATCGGAAAGGGGATTCATCAGAGAAAAGGACTTTACCTCAGTCCTCAGCAGTTCAATCCCTGTACCTTTTGCAGAATATCAAACTCTCCCTGATGTTTTTCCTGGAGAGAAGTGGCTTCTTTGCTGACCTTGACACCAGGCCATCCTCAAAGTCTTCGCCTCACGCCTGCTGCCATTCTTGAGCAAGCTCTGGACTGGTGGTGCCCCGATCACGCAGCTGAATCAACTTCAGGAGACAGTCCTTGTGCTTGCTGGACATTCTTGGGTGCCCTGAAGCCTTCACAACATTTGAACCCCTCTCCTTGAAGTTCTTGATCCAATAAATGGTTGATTTAGGTGCAATCTTACTGGCAGAAATATCCTTGCCTGTGAAGCCCTTTCTGTCCAAAGTAATGATGACGGCATGTGTTTCCTTGCAGGTAACCATGGTTCAGAGGAAGAACAATGATTCCAAGCACCACCCTCCTTTTTGAAGCTTCCAGTCTGTTATTTGAACTCAATCAGCATGACAGGGTGATCTCCAGCCTTGTCCTCGTCAACACTCACACCTGTGTTAACGAGAGAATCACTGACATGATGTCAACTGGTCCTTTTGTGGAAGGGCTGAAATGCAGTGGAAATGTTTTTGGGGGGGAATTCAGTTCATTTGCATGGCAAAGAGGGACTTTGCAATTAATTGCAATTCATCTGATCACTCTTCATAACATTCTGGAGTATATGCAAATTGTCATCATACAAACTGAGGCAGCAGACTTTGAAAATTAATATTTGTGATTCTCAACATTTGGCCACGACTGTACAGTATACAATTTTATTCTAAAGTACTACACAATCGAAGGATACTACAGTGGAGAGTATAGGATTTTACCAGTGCAGGCTCCTCAGAGGAGGAAGGGGAATGAAGTAGTGAAACATTAAATGCAAATAGAAATAGTGAAACATTAAAAGTTATTATTTTTAGATAACTGTAATGTTCATATGTCACCAAATAATTGCTTAAAATACACTGTTTTGCAATGAAGGTCTACACTAACTTCAACAGCACTGTCTGAGCTAGCACTATGGTGTAGCCGGAGGACAGCAGGCTTCCGTCCTCCTCCTCCAATTAATGAACATGCACATGTGGAATGGTCGTTAAGACACCAACAGCTTACAGATGGTAGGCAATTAAGGTCAGTTATGAGACTTAGGACACTGAAGATGCCTTTCTACTGACTCTGGAAAAACAGCAAAAGAAAGATGCCCAGGGTCCCTGCTCATCTGCGTGAATGTGCCTTAGGCATGCTGCAAGGAGGCATGAGGACTGCAGATGTGGTCAGGGCAATAAATGTCAATGTCTGTGCTGTGACACCTAAAGACAGCGCTACAGGGAGACAGGATGGACAGCTGATCGTCTTCGCAGTGTCAGAACACGTGTAAAAACACCTGATCGGTACATCCGAACATCACACCTGCGGGACAGGTACAGGATGGCAACAACTGCCCGAGTTACATCAGGAACGCACAGTCCATCAGTGCTCGGACTGTCCACAACAGGCTGAGAGGCTGAGAGGCTGGACTAAGGGCTTGTAGGCCTGTTGTAAGGCAGGTCTTCACCAGACATGACCAGCAACAACGTCGCCTATGGGCACAAACCCACCGTCGCTGGACCAGACAGGACTGTCAAAGTGCTCTTCACTGATGAGTCGTTATTTTGTCTCACTAGGGGTGATGGTCGGATTCACGTTTATCGTCAAAGGAATGAGCTTTACACCGAGGCCTGTACTCTGGAGCGGGATCGAGGTGGAGGGTCCGTCATGGTCTGGGGCTGTGTGTCACAGCATCATCAGACTGAGCTTGTCATTGCAGGCAATCTCAATGCTGTGCGTTACAGGGAAGACATCCTTCTCCCTCATGTGGTACCCTTCGTGCAGGCTCATGCTGACATGACCCTCCAGCATGACAATGCCACCAGCCATTCTGCTCATTCTGTACGTGATTTCTTGCAAGACAGGAATGTCAGTGTTCTGCCATGGCCAGCGATGAGCCCAGATCTCACGCCTGGGACCTGTTGGATCGGAGAGTGAGGGGCCCCCCCAGAAATGTCCGTGAACTTGCAGGTGCCTTGGTGGACGAGTGGGGTAACATCTCACATCAAGAACTGGCAAATCTGGTGCAGTCCATGAGGAGATGCAGTGCTTAATGCAGCTAGTGGCCACAAGATACTGACTGTTATTTGATATCTTCCATCGCGTCATCCATTAAAGGTTAGGTTAAAGAGGTTGACGCAGTGCATTTATTTCGCGTGCGCTCAATTAGGCTTTCAACTTTCCTCCGGTACTTATTTAGCAAAGATGATAACACATAATCACTCCCGACAGACACAAGCAAAAATCATTACATAAATGTTGCAGCATCCTAGGCTACACCTAAACAGACATCTGACATGCTGTATGGGATGAAAAGGAGGATTTTTTCCCCGTCTGATCAACTGTAGGCTAATAATAAGAGCAGCTACATAAAGGCTATGCACCCTGTCCATTTAGTCAGGGTAAACTAATTGATAACGTTATGTATTTATACTCCATTTCTGTTTCAGGAGAAAATGTGATCAAACTTAGATTACATTCAAAATTGGGCTGGCTAGCCTGCCAACATTTCATCCAGAATTATTTCCTGGAATTAATTAATCGACATAATGGTCATGGCAGTTAAGGCCTACTGTTGCATAGGGCTGCATGATGCAAGCTCAGCCCTGTGAGTTCTATTGTCTATCAACTGTTGTCTGGGTAGAGAATCTGACTGCTAATCTAAATATAATTTATATGAAGAAATATAAGGTAGCTGTGGTTTTACAGGGTTTTCATCCCCCCCAGGGCCAGGAGTTTTTTTTTAAACCATGTGACTTGATTAGGAAAATCTGGTCCCATAGCCCATATAAAACCTTTTACAACTGATTAATCACTGTCATACCTTAGAGTCCAGAGTTTTTCTAGTTAGGTTAACATATAAGGAAAATCTACAGGCCCCGGATGTTAAAATTGCCCCACCACTCTGGGACCTATGGTGCCACCAGTCTGCTTGCAGTTGTCAGTTATCGTTAGGTATGTGGATGATCAGGGCTTCATTCAGGAAAGTTTCTTGGGCTACTTGATGTGTCAAGTGGGCAAGATGTGCAGTCTGTTTGACTTTATGAATTGTGAGATGTCTGAGTTAAATTCATAGAGAAACTCGTTGTCCAAACCTATGATGGCGCAGCTGTAATGGTATGTATCTGCTATTTTATATTTACAGCTAAGTCCCCTCATGTTCCCTGATTTTAAGAGGTGATGACGGCTCCACTCCACTACCATTGTCATCATGAACTGAAGCCACATCTCGTGCCCGCTCATCCACTGGCACATTGAATGTTTCCTCTCCAAGCACTGAGTACCCCTATCAATTCTCTTATCACTGTATGGAGAGTCAATCACATACATAAAGATTTTACCCTTTGCTTGGACTAACTCTTTCTTAGCTCTTTTGTCTAACTGTGTAGTGTCTTGTGTTTTTTGTCTTCTCAGTAAAATCCTGTCATGCATTGGTCAAGCATCTGAACATGCCACATACCCTCATTCAATCACTGCTGTGATCCCGCTTCAACACTGTAAGTAGCCCTCTCATTCCTCTTCCCCATAAAATTGTACTAGAAGTGTCTTTATTTAATGCTTTAGGTTAAAATCATTTCTTAGATTTTTGATAAACACTTTGGTCTCTATACTGTGGGTCTACAATCCTCAAGTTTTCAAGTCACCAGTCTCCACTGGAATCTACAGTATACTATAGTTTTATTATAGAATTCTGTGGTAACCTATAGTAAAACTGTATAATTAGTTTTATGTGGGAAGGAAGAAAGTGGCTGGGAGCATCAAACAAACATAATGACATTACATTCGTCTCATTCTCAGGGTGTGCTCTCTGATTTTCTCTGCCGCTTTCTTTCTCGTGCTTTCTCTATTGCTCTCTCTTACCGTATGTGTCTGTGTTCATGTTTTAAGAGGTTTTCCCCACCATTATTCAGAATTGAAATCATTCAAACAGGTGTATTCTGGAAGCCTGTTTTTACCAGGTTGAATTATAGACCCAGCTAGCACATAATGTTCTGAGAAGAACATGTTTCTTAGAGCTACTTTGTATTTCTATTGTTTTATAACTATTTACAGAATACAGTTCACTGATACACTTCTTTACAATAATTTGTAAAGCCTAAGTCACCTTAGATGCTTAGACATAAGGGAATGTACAAAATAACTTTATACAGTAAATGTATTGGTGCCTCTGCATTAGCATTATAATTGACAGTCTATGTTCAGAATTGTATGTATTGATCAGACATTTATCCGATTATTTTATTATATATCTTTTTTTATATACAGTAGGCCAGCATAGCTGAAATATTGATCAAAATTAACACTCATGAGAAATAAAGGTAAGACATCACTTGACATAAAAATACAAAATAAATCCAGCCATAAGCCTAATATTGGTACCTGGCCTGTCTACATAGTGTGAAATGTTTTTGAAAAGGGAAATGTTTGTTAAACGGGTAGTGCATTTAATTTGCTATCAATTCATTGATGTTTTGATCAACTCATTCTACAATGTATTTTCTGGTGTTTTTGAAGTACTCAATTTGAAATAGGCTATATTTAGTCGTGCACTTTAGTGAAACTGTTCAATGCTTGTATTCAAATTTTTGTATGTCTGAAATGCTCAGTTGATGCATATTTGAAAGGAATAACTATGACAGTGTGTTTAGGTCTTGCTTCACAGCATATCCCACCCTTCCTTGCCTTGGGAAAGCTGATTATGTATCACAGCATTCATGATGTGGTGGTTGCCTGGGAAGCTGTGCAGACAGAGTAGGATGAATTTTCTAAAATGTCTATCATTACTGCTTAACGATAGTGGAATAACATGATTAGCCCAAATTATTTACATCAACTGTAAGATAACAAACCACACAATGGAATATGTGGGTTGTTATCTTAACTGTGTTGCTTTCAAGGGATTGTTATCAATGGTTTTAGCAGAGCTGGGGTTCTCCTTGCCCCCCATTTTACCTGCGCTGCCTTCAAACCTAGGCATGCTGCCTGCCAATTATCTATAGGCTATGTTTCAACTGGTCAATTTCAAAGTATTTTCTAAGTTTGATTTGAGGTGTGTTCCACCTCATTGATTCACATAGAAGTAGCCCATTTTACTGTTGCGGACAATTTATGTTTGTTCGGCTCAGTAAAGCCTCAAACTTCTCTCTTCAACAAGAGCCCAAATGCATCTCCAGTCAGAACAGAACCTGCTCAAACCTTTCCACCTGGCACATTTTCCAGCTGGCGACCGCATTGCCTTCATTGTTATTTTCCTTACTAATAATAACTTTGAACATTTGTGCATTCCTATCAAAGTGCCTTATTACGTTATCATTATAATTTCTTTATATCATGTTGTCGTTTCTACTGTAGTACACCGTATGTATGGAGAATAATGTATTTACTGTTTTATTCACATTTTCAAGTACTGGTGACAAATCAGGCATTCTGATTCTTGCATAGGTTTAATTGGAAATGCATGATGTGTGAAATACTTTCTGGAAGGTTGTCCTGATTATGCGCTAATGCTAAGTAAAACCCCAGCTATTTTGTTGCATTACAACCTATAATTTAAATGGATTTTTATTTGGATTTCATATAATGGACATACACAAAATAGTCCAAGTTGGTGAAGTTGTGAAATGCATATGGATTCACCCCCTTTGAAGCCCCTAAATAAGATCTGGTGCAACCAATTACCTTCAGAAGTCACAGAATTAGATTGCACACAGGTGGACTTTATTTAATTGTCACATGATCTCAGTATATATACACCTGTTCTGAATGGCCCCAGAGTCTGCAAGTGGCTACATCAAACAAGCCACACCATGAAGACCAAGGAGCTCTCCAAACAGGTCAGGGACAAAGTTGTGGAGAAGTTCAGATCAGGGTTGGGTTATAAAAAAATATCTGAAACTTTGAACATCCCACAGAGCACCATTAAATCCATTATTAAAAAATGGAAAGAATATGGCACCACAACAAACCTGCCAAGAGAGGGCCGCCCACCAAACCTCATGGACCAGGCAAGGAGGGCATTAATCAGAGGCAACAAAGAGACCAAAGATAACCTTGAAGGAGCTGCAAAACTCCAATCTCCACTGTGGAGCATCTGTCTATAGGACCACTTTAAGCTGTACACTCCAAAGAGCTGGGCTTTATGGAAGAGTGCCCAGAAAAAAGCCATTGCTTGAAGAAAAAAATAAGCAAACACGTTTGGTGTTTGCCAAAAGGCATCTGGGAGACTCCCCAAACATATGAAAGAAGGTACTCAGGTCAGATGAGACACAAATTGAGTTTTTTGGTCATCGAGGAAAACGCTATGTCTGGCGCAAACCCAACATCACCCCGAGAATACCATCCCCAGTGAAGCATGGTGGTGGCAGAATCATGCTGTAGGGATTTTTTAATGTGCAGGGACTGGGAAACTGGTCAGAATTGAAGGAATGATGGATGGCGCTAAGTACTGGGAAATTCTTGAGGGAAACCTGTTTCAGTCTTCGAGATTTGACACTGGGACAGAGGTTCACCTTCCAGCAGGACAATGACCCTAAGAATAGTGCTAAAGCAGCATTTGAGTGGTTTAAGGGGAAACATTTAAATGTCCTGGAATGGCCAAGTCAAAGCCGAGACCTCAATCCAATTGAGAATCTGTGGTATAACTTAAAGATTGCTGTACACCAGCGGAACCTATCCAACTTGAAGGAGCTGGAGCAGTTTTGCCTTGAAGAATGGGCAAAAATCCCATTGTCTAGATGTACCAAGCTTATAGAGACATATCCCAAGAGACTTGCTGCAAAAGGTGGCTCTACAAAGTATTGACTTTGGGGGGTTGAATAGTTATGCACGCCCAAGTTTTCCGTTTTTTTTTGTTATTTTGTTTGTTTCACAAAAATATTTTGCATCTTCAAAGTGGTAGGCATGTTGTGTAAATCAAATGATACAAACTTCCAAAAAATATTTAAATTACAGATTAAGGCAACAATATAGGAAAAATGCCTAGTGGGGTGAATACTTTCGCAAGCCACTATGTGTGGCGCCATGTTAGGTTGACCTCATACAATGCATTCTGGTTGCCACAAACATCTGTCAGACCTACGATGTTATAACAAAACAAGGTGACCGGATGGTTCACTAGACTGACTTAAATTGTAACTGTTGTTACTCAGGGTTGCCAGCTCAGATGACCCTTTCCATGGATTTTATTTTTTATTTAGCTTTTAATCTTCTGTTTGCCCCCGATTTAGTGATAAATCCCCCATCATAGAAATATTTCTTTCATCATATCCCCCTACGATACCTTCCCCCATGGACCCCTAAAATGGTTTCCCCTAAATCTGGCAACCCTGTTTAGCTTTCACGCTACGGTTAGGCTAGCCAGTAGGCTTGCAATTTTGTGTGATCTGAGAGGTGATGAAATGTGATTTGTCAAACTGTAAATGACTTATCAAGTCATGTGCTCCTGTTTCTTATATTAACTTTTACAAGTACATTGAATGTGTAATATGCTGAAAAGTGGCCAAACTAAAATCATAATTTTCGGGCATCTTTGACTTTGTTTTCACTTGCGTTTTATAGTGAATGGGATTAAGGAGTTTTCGCTTGTTGAACATGAACAAACATGGCTGCAATCAAACAATTTATCTGCTGTTAGCTTAGCTGACATGCTTCTCTTAACAATATTACATTTCTCCCTTGTGCTCACCAGAGATGTGGTACATTGTCAACAACTCTCGCTGTTTGCAACTTAAGTATTGTTTTTTTTTGTCAGCAAAACCTGTTAAATGTGCTGAGAATGTTCCAAAGCCAAGCAACTATCCTGCACCATTCCCAGAAAGTTGTACTGACCGGTCAGTAAACGTACATGGCTTCAGTCCCACAACCAATGTGAAACCAAAAACATCTGTTCCCACAACTTCCAAGGAACCAGATGAAAGGAAGGAGAGGCTGCATGGCTGTGCATGATCTCTTTCCCCCTCTTTTTCTGTCTCCCTGGCTGACTCACTGACACCAGATGGCAGAGCTGACAGCTCGGTTAACATGGTAATCATGAGATCAATGGGAGCTAAACTATTCAATGAGAGAGACGTCTATCATCCTGCTATAGTTCCATAAGGGATAGCTAAAATAGTAGTTAGCTCAGAGACGTTTAAAACATGCACATTTATATGATTTTAAAAGGCAATTGTCTAGCTGTAAAGGTTCCTAGGAGGAGCTTCAAAGTGATTGAATGTTCACAATACACTAAATACCTATATTAAAGTAAACATGTCTCCTATCGAATGATAAAATTGACCTTTGATCCTGGTTAGAATAGATTTGAAATGTCAATTTTATCTCTACAATATTCTGACTTACTCTTATCCAGAGTCTAATTGCAAGGTACAGCCGCTCTTCCCTCAACACCTACCTACTTCCTATCTAACAGGATGTATGTCACACAGAGAGATCCTCAGTGAACCAATATGGCAGTGAGATGCAAGGGGCCCTGACAGTGACAGAGAATGGACTTAGAGCTTCCTTACCCTCCCTTCTCCTCCTCACACTACTTACCCCCATGTCAACTTCAACCCCTTCTTTGCCCAGTGTTAAACAGAGCCCCTGCCAAAGCTGATGACACTCTGCACAGGAGCTGCGTGGTTTTCTGGACCACTGCCACATAAGCCCGTCTTATACCTGGTTAGGGATGGATGCAAAATTCTGGTTGGAATATTCAGGACATCCTGTTTTAATCCCTTCTGATTACGGGAAGCTTTCAACCAGAATTTCTAGAAAACAAGGGAATTTTGGGAAAGTTAACGAAATTTTGCAACCATATACAGTTGAAGTCGGAAGTTTACATGCACTTAGGTTGGAGTTATTAAAACTAGTTTTTCAACCACTCCACACATTTCTTGTTAACAAACTATAGTTTTGGCAAGTCGGTTAGGACATCTACTTTGTGCATGATGCAAGTAATTTTTCCAACAATTGTTTACAGACAGATTATTTCACTTATAGTTCAATGTATCACAATTCCAGTGGGTCAGAAGTTTACATGCACTAAGTTGACTGTGCCTTTAAACGGCTTGGAAAATGCTAGAAAATTATGTCATGGCTTTAGAAGCTTCTGATAGGCTAATTGACACCATTTGAGTCAGTTGGAGGTGTGGATGTATTTCAAGGCCTACCTTCAAACTCAGTGCCTCTTTGCTTGACATCATGGGAAAATCAAAGGAAATCAGCCAAGACCTCAGAAAAAAAATTGTAGACCTCCACAAGTCTGGTTCATCTTTGGGAGCAATTTCCAAAAGCCTGAAGGTACCACGTTCATCTGTACAAATAATAGTATGCAAGCATAAACACCATGGGACCACGCAGCCATCATACAGCTCAAGAAGGAGACGTATTCTGTCTCCTAGAGATGAACATACTTTGGTGCGAAAAGTGCAAATCAATCCCAGAACAACAGCAAAAGACCTTGTGGAGATGCTGGAGGAAAAAAGTATCTATATCCACAGTAAAATGAGTCCTATATCGACAACCTGAAAGGCCGCTCAGCAAGGAAGAAGCCACTGGTCCAAAACCGCCACTAAGAAAGCCAGACTACGGTTTGCAACTGCACAAGGGGACAAAGATCGTACTTAGAAAAGTCCTCTGGTCTGATGAAAGAAAAACAGAACTGTTTGGCCATAATGACCATCGTTATGTTTGGAGGAAAAAGGGGGAGGCTTGCAAGCCAAAGAACACCATCCCAACCATGAAGCACGGGGTTGGCATTATAATGTTGTGGGGGTGCTTTGCTGCAAGAGGGACTGGTGCACTTCACAAAATAGATGGCATCATGAGGTAGGAAAATTTGGTGGATATATTGAAGCAACATCTCAAGACATCAGTCAGGAAGTTGACGCTTGGTGGAAAATGGGTATTCCAAATGGACAATGACCCCAAGCATACTTCCAAAGTTGTGTCAAAATGGCTTAAGGACAACAAAGTCAAGGTATTGGAGTGGCCATCACAAAGCCCTGACCTCAATCCTATAGAACATTTGTGGGCAGAACTGGAAAAGCTTATGCGGGCAAGAAAGTCTACAAACCTGACTCAGCTACACCAGCTCTGTCAGGAGGAATGGGCCAAAATTCACCCAACTTATTGTGGGAAGCTTGTGGAAGGCTACCCAAAATGTTTGACCCAAGTTAAATGTATGCACTCTGGGTAAGAGTGTCTGCTAAATGACTAAAATGTAAATGTAAAGTGGCTGAGCAGCAGGATAAAAAAATAGTATCTGTTACAATTGTCGTAAGGAGTGGACCAAAATGCAGCGGGAAAATGTATACTCATCTTTTTATTTGAAGAAGGAAAAACAAAATAAACCCGTATACAAAACAAATGACTCCAAACAGTCCTGTCAGGTACAACAAACACTAAACCAGGAAATAACTACCCACAAACCCCCATAGAACAAACACCCCTATAAATAGGACCTTCAATCAGAGGGAACGAGAAGCAGCTGCCTCCAATTGAAGGTCAACCCAATAAACACCACATAGAAATAGACCAACTAGAAATAACATAGAAATACACTAACATAGAACTTAATCTCTACTATTATTATGACATTTCACATTCTTAAAATAAAGTGTTGACCCTAACTGACCTAAAACAGGGAATTGTTACTAGGATTAAATGTATACTTAAATGTAAACTTAAATGTAAACTTAAATGTAAACTTCCGACTTCAACTGTACCTGGTGCTAATGTTAGGGGGAAATATTTAAAGAAATCAGAGGTGTAGCTTCAGCCCAAGTCACTTGTAAAGAGTTTTTTTTTCATATAACAATCCCCAATTTGGTGGCACAGCAGTCTAAGGCACTGCATCTCAGTGCTAGCGGTGTCACTACAGACATGCTGGTTCGAATCTAGGCTGTATCACAACTGACTGTGATTGGGAGTCCCATAGGGTGGTGCACAATTGGCCCGGCGTCGTCCGGGTTTGGCCGGTGTCGGCTGTCATTGTAAATAAGAATTTTGTTCTTAACCTTTATTTAACTAGCGAAGTCAGTTATGTAAAACTAGGCAAGACAGTTAAGAACAAATTCTTAACTGTCTTGCTAACTCTGACGAACCAGGATCTGTAGTGACGCCTCTAGCATAGAGATGCAGTGTCTTACCCCACTGCGCCACTCGGGAGCCCGAACATAGGTACAAAAGAATGATTCACAAATGCACAAAATATCTTCTCTAAAATTACATAGCTGTTAAAATTAGATTTGATATTGAACAATTGTATTTGTCACATGCACTTGCATTGTCTGTATATAGAGCTTTCCATACCCCCTGTATATACCCTTAAATGCTTATTTACAAGCCCTTAACCAACAATGCAGTTAAGAAAATGGTGTGTAGACAATATTTACTAAAGAAATAAAGTAAAAAAAATATATGTATGTATGTATGTATGTATGTGTGTGAATGTAATAACTAGGCTATATACAGGGGGTATGGAAAGCTCTATATACAGACAATGCAAGCTAATACAATATTCAATGATTACATTTCTCTAAAACAGGCTATAGGCTACATGTGCACCACCAAGTCAGAACAGTAGTCAAAATTAGGAGGGACAATGGGACCAAATTATTAGGGTGAGGCACATGGGCTACTAACACCTTACTACACAACATACTTAGTAATACTTTCTTAGCTACAGAATACATAGCTCCCTGGCATATTACATAATTTATGCAGCAGCATACAATACATTTTTCGACTCACCTTGTGCTGTGCTCACTTTAACAGGAAGGTGGCGCAGCAGTCTTTCGTGGGCAAATTCTGTCATCAAACGGTCATCAAAGTCTGGCATTCTCTGGATTTATGGTGCTTTCAAGACAACTGGGAACTCGGAGAGAAAGAAGGTTGAAGCTCCAGAAAGAGGCACGAGTTCCCGACTTGCAATTCCGAGTTGGATGACCGTTGAAAACGTATTTTCCCTTTTGAAAATTGTTTTTTTCCAGAGTTCCCAGTTGTCTTGAACTCACTTTAATCAGATTTCCCAGTTCTGAGATTCCAGTTCTTTGGAGCGCCGCAGAAGTCATGCTGGATTGACACCATGGCCAATGTTGAATGTTTTATCTTTTTCATCTTGGAAAAAAAACGTTAAACCCAGGCTTGGGACCACACACCCACTCCACTGAATAACAGGCTAGTGATTGCTTTTCAATGCTTGCAGTTAGCCACTGATTCCATCAAAACCACTCATCGTTGAATTTGCGATTTCCAACTTGTGTAATGTTTGGCCGATGAGCACTGATACATTTTATCTATAATTTCTCTTCATATTACAAGGATTACAAAGGATTTGCCAGTAGATTGTCGACTTGATTCATGATGACTGTTAACGTGCTAGCTAAGATTTTGAAAGAATGATGTTGACATGATCAGTCCAATCAAAGCTGCTGTAGCTATAATGTGATTTGATGTAATTTTATCTGTGGCCAATTACTTTGAGCCTTCTTGAATGGGCACTTCTAATGGGACTCTATGGCAGCACCCAAGGGGCTTGATTTTCGAGCTCTACCCTTATATTTGACGGTGAGGTAGTGTCCCCATGAGTGACAACACTGAGCCAATCACGGCAAAACTAGAAAACATTACCAACCCGTACGCTCAATTTTCCGCTGGCTGCCCCACCACCACAGAAAGCACTGAGCTAGGCTGAAACACCTGCATTTTGTATAAACCCTACTCAAGAAAGCAAAAAAAGAGTTTGTATGCAGCTTTATTAATGTTATTTTGAATTTTTAACCTGTTAGGGCTAGGGGGCAGTATTGACACGGCTGGATAAAAAAACGTACCCGATTTAATCTGGTTACTACTCCTGCCCAGTAACTAGAATATGCATATAATTATTGGCTTTGGATAGAAAACACCCTAAAGTTTCTAAAACTGTTTGAATGGTGTCTGTGAGTATAACAGAACTCCTATGGCAGGAACAAACCTGAGAAGATTTCATGCAGGAAGTGGCCTGTCTGACAAGGTGTCGTTCTTCTTGTCTCTGTTTATTGAAGAGTGAGGATCTTAGCTATAACGTGACACTTCCTACGGCTGCCATAGGCTCTCAGAAGGCGGCAAAATGCTGAATCGTGGCTTTGCAGGCTCTGGCTGAAAAAAAGTAGCGCGTTTGGGTAGTGGCTGGTTACAGTACTGTGAGACTCAGGCTCGTGCCCGCGTCGACCGAAAGCTTTATTTTCCTTTGTCTGTTTACCTAAAAGGATATTCCCGGTCGGAATATTATCACTTTTTTATGAGAAAAATGGCATAAAAATTTATTTTAAACAGCGGTTGACATGCTTCGAAGTACGGTAATGGAATATTTCGATTTTTTTGGTCACGAATTGCGCCATGCGCACGACCCTTATTTACCATTCGGATAGTGTCTGGGACGCATGAACAAAACGCCGCTATTCGGATGTAACGATGGATTATTTTGGACCAAACCAACATTTGTTATTGAAGTAGAAGTCCTGGGAGTGCATTCTGACGAAGACAACAAAAGGTAATCAAACTTTTGTAATAGTAAATCTGATATTGGTGAGTGCTAAACTTGCCGGGTGTCTAAGTAGCTAGCCCGTGATGGCTGGGCTATGTACTTAGAATATTGCAAAATGTGCTTTCACCAAAAAGCTATTTTAAAATCGGACAAATCGAGTGCATAGAGGAGTTCTGTATCTATAATTCTTAAAATAATTATTATGCTTTTTGTGAACGTTTATCGTGAGCAATTTAGTAAATTGTTAGTGAATTCGCCGGAAGTTTGCGGGGGGTATGCTAGTTCTGAACGTCACATGCTAATGTAAAAAGCTGGTTTTTGATATAAATATGAACTTGATTGAACAAAACATGCATGTATTGTATAACATAATGTCCTAGGGTTGTCATCTGATGAAGATCATCAAAGGTTAGTGCTGCATTTAGTTGTCTTCTGGGTTTTTGTGACATTATATGCTAGCTTGAAAAATGGGTGTCTGATTATTTCTGGCTTGGTACTCTGCTGACATAATCTAATGTTTTGCTTTCGTTGTAAAGCCTTTTTGAAATCGGACAGTGTGGTTAGATTAACGAGAGTCTTGTCATAGCTGTAAAATAGTCATATGTTTGAGAAATTGAAGTAATAGGATTTTTAAGGTATTTGAAAATCGCGCCACTAGATTAGACTGGCTGTTGCGTAGGTGGGACGAATTCGTCCCGCCTAGCCCAGAGAGGTTAAAAAATTGCAAACTGATGTGACACACTTATTTTTGCTAGAAAGGTGGGGCTCAAAACAGCTCTGCCCCATCTGCCCGAAGGAAGGGTCGCCACTTGTCCCTACATTGAATGAAATCCCAATATTCAGTATAACAGACATTCCGGAGCCATTTCAGACCATAATACTTTGCAATAGCCACCATGACAGGATATTGCATCAAAGAAGATTCAGAAGGACCCCAACACAGTACATAAAAGGTCAGTAAGTCTCCACTAAAATGTTGATAATTTCACCTTTTCGGTCACTGGTGCACAATGATTCAAACTCCTGTGTCATATGGTACAATGCTTAAACTTTGTTACTTTGCATGACAGTGTTTTTAGGACTAATCTTTTAAGCAATGTAGTGTGTATGTTAATAACATTTATGTATTTTTGTGTTAAAGACAAAATATACTTTATTTATTACATTGTGAAAAACAAAAGTAATGACATGGTAATTATTTGTTTTCTGTGAAGTAAGTTATTCAAATAATTAAGCACTTAATTATTATTATCAAATTGTTTTATTAATGCTTTATCAGTACAGTTTCGATGTGGGAATATCTGTCCTTATAGATGCGTCTATCCAACAAAACGAGGGCTGCACGATTCAGGGCCTGGAAGAACTCCGATCCTCTAGTTAGGGAAGAGTGGCTTCTGAACAGGAAAGCAAGATATTGTAGTGGTCATGCATTTAACCTCTATGGGCAAGGCGGGACGAATTCGTCCCACCTACGTAACAGCCACCTGAATTCAGTGGCGTGATTTTTGAATCGTTTGAAATACTATTACTTCAATTTCTCAAGACTCTCCTTAATCTAACCACACTGTCCGATTTCAAAAAGGCTTTACAACGAAAGCAAAACATTAGATTATGTCAGGAGAGTGCCCAGCCAGAAATAATCAGACACCCATTTTTCAAGCTAGCATATAATGTCACAAAAACCCAAACCACAGCTAAATGCAGCACTAACCTTTTATGATCTTCATCAGATGACACACCTAGGACATTATGTTATACAATACATGCATGTCTGTTCAATCAAGTTCATATTTATATCAAAAAACAGCTTTTTACATTAGCATGTGATGTTCAGAAAAAGCATACCCCCTGCAAACTTCCGGGGAATTTACTAACAGTTTGCTAAATTACTCACGATAAACGTTCACAAAAAGCATAACAATTATTTTAAGAATTATAGATACATTACTCCTCTATGCACTCGATATGTCCGATTTTAAAATAGCTTTTCGGATGAAGCACATTTTGCAATATTGTAAGTACATAGCCCAGCCATCACGGCTAGCTATTTAGACACCCGGCAAGATTAGCCTTCACCAAAATCCTATTTCCTATAAGAAAAATGTTCTTACCTTTCCTGTTCTTCGTCAGAATGCACTCCCAGGACTTCTACTTCAATAACAAATGTAGGTTTGGTCCCAAATAATCCATCGTTATATCCAAATATCCTCTGTTTTGTTCGTGCGTTCTAGACACTATACGAATGGTAAATAACGGTCGCACGCATGGCGCATGGCGTGACAAAAAATGTCTAAATATTCCATTACCGTACTTCGAAGCATGTCAACCGCTGTTTAAAACCAATTTTTATGCCATTTATCTCGTAGAAAAGCGATAATATTCCGACCGGGAATCTGCAATAAGCTAAACAGCCGAATGAAATTTCTCCACGGGGGCGAATCGTGCACGCGCCTCATTCAATGGTCCTCTGATCGGCCACTTGGATAAGGCGATAATCTGTTTCAGCCAGAGGCTGCCTCGTCATCGTTCAGGTTTTTCCCGGGTTCTGAGAGCCTATTGGAGCCCTGGGAATTGTCACGTTACAGCTAAGATCCTTACTCTTCAATAAACAGATGCAAGACGCACGACTCCTTGTCAGACAGGCCACTTCCTGCATGAAACCTTGTCAGGTTTTTGCCTGCCATAGGAGTTCTGTTATACTCACAGACCCCATTCAAACAGTTTTAGAAACTTTAGGGTGTTTTCTATCCAAACCTGAACAATAATATGCATATTCTAGCTTCTGAGTTGGTGTAGGAGGCAGTTAAAAATGGGCACATATTTTTTCCAAAATTCTCAATACTGCCCCTAGCCCAAACAGGTTTAATTAAGTGACAAGTTCAGTAACCACTAAACCGGAATTAAGACTAAGTTCACACATTTACAGTAGGCTAGATCGTTTAGGTAATCAATACAATGTATGAGTTTCAGTCAAAGGTGTTTACAATAGCATTTAGGAAATATTAATGTAACGGAAGTAATTTTGACTATAGCCTACACTATATCTCTAATTATATTTGTCCTGTGTTTAGCTATTGCTGACGTAAGGATGGGCATATAGACCATCGCCCAGTTAGGGAGATGACGACCTCTGAGGCAGAAAAGTGGAGGGATAAATGGAAAGATCCACAAGCTCAATAGCAGCACCCACCTCAACTCCACAGCAAAGCCAACTACCTTTACAGCACCCACCTGAGAAGCCACCAACAGAGCAGGGACAACCACTTGCTTCATCAACCCCAGAGAGAAGTGATATAGATATCCAGGCGATGTACGCAGTTGGGTAAAGAAAAGGCACAGTTGAACCAACAAATGATCAGAATTAAAATGCAACTTGCACAGTCAAAAAGAAAATGTGAGAAAATTAGAAAGAATAGACAAAGGAGAACTGAGTGAGAAATATATGCAAAGAGGGAGAAACTGGCAGCAGAGAAGACACAGGCCACTCAATTCTTGTGTAGGGATGAACATAGCAGACTTCTGCCTGGGAAGAAAGACACTAGCGAAGTACAAAGAGAAAGTTTAGAGGCGAGAAAGTTTAGAGGCGAGTCCTTCTCAAACCTTTTGAAAGAGCTACATTCAAAGTATAAAAAAGAGACAAAATAAATTCTCCCTGTCACAGTTTGTGCGTTTGTGTCCCTTTTTATGTCACATAACCAAAAACAAGTGATCGCAACATGTGCATGCATTGATCATGAAAATGTCAAGCTCCTTGCTGTCAAACTGAACCAAAGTTAGTATTTGAAAACCTCAAGCATCTCAGAGCTGCTGGCCTCCATAGTGTGTGACCCTAACATCAAAACCTATCTATTGTGTCTGTGCAAAATGTTGTTCAAGTAAGGTAGAACTAGCTCTGCCTGAAGTGAACACCACATGGTATCTATGGAAAAGAGAGAAGACCAGCAAGGAAGAAAAGATGTTCAATCTTTGTGAAAAGAAAACTAAGACAGGAACATGGCAGGTCTGAATAGAATCCTGAATAAAAAAACTCGACCTGCTCACCAAGCATCAATTCATCTGGCTTCATCAAGTTGAAGTGCTGAAATCTAAGAAAAACAGTGGTGACAATGAGGTAGTTGTTTCCATGGACTTCTCAGAAAACTATGCATGTAAATTGTACACAGAGGTTCAGGCTTTCCATTTTGGAGGGAACAGAAAGCAGATCACTAGTGTGGTGTATACGTCTCAGTGGTTCCAGTCATACGCTACATTATCAGATAGCCTACGCCACGATGCAAGAGCCGTGTGGGCACACCTTGAGCCTATTTTGAAGGAAGTGAAGGGGCAAAATCCCTCTAACCATGAGTGACGGTCCTGTCACACAGTACAGGAACAAAATAAACGTTTACATACTCAGCACACTTCCATTTCTTTGGGGATTCAAAGAAGTAACATGGAACTTCTCATAGAAGGCGCATGGTAAAGATGCTCCTGATGGATTCGGTGGAGCAGTCAAACGTACAGCTGATGACATGTTGAAAATGGGAGCAGATATCCAGACCTCAAAATATCTGTACAGCAAACTACATGAGAACACAAGCTCAAGCACTTTTGAATATCTGAAGATGTAGATATGACGATGCAGGGCTGAGTCAGTTGCAAGTGGTAAAAGGCACCATGAAAATAAATAAGCCTCACAAACCCCTTGGAAGATACGTCACAGTGAGCTGACCTGCTTCTGTAGCCGCAGAGAGATATACATTGTGAATGCAAAGGTCCAAATTAGGTGGATTTCAATCAAGAAAGATCTGAGGAGCCTGTCACCACAACCTCAGTTAACACTGCAGCCAGCACAAAGAAGTTTGATGTACGATGACCAGCTTTTCATTGGCCAAGTCCTTGATCTGGTGGGCAATTCATTGAGGTGAGTTGCATGAGACACACTTTGGGAAATAACTAATTAATGTGGCCAGACACAAGCAATGTGATCTTTTTATTACATATCTGACGTGAAAGCAGTCATCTCAGAGCCAGAGCCCTTCGCAGCTCAAAACTTTGCAGCCCGGACTGGGATCAATTCAAAGCTGTGGTAACTATACTGCTCAAAAAAATAAAGGGAACACTTAACCTGTTATGGCTAGGGGGCAGTATTTTCACGGCCGGATAAAAAACGTACCTGATTTAATCTGATTATTACTCCTGCCCAGAAACTAGAATATGCATATAATTATTAGCTTTGGATAGAAAACACTCCAAAGTTTCTAAAACTGTTTGAATGGTGTCTGTGAGTATAACAGAACTCATTTGGCAGGCCAAAACCTGAGAAGATTCCATGCAGGAAGTGCCCTGTCTGACAATTTCTTGCCCTTCTTGATTATCTCCATCCAATACAGGGGATCTCTGCTGTTAGGCGGCAAAAAGCTGAATCGTGGCTTTGCAGGCTCTGGCTGAAAAAAAGTAGCGCGTTTGGATAGTGGCTGACACAATACTGTGAGACTCAGGCTCGTGCACGAGGGGATCCCATGCTTTTATTTTCTCTCTCTTTGTACGTATACACGCTTTCCCGGTCGGAATATTATCGCTTTTTTACGAGAAAAATGGCATAAAAATTGATTTTAAACAGCGGTTGACATGCTTCGAAGTACGGTAATGGAATATTTAGAAATCTTTTGTCACGAAATGCGCCGTGCTGGTGACCCTTATTTACACTTCGGATAGTGTCTTGAACGCACGAACAAAACGCCGCTATTTGGATATAACAATGGATTATTTTGAACCAAACCAACATTTGTTATTGAAGTAGCAGTCCTGGGAGTGCATTCTGACGAAGAACACCAAAGGTAATCAAACTTTTCTAATAGTAAATCGGAGTTTGGTCAGGGCTAAACTTGGTGGGTGTCTAAATAGCTAGCCGCGATGGCTGGGCTATCTACTCAGAATATTGCAAAATGTGCTTTCACCGAAAAGCTATTTTAAAATCGGACACCTCGATTGCACAAAGGAGTTCTGTATCTATAATTCTTAACTTCTCTAGGGCCGGCGGGACGAAATCGTCCCACCTATGTAACAGCCAGGGGAATCCTGTGGCGCGTTATTCAAATACCTTAGAAATGCTATTACTTCAATTTCTCTAACATATGACTATTTTACACCATTTTAAAGACAAGACTCTCGTTTATCTAACCACACTGTCCGATTTCAAAAAGGCTTTACAACGAAAGCAAAACATTAGATTATGTCAGCAGAGTACCCAGCCAGAAATAATCAGACACCCATTTTTCAAGCTAGCATATGTCACAAAAACCCAGAAGACAGCTAAATGCAGCACTAACCTTTGATGATCTTCATCAGATGACACACCTAGGACATTATGTTATACAATACATGCATGTTTTGTTCAATCAAGTTCATATTTACATCAAAAAACAGCTTTTTACATTAGCATGTGACGTTCAGAACTAGCATACCCCCCGCAAACTTCCGGTGAATTTACTAAATTACTCACGATAAACGTTCACAAAATGCATAACAATTATTTTAAGAATTATAGATACAGAACTCCTCTATGAACTCGATATGTCCGATTTTAAAATAGCTTTTCGGTGAAAGCACATTTTGCAATATTCTCAGTAGATAGCGCGCCATCACAGGGCTAGCTATTTAGACACCCAGCAAGTTTAGCACTCACCAACGTCAGATTTACTATAAGAAAAATGTTATTACCTTTGGTGTTCTTCGTCAGAATGCACTCCCAGGACTTCTACTTCAATAACAAATGTTGGTTTGGTCCCAAATAATCCATAGTTATATCCAAATAGCGGCGTTTTGTTCGTGCGTTCAAGACACTATCCGAAAGGGTAAATAAGGGTTACGAGCATGGCGCATTTCGTGACAAAAAATTTCTAAATATTCCATTACCGTACTTCGAAGCATGTCAACCGCTGTTTAAAATCAATTTTTATGCCATTTTTCTCGTAAAAAGCGATAATATTCCGACCGGGAATCTGCATTTAGGTAAACAGATGAAAGAAAATACAGCATGGGGTCGACTCGGGCACGAGCCTAAGCCCATAGTACTCTGATCGGCCACTTGCAAAAAGCGATAATGTGTTTCAGCCAGAGGCTTCCTCGATATCGTTCAGCTTTTTCCCGGGCTCTGAGAGCCTATGGGAGCCGTAGGAAGTGTCACGTTAGAGCAAAGATCCTCAGTCTTCAATAAAAAGAGCCCAGATGAACAACAACTTGTCAGACAGGCCACTTCCCATATAGAATCCTCTCAGGTTTTTGCCTGCCATATGAGTTCTGTTATACTCACAGACACCATTCAAACAGTTTTAGAAACTTTAGGGCGTTTTCTATCCAAAGCCAATAATTATATGCATATTCTAGTTACTGGGCAGGAGTAGTAACCAGATTAAATCGGGTACGTTTTTTATCCGGCCGTGTCAATACTGCCCCCTACCCCCAACATATTAAAATAATTGTTATGTTTTTTGTGAACGTTTATCGTGAGTAATTTAGTTAATTCACCGGAGGTTTGCGGGGGGTATGGTAGTTCTGAATGTCACATGCTAATGTAAAAATCTGGTTTTTGATATAAATATGAACTTGATTGAACAAAACATGCATGTATTGTATAACATAATGTCCTAGGTGTGTCATCTGATGAAGATCATCAAAGGTTAGTGCTGCATTTAGCTGTCTTCTGGTTTTTTGTGACATTATATGCTAGCTTGAAAAATGGGTGTCTGATTATTTCTGGCTTGGTACTCTGCTGACATAATCTAATGTTTTGCTTTCGCTGTAAAGCCTTTTTGAAATCGGACAGTGTGGTTAGATAAAGGAGAGTCTTGTCTTTAAAATGCTGTGAAATAGTCATATGTTTGAAAAATTTAAGTTTTTTTATTTTTGAGGAATTTGTAATTCGCGCCATGCCTATCATTGGATATTGGAGCAGGTGTTCCTCTAGCGGAACGTCTAGATGTAAGAGGTTAAATAAAAGTAACATAACAAATAACCCCTGGCTTGTCATGCAGAATTCAAAGTTTGGCTGTACAACATGCAAAAAGGTAGGAAGCTTGGTTCTAGAAATGACTGGAGGGCTTAAACTAGCAAAAGAGTGGGTGGAATGTACAGTAAATTAACATTTTATGCATCAGATGTAAAAAAAAAAATTAAAACCCAGAGCCTTCAGAAAAAAAGTTTTTGAACATGCCTGAACCAAGGTGCATTTGGAGGAAGCAAGCATTGTAGACGAGGCTAAAGAGGACACCCAGGTTAACACTCAAAATGGAAAAATAAATTAACTTGACACTTAAGCCAGAGTCTTCAGAACAGCCTTAGGAGGCTAAACATCAGTCACATGCCTGCTCATGGCTTTGAGCAAGAAGTTGACTCTCAGGCGTTAAATGGACTTGACATGGGGAGAGTCATTGTGGGAGGTTTTGAAAACCGTGGTAGGACATTTTTTTTTTCTTTACAAACTTGTGCTGTGAAGATAAGCTGAATATGTGCTTCATATTATCACATAGGCAGAAGGCATATATTCTCATGTGCGTGTTCTGCTGTAGCCTACATTGATTTATTTTATTTGAAGTTATATGCCGATATTGTGATATTTGTTCTACTGATACATTTACCTTAAACGATATGAAATGCGGGTCTTGTAAGCTCCAACTGAGTATGTGTGCATATGGCGGGTGTTCTACAGTGTCGTCTAAAGATGTTGCTGTACATTGATGTCTAGACAATTAGGCTATAAGAAATGTGGACTTGTGTAAGCCCTGCGGCTATACTCAGCTATGTGAGCATACTGCAGTGAAGTCAAATTAATTAGCACCTTGGAGAGTGCTGTCCGTTTCACCATCATAGATAGTAGGCTACTTGGTTTGATGCTTTTTCTGTGTTCTGGTACCTCACAACCCCCCACCCCTTTGCCTTGATGACAGCTTTGCACACTCTTGGCATTCTCTCTACCAGCTTCATCAGGTAGTCACCTGGAATGTATTTCAATTAACAGGTGTGCCTTGATAAAAGTTAATTTGTGGAATTTCTTTCCTTCTTAATGCATTTGATCCAGTCAGTTGTGTCGTGACAAGGTAGGGGTGGTATACAGAAGATGGTATTTTACCAAATAGAGCGAAGTCCATATTATGGCAAGAACAGCTCAAATAAGCAAAGAGAAACGACAGTCCATAATTTCTTTAAGACATGAAGGTCAGTCAATAGTCGCAAAAACCATCAAAGGCTATGATGAAATTGGCTCTCATGCGGACCGCCACAGGAAAGAAGGACCGAGTTACTTCTGCTGCTGAGGATAAGTTCATTAGAGTTACCATTCTCTAAAATTGCATCCCAAATAAATGCTTCAGAGTTCAAGTAACAGACACATCTCAACATCAACTGTTTCAGAGGAGACTGCGTGAATCAGGCCTTCATGGTTGAATTGCTGCAAATATACCACTACTAGGACACCAAATAAGAAGACTTGATTGGGCCAAGAAACACGAGCAATGGACATTAGGAGAGTGATGGAGTGCTGCATCAGATGAACTGGCCTCCACAATCACCCGACATCAACCCAATTGAGAAGGTATGGGATGACTACTTCAAGACTGTTGGAAAAGCATTCCAGGTGAAGTTGGTTGAGAGAATGCCAAGAGTGTGTAAAGCTGTCATCAAGGCAAAGGGTGGCTACTTTGAAGAATATAAAATATATTTTGATTTGTTTAATACTTTTTTGGTTGATGCATGATTGCATATGTGTTATTTCATAGTTTTGATGTCTTCACTATTATTCTACAATGTATATAAAATAGTACAAATAAAGAGGGAACCCTTGAATGAGTAGGCGTGTCAGCATAGAAATCCCAAACCTGATGTGCAGCTAATCATCTCCATGGTATTCGAGGGACTAAACAGATAATGAACCACTTAACATAATAGGAGACATATTGAGATTGGCCCCAGCTGAATGGGCGTCTTCGGGTGTAATGTAATTGCTACACTAACAGGATCTAATACAATGCTGGAGGACACAACACAAAAGAGAAGGCAGTTTTTGTTGCTGTTTGGCAAGTGCAATAGGACCTGAGAATTGCTTCGTTGAGCTTTTTTGCTTTCAAATCGACATCTTGCGTGTTTTGCTAGGTGAGCAAAGTCGGGAGAGCCAAGAGAGAAACTAGGGAATATGCATGAGTCGATGCCATTAAAAGTTAATTTGGAGTATTTGTCTTTCGATGATGTAACCAAACATCATTAATCGAGCAGGTCCCAGTGCTGGGACGTTGGGATGGGCCAACATATGGCCGGCAGAAACTTAGAATGCCAGAACTATAAATCACCCATGACAACAGATAATGAATACAGATCTATTGGAGAGGATTCGTTTGTCCATCTCGACATCAGCACTGGCTGCCTCAGTCTGTGATGCTGGGATGGGCAGGAGAGCCATGGTTCTGAATCTGATAGAGTAGCAGTATTATGAATATTCATGGGGAGGAGTCTGTATGGCGATTCAGCCATTGGTGTTCTAATGTAAGTAAAGTGAAATCTTATTAGCTGTGAGTCTGTTGATTATGGTGACCAGCAATGCTGTACTCAGATGAACGGCTTTGGTTTTCTGCCAGAGCATATGGTGGAATTGTAGTCTAAATGACTGGACATATCCCCTGGACGCCAACTACACAGCCTAAAGCTGCAATATGTTGCTTTTTAGGTGACCTGATGAAATTCACATAGAAATGTGTGTTATAGATCTGTCATTCTCGTTGAACGCAAGTCTAAGAAGCAGTAGATCTGGTCTATGTGTGATATTTCTATTCTTCCCATTCTTAAGTTTAGTCTTTGCGTCTTTTACTTTCGGTTTTGTACACCTGCTTCAAACAGCTGAAAATACAATATTTTGGGATATTTCACAGCGGTTTGGTACATTTGGTACAATGATTCTCTAAACTATACTTGTTTTGTCATATAAACTTAAATTAGGTGAACTATTAGAATATTAGCAGGCAGGAAATGGTGACGCTATTTCTGCATAGAGTATCTTTTTAATAGGAAGCATTTATCAAGGTTAGGACTAGTAAAGGCATCCGCATACTAGGTTCGATTTCAAACTCCGCTAAGCAAAGTGAGCGTCTGTGCCTCACATACTCCCATAACAAGACTTTTGCTTGAAAAATGAGAAAAGTGGCAATATTACGGTTTGTCCTTCTTGAGACACCATACAACAACATAGCCATAAGACTTCTTCAAAATAGTCCGCATTCATCGGAGATAAATCAAGAAATCTGTAATGTTGGCGGTTTTGCCGATGAGGTCTTAGTCGCGCAATTTTACATATAACTAAGATGTTTGGTGCAGTATTTCTCAAGTGGAAAAAATGTGCATGAGAACATGTCTCTCATTGAATAACAACAAACACTTACTTGAAGAATCCCTACTGTTGACCAATCACCGACAAAGTGTCATTGATTTTCAGCTACCGATCTTAACCTGTTTGGGATAGGGGGCACTATTTTCACGTCCGGATAAAAAACGGACCCGATTTAATCTGGTTATTACTCCTGCCCAGAAACTAGAATATGCATATAATTATTTGATTTGGATGGAAAACACCCTAAAGTTTCTAAAACTGTTTGAATGGTGTCTGTGAGTATAAAATAACTCATATGGCAGGCCAAAACCTGAGAAGATTCTATATGGGAAGTGCCCTGTCTGACCATTTCTTGGCCTTCTGTAGCCTCTTTATCGAAAATACAGAATCTCTGCTGTAACGTGACATTTTCTAAGGCTTTCATTGGCTCTCAGAAGGCACCAGAACTCTGCAGTCTCTGGGCGAAAAACAGTAGGGGTTTTGGAGAGTGGTACTTTTGAGAACAATGACACTTGTGCATGTGATGACTCCATTTTCTTATTTCAGTGTTTGAACGGATACAATGTCTCCCGGTTGGAATATTATCGCTATTTTACGAGAAAAATCGCATAAAAATGTATTTTAAACAGCGTTTGACATGCTTCGAAGTACGGTAATGGAATATTTTGAATTTTTTTGTCACGAAATGCGCCGGCGCGTCACCCTTCGGATAGTGTCTTGAACGCACGAACAAAACGGAGCTATTTGGATATAACTATGGATTATTTGGAACCAAAACAACATTGGCTGTTGAAGTAGAAGTCCTGGGAGTGCATTCTGACGAAGAACAGCAAAGGTAATCCAATTTTTCTTATAGTAAATCTGAGTTTGGTGAGTGCCAAACTTGGTGGGTGTCAAAATAGCTAGCCATGATGGCCGGGCTATCTATTCAGAATATTGCACAATGTGCTTTCACCGAAAAGCTATTTTAAAATCGGACACCGCGATTGCATAAAGGAGTTCTGTATCTATAATTCTTAAAATAATTTTTATGTTTTTTGTCAACGTTTATCGTGAGTAATTTAGTAAATTCACCGGAAGTTTTCGGTGGGTATGCTAGTTCTGAACAAAACATGCTAATGTAAAAAGCTGTTTTTTGATATAAATATGAACTTGATTGAACAAAACATGCATGTATTGTATAACCTGTTAGGGCTAGGGGGCAGTGACATTTCCTACGGCTCCCATAGGCTCTCAGAGCCCGGGAAAAAGCTGAACGATATCGAGGCAGCCTCTGGCTGAAACACTTTATCGCGTTTGGCAAGTGGCCGATCAGAGTACTATGGGCTTAGGCGCGTGCCCGAGTCGACCCCATGCTTTATTTGCTTTCGTCTGTTTACCTAAACGCAGATTCCCGGTCGGAATATTATCGCTTTTTTATGAGAAAAATGGCATAAAAATTGATTTTAAACAGCGGTTGACATGCTTCGAAGTACGGTAATGGAATATTTAGAATTTTTTTGTCACGAATTGCGCCATGCTCGTCACCCTTATTTACCCTTTCGGATAGTGTCTTGAAAGCACGAACAAAACGCCGCTATTTGGATATAACTGGATTATTTTGAACCAAACCAACATTTGTTATTGAAGTAGAAGTCCTGGGAGTGCATTCTGACGAAGACAGCACAGGTAATAACATTTTTCTTATAGTAAATCTGACTTTGATGAGTGCTAAACTTGCTGGGTGTCTAAATAGCTAGCCCTGTGATGCCGGGCTATCTACTGAGAATATTGCAAAATGTGCTTTCACCGAAAAGCTATTTTAAAATCGGACATATCGAGTGCATAGAGGAGTTCTGTATCTATAATTCTTAAAATAATTGTTATGCTTTTTGTGAACGTTTATCGTGAGTAATTTAATAAATTCACCGGCAGTGTTCAATGGGAATGCTAGTCACATGCTAGTCACATGCTAATGTAAAAAGCTGGTTTTTGATATAAATATGAACTTGATTGAACAAAACATGCATGTATTGTATAACATAATGTCCTAGGGTTGTCGTCTGATGAAGATCATCAAAGGTTAGTGCTGCATTTAGCTGTGGTTTGGGTTTATGTGACATTATATGCTAGCTTGAAAAATGGGTGTCTGATTATTTCTGGCTGGGTACTCTGCTGACATAATCTAATGTTTTGCTTTCGTTGTAAAGCCTTTTTGAAATCGGACAGTGTGGTTAGATTAATGAGAGTCTTGTCTTTATAATGGTGTAAAATAGTCATATGTTTGAAAAATTGAAGTTTTTGCATTTTTGAGGTATTTGAATATCGTGCCACGGGATTACACTGGCTGTTGAGTAGGTGGGACGCAAGCGTCCCACCTAGCCCATAGAGGTTAACATCGGTTGGGTAGGGATATGGCTACCTGCCATGTTGTGACTTCTGCCTTTAAGTTCTCTCTCCATCTGACCTCAATAACTGTTCATCCACAGCACATCTAGCTGTTCTACACAGACCGATAGAGGGAGATGACCCAGTCCCAACACAAGCTCATCGGACACCAGTCAATGTCTGTCAAGCTTCTGTTGTGGAAGTAGCTTACTGGGCAATGCTCTCTTGATACGCTAACCTTACCCGAGACCTAAATATGGCATCATCTCTGTCTTACAATTAGTGTTATTTTGGTCTGGCTTTTTGAGAGGTTTCAGAGAGGGACTGATTTAGCATCTTCTTGAGTCAACAGAGTGCTAACTTTACTGCGGGAAGATATTGATCTGTTTGCTGTTACCCTTTGAACAGCAGATCATTTAGTATAGCTAGTAGGCAAGGTTATGTAACATCATTTCAATAAGATGTTTTGAATTCCAAGCACCATAGGACACATGGAAATTCAGTTGTATGTCGAACGCGGAGGATAATGTTGAGCGCAAGAAATGAAGTGTCGAGCACGCATTTCCCTGCTCAAGGTATACTTGCCTGTGTTCGCTCGATATTCACCTGCGCTCGCTCGATATGATCTCTGTGGGCTCGCAAATCTACAATGACATGTTACTCAAATATGATTGGCAGCCTTATTGTTCAATCATATAGCACTGCTTTTTGTTACAATGCCATAGATTGGCAAGCTAAATGGAAGGTGGGACCCATACAACTTGACGTTTAACTTCCTGACTGATGTCTTGAGAAATTGCTTCAATATATCCACATAATTTTCCAACCTCATGATGCCATCTATTTTGTGAAGTGCACCAGTCCCTCCTACAGCAAAGCACCCCCACAACATGATGCTGCCACCCCATGCTTCACGGTTGGGATGGTGTTCTTCGGCTTGCAAGCCTCCCTCTTTTCCTCCAAACAAAACGATGGTCATTATGGCCAAACAGTTCTATTATTGTTTGATCAGACCAGAGGACATTTCTCCAAAAAGTACAATCTTTGTCCCCATGTGCAGTTGCAAACCATAGTCTGGGTTTTTTATAGCTGTTTTGGAGCAGTGGCTTCTTCCTTGCTGAGTGGTCTTTCAGGTTATGTCGATATAGGACTCATTTTAGAGTGGATATAGATACTTTTGTACCTGTTTCCTCAAGCATCTTCACAAGGTCTTTTGCTGTTGTTCTGGGATTGATTTGCACTTTTCTCACCAAAGTACGTTCATCTCTAGGAGACACAACACAACTAGCTAGCCATTTCACATCGGTTACACAAGGATGAACCAGACTTGTGGAGGTCTACAATTTTTTTCTGAGTTCTTGGCTGATTTCTTTTGATTTTCTCATGATGTCAAGCAAAGAGGCACTGTGTTTGAAGGTAGGCCTTGAAATACATCCACAGGTACACCTCCAATTGACTCAAAGGATGTCAATTAGCCTATCAGAAGCTTCTAAAGCCATGATATCATTTTCTGGAATCTTCCAATCTGTTTAAAGGCACAGTTAACTTAATGTATGTAAACTTCTGACCCACTGTTATTGTGATACAGTGAAATAATCTTTCTGTAAACAATTGTTGGAAAAATTACTTGTCACGCACAAAGTAGATATCCTAACCGACTTGCCAAAACTATAGTTTGGTAACAAGAAATTTGTGGAGTGGTTGAAAGACAAGTTTTAATGACTCGAACCTAAGTGTATGTAAACTTCTGACTTCAACTGTAGGTAACGTTAGCTAGCTAGCTTGCTTCTTTGCAAAAAACTAGCCTAGTCATGGCATATTGTAAATATTTAACTGCTACAAAGATAGTATTCTGTACTACCAAATGCATAAATAAGCCAACAAATATTAGTTAAATAAAATATGGAACATTAAATGAAAATATGTAAGATATCTTTTTAGCTAGCTAGCTGACAGCAAACATGACATGTGGCTACCTGGGTATGTAAACATCACGTTGTATGGGTCCCGCCTTCCATTTAGCCAATCAATGGCATTGTAACAAATCAGGGTCATTGAACATATGTCATTGTAGATTTGCAAGCACCCAGACAAAAATTATTTGATGGCTGCCAAATATTTGATGAAGAACCAAAAATGGCAAGCGTCACGTCAGGAGGAAACCTGGCATCGCTCATCACCTGGCCAATACCATCCCAATAGTGAAGAATGGTGGTGGCAGCATCCTGCTGTGGGTATGTTTTTCAGCAGCAGGGGCTGGGAGACTTGTCAGGATCAAGGGTAAAGATGATAATCGATAAACCTGCTCTAGAGCGCTCAGGACTTCAGATTGGTGTGAAGGATGGAAAAACTCCACAAATACAGGTGTGCCAAGCTTGTACCCAAGATGACTCAAGGCTGTAATCGCTGCCAAAGGTGCTTGAACAAAGCATTAAGTAAAGGGTCTAAATACTTACGAACCATAGCCAGCTCATTTTGGAAAACATCAGTCAGTCCAAACCGGCAGATATCAATGGTAGCTTTTTTCTACCACCATGTGTATCTCTTCCCAAAACAGAATAGGAATGGTTTCATTACACCTGTCTAAAAACACTTTCCACTTATCTCCTCCACGTACCATTTTCCTCCTCTCTCCCTCATCCTCTAAATCCTCCCTTTTTTCTCTGCTCATTTTCCATCTCTTGTCCCTCTCTTCTCTCTGTCACCTCCCTCTTCCCTTATTTTATTTTACGCTCTCTCTTGTCTCAATTCAGATGACTCAGGTGAGACACTCGTTTCACTCAATTATCTAATCTCTAGCACCTCTGAAGGTGCCTCTAGCACCTCTGAAGGAGTCTCATTCTCCATTTTCTTCCCTCTTTTTCTCCACTCTGTTTTCTACTAATTTCCTCTCTCTCCTCATCCCCTCGCTCCTCTTATCTACCCATGCCATATTCTCACTCATCCTCAAGAACCCTCAAACTCAGTTCTGGACCTCGAAGCCAGTTCCTCTGCGTTTTTTTCATTGTTCACCTCTAATCAGGGACTGACTTTGACCTGTGACCAATGTTCCCTCTAAACTGCACGCGCAGAGGCCCGAGACTGCCGTGCAGCTCCCTTGGCCTGCCTCACAGAAATATCAGCCCACAGAGAGAGATTGAACCTCACTCAACTTTCTAGAGCAGTGGTCACCAGGTTGATCTCCAAGGCATTCCTAGTCGATCGCCAAACATTTCTGTAAAAAACAACAACGATATAGCCTTTTTTTTATACATTTGTCTCGGGCTGTTGGCAGTAGGTGCACCCAATTCAGATGCCCTGCACGCCGGGTAGGCAAACTTTTGCCATTCTGAACAATTTCATCTGTCTGAACATACAAACTCTGCCTTCCCGGCGGGCCTGGAGAGCAAATCAAGTGCACAATAGGCCTACCGCTGGCCAATCGGATGGCTCAGATTACCGTGTCTGCAGTAACGTAGCAGGCATAAGAAATCTACATCAAAATTAATTATGTGAGATTTCAAAATGTTTAAAACCATGACTAGAGAGAGACTGTCAACGAATACAGCAAATCGCTGTGATTCTTACTCAGTAAATTCTTACTCAGCACTGTCAACACCGTATTTAAAGCCATAAAATGGCATTTTTCCTATTTCCACTCAGGGCTACAACATGCACTGCAGCAGTAATGAATGAGTAGGAAAGTGTACCTATAGGCTTGCGTCATTATTATTAGCGGCTTGGGTCTTTTTTAGTATCAAGGAATATTTCACTTTCTCTGTTCATAGGAGTAACAACATGAATTTGTGCATGAGGCAGAAATAATGCGATGAGACTGGCATTTCGCCATCAGCTGGAAGACAGTGCCCCTTTTTCGTCAGTGGAGTAAAGGGAGATCGGAGGGCTGTTGAGAGGCGGACCCTCAGTGGCAGGCACCATCAGCCCAGTAAAATAAAAATAAAAAGCAAATGATTTAAATGTATGCTCACTCAGCTGTGCCTCACAAGTAATACAACAACGGATCTATTACCAATGTGATCATATAGCCTAGCTCAAGTTTTTAAATATATATTTTGATGGCCCGAACAACAATGCATTGGCAGGGCATTTCAAGCTAAGCCAATATGCGTTGATAACGTATTGGGCCTATAGCTCACTGCACAAACATCATTGCTACAGTAATGTTTTTAATTGGTTAATGTTGCATATGCCTACATTTTTTAAGTCATGTTAAAACAAAATCTCAGCGGTAGATCTCGGCATGGATTTTGACTCAGTGATCTTTACTTAGAAAAGGTTGGTGATGACTGTTCTAGAGTTTCCACTGTTCTAGAGTTTTCCCTGTTAACACTATCAACGTTTCCCTTTACTTTGGCAATTGTGATTGAATCAACGCAATATTAGCCACTTTCAATGCAACATACCGAAACAAAATATGCAAGAGATTTTGTTGTATACAGAACACATCGGAGCAGGACTCTATTGCATTGGCATGCACTACTCAGCCCGTACTCTACACAGACTGGTACTGCATAAACAATCAGAGCGGCAGTAGGCCTATATGCAAATAGACTGTTGCCATATATGGATCTGTGCCATTTACTTTGAACTGGACTGTGTTTACAGGATGAGCGGTTGTGAGTAGATGTGCTTGTTTGAGATCAAAGAAAGAGCTACGTGTAGCCACGTGTGCACGTTTAGGGGCCCCAGCGTTGATGCTCAGCATGGCGGATGTGTTGTGCCTACCCTCACCACCTGAGGCTGGCCCATCAGGAAGTCCAGGATTCAGTTTCAGATGGAGTTGTTCAGTCCCAGGGTCCTGAGCTTGGTGATGAGTTTAAAGGGGACTATGGTGTTGAATACTGAGCTGTAGTCAATGAACAGCATTCTTACATATGTATTCCTTTTGACCACTTTATAAAAGTGTAGTAACAACTTATTTAAGAAATAAGGCACGAGGGGGTGTGGAATATAGCCAATATTCCACGGCTAAGGGATGTTCTTGGATACAGCCCTTAGCTGTGGTATATTGGCCATATATCACAAACCCCCGAGGTGCCTTATTGCTATTATAAACTGATTACCTACGTAATTAGAGCAGTAAAAATAAATGCTTTGTCATACCTGTGGTATATGGTCTGATATAGCACAGCTGTCAGCCAATCAGCATTCAGGGCTCGAACCATCCAGTTTATGATGCATTACGCATGTGGGCTTCATAGAAAGTAAAATCAATTTGAATTGGCAAATGCTTCGTAAACAACAGGTATAGGCTAACAGTGAAATGCTTACTTACGGGCCCTTCCAAACAATGCGGAATAAAGAAATATATAAAATAATTAGAATATTTTTTTTAATTGTAAAATGGAATAAATACACAATGAGCAATGATGACTTGGCTTAAAAAAGCCAGACTACAGTTTGCAACTGGACATTGGGACAAAGATCGTACTTTTTGGAGAAAAGTCCTCTGGTCTGATCAAACAAAAATATAACTTATTGACCATAATGACCATCCTTATGTTTTGGAGGAAAAAGGGGGACGCTTGCAAGCCGAAGATCACCATCCCAACCGTGAAGCACAGGGGTGGCAGCATCATTTGTGGGGGTGCTTTGCTGCAGGAGGGACTGGTGCACTTCACAAAATAGATGGCGTCATGAGGTAGGAAAATTATGTGGATGTATTGAAGAAACATCTCAAGACAAGATGGCTTAACCTGTTTAGGATAGGGGGCAGTATTTTCATGGCCGGATAAAAAACGTACCCGATTTAATCTGGTTATTACTCCTGCCCAGAAACTAGAATATGCATATAATTGTTTGATTTGGATATAAAACACCCTAAAGTTTCTAAAACTGTTTGAATGGTGTCTGTGAGTATAACAGAACTCATATGGCAGGCCAAAACCTGAGAAGATTCCATACAGGAAGTGCCCTCTCTGACCATTTCTTGGCCTTCTGTAGCCTCTTTATCGAAAATAGAGGATCTTTGCTGTAACGTGACATATTCTAAGGCTCCCATAGGCTCTCAGAAGGCGGCAGAACGTGGAATGAGATCTCTGCAGTCACTGGGCGAAAAAACAGTAGGGGTTTTGGAAAGTGGTCGTTCTGAGAACAATGACAGGGGTGCGCGCGTGCATGTGAAGACTCCATTTTCTATTTTCAGTGTCTGAACGAAAACAACGTCTCCCAGTCAGAATATTATCGCGATTTTACGAGAAAAATCGCATAAAAATTTATTTTAAACAGCGTTTGACATGCTTCGAAGTACGGTAATAGAATATTTTGAATTTTCTTGTCACGATACGCGCCGGCGCATCACCCTTCAGATAGTGTCTTGAACGCAAGAACAAAACGCAGCTATTTGGATATAACTATGGATTATTTGGAACCAAAACAACATTGGGTGTTGAAGTAGAAGTCCTGGGAGTGCATTCTGACGAAGAACAGCAAAGGTAATCCAATTTTTCTTATAGTAAATCTGAGTTTGGTGAGTGCCAAACTTGCTGGGTGTCAAAATAGCTAGCCATGATGGCCAGGCTATCTACTCAGAATATTGCAAAATGTGCTTTCACCGAAAAGCCATTTTGAAATCGGACACCGCGATTACATAAAGGAGTTCTGTATCTATAATTCTTAAAATAATTGTTATGGTTTTTGTGAACGTTTAACGTGAGTAATTTAGTAAATTCACCGGAAAGAGAGAGAGAGTCAGTCAGTCAGAGAGAGAGAGACAGTCAGTCAGAGAGAGAGAGAGAGTCAGTCAGTCGGAGAGAGAGAGAGAGTCAGTCAGTCAGAGAGAGAGAGAGTCAGTCAGTCAGAGAGAGAGAGAGAGTCAGTCAGAGAGAGAGAGAGAGAGTCAGAGAGAGTCAGTCAGTCAGAGAGAGGAGAGTCAGTCAGTCAGAGAGAGAGAGAGAGTCAGCAGAGAGAGAGAGTCAGTCAGAGAGAGAGAGAGTCAGTCAGAGAGAGAGTCAGTCAGAGAGAGAGAGACAGTCAGTCAGAGTACGAGAGAGAGTCAGTCAGAGAGAGAGAGAGTCAGTCAGTCAGAGAGAGAGAGTCAGTCAGTCAGAGAGAGAGTCAGTCAGTCAGAGAGAGAGAGTCAGTCAGAGAGAGAGAGAGTCAGTCAGTCAGAGAGAGAGAGTCAGTCAGAGAGAGAGAGTCAGTCAGAGAGAGAGAGAGTCAGTCAGTCAGAGAGAGAGTCAGTCAGTCAGAGAGAGAGAGAGTCAGTCAGAGAGAGAGAGAGTCAGTCAGTCAGAGAGAGAGAGAGAGAGTCAGTCAGTCAGAGAGTCAGAGAGAGTCAGTCAGTCAGAGAGAGAGAGAGAGTCAGTCAGTCAGAGAGAGAGAGTCAGTCAGTCAGAGAGAGAGTCAGTCAGTCAGTCAGACAGAGAGAGTCAGTCAGTCAGAGAGAGAGAGTCAGTCAGTCAGAGAGAGAGAGAGAGTCAGTCAGTCAGAGAGAGAGAGAGTCAGTCAGTCAGAGAGAGAGAGTCAGTCAGTCAGAGAGAGAGAGTCAGTCAGTCAGAGAGAGAGAGAGTCAGTCAGTCAGAGAGAGAGAGTCAGTCAGTCAGAGAGAGAGAGTCAGTCAGTCAGAGAGAGAGAGAGAGTCAGTCAGTCAGAGAGAGAGAGTCAGTCAGTCAGAGAGAGAGAGAGTCAGTCAGTCAGAGAGAGAGAGAGTCAGTCAGTCAGAGAGAGAGAGTCAGTCAGTCAGAGAGAGAGAGTCAGTCAGTCAGTCAGAGAGAGAGAGTCAGTCAGTCAGTCAGTCAGAGAGAGAGAGAGAGAGAGTCAGTCAGTCAGAGAGAGAGAGAGTCAGTCAGTCAGAGAGAGAGAGTCAGTCAGTCAGAGGGAGAGAGAGAGTCAGTCAGTCAGAGAGAGAGAGAGTCAGTCAGTCAGTCAGTCAGAGAGAGAGAGAGAGAGAGTCAGTCAGTCAGAGAGAGAGAGAGTCAGTCAGTCAGTCAGAGAGAGAGAGAGAGAGAGTCAGTCAGTCAGAGAGAGAGAGAGACAGTCAGTCAGTCAGAGAGAGTGAGCAGTCAGTCAGAGAGAGAGAGAGACAGTCAGTCAGTCAGAGAGAGAGAGAGTCAGTCAGTCAGAGAGAGAGAGTCAGTCAGTCAGAGAGAGTGAGACAGTCAGTCAGAGAGAGTGAGACAGTCAGTCAGAGAGAGAGAGAGTCAGTCAGTCACAGAGAGAGAGAGAGACAGTCAGTCAGTCAGAGAGAGTGAGACAGTCAGTCAGAGAGAGAGAGAGACAGTCAGTCAGTCAGAGAGAGAGAGAGAGTCAGTCAGTCAGAGAGAGAGAGTCAGTCAGTCAGAGAGAGTGAGACAGTCAGTCAGAGACAGTCAGTCAGAGAGAGAGAGAGTCAGTCAGTCAGAGAGAGAGAGTCAGTCAGTCAGTCAGAGAGAGAGAGAGAGAGTCAGTCAGTCAGAGAGAGAGAGTCAGTCAGTCAGAGAGAGAGAGACAGTCAGTCAGAGAGAGAGAGACAGTCAGTCAGAGAGAGAGAGAGTCAGTCAGTCAAGAGAGAGAGAGACAGTCAGTCAGTCAGAGAGAGTGAGACAGTCAGTCAGAGAGAGAGAGAGACAGTCAGTCAGTCAGAGAGAGAGAGTCAGTCAGAGAGAGAGCAGTCAGTCAGAGACAGTCAGTCAGAGAGAGAGAGAGTCAGTCAGTCAGAGAGAGAGAGACAGTCAGTCAGAGAGAGAGAGAGAGTGACAGTCAGTCAGAGAGAGAGACAGTCAGTCAGAGAGAGAGAGAGTCAGTCAGTCAGAGAGGAGAGAGTCAGTCAGTCAGAGAGAGAGAGAGTCAGAGAGAGAGAGAGTCAGTCAGTCAGAGAGAGAGAGAGTCAGTCAGTCAGGAGAGAGAGTCAGTCATTCAGAGAGAGAGAGAGAGAGAGAGTCAGAGAGAGGGACAGTCAGTCAGGAGGCAGAGTCAGTCAGAGAGAGAGAGAGTCAGTCAGTCAGAGAGGGAGAGAGAGTCAGTCAGTCAGAGAGAGAGAGAGAGTCAGTCAGTCAGAGAGAGAGAGTCAGTCAGTCAGAGAGAGAGAGAGTCAGTCAGTCAGAGAGAGAGAGAGAGTCAGTCAGTCAGAGAGAGAGAGAGAGTCAGTCAGTCAGAGTGAGAGAGTCAGTCAGTCAGAGAGAGAGAGAGTCAGTCAGTCAGAGAGAGAGTGAGACAGTCAGTCAGAGAGAGAGAGAGTCAGTCAGTCAGAGAGAGAGAGTCAGTCAGTCAGAGAGAGAGAGAGTCAGTCAGTCAGAGAGAGAGAGTCAGTCAGTCAGAGAGAGAGAGAGTCAGAGAGAGAGAGAGTCAGTCAGTCAGAGAGAGAGAGAGTCAGTCAGTCAGAGAGAGAGACAGTCAGTCAGTCAGAGAGAGAGAGAGAGTGACAGTCAGTCAGAGAGAGTCAGTCAGAGAGAGAGACAGTCAGTCAGTCAGAGAGAGAGAGAGAGTCAGTCAGTCAGAGAGAGAGAGAGAGTCAGTCAGTCAGAGAGAGAGATTCAGTCAGTCAGAGAGAGAGAGAGAGTCAGTCAGTCAGAGAGAGAGAGTCAGTCAGTCAGAGATTGAGAGAGAGTCAGTCAGTCAGAGAGAGAGTGAGACAGTCAGTCAGAGAGAGAGAGAGTCAGTCAGTCAGTCAGAGAGAGAGAGAGTCAGTCAGTCAGTCAGTCAGAGAGAGAGAGAGAGAGAGTCAGTCAGTCAGAGGGAGAGAGAGTCAGTCAGTCAGTCAGAGAGAGAGAGAGAGAGAGTCAGTCAGTCACAGAGAGAGAGAGACAGTCAGTCAGTCAGAGAGAGTGAGACAGTCAGTCAGAGAGAGAGAGAGACAGTCAGTCAGTCAGAGAGAGAGAGAGTCAGGCAGTCAGAGAGAGAGAGTCAGTCAGTCAGAGAGAGTGAGACAGTCAGTCAGAGAGAGTGAGACAGTCAGTCAGAGAGAGAGAGAGACAGTCAGTCAGTCAGAGAGAGAGAGAGAGTCAGTCAGTCAGAGAGAGAGAGTCAGTCAGTCAGAGAGAGAGAGACAGTCAGTCAGAGACAGTCAGTCAGAGAGAGAGAGAGTCAGTCAGTCAGAGAGAGAGAGTGACAGTCAGTCAGAGACAGTCAGTCAGAGAGAGAGAGAGTCAGTCAGTCAGAGAGAGAGAGTCAGTCAGTCAGAGAGAGTGAGACAGTCAGTCAGAGAGAGTGAGACAGTCAGTCAGAGAGAGAGAGAGTCAGTCAGTCACAGAGAGAGAGAGACAGTCAGTCAGTCAGAGAGAGTGAGACAGTCAGTCAGAGAGAGAGAGAGACAGTCAGTCAGAGAGAGAGAGAGAGTCAGTCAGTCAGAGAGAGAGAGTCAGACAGTCAGAGAGAGTGAGACAGTCAGTCAGAGACAGTCAGTCAGAGAGAGAGAGAGTCAGTCAGTCAGAGAGAGAGAGACAGTCAGTCAGAGAGAGAGAGAGAGTGACAGTCAGTCAGAGAGAGAGAGAGAGTCAGTCAGTCAGAGTGAGAGAGTCAGTCAGTCAGAGATTGAGAGAGAGTCAGTCAGTCAGAGAGAGAGTGAGACAGTCAGTCAGAGAGAGAGAGAGTCAGTCAGTCAGAGAGAGAGAGTCAGTCAGTCAGAGAGAGAGAGAGTCAGTCAGTCAGAGAGGGAGAGTCAGTCAGTCAGAGAGAGAGAGTCAGTCAGAGAGAGAGAGAGTCAGTCAGTCAGAGAGAGAGAGAGTCAGTCAGTCAGAGAGAGAGACAGTCAGTCAGTCAGAGAGAGAGAGAGAGTGACAGTCAGTCAGAGAGAGTCAGTCAGAGAGAGAGACAGTCAGTCAGTCAGAGAGAGAGAGAGAGTCAGTCAGTCAGAGAGAGAGAGAGAGTCAGTCAGTCAGAGAGAGAGATTCAGTCAGTCAGAGAGAGAGAGAGAGTCAGTCAGTCAGAGAGAGAGAGAGAGTCAGTCAGTCAGAGAGAGAGAGAGAGTCAGTCAGTCAGAGTGAGAGAGTCAGTCAGTCAGAGAGAGAGAGAGTCAGTCAGTCAGAGAGAGAGTGAGACAGTCAGTCAGAGAGAGAGAGAGTCAGTCAGTCAGAGAGAGAGAGTCAGTCAGTCAGAGAGAGAGAGAGTCAGTCAGTCAGAGAGAGAGAGAGTCAGTCAGTCAGAGAGAGTGAGACAGTCAGTCAGAGAGAGAGAGACAGTCAGTCAGAGAGAGTCAGTCAGTCAGAGAGAGAGAGAGTCAGTCAGTCAGAGAGAGAGAGAGAGTCAGTCAGAGAGAGTCAGTCAGTCAGAGAGAGAGAGAGAGTCAGTCAGTCAGAGAGAGAGAGAGTCAGTCAGAGAGAGTCAGTCAGTCAGAGAGAGAGAGACAGTCAGTCAGAGTGACAGAGAGACAGTCAGTCAGTCAGAGAGAGAGAGACAGTCAGTCAGTCAGAGAGAGAGAGTCAGTCAGTCAGAGAGAGAGTCAGTCAGTCAGAGAGAGAGAGAGAGTCAGTCAGAGAGAGAGAGAGAGAGAGACAGTCAGTCAGAGAGAGAGAGAGACAGTCAGTCAGAGAGAGAGAGAGTCAGTCAGTCAGAGAGAGAGAGTGACAGTCAGTCAGAGACAGTCAGTCAGAGAGAGAGAGAGTCAGTCAGTCAGAGAGAGAGAGTCAGTCAGTCAGAGAGAGTGAGACAGTCAGTCAGAGAGAGAGAGATTCAGTCAGTCAGAGAGAGAGAGTCAGTCAGTCACAGAGAGAGAGAGACAGTCAGTCAGTCAGAGAGAGTGAGACAGTCAGTCAGAGAGAGAGAGAGACAGTCAGTCAGTCAGAAAGAGAGAGAGAGTCAGTCAGTCAGATTGAGAGAGTCAGACAGTCAGAGAGAGTGAGACAGTCAGTCAGAGACAGTCAGTCAGAGAGAGAGAGAGTCAGTCAGTCAGAGAGAGAGAGACAGTCAGTCAGAGAGAGAGAGAGTCAGTCAGAGAGAGAGAGAGTCAGTCAGAGAGAGAGAGAGTCAGTCAGTCAGAGAGAGAGAGAGAGTGACAGTCAGTCAGAGAGAGAGACAGTCAGTCAGAGAGAGAGAGAGTCAGTCAGTCAGAGAGAGAGAGTCAGTCAGTCAGAGAGAGAGAGAGAGAGTGACAGTCAGTCAGAGACAGTCAGTCAGAGAGAGAGACAGTCAGTCAGTCAGAGAGAGAGAGAGAGTGTCAGTCAGTCAGAGAGAGAGAGAGAGTCAGTCAGTCAGAGAGAGAGAGTCAGTCAGTCAGTGAGAGAGAGAGAGTCAGTCAGTCAGAGAGAGAGAGTCAGTCAGTCAGAGAGAGAGAGAGAGTCAGTCAGTCAGAGAGAGAGAGAGAGTCAGTCAGTCAGAGAGAGAGACAGTCAGTCAGTCAGAGAGAGAGAGAGAGTGACAGTCAGTCAGAGACAGTCAGTCAGAGAGAGAGACAGTCAGTCAGTCAGAGAGAAAGAGAGAGTCAGTCAGTCAGAGAGAGAGAGAGAGTCAGTCAGTCAGAGAGAGTCAGTCAGTCAGAGAGAGAGAGAGAGTCAGTCAGTCAGAGAGAGAGAGTCAGTCAGAGAGAGTCAGTCAGTCAGAGAGAGAGAGACAGTCAGTCAGAGTGACAGAGAGACAGTCAGTCAGTCAGAGAGAGAGAGACAGTCAGTCAGTCAGTCAGAGAGAGAGTCAGTCAGTCAGAGAGAGAGTCAGTCAGTCAGAGAGAGAGAGAGAGTCAGTCAGAGAGAGAGAGAGAGAGCAGTCAGTCAGAGAGAGAGAGACAGTCAGTCAGAGAGAGAGAGAGTCAGTCAGTCAGTCAGAGAGAGAGAGAGACAGTCAGTCAGAGAGAGAGAGAGTCAGTCAGTCAGTCAGAGAGAGAGAGAGACAGTCAGTCAGAGAGAGAGAGAGAGTCAGTCAGTCAGAGGGAGAGAGAGTCAGTCAGTCAGTCAGAGAGAGAGAGAGTCAGTCAGTCAGAGAGAGAGAGTCAGTCAGTCAGAGAGAGAGAGAGTCAGTCAGTCAGTCAGAGTCAGTCAGTCAGAGAGAGAGAGTCAGTCAGTCAGAGAGAGAGTCTGTCAGTCAGACAGCGAGAGAGTCAGTCAGAGAGAGTCAGTCAGTCAGAGAGAGAGAGAGTCAGTCAGAGAGAGTCAGTCAGTCAGAGAGAGTTGGAGAGTCAGTCAGTCAGAGAGAGAGAGAGAGTCAGTCAGTCAGAGAGAGAGAGTCAGTCAGTCAGAGAGAGTGAGACAGTCAGTCAGAGACAGTCAGTCAGAGAGAGAGAGAGTCAGTCAGTCAGAGAGAGAGAGAGAGAGTCAGTCAGAGAGAGTCAGTCAGTCAGAGAGAGAGAGAGAGTCAGTCAGTCAGAGAGAGTATTTCAGTCAGAGAGAGAGAGAGTCAGTCAGTCAGAGAGAGAGAGAGTCAGTCAGTCAGAGAGAGAGACAGTCAGTCAGAGTGACAGAGAGACAGTCAGTCAGTCAGAGAGAGAGAGAGTCAGTCAGTCAGTCAGAGAGAGTCAGTCAGTCAGAGAGAGAGAGAGTCAGTCAGTCAGTCAGTCAGAGAGAGAGAGAGAGAGAGTCAGTCAGTCAGTCAGAGAGAGAGAGAGTCAGTCAGTCAGAGAGAGTCAGTCAGTCAGAGAGAGAGTCAGGCAGTCAGAGAGAGAGAGTCAGTCAGTCAGAGAGAGTGAGAGTCAGTCAGTCACAGAGAGAGAGAGTCAGTCAGTCAGTCAGAGAGAGAGAAAGACAGTCAGTCAGAGAGAGAGAGAGTCAGTCAGTCAGAGAGAGTGAGTCAGTCAGAGAGAGAGTCAGGCAGTCAGAGAGAGAGAGTCAGTCAGTCAGAGAGAGTGAGACAGTCAGTCAGAGAGAGTGAGACAGTCAGTCAGAGAGAGAGAGAGTCAGTCAGTCACAGAGAGAGAGAGACAGTCAGTCAGTCAGAGAGAGTGAGACAGTCAGTCAGAGAGAGGGAGAGACAGTCAGTCAGTCAGAGAGAGAGAGAGAGTCAGTCAGTCAGAGAGAGAGAGTCAGTCAGTCAGAGAGAGTGAGACAGTCAGTCAGAGACAGTCAGTCAGAGAGAGAGAGAGTCAGTCAGTCAGAGAGAGAGAGTGACAGTCAGTCAGAGACAGTCAGTCAGAGAGAGAGAGAGTCAGTCAGTCAGAGAGAGAGAGAGAGTCAGTCAGTCAGAGTGAGAGAGTCAGTCAGTCAGAGATTGAGAGAGAGTCAGTCAGTCAGAGAGAGAGTGAGACAGTCAGTCAGAGAGAGAGAGAGTCAGTCAGTCAGAGAGAGAGAGTCAGTCAGTCAGAGAGAGAGAGAGTCAGTCAGTCAGAGAGAGAGAGAGTCAGTCAGTCAGAGAGAGTGAGACAGTCAGTCAGAGAGAGAGAGACAGTCAGTCAGAGAGAGTCAGTCAGTCAGAGAGAGAGAGAGTCAGTCAGTCAGAGAGAGAGAGAGAGTCAGTCAGAGAGAGTCAGTCAGTCAGAGAGAGAGAGAGAGTCAGTCAGTCAGAGAGAGAGAGAGTCAGTCAGAGAGAGTCAGTCAGTCAGAGAGAGAGAGACAGTCAGTCAGAGTGACAGAGAGACAGTCAGTCAGTCAGAGAGAGAGAGACAGTCAGTCAGTCAGAGAGAGAGAGTCAGTCAGTCAGAGAGAGAGTCAGTCAGTCAGAGAGAGAGAGAGAGTCAGTCAGAGAGAGAGAGAGAGAGTCAGTCAGTCAGAGAGAGAGAGAGACAGTCAGTCAGAGAGAGAGAGAGTCAGTCAGTCAGAGAGAGAGAGTGACAGTCAGTCAGAGACAGTCAGTCAGAGAGAGAGAGAGTCAGTCAGTCAGAGAGAGAGAGTCAGTCAGTCAGAGAGAGTGAGACAGTCAGTCAGAGAGAGAGAGATTCAGTCAGTCAGAGAGAGAGAGTCAGTCAGTCACAGAGAGAGAGAGACAGTCAGTCAGTCAGAGAGAGTGAGACAGTCAGTCAGAGAGAGAGAGAGACAGTCAGTCAGTCAGAAAGAGAGAGAGAGTCAGTCAGTCAGATAGAGAGAGTCAGACAGTCAGAGAGAGTGAGACAGTCAGTCAGAGACAGTCAGTCAGAGAGAGTCAGTCAGTCAGTCAGAGAGAGAGAGACAGTCAGTCAGAGAGAGAGAGAGTCAGTCAGAGAGAGAGAGAGTCAGTCAGAGAGAGAGAGAGTCAGTCAGTCAGAGAGAGAGAGAGAGTGACAGTCAGTCAGAGAGAGAGACAGTCAGTCAGAGAGAGAGAGAGTCAGTCAGTCAGAGAGAGAGAGTCAGTCAGTCAGAGAGAGAGAGAGAGAGTGACAGTCAGTCAGAGACAGTCAGTCAGAGAGAGAGACAGTCAGTCAGTCAGAGAGAGAGAGAGAGTCAGTCAGTCAGAGAGAGAGAGAGAGTCAGTCAGTCAGAGAGAGAGAGTCAGTCAGTCAGTGAGAGAGAGAGAGTCAGTCAGTCAGAGAGAGAGAGTCAGTCAGTCAGAGAGAGAGAGAGAGTCAGTCAGTCAGAGAGAGAGAGAGAGTCAGTCAGTCAGAGAGAGAGACAGTCAGTCAGTCAGAGAGAGAGAGAGAGTGACAGTCAGTCAGAGACAGTCAGTCAGAGAGAGAGACAGTCAGTCAGTCAGAGAGAAAGAGAGAGTCAGTCAGTCAGAGAGAGAGAGAGAGTCAGTCAGTCAGAGAGAGTCAGTCAGTCAGAGAGAGAGAGAGAGTCAGTCAGTCAGAGAGAGAGAGTCAGTCAGAGAGAGTCAGTCAGTCAGAGAGAGAGAGACAGTCAGTCAGAGTGACAGAGAGACAGTCAGTCAGTCAGAGAGAGAGAGACAGTCAGTCAGTCAGTCAGAGAGAGAGTCAGTCAGTCAGAGAGAGAGTCAGTCAGTCAGAGAGAGAGAGAGAGTCAGTCAGAGAGAGGGAGACAGTCAGTCAGAGAGAGAGAGCAGTCAGTCAGAGAGAGAGAGAGTCAGTCAGTCAGAGAGAGAGAGACAGTCAGTCAGAGAGAGAGAGAGAGTCAGTCAGTCAGAGGGAGAGAGAGTCAGTCAGTCAGTCAGAGAGAGAGAGAGTCAGTCAGTCAGAGAGAGAGAGAGTCAGTCAGTCAGAGAGAGAGAGAGTCAGTCAGTCAGTCAGAGTCAGTCAGTCAGAGAGAGAGAGTCAGTCAGTCAGAGAGAGAGTCTGTCAGTCAGACAGCGAGAGAGTCAGTCAGAGAGAGTCAGTCAGTCAGAGAGAGAGAGAGTCAGTCAGAGAGAGTCAGTCAGTCAGAGAGAGTTGGAGAGTCAGTCAGTCAGAGAGAGAGAGAGAGTCAGTCAGTCAGAGAGAGAGAGTCAGTCAGTCAGAGAGAGTGAGACAGTCAGTCAGAGACAGTCAGTCAGAGAGAGAGAGAGTCAGTCAGTCAGAGAGAGAGAGAGAGAGTCAGTCAGAGAGAGTCAGTCAGTCAGAGAGAGAGAGAGAGTCAGTCAGTCAGAGAGAGTATTTCAGTCAGAGAGAGAGAGAGTCAGTCAGTCAGAGAGAGAGAGAGTCAGTCAGTCAGAGAGAGAGAGAGTCAGTCAGTCAGTCAGAGAGAGTCAGTCAGTCAGAGAGAGAGAGAGTCAGTCAGTCAGTCAGTCAGAGAGAGAGAGAGAGAGAGTCAGTCAGTCAGTCAGAGAGAGAGAGAGTCAGTCAGTCAGAGAGAGTCAGTCAGTCAGAGAGAGAGTCAGGCAGTCAGAGAGAGAGAGTCAGTCAGTCAGAGAGAGTGAGACAGTCAGTCAGAGAGAGTGAGACAGTCAGTCAGAGAGAGAGAGAGTCAGTCAGTCACAGAGAGAGAGAGTCAGTCAGTCAGTCAGAGAGAGAGAAAGACAGTCAGTCAGAGAGAGAGAGAGTCAGTCAGTCAGAGAGAGTGAGTCAGTCAGAGAGAGAGTCAGGCAGTCAGAGAGAGAGAGTCAGTCAGTCAGAGAGAGTGAGACAGTCAGTCAGAGAGAGTGAGACAGTCAGTCAGAGAGAGAGAGAGTCAGTCAGTCACAGAGAGAGAGAGACAGTCAGTCAGTCAGAGAGAGTGAGACAGTCAGTCAGAGAGAGGGAGAGACAGTCAGTCAGTCAGAGAGAGAGAGAGAGTCAGTCAGTCAGAGAGAGAGAGTCAGTCAGTCAGAGAGAGTGAGACAGTCAGTCAGAGACAGTCAGTCAGAGAGAGAGAGAGTCAGTCAGTCAGAGAGAGAGAGTGACAGTCAGTCAGAGACAGTCAGTCAGAGAGAGAGAGAGTCAGTCAGTCAGAGAGAGAGAGAGTCAGTCAGTCAGAGAGAGTGAGACAGTCAGTCAGAGAGAGTGAGACAGTCAGTCAGAGAGAGAGAGAGTCAGTCAGTCAGAGAGAGAGAGACAGTCAGTCAGTCAGAGAGAGTGAGACAGTCAGTCAGAGAGAGAGAGAGACAGTCAGTCAGTCAGAGAGAGAGAGACAGTCAGTCAGAGACAGTCAGTCAGAGAGAGAGAGAGTCAGTCAGTCAGAGAGAGAGAGACAGTCAGTCAGAGACAGTCAGTCAGAGAGAGAGAGTCAGTCAGTCAGAGAGAGAGAGACAGTCAGTCAGAGAGAGAGACAGTCAGTCAGAGAGAGAGAGAGCAGTCAGTCAGTCAGAGAGAGAGAGAGCAGTCAGTCAGAGAGAGAGAGTCAGTCAGTCAGAGAGAGAGAGAGAGTCAGTCAGTCAGAGAGAGAGAAGTCAGTCAGTCAGAGAGAGAGAGAGAGTCAGTCAGTCAGAGACAGTCAGTCAGAGAGAGAGAGAGTCAGTCAGTCAGAGAGAGAGAGAGTCAGTCAGTCAGAGAGAGAGAGAGTCAGTCAGTCAGAGAGAGAGAGTCAGTCAGTCAGAAGAGAGAGAGAGTCAGTCAGTCAGAGAGAGAGAGAGAGTCAGTCAGTCAGTCAGAGAGAGAGAGAGTCAGTCAGTCAGAGAGAGTCAGTCAGTCAGAGAGAGTGAGACAGTCAGTCAGAGAGAGAGAGAGTCAGTCAGTCACAGAGAGAGAGAGACAGTCAGTCAGTCAGAGAGAGTGAGACAGTCAGTCAGAGAGAGAGAGAGACAGTCAGTCAGTCAGAGAGAGAGAGAGAGTCAGTCAGTCAGAGAGAGAGAGTCAGTCAGTCAGAGAGAGTGAGACAGTCAGTCAGAGACAGTCAGTCAGAGAGAGAGAGAGTCAGTCAGTCAGAGAGAGAGAGTGACAGTCAGTCAGAGACAGTCAGTCAGAGAGAGAGAGAGTCAGTCAGTCAGTCAGAGAGAGTCAGTCAGTCAGAGAGAGAGTGAGACAGTCAGTCAGAGAGAGAGAGAGTCAGTCAGTCAGAGAGAGAGAGTCAGTCAGTCAGAGAGAGTGAGACAGTCAGTCAGAGAGAGAGAGACAGTCAGTCAGAGAGAGTCAGTCAGTCAGAGAGAGAGAGAGTCAGTCAGTCAGAGAGAGAGAGTCAGTCAGAGAGAGTCAGTCAGTCAGAGGAGAGAGAGAGTCAGTCAGTCAGAGAGAGAGAGAGTCAGTCAGTCAGAGAGAGAGAGTCAGTCAGTCAGAGAGAGTGAGACAGTCAGTCAGAGAGAGTGAGACAGTCAGTCAGAGAGAGAGAGAGTCAGTCAGTCACAGAGAGAGAGAGTCAGTCAGTCAGTCAGAGAGAGAGAGACAGTCAGTCAGAGAGAGAGAGAGTCAGTCAGTCAGAGAGAGTCAGTCAGTCAGAGAGAGAGTCAGGCAGTCAGAGAGAGAGAGTCAGTCAGTCAGAGAGAGTGAGACAGTCAGTCAGAGAGAGTGAGACAGTCAGTCAGAGAGAGAGAGAGTCAGTCAGTCACAGAGAGAGAGAGACAGTCAGTCAGTCAGAGAGAGTGAGACAGTCAGTCAGAGAGAGAGAGAGACAGTCAGTCAGTCAGAGAGAGAGAGAGAGTCAGTCAGTCAGAGAGAGAGAGTCAGTCAGTCAGAGAGAGTGAGACAGTCAGTCAGAGACAGTCAGTCAGAGAGAGAGAGAGTCAGTCAGTCAGAGAGAGAGAGTGACAGTCAGTCAGAGACAGTCAGTCAGAGAGAGAGAGAGTCAGTCAGTCAGAGAGAGAGAGAGTCAGTCAGTCAGAGAGAGTGAGACAGTCAGTCAGAGAGAGTGAGACAGTCAGTCAGAGAGAGAGAGAGTCAGTCAGTCACAGAGAGAGAGAGACAGTCAGTCAGTCAGAGAGAGTGAGACAGTCAGTCAGAGAGAGAGAGAGACAGTCAGTCAGTCAGAGAGAGAGAGAGAGTCAGTCAGTCAGAGAGAGAGAGTCAGTCAGTCAGAGACAGTCAGTCAGAGAGAGAGAGAGTCAGTCAGTCAGAGAGAGAGAGTCAGTCAGTCAGAGACAGTCAGTCAGAGAGAGAGAGTCAGTCAGTCAGAGAGAGAGAGACAGTCAGTCAGAGAGAGAGAGAGTCAGTCAGAGAGAGAGAGAGTCAGTCAGTCAGAGAGAGAGAGAGTCAGTCAGTCAGAGAGAGAGACAGTCAGTCAGAGAGAGAGAGAGTCAGTCAGTCAGAGAGAGAGAGAGAGTCAGTCAGTCAGAGAGAGTCAGTCAGTCAGAGAGAGAGAGAGTCAGTCAGTCAGAGAGAGAGAGAGTCAGTCAGTCAGAGAGAGAGAGTCAGTCAGTCAGAGAGAGTGAGACAGTCAGTCAGAGAGAGAGAGTCAGTCAGGAGAGTCAGTCAGTCAGAGAGAGAGAGAGTCAGTCAGTCAGAGAGAGAGAGAGTAGAGAGAGTCAGTCAGTCAGAGAGAGAGAGAGAGTCAGTCAGTCAGAGAGAGTCAGTCAGTCAGAGAGAGAGTCAGTCAGTCAGAGAGAGAGAGTCAGTCAGTCAGAGAGAGTGAGACAGTCAGTCAGAGAGAGTGAGACAGTCAGTCAGAGAGAGAGAGAGTCAGTCAGTCACAGAGAGAGAGAGTCAGTCAGTCAGTCAGAGAGAGAGAGACAGTCAGTCAGAGAGAGAGAGAGTCAGTCAGTCAGAGAGAGTCAGTCAGTCAGAGAGAGAGTCAGGCAGTCAGAGAGAGAGAGTCAGTCAGTCAGAGAGAGTGAGACAGTCAGTCAGAGAGAGTGAGACAGTCAGTCAGAGAGAGAGAGAGTCAGTCAGTCACAGAGAGAGAGAGACAGTCAGTCAGTCAGAGAGAGTGAGACAGTCAGTCAGAGAGAGGGAGAGACAGTCAGTCAGTCAGAGAGAGAGAGAGAGTCAGTCAGTCAGAGAGAGAGAGTCAGTCAGTCAGAGAGAGTGAGACAGTCAGTCAGAGACAGTCAGTCAGAGAGAGAGAGAGTCAGTCAGTCAGAGAGAGAGAGTGACAGTCAGTCAGAGACAGTCAGTCAGAGAGAGAGAGAGTCAGTCAGTCAGAGAGAGAGAGAGTCAGTCAGTCAGAGAGAGTGAGACAGTCAGTCAGAGAGAGTGAGACAGTCAGTCAGAGAGAGAGAGAGTCAGTCAGTCACAGAGAGAGAGAGACAGTCAGTCAGTCAGAGAGAGTGAGACAGTCAGTCAGAGAGAGAGAGAGACAGTCAGTCAGTCAGAGAGAGAGAGAGAGTCAGTCAGTCAGAGAGAGAGAGTCAGTCAGTCAGAGACAGTCAGTCAGAGAGAGAGAGAGTCAGTCAGTCAGAGAGAGAGAGTGACAGTCAGTCAGAGACAGTCAGTCAGAGAGAGAGAGTCAGTCAGTCAGAGAGAGAGAGACAGTCAGTCAGAGAGAGAGAGAGTCAGTCAGAGAGAGAGAGAGTCAGTCAGTCAGAGAGAGAGAGAGAGTCAGTCAGTCAGAGAGAGAGACAGTCAGTCAGAGAGAGAGAGAGACAGTCAGTCAGTCAGAGAGAGAGAGAGAGTCAGTCAGAGAGAGAGAGTCAGTCAGTCAGAGAGAGAGAGAGAGTCAGTCAGTCAGAGAGAGAGAGAGTCAGTCAGTCAGTCAGAGTCAGTCAGTCAGAGAGAGAGAGTCAGTCAGTCAGAGAGAGAGTCAGTCAGTCAGTCAGCGAGAGAGAGAGAGTCAGTCAGTCAGAGAGAGAGAGAGTCAGTCAGTCAGAGAGAGAGAGACAGTCAGTCAGAGAGAGAGAGAGTCAGTCAGAGAGAGAGAGAGTCAGTCAGTCAGAGAGAGAGAGAGAGTGACAGTCAGTCAGAGAGAGAGACAGTCAGTCAGTCAGAGAGAGAGAGAGTCAGTCAGTCAGAGAGAGAGAGTCAGTCAGTCAGAGAGAGTGAGACAGTCAGTCAGAGACAGTCAGTCAGAGAGAGAGAGAGTCAGTCAGTCAGAGAGAGAGAGACAGTCAGTCAGAGAGAGAGAGCAGTCAGTCAGAGAGAGAGAGAGTCAGTCAGTCAGAGAGAGAGAGAGAGTCAGTCAGTCAGAGAGAGAGACAGTCAGTCAGTCAGAGAGAGAGAGAGTGACAGTCAGTCAGAGACAGTCAGTCAGAGAGAGAGAGTCAGTCAGTCAGAGAGAGAGAGAGACAGTCAGTCAGTCAGAGAGAGAGAGAGAGTCAGTCAGAGAGAGAGAGAGAGTCAGTCAGTCAGAGAGAGAGTCAGTCAGAGAGAGTCAGTCAGTCAGAGAGAGAGTCAGTCAGTCAGAGAGAGAGAGAGTCAGTCAGTCAGAGAGAGAGAGACAGTCAGTCAGAGAGAGAGAGAGAGTCAGTCAGTCAGAGAGAGAGAGAGTCAGTCAGTCAGAGAGAGAGAGTCAGTCAGTCAGAGACAGTCAGTCAGAGAGAGAGAGAGTCAGTCAGTCAGAGAGAGAGAGTGACAGTCAGTCAGAGACAGTCAGTCAGAGAGAGAGAGTCAGTCAGTCAGAGAGAGAGAGACAGTCAGTCAGAGAGAGAGAGAGTCAGTCAGAGAGAGAGAGAGTCAGTCAGTCAGAGAGAGAGAGAGAGTCAGTCAGTCAGAGAGAGAGATCAGTCAGTCAGAGAGAGAGAGAGAGTCAGTCAGTCAGAGAGAGAGAGAGAGAGTCAGTCAGTCAGAGAGAGTCAGTCAGTCAGAGAGAGAGTGAGACAGTCAGTCAGAGAGAGAGAGAGTCAGTCAGTCAGAGAGAGAGAGTCAGTCAGTCAGAGAGAGTGAGACAGTCAGTCAGAGAGAGAGAGACAGTCAGTCAGAGAGAGTCAGTCAGTCAGAGAGAGAGAGAGTCAGTCAGTCAGAGAGAGAGAGTCAGTCAGAGAGAGTCAGTCAGTCAGAGAGAGAGAGAGAGTCAGTCAGTCAGAGAGAGAGAGTCAGTCAGAGAGAGTCAGTCAGTCAGAGAGAGAGACAGTCAGTCAGAGAGAGTGAGACAGTCAGTCAGAGAGAGTGAGACAGTCAGTCAGAGAGAGAGAGAGTCAGTCAGTCACAGAGAGAGAGAGTCAGTCAGTCAGTCAGAGAGAGAGAAAGACAGTCAGTCAGAGAGAGAGAGAGTCAGTCAGTCAGAGAGAGTCAGTCAGTCAGAGAGAGAGTCAGGCAGTCAGAGAGAGAGAGTCAGTCAGTCAGAGAGAGTGAGACAGTCAGTCAGAGAGAGTGAGACAGTCAGTCAGAGAGAGAGAGAGTCAGTCAGTCACAGAGAGAGAGAGACAGTCAGTCAGTCAGAGAGAGTGAGACAGTCAGTCAGAGAGAGGGAGAGACAGTCAGTCAGTCAGAGAGAGAGAGAGAGTCAGTCAGTCAGAGAGAGAGAGTCAGTCAGTCAGAGAGAGTGAGACAGTCAGTCAGAGACAGTCAGTCAGAGAGAGAGAGAGTCAGTCAGTCAGAGAGAGAGAGTGACAGTCAGTCAGAGACAGTCAGTCAGAGAGAGAGAGAGTCAGTCAGTCAGAGAGAGAGAGAGTCAGTCAGTCAGAGAGAGTGAGACAGTCAGTCAGAGAGAGTGAGACAGTCAGTCAGAGAGAGAGAGAGTCAGTCAGTCACAGAGAGAGAGAGACAGTCAGTCAGTCAGAGAGAGTGAGACAGTCAGTCAGAGAGAGAGAGAGACAGTCAGTCAGTCAGAGAGAGAGAGAGAGTCAGTCAGTCAGAGAGAGAGAGTCAGTCAGTCAGAGACAGTCAGTCAGAGAGAGAGAGAGTCAGTCAGTCAGAGAGAGAGAGTGACAGTCAGTCAGAGACAGTCAGTCAGAGAGAGAGAGTCAGTCAGTCAGAGAGAGAGAGACAGTCAGTCAGAGAGAGAGAGAGTCAGTCAGAGAGAGAGAGAGTCAGTCAGTCAGAGAGAGAGAGAGAGTGACAGTCAGTCAGAGAGAGAAACAGTCAGTCAGAGAGAGAGAGAGACAGTCAGTCAGTCAGAGAGAGAGAGAGAGTCAGTCAGAGAGAGAGAGTCAGTCAGTCAGAGAGAGAGAGAGAGTCAGTCAGTCAGAGAGAGAGAGAGTCAGTCAGTCAGTCAGAGTCAGTCAGTCAGAGAGAGAGAGTCAGTCAGTCAGAGAGAGAGTCTGTCAGTCAGACAGCGAGAGAGTCAGTCAGAGACAGTCAGTCAGAGAGAGAGAGAGTCAGTCAGTCAGAGAGAGAGAGACAGTCAGTCAGAGAGAGAGAGAGTCAGTCAGAGAGAGAGAGAGTCAGTCAGTCAGAGAGAGAGAGAGAGTGACAGTCAGTCAGAGAGAGAGACAGTCAGTCAGTCAGAGAGAGAGAGAGAGTCAGTCAGTCAGAGAGAGAGAGTCAGTCAGTCAGAGAGAGTGAGACAGTCAGTCAGAGACAGTCAGTCAGAGAGAGAGAGAGTCAGTCAGTCAGAGAGAGAGAGACAGTCAGTCAGAGAGAGAGAGAGTCAGTCAGAGAGAGAGAGAGTCAGTCAGTCAGAGAGAGAGAGAGAGTGACAGTCAGTCAGAGAGAGAGACAGTCAGTCAGTCAGAGAGAGAGAGAGTGACAGTCAGTCAGAGACAGTCAGTCAGAGAGAGAGAGTCAGTCAGTCAGAGAGAGAGAGAGACAGTCAGTCAGTCAGAGAGAGTCAGTCAGTCAGAGAGAGAGAGAGAGTCAGTCAGTCAGAGAGAGAGAGTCAGTCAGTCAGAGAGAGAGTGAGACAGTCAGTCAGAGAGCAGTCAGTCAGAGAGAGAGAGAGTCAGTCAGTCAGAGAGAGAGAGACAGTCAGTCAGAGAGAGAGAGAGTCAGTCAGAGAGAGAGAGAGTCAGTCAGTCAGAGAGAGAGAGAGTCAGTCAGTCAGAGAGAGAGAGTCAGTCAGTCAGAGAGAGAGAGAGTCAGTCAGAGAGAGAGACAGTCAGTCAGAGAGAGAGAGTCAGTCAGTCAGTCAGAGAGAGAGAGTCAGTCAGTCAGAGAGAGTCAGTCAGTCAGAGAGAGAGAGAGAGTCAGTCAGTCAGAGAGAGAGAGAGTCAGTCAGTCAGAGAGAGTCAGTCAGTCAGAGAGAGTCAGTCAGTCAGAGAGAGAGAGACAGTCAGTCAGAGAGAGAGAGAGACAGTCAGTCAGAGAGAGAGACAGTCAGTCAGAGAGAGAGACAGTCAGTCAGAGAGAGAGAGTCAGTCAGTCAGTCAGAGAGAGAGAGACAGTCAGTCAGAGAGAGAGAGAGTCAGTCAGTCAGACAGAGAGAGTCAGTCAGAGAGAGTCAGTCAGTCAGAGAGAGAGAGTCAGTCAGTCAGAGAGAGAGAGTCAGTCAGTCAGAGAGAGAGAGTGATACAGTCAGTCAGAGAGAGCGAGACAGTCAGACAGAGAGAGAGACAGTCAGTCAGGGAGAGAGAGACAGTCAGTCAGAGAGAGACAGTCAGTCAGTCAGAGAGAGAGAGACAGTCAGTCAGAGAGAGAGAGACAGTCAGTCAGTCAGAGAGAGAGAGACAGTCAGTCAGAGTAGAGAGAGTCAGTCAGAGAGAGAGAGTCAGTCAGAGAGAGAGAGAGTCAGTCAGTCAGAGAGAGAGAGACAGTCAGTCAGAGAGAGAGAGACAGTCAGTCAGTCAGAGAGAGAGAGACAGTCAGTCAGATAGAGAGCAGTCAGTCAGAGAGAGAGAGTCAGTCAGCAGAGAGAGAGAGTCAGTCAGTCAGAGAGAGAGAGTCAGTCAGTCAGAGAGAGAGAGAGTCAGTCAGTCAGTCAGAGAGAGAGAGAGTCAGTCAGAGAGAGAGAGAGTCAGTCAGTCAGAGAGAGAGAGACAGTCAGTCAGAGAGAGGGAGAGAGTCAGTCAGAGAGAGTCAGTCAGTCAGAGAGAGAGTCAGTCAGTCAGAGAGAGAGAGTCAGTCAGTCAGAGAGAGAGTCAGTCAGAGAGAGAGAGAGTCAGTCAGTCAGAGAGAGAGAGAGAGTCAGTCAGAGAGAGAGTCAGTCAGTCAGAGAGAGAGAGAGTCAGTCAGTCAGAGAGAGAGAGAGAGTCAGTCAGTCAGAGAGAGAGAGTCAGTCAGAGAGAGAGAGAGTCAGTCAGAGAGAGAGAGAGAGTCAGTCAGAGAGAGAGAGAGAGTCAGTCAGTCAGAGAGAGAGAGTCAGTCAGTCAGAGAGAGAGAGAGTCAGTCAGTCAGAGAGAGAGAGACAGTCAGTCAGAGAGAGAGTCAGTCAGTCAGTCAGAGAGAGAGAGAGTCAGTCAGTCAGAGAGAGAGAGAGTCAGTCAGTCAGTCAGTCAGAGAGAGAGAGAGTCAGTCAGTCAGAGAGAGACAGAGAGAGAGTCAGTCAGAGAGAGTCAGTCAGTCAGAGAGAGACAGAGAGAGAGAGAGAGTCAGTCAGAGAGAGAGAGAGAGCAGTCAGTGAGAGAGAGAGAGAGAGAGAGAGAGAGAGTCAGTCAGAGAGAGAGAGAGAGTCAGTCAGTCAGAGAGAGAGAGAGTCAGTCAGTCAGAGAGAGAGAGAGAGTCAGTCAGTCAGAGAGAGAGAGAGAGTCAGTCAGTCAGTCAGAGAGAGAGAGTCAGTCAGTCAGAGAGAGAGTCAGTCAGAGAGAGAGAGAGTCAGTCAGTCAGAGAGAGAGAGTCAGTCAGTCAGAGAGAGAGAGTCAGTCAGAGAGAGAGAGAGTCAGTCAGTCAGAGAGAGAGAGACAGTCAGTCAGAGAGAGGGAGAGAGTCAGTCAGAGAGAGTCAGTCAGTCAGAGAGAGAGTCAGTCAGTCAGAGAGAGAGAGTCAGTCAGTCAGAGAGAGAGAGAGAGTCAGTGAGAGAGAGAGAGAGAGAGAGAGAGAGAGTCAGAGAGAGAGAGAGAGTCAGTCAGTCAGAGAGAGAGAGAGAGTCAGTCAGTCAGAGAGAGAGAGAGAGTCAGTCAGTCAGAGAGAGAGAGAGAGTCAGTCAGTCAGTCAGAGAGAGAGAGTCAGTCAGTCAGAGAGAGAGTCAGTCAGAGAGAGAGAGAGTCAGTCAGTCAGAGAGAGAGAGTCAGTCAGTCAGAGAGAGAGAGTCAGTCAGAGAGAGAGAGAGTCAGTCAGTCAGAGAGAGAGAGACAGTCAGTCAGAGAGAGGGAGAGAGTCAGTCAGAGAGAGTCAGTCAGTCAGAGAGAGAGTCAGTCAGTCAGAGAGAGAGAGTCAGTCAGTCAGAGAGAGAGTCAGTCAGAGAGAGAGAGAGTCAGTCAGTCAGAGAGAGAGAGAGAGTCAGTCAGAGAGACTCAGTCAGTCAGAGAGAGAGTCAGTCAGTCAGAGAGAGAGAGTCAGTCAGTCAGAGAGAGAGTCAGTCAGAGAGAGAGAGAGTCAGTCAGTCAGAGAGAGAGAGAGAGTCAGTCAGAGAGAGAGTCAGTCAGTCAGAGAGAGAGTCAGTCAGTCAGAGAGAGAGAGACAGTCAGTCAGAGAGAGAGAGAGTCAGTCAGAGAGAGTCAGTCAGTCAGAGAGAGAGAGAGAGTCAGTCAGTCAGAGAGAGAGAGAGTCAGTCAGAGAGAGTCAGTCAGTCAGAGAGAGAGAGACAGTCAGTCAGAGTGACAGAGAGACAGTCAGTCAGTCAGAGAGAGAGAGACAGTCAGTCAGTCAGTCAGAGAGAGAGAGTCAGTCAGTCAGAGAGAGAGTCAGTCAGTCAGAGAGAGAGAGAGAGTCAGTCAGAGAGAGAGAGAGGACAGTCAGTCAGAGAGAGAGAGAGACAGTCAGTCAGAGAGAGAGAGAGTCAGTCAGTCAGTCAGAGAGATAGAGAGACAGTCAGTCAGAGAGAGAGAGAGAGTCAGTCAGTCAGACGGAGAGAGAGTCAGTCAGTCAGTCAGAGAGAGAGAGAGTCAGTCAGTCAGTCAGAGAGAGAGAGTCAGTCAGTCAGAGAGAGAGTCAGTCAGTCAGAGAGAGAGAGAGAGTCAGTCAGAGAGAGAGAGAGAGAGACAGTCAGTCAGAGAGAGAGAGAGACAGTCAGTCAGAGAGAGAGAGAGTCAGTCAGTCAGTCAGAGAGAGAGAGAGTCAGTCAGTCAGAGAGAGAGAGAGTCAGTCAGTCAGAGAGAGAGAGTCAGTCAGTCAGTCAGAGTCAGTCAGTCAGAGAGAGAGAGTCAGTCAGTCAGAGAGAGAGTCTGTCAGTCAGACAGCGAGAGAGTCAGTCAGAGAGAGTCAGTCAGTCAGAGAGAGAGTCAGGCAGTCAGAGAGAGAGAGTCAGTCAGTCAGAGAGAGTGAGACAGTCAGTCAGAGAGAGAGAGAGTCAGTCAGTCAGAGAGAGAGAGAGAGTCAGTCAGTCACAGAGAGAGAGAGAGTGACAGTAAGTCAGAGAGAGAGAGACAGTCAGTCAGAGAGAGAGAGAGTCAGTCAGAGAGAGAGAGAGTCAGTCAGTCAGAGAGAGAGAGAGAGTCAGTCAGTCAGAGAGAGAGAGAGTGACAGTCAGTCAGAGAGAGAGAGAGACAGTCAGTCAGAGAGAGAGTCAGTCAGTCAGAGAGAGAGAGAGAGTCAGTCAGAGAGAGAGAGAGAGAGACAGTCAGTCAGAGAGAGAGAGAGACAGTCAGTCAGAGAGAGAGAGAGTCAGTCAGTCAGTCAGAGAGAGAGAGAGACAGTCAGTCAGAGAGAGAGAGAGAGTCAGTCAGTCAGAGGGAGAGAGAGTCAGTCAGTCAGTCAGAGAGAGAGAGAGTCAGTCAGTCAGAGAGAGAGAGAGTCAGTCAGTCAGAGAGAGAGAGTCAGTCAGTCAGTCAGAGTCAGTCAGTCAGAGAGAGAGAGTCAGTCAGTCAGAGAGAGAGTCTGTCAGTCAGACAGCGAGAGAGTCAGTCAGAGAGAGTCAGTCAGTCAGAGAGAGAGTCAGGCAGTCAGAGAGAGAGAGTCAGTCAGTCAGAGAGAGTGAGACAGTCAGTCAGAGAGAGAGAGAGTCAGTCAGTCAGAGAGAGAGAGAGAGTCAGTCAGTCACAGAGAGAGAGAGAGTGACAGTCAGTCAGAGAGAGAGAGACAGTCAGTCAGAGAGAGAGAGAGTCAGTCAGAGAGAGAGAGAGTCAGTCAGTCAGAGAGAGAGAGAGAGTCAGTCAGTCAGAGAGAGAGAGAGTGACAGTCAGTCAGAGAGAGAGAGAGACAGTCAGTCAGAGAGACAGAGAGAGGGACAGTCAGAGAGAGAGTCAGTCAGTCAGTCAGAGAGAGAGAGAGTCAGTCAGTCAGAGAGAGAGAGAGTCAGTCAGAGAGAGTCAGTCAGTCAGAGAGAGTGAGAGAGTCAGTCAGTCAGAGAGAGAGAGAGTCAGTCAGAGAGAGTCAGTCAGTCAGAGAGAGAGAGAGAGTCAGTCAGTCAGAGAGAGAGAGTCAGTCAGTCAGAGAGAGAGAGTCACTCAGTCAGAGGGAGAGAGAGTCAGTCAGTCAGTCAGAGAGAGTCAGTCAGTCAGAGAGAGAGAGAGTCAGTCAGAGAGAGTCAGTCAGTCAGAGAGAGAGAGAGAGTCAGTCAGTCAGAGAGAGAGAGAGAGTCAGTCAGAGAGAGTCAGTCAGTCAGAGAGAGAGAGAGAGTCAGTCAGTCAGAGAGAGAGAGTCAGTCAGTCAGAGAGAGAGAGTCAGTCAGTCAGAGGGAGAGAGAGTCAGTCAGTCAGTCAGAGAGAGTCAGTCAGTCAGAGAGAGAGAGAGAGATGAAGAGTCAGTCAGTCAGTCAGAGAGAGTCAGTCAGTCAGAGAGAGAGAGAGTCAGTCAGTCAGAGAGAGAGAGAGTCAGTCAGTCAGAGACAGAGACAGTCAGTCAGAGTGACAGAGAGACAGTCAGTCAGTCAGAGAGAGAGAGAGTCAGTCAGTCAGAGAGAGAGAGTCAGTCAGTCAGAGGGAGAGAGAGTCAGTCAGTCAGTCAGAGAGAGAGAGAGTCAGTCAGTCAGTCAGTCAGAGAGAGAGAGAGTCAGTCAGTCAGTCAGAGAGAGAGAGAGAGAGAGTCAGTCAGTCAGAGGGAGAGAGAGTCAGTCAGTCAGTCAGAGAGAGAGAGAGTCAGTCAGTCAGTCAGAGAGAGAGAGAGAGAGTCAGTCAGTCAGAGAGAGTGAGACAGTCTGTCAGAGAGAGAGAGACAGTCAGTCAGAGAGAGAGACAGTCAGTCAGAGAGAGAGAGAGTCAGTCAGTCAGTCAGAGAGAGAGAGTCAGTCAGTCAGAGAGAGTCAGTCAGTCAGAGAGAGTCAGTCAGTCAGAGAGAGAGAGTCAGTCAGAGAGAGAGAGAGTCAGTCAGAGAGAGAGAGTGACAGTCAGTCAGAGAGAGAGACAGTCAGTCAGAGAGAGAGAGTCAGTCAGTCAGTCAGAGAGAGAGAGACAGTCAGTCAGAGAGAGAGAGAGTCTGTCAGTCAGACAGAGAGAGTCAGTCAGAGAGAGTCAGTCAGTCAGAGAGAGAGTCAGTCAGTCAGAGAGAGAGAGTCAGTCAGTCAGAGAGAGAGAGTCAGTCAGTCAGAGAGAGAGAGTGATACAGTCAGTCAGAGAGAGCGAGACAGTCAGACAGAGAGAGAGACAGTCAGTCAGGGAGAGAGAGACAGTCAGTCAGAGAGAGACAGTCAGTCAGTCAGAGAGAGAGAGACAGTCAGTCAGAGAGAGAGAGACAGTCAGTCAGTCAGAGAGAGAGAGAGAGTCAGTCAGAGAGAGAGAGAGTCAGTCAGTCAGACAGAGAGAGAGAGAGTCAGTCAGTCAGAGAGAGAGAGTCAGTCAGAGAGAGAGAGAGTCAGTCAGTCAGAGAGAGAGAGACAGTCAGTCAGAGAGAGGGAGAGAGTCAGTCAGAGAGAGTCAGTCAGTCAGAGAGAGAGTCAGTCAGTCAGAGAGAGAGAGTCAGTCAGTCAGAGAGAGAGTCAGTCAGAGAGAGAGAGAGTCAGTCAGTCAGAGAGAGAGAGAGAGTCAGTCAGAGAGAGAGTCAGTCAGTCAGAGAGAGACAGAGAGTCAGTCAGTCCGAGAGAGAGAGAGAGAGAGAGAGAGTCAGTCAGAGAGAGAGAGTCAGTCAGAGAGAGAGAGAGTCAGTCAGAGAGAGAGAGAGAGTCAGTCAGAGAGAGAGAGAGAGTCAGTCAGTCAGAGAGAGAGAGTCAGTCAGTCAGAGAGAGAGAGAGAGTCAGTCAGTCAAAGAGAGAGAGAGAGTCAGTCAGAGAGAGAGTCAGTCAGTCAGTCAGTCAGAGAGAGAGAGTCAGTCAGTCAGTCAGAGAGAGAGAGACAGTCAGTCAGAGAGAGAGAGAGTCTGTCAGTCAGACAGAGAGAGTCAGTCAGAGAGAGTCAGTCAGTCAGAGAGAGAGTCAGTCAGTCAGAGAGAGAGAGTCAGTCAGTCAGAGAGAGAGAGTCAGTCAGTCAGAGAGAGAGAGTGATACAGTCAGTCAGAGAGAGCGAGACAGTCAGACAGAGAGAGAGACAGTCAGTCAGGGAGAGAGAGACAGTCAGTCAGAGAGAGACAGTCAGTCAGTCAGAGAGAGAGAGACAGTCAGTCAGAGAGAGAGAGACAGTCAGTCAGTCAGAGAGAGAGAGAGAGTCAGTCAGAGAGAGAGAGTCAGTCAGTCAGACAGAGAGAGAGAGAGTCAGTCAGTCAGAGAGAGAGAGAGTCAGTCAGTCAGACAGAGAGAGAGAGAGTCAGTCAGTCAGAGAGAGAGAGTCAGTCAGAGAGAGAGAGAGTCAGTCAGTCAGAGAGAGAGAGACAGTCAGTCAGAGAGAGGGAGAGAGTCAGTCAGAGAGAGTCAGTCAGTCAGAGAGAGAGTCAGTCAGTCAGAGAGAGAGAGTCAGTCAGTCAGAGAGAGAGTCAGTCAGAGAGAGAGAGAGTCAGTCAGTCAGAGAGAGAGAGAGAGTCAGTCAGAGAGAGAGTCAGTCAGTCAGAGAGAGACAGAGAGTCAGTCAGTCAGAGAGAGAGAGAGAGAGAGAGAGAGTCAGTCAGAGAGAGAGAGTCAGTCAGAGAGAGAGAGAGTCAGTCAGAGAGAGAGAGAGAGTCAGTCAGAGAGAGAGAGAGAGTCAGTCAGTCAGAGAGAGAGAGTCAGTCAGTCAGAGAGAGAGAGAGAGTCAGTCAGTCAAAGAGAGAGAGAGAGTCAGTCAGAGAGAGAGTCAGTCAGTCAGTCAGTCAGAGAGAGAGAGTCAGTCAGTCAGAGAGAGAGAGAGTCAGTCAGTCAGTCAGTCAGAGAGAGAGAGTCAGTCAGTCAGAGAGAGACAGAGAGAGAGTCAGTCAGAGAGAGTCAGTCAGTCAGAGAGAGACAGAGAGAGAGAGAGAGTCAGTCAGAGAGAGAGAGAGAGAGTCAGTCAGAGAGAGAGAGAGAGAGTCAGTGAGAGAGAGAGAGAGAGAGAGAGAGAGAGTCAGTCAGAGAGAGAGAGAGAGTCAGTCAGTCAGAGAGAGAGAGAGAGTCAGTCAGTCAGAGAGAGAGAGAGAGTCAGTCAGTCAGAGAGAGAGAGAGAGTCAGTCAGTCAGTCAGAGAGAGAGAGTCAGTCAGTCAGAGAGAGAGTCAGTCAGAGAGAGAGAGAGTCAGTCAGTCAGAGAGAGAGAGTCAGTCAGTCAGAGAGAGAGAGAGTCAGTCAGTCAGACAGAGAGAGACAGTCAGTCAGAGAGAGGGAGAGAGTCAGTCAGAGAGAGTCAGTCAGTCAGAGAGAGAGTCAGTCAGTCAGAGAGAGAGAGTCAGTCAGTCAGAGAGAGAGTCAGTCAGAGAGAGAGAGAGTCAGTCAGTCAGAGAGAGAGAGAGAGTCAGTCAGAGAGAGTCAGTCAGTCAGAGAGAGAGTCAGTCAGTCAGAGAGAGAGAGTCAGTCAGTCAGAGAGAGAGTCAGTCAGAGAGAGAGAGACACAGTCAGTCAGAGAGAGAGAGAGTCAGTCAGAGAGAGTCAGTCAGTCAGAGAGAGACAGAGAGTCAGTCAGTCAGAGAGAGAGAGAGAGAGAGAGAGTCAGTCAGAGAGAGAGAGAGAGTCAGTCAGTCAGAGAGAGAGAGTCAGTCAGTCAGAGAGAGAGAGAGAGTCAGTCAGTCAAAGAGAGAGAGAGAGTCAGTCAGAGAGAGAGTCAGTCAGTCAGTCAGTCAGAGAGAGAGAGTCAGTCAGTCAGAGAGAGAGAGAGTCAGTCAGTCAGTCAGAGAGAGAGAGAGTCAGTCAGTCAGAGAGAGACAGAGAGAGAGTCAGTCAGAGAGAGTCAGTCAGTCAGAGAGAGACAGAGAGAGAGAGAGAGAGTCAGTCAGAGAGAGAGAGAGAGAGTCAGTGAGAGAGAGAGAGAGAGAGAGTCAGTCAGAGAGAGAGAGAGTCAGTCAGTCAGAGAGAGAGAGAGAGTCTGTCAGTCAGAGAGAGAGAGAGAGTCAGTCAGTCAGTCAGAGAGAGAGTCAGTCAGAGAGAGAGAGAGTCAGTCAGTCAGAGAGAGAGAGAGAGTCAGTCAGAGAGAGAGTCAGTCAGTCAGAGAGAGAGTCAGTCAGTCAGAGAGAGAGAGTCAGTCAGTCAGAGAGAGAGAGAGAGTCAGTCAGTCAGAGAGAGAGAGAGTCAGTCAGTCAGAGAGAGAGAGAGTCAGTCAGTCAGTCAGATAGAGAGAGTCAGTCAAAGAGAGAGAGTCAGTCAGAGAGAGAGAGTCAGTCAGAGAGCGTGTCAGTCAGTCAGTCAGAGAGAGAGAGTCAGTCAGTCAGTCAGAGAGAGAGAGAGTCAGTCTGTCAGAGAGAGAGTCAGTCAGTCAGAGAGAGAGTCAGTCAGTCAGAGAGAGAGTCAGTCAGTCAGAGAGAGAGAGAGTCAGTCAGTCAGAGAGAGAGTCAGTCAGTCAGAGAGAGAGAGTCAGTCAGTCAGAGAGAGAGTCAGTCAGAGAGAGAGAGAGTCAGTCAGTCAGAGAGAGAGAGAGAGTCAGTCAGAGAGAGAGTCAGTCAGTCAGAGAGAGAGTCAGTCAGTCAGAGAGTGAGAGACAGTCAGTCAGAGAGAGAGAGACAGTCAGTCAGTTAGAGAGAGAGAGTCAGTCAGAGAGAGAGAGAGAGTCAGTCAGTCAGAGAGAGAGAGTCAGTCAGTCAGAGAGAGAGAGAGAGTCAGTCAGTCAAAGAGAGAGAGAGAGTCAGTCAGAGAGAGAGTCAGTCAGTCAGTCAGTCAGAGAGAGAGAGTCAGTCAGTCAGAGAGAGAGAGAGTCAGTCAGTCAGTCAGAGAGAGAGAGAGTCAGTCAGTCAGAGAGAGACAGAGAGAGAGTCAGTCAGAGAGAGTCAGTCAGTCAGAGAGAGACAGAGAGAGAGAGAGAGAGTCAGTCAGAGAGAGAGAGAGAGAGTCAGTGAGAGAGAGAGAGAGAGAGAGAGAGAGAGTCAGTCAGAGAGAGAGAGAGAGTCAGTCAGTCAGAGAGAGAGAGAGAGTCTGTCAGTCAGAGAGAGAGAGAGAGTCAGTCAGTCAGTCAGAGAGAGAGAGTCAGTCAGTCAGAGAGAGAGTCAGTCAGAGAGAGAGAGAGTCAGTCAGTCAGAGAGAGAGAGAGAGTCAGTCAGAGAGAGAGTCAGTCAGTCAGAGAGAGAGTCAGTCAGTCAGAGAGAGAGAGTCAGTCAGTCAGAGAGAGAGAGAGAGTCAGTCAGTCAGAGAGAGAGAGAGAGTCAGTCAGTCAGAGAGAGAGAGAGAGTCAGTCAGTCAGTCAGATAGAGAGAGTCAGTCAAAGAGAGAGAGTCAGTCAGAGAGAGAGAGTCAGTCAGAGAGCGTGTCAGTCAGTCAGTCAGAGAGAGAGAGTCAGTCAGTCAGTCAGAGAGAGAGAGAGTCAGTCTGTCAGAGAGAGAGTCAGTCTGTCAGAGAGAGAGTCAGTCAGTCAGAGAGAGAGTCAGTCAGTCAGAGAGAGAGTCAGTCAGTCAGAGAGAGAGAGAGTCAGTCAGTCAGAGAGAGAGTCAGTCAGTCAGAGAGAGAGAGTCAGTCAGTCAGAGAGAGAGTCAGTCAGAGAGAGAGAGAGTCAGTCAGTCAGAGAGAGAGAGAGAGTCAGTCAGAGAGAGAGTCAGTCAGTCAGAGAGAGAGTCAGTCAGTCAGAGAGTGAGAGACAGTCAGTCAGAGAGAGAGAGACAGTCAGTCAGTTAGAGAGAGAGAGTCAGTCAGAGAGAGTCAGTCAGTCAGTCAGAGAGAGACAGTCAGTCAGTCAGAGAGAGAGAGAGAGTCAGTCAGAGAGAGAGAGAGAGTCAGTCAGTCAGAGAGAGAGAGTCAGTCAGTCAGAGAGAGAGAGAGAGTCAGTCAGTCAAAGAGAGAGAGAGAGTCAGTCAGAGAGAGAGTCAGTCAGTCAGTCAGTCAGAGAGAGAGAGTCAGTCAGTCAGAGAGAGAGAGAGTCAGTCAGTCAGTCAGTCAGAGAGAGAGAGAGTCAGTCAGTCAGAGAGAGACAGAGAGAGAGTCAGTCAGAGAGAGTCAGTCAGTCAGAGAGAGACAGAGAGAGAGAGAGTCAGTCAGAGAGAGAGAGAGTCAGTCAGAGAGAGACAGAGAGAGAGTCAGTCAGTCAGAGAGAGAGAGAGAGTCAGTCAGTCAGTCAGAGAGAGAGAGTCAGTCAGTCAGAGAGAGAGTCAGTCAGAGAGAGAGAGTCAGTCAGTCAGAGAGAGAGAGTCAGTCAGTCAGAGAGAGAGAGAGTCAGTCAGTCAGACAGAGAGAGAGAGAGTCAGTCAGTCAGAGAGAGAGAGTCAGTCAGAGAGAGAGAGAGTCAGTCAGTCAGAGAGAGAGAGTCAGTCAGTCAGAGAGAGAGTCAGTCAGAGAGAGTCAGTCAGTCAGAGAGAGAGAGAGAGTCAGTCAGAGAGAGAGTCATTCAGTCAGAGAGAGAGTCAGTCAGTCAGAGAGAGAGAGACAGTCAGTCAGAGAGAGAGAGAGAGAGTCAGTCAGAGAGAGTCAGTCAGTCAGAGAGAGACAGAGAGTCAGTCAGTCAGAGAGAGAGAGAGAGAGAGAGTCAGTCAGAGAGAGAGAGTCAGTCAGAGAGAGTCAGTCAGTCAGAGAGAGACAGAGAGTCAGTCAGTCAGTCAGTCAGAGAGAGAGAGAGTCAGTCAGTCAGAGAGAGACAGAGAGAGAGTCAGTCAGAGAGAGTCAGTCAGTCAGAGAGAGACAGAGAGAGAGAGAGTCAGTCAGAGAGAGAGAGAGTCAGTCAGAGAGAGACAGAGAGAGAGAGAGTCAGTCAGAGAGAGAGAGAGAGAGTCAGTCAGAGAGAGAGAGAGTCAGTCAGTCAGAGAGAGAGAGAGAGTCAGTCAGTCAGTCAGAGAGAGAGAGTCAGTCAGTCAGAGAGAGAGTCAGTCAGAGAGAGAGAGTCAGTCAGTCAGAGAGAGAGAGTCAGTCAGTCAGAGAGAGAGAGAGTCAGTCAGTCAGACAGAGAGAGAGAGAGTCAGTCAGTCAGAGAGAGAGAGTCAGTCAGAGAGAGAGAGAGTCAGTCAGTCAGAGAGAGAGAGACAGTCAGTCAGAGAGAGGGAGAGAGTCAGTCAGAGAGAGTCAGTCAGTCAGAGAGAGAGTCAGTCAGTCAGAGAGAGAGAGTCAGTCAGTCAGAGAGAGAGTCAGTCAGAGAGAGTCAGTCAGTCAGAGAGAGAGAGAGAGTCAGTCAGAGAGAGAGTCATTCAGTCAGAGAGAGAGTCAGTCAGTCAGAGAGAGAGAGACAGTCAGTCAGAGAGAGAGAGAGAGAGTCAGTCAGAGAGAGTCAGTCAGTCAGAGAGAGACAGAGAGTCAGTCAGTCAGAGAGAGAGAGAGAGAGAGAGTCAGTCAGAGAGAGAGAGTCAGTCAGAGAGAGTCAGTCAGTCAGAGAGAGACAGAGAGTCAGTCAGTCAGAGAGAGAGAGAGAGAGAGAGAGTCAGTCAGAGAGAGAGAGTCAGTCAGAGAGAGAGAGAGTCAGTCTGAGAGAGAGAGAGAGTCAGTCAGAGAGAGAGAGAGAGTCAGTCAGTCAGAGAGAGAGAGTCAGTCAGTCAGAGAGAGAGAGAGAGTCAGTCAGTCAAAGAGAGAGAGAGAGTCAGTCAGAGAGAGAGTCAGTCAGTCAGTCAGAGAGAGAGAGTCAGTCAGTCAGAGAGAGAGAGAGTCAGTCAGTCAGTCAGTCAGAGAGAGAGAGAGTCAGTCAGTCAGAGAGAGACAGAGAGAGAGTCAGTCAGAGAGAGTCAGTCAGTCAGAGAGAGACAGAGAGAGAGAGAGTCAGTCAGAGAGAGAGAGAGAGAGTCAGTCAGTCATACAGAGAGAGAGAGTCAGTCAGTCAGAGAGAGAGTCAGTCAGAGAGAGAGAGAGTCAGTCAGTCAGAGAGAGAGAGAGAGTCAGTCAGTCAGAGAGAGAGTCAGTCAGTCAGAGAGAGAGAGTCAGTCAGTCAGAGAGAGAGAGAGAGTCAGTCAGTCAGAGAGAGAGAGAGAGTCAGTCAGTCAGAGAGAGAGAGAGAGTCAGTCAGTCAGTCAGATAGAGAGAGTCAGTCAAAGAGAGAGAGTCAGTCAGAGAGAGAGAGTCAGTCAGAAAGCGTGTCAGTCAGTCAGTCAGTCAGAGAGAGAGAGTCAGTCAGTCAGAGAGAGAGAGTCAGTCAGTCAGTCAGTCAGAGAGAGAGAGAGTCAGTCAGTCAGAGAGAGACAGAGAGAGAGTCAGTCAGAGAGAGTCAGTCAGTCAGAGAGAGACAGAGAGAGAGAGAGAGAGTCAGTCAGAGAGAGAGAGAGAGAGTCAGTGAGAGAGAGAGAGAGAGAGAGAGAGAGTCAGTCAGAGAGAGAGAGAGAGTCAGTCAGTCAGAGAGAGAGAGAGAGTCAGTCAGTCAGAGAGAGAGAGAGAGTCAGTCAGTCAGAGAGAGAGAGAGAGTCAGTCAGTCAGTCAGAGAGAGAGAGTCAGTCAGTCAGAGAGAGAGTCAGTCAGAGAGAGAGAGAGTCAGTCAGTCAGAGAGAGAGAGAGAGTCAGTCAGAGAGATAGTCAGTCAGTCAGAGAGAGAGTCAGTCAGTCAGAGAGAGAGAGTCAGTCAGTCAGTCAGAGAGAGAGAGAGTCAGTCAGTCAGAGAGAGACAGAGAGAGAGTCAGTCAGAGAGAGTCAGTCAGTCAGAGAGAGACAGAGAGAGAGAGAGAGAGTCAGTCAGAGAGAGAGAGAGAGAGTCAGTGAGAGAGAGAGAGAGAGAGAGAGAGAGTCAGTCAGAGAGAGAGAGAGAGTCAGTCAGTCAGAGAGAGAGAGAGAGTCAGTCAGTCAGAGAGAGAGAGAGAGTCAGTCAGTCAGAGAGAGAGAGAGAGTCAGTCAGTCAGTCAGAGAGAGAGAGTCAGTCAGTCAGAGAGAGAGTCAGTCAGAGAGAGAGAGAGTCAGTCAGTCAGAGAGAGAGAGAGAGTCAGTCAGAGAGATAGTCAGTCAGTCAGAGAGAGAGTCAGTCAGTCAGAGAGAGAGAGTCAGTCAGTCAGAGAGAGAGAGAGAGTCAGTCAGTCAGAGAGAGAGAGAGAGTCAGTCAGTCAGAGAGAGAGAGAGAGTCAGTCAGTCAGTCAGATAGAGAGAGTCAGTCAAAGAGAGAGAGTCAGTCAGAGAGAGAGAGTCAGTCAGAGAGCGTGTCAGTCAGTCAGTCAGAGAGAGAGAGTCAGTCAGTCAGTCAGAGAGAGAGAGTCAGTCTGTCAGAGAGAGAGTCAGTCAGTCAGAGAGAGAGTCAGTCAGTCAGAGAGAGAGTCAGTCAGTCAGAGAGAGAGAGAGTCAGTCAGTCAGAGAGAGAGTCAGTCAGTCAGAGAGAGAGAGTCAGTCAGTCAGAGAGAGAGTCAGTCAGAGAGAGAGAGAGTCAGTCAGTCAGAGAGAGAGAGAGAGTCAGTCAGAGAGAGAGTCAGTCAGTCAGAGAGAGAGTCAGTCAGTCAGAGAGAGAGAGTCAGTCAGTCAGAGAGAGAGTCAGTCAGAGAGAGAGAGAGTCAGTCAGTCAGAGAGAGAGAGAGAGTCAGTCAGAGAGAGAGTCAGTCAGTCAGAGAGAGAGTCAGTCAGTCAGAGAGAGAGAGACAGTCAGTCAGAGAGAGAGAGAGTCAGTCAGAGAGAGTCAGTCAGTCAGAGAGAGACAGAGAGTCAGTCAGTCAGAGAGAGAGAGAGAGAGAGAGAGTCAGTCAGAGAGAGAGAGTCAGTCAGAGAGAGAGAGAGAGTCAGTCAGAGAGAGAGAGAGAGTCAGTCAGAGAGAGAGAGAGAGTCAGTCAGTCAGAGAGAGAGAGTCAGTCAGTCAGAGAGAGAGAGAGTCAGTCAGTCAAAGAGAGAGAGAGAGTCAGTCAGAGAGAGAGTCAGTCAGTCAGTCAGTCAGAGAGAGAGAGTCAGTCAGTCAGAGAGAGAGAGAGTCAGTCAGTCAGTCAGTCAGAGAGAGAGAGAGTCAGTCAGAGAGAGTCAGTCAGTCAGAGAGAGAGAGAGTCAGTGAGAGAGAGAGAGAGAAAGAGAGAGAGAGAGTCAGTCAGAGAGAGAGAGAGAGTCAGTCAGTCAGAGAGAGAGAGAGAGTCAGTCAGTCAGAGAGAGAGAGAGAGTCAGTCAGTCAGAGAGAGAGAGAGTCAGTCAGTCAGACAGAGAGAGAGAGTCAGTCAGTCAGAGAGAGAGTCAGTCAGAGAGAGAGAGAGTCAGTCAGTCAGAGAGAGAGAGAGAGTCAGTCAGTCAGAGAGAGAGTCAGTCAGTCAGAGAGAGAGAGTCAGTCAGTCAGAGAGAGAGAGAGAGTCAGTCAGTCAGAGAGAGAGAGAGAGTCAGTCAGTCAGAGAGAGAGAGAGAGTCAGTCAGTCAGTCAGATAGAGAGAGTCAGTCAAAGAGAGAGAGTCAGTCAGAGAGAGAGAGTCAGTCAGAGAGCGTGTCAGTCAGTCAGTCAGAGAGAGAGAGTCAGTCAGTCAGTCAGAGAGAGAGAGAGTCAGTCTGTCAGAGAGAGAGTCAGTCAGTCAGAGAGAGAGTCAGTCAGTCAGAGAGAGAGTCAGTCAGTCAGAGAGAGAGAGAGTCAGTCAGTCAGAGAGAGAGTCAGTCAGTCAGAGAGAGAGAGTCAGTCAGTCAGAGAGAGAGTCAGTCAGAGAGAGAGAGAGTCAGTCAGAGAGAGAGACAGTCAGTCAGAGAGAGAGTCAGTCAGTCAGAGAGAGAGAGACAGTCAGTCAGAGAGAGAGAGACAGTCAGTCAGTTAGAGAGAGAGAGTCAGTCAGAGAGAGTCAGTCAGTCAGTCAGTCAGAGAGAGACAGTCAGTCAGTCAGAGAGAGAGAGAGTCAGTCAGAGAGAGTCAGTCAGTCAGAGAGAGACAGAGAGTCAGTCAGAGAGAGAGAGAGAGAGTCAGTCAGAGAGAGTCAGTCAGTCAGAGAGAGACAGAGAGTCAGTCAGAGAGAGAGAGAGAGAGGAGTCAGTCAGAGAGAGAGAGTCAGTCAGAGAGAGAGAGAGTCAGTCAGAGAGAGAGAGAGAGTCAGTCAGAGAGAGAGAGTCAGTCAGTCAGAGAGAGAGAGTCAGTCAGTCAGAGAGAGAGAGTCAGTCAGTCAGAGAGAGAGAGAGAGAGTCAGTCAGACAGAGAGAGAGAGAGAGTCAGTCAGTCAGTCAGATAGAGAGAGTCAGTCAGAGAGAGAGAGTCAGTCAGAGAGAGAGAGTCAGTCAGAGAGCGTGTCAGTCAGTCAGTCAGAGAGAGAGAGTCAGTCAGTCAGTCAGAGAGAGAGAGAGTCAGTCAGTCAGAGAGAGAGAGAGTCAGTCAGTCAGAGAGAGAGAGACAGTCAGTCAGAGAGAGAGAGTCAGTCAGTCAGAGAGAGAGAGTCAGTCAGTCAGAGAGAGAGAGTCAGTCAGAGAGAGAGAGAGTCAGTCAGTCAGAGAGAGAGTCAGTCAGAGAGAGAGAGAGTCAGTCAGTCAGAGAGAGAGAGTCAGTCAGAGAGAGAGAGAGTCAGTCAGTCAGAGAGAGAGTCAGTCAGAGAGAGAGAGAGTCAGTCAGTCAGAGAGAGAGTCAGTCAGTCAGAGAGAGAGTCAGTCAGTAAGTCAGAGAGAGTCAGTCAGAGAGAGAGAGAGAGTCAGTCAGAGAGAGAGAGAGAGTCAGTCAGTCAGAGAGAGAGAGAGTCAGTCAGTCAGAGAGAGAGAGAGTCAGTCAGTCAGAGAGAGAGAGTCAGTCAGTCAATCAGTCAGAGAGAGAGAGTCAGTCAGTCAATCAGTCAGAGAGAGTCAGTCAGTCAGAGAGAGAGAGAGTCAGTCGAGAGAGAGAGAGAGTCAGTCAGTCAGAGAGAGTCAGTCAGAGAGAGAGAGAGAGGCAGTCAGTCAGAGAGAGAGTCAGTCAGTCAGAGAGAGAGAGTCAGTCAGTCAGAGAGAGAGTCAGTCAGTCAGAGAGAGAGAGACAGTCAGTCAGAGAGAGAGAGACAGTCAGTCAGTTAGAGAGAGAGAGTCAGTCAGAGAGAGTCAGTCAGTCAGTCAGAGAGAGACAGTCAGTCAGTCAGAGAGAGAGTCAGTCAGTCAGAGAGAGAGTCAGTCAGTCAGAGAGAGAGTCAGTCAGTCAGTCAGAGAGAGTCAGTCAGAGAGAGAGAGAGAGTCAGTCAGAGAGAGAGAGAGAGTCAGTCAGTCAGAGAGAGAGAGAGTCAGTCAGTCAGAGAGAGAGAGAGTCAGTCAGTCAGAGAGAGAGTCAGTCAGAGAGGAGAGAGAGTCAGTCAGTCGAGAGAGAGAGTCAGTCAGTCGGGAGAGAGAGCAGCAGTCGGGGAGTCAGTCAGTCAGTCAGAGAGAGTCAGTCAGAGAGAGAGAGAGAGTCAGTCAGAGAGAGAGAGAGAGTCAGTCAGTCAGAGAGAGAGAGAGTCAGTCAGTCAGAGAGAGAGAGAGTCAGTCAGTCAGAGAGAGAGAGAGTCAGTCAGTCAATCAGTCAGAGAGAGAGAGTCAGTCAGTCAATCAGTCAGAGAGAGTCAGTCAGTCAGAGAGAGAGAGAGTCAGTCAGAGAGAGAGAGAGAGTCAGTCAGTCAGAGAGAGTCAGTCAGAGAGAGAGAGAGAGTCAGTCAGTCAGAGAGAGAGTCAGTCAGTCAGAGAGAGAGAGTCAGTCAGTCAGAGAGAGAGTCAGTCAGTCAGAGAGAGTGAGACAGTCAGTCAGAGAGAGAGAGACAGTCAGTCAGTTAGAGAGAGAGAGTCAGTCAGAGAGAGTCAGTCAGTCAGTCAGAGAGAGACAGTCAGTCAGTCAGAGAGAGAGTCAGTCAGTCAGAGAGAGAGTCAGTCAGTCAGAGAGAGAGTCAGTCAGTCAGTCAGAGAGAGTCAGTCAGAGAGAGAGAGAGTCAGTCAGAGAGAGAGAGAGAGAGTCAGTCAGTCAGAGAGAGAGAGAGTCAGTCAGTCAGAGAGAGAGAGAGTCAGTCAGTCAATCAGTCAGAGAGAGAGAGTCAGTCAGTCAATCAGTCAGAGAGAGTCAGTCAGTCAGAGAGAGAGAGAGTCAGTCAGAGAGAGAGAGAGAGTCAGTCAGTCAGAGAGAGAGAGTCAGTCAGAGAGAGAGAGAGAGTCAGTCAGTCAGAGAGAGAGAGTCAGTCAGAGAGAGAGAGAGAGTCAGTGAGTCAGAGAGAGTCAGTCAGTCAGACAGAGAGATTCAGTCAGTCAGAGAGAGTCAGTCAGTCAGAGAGAGAGAGAGAGTCAGTCAGAGAGAGAGAGTCAGTCAGTCAGAGAGAGAGAGAGTCAGTCAGTCAGAGAGAGAGAGTCAGTCAGAGAGAGAGAGAGTCAGTCAGTCAGAGAGAGAGAGTCAGTCAGAGAGAGAGAGAGAGTCAGTGAGTCAGAGAGAGTCAGTCAGTCAGACAGAGAGATTCAGTCAGTCAGAGAGAGTCAGTCAGTCAGAGAGAGAGAGAGAGTCAGTCAGAGAGAGAGAGTCAGTCAGTCAGAGAGAGAGAGAGTCAGTCAGTCAGAGAGAGAGAGAGTCAGTCAGTCAGAGAGAGAGAGAGTCAGTCAGTCAGTCAGAGAGAGAGTCAGTCAGAGAGAGTCAGTCAGAGAGAGAGAGAGTCAGTCAGTCAGAGAGAGAGAGAGTCAGTCAGTCAGTCAGAGAGAGAGAGATTCAGTCAGTCAGTCAGAGAGAGTCAGTCAGTCAGTGAGAGAGAGAGAGAGAGTCAGTCAGAGAGAGAGTCAGTCAGTCAGAGAGAGAGAGAGAGTCTGTCAGTCAAACAGAGAGAGAGTCAGTCAGAGAGAGTCAGTCAGTCAGAGAGAGAGAGACAGTCAGTCAGAGAGAGTCAGTCAGTCAGTCAGAGAGAGAGAGACAGTCAGAGAGAGAGAGAGAGAGACAGTCAGTCAGTCAGAGAGAGAGAGAGTCAGTCAGTCAGAGAGAGTCAGTCACTCAGAGAGAGACAGTCAGTCAGTCAGAGAGAGAGTCAGTCAGTCAGTAAGAGAGAGAGAGTCAGTGAGTCAGAGAGATTCAGTCAGTCAGAGAGAGAGAGTCAGTCAGAGAGAGTCAGTCAGTCAGAGAGAGAGAGCGAGTCAGTCAGAGAGAGAGAGAGTCAGTCAGTCAGAGAGAGAGAGAGTCAGTCAGTCAGAGAGAGAGAGAGTCAGTCAGTCAGAGAGAGAGAGTCATTCAGTCAGAGAGAGCGAGACAGTCAGTCAGAGAGAGCGAGACAGTCAGTCAGAGAGAGAGAGACAGTCAGTCAGAGAGAGAGAGACAGTCAGTCAGGGAGAGAGAGACAGTCAGTCAGAGAGAGACAGTCAGTCAGTCAGAGAGAGAGAGACAGTCAGAGAGAGAGAGAGACAGTCAGTCAGTCAGAGAGAGAGAGTCAGTCAGTCAGAGAGAGAGAGAGTCAGTCAGTCAGAGAGAGACAGAGAGAGAGTCAGTCAGAGAGAGACAGAGAGAGAGTCAGTCAGAGAGAGAGAGAGAGAGAGAGAGAGAGAGAGTCAGTCAGAGAGAGAGAGTCAGTCAGAGAGAGAGAGAGTCAGTCAGTCAGAGAGAGAGAGAGTCAGTCAGTCAGAGAGAGAGAGAGTCTGTCAATCAAACAGAGAGAGAGTCAGTCAGTCAGAGAGAGAGAGTCAGTCAGTCAGAGAGAGAGAGACAGTCAGTCAGTTAGAGAGAGAGAGAGTCAGTCAGTCAGAGAGAGAGAGAGAGTCAGTCAGAGAGAGTCAGTCAGTCAGTCAGAGAGAGACAGTCGGTCAGTCAGAGAGAGAGTCAGTCAGTCAGTCAGTCAGAGAGAGAGAGTCAGTCAGTCAGAGAGAGAGAGAGAGTCAGTCAGTCAGAGTCAGTCAGTCAGAGAGAGAGAGTCAGTCAGTCAGAGGGGAGAGAGAGAGTCAGTCAGTCAGAGGGAGAGAGAGAGAGTCAGTCAGTCAGTCAGAGTCAGTTAGTCAGTGAGAGAGAGAGAGTCAGTCAGTCAGAGGGAGAGAGAGAGAGTCAGTCAGTCAGTCAGAGTCAGTCAGTCAGAGAGAGAGAGAGTCTGTCAGTCAGACAGAGAGAGAGTCAGTCAGAGAGAGTCAGTCAGTCAGAGAGCGAGTCAGTCAGTCAGAGAGAGAGTCAGTCAGTCAGAGAGAGTGAGACAGTCAGTCAGAGAGAGAGAGACAGTCAGTCAGAGAGAGAGAGACAGTCAGTCAGAGAGAGAGACAGTCAGTCAGGGAGAGAGAGACAGTCAGTCAGAGAGAGACAGTCAGTCAGTCAGAGAGAGAGAGAGACAGTCAGTCAGTCAGAGAGAGAGAGAGTCAGTCAGTCAGAGAGAGAGAGAGTCAGTCAGTCAGAGAGAGAGAGAGAGAGAGTCAGTCAGTCAGTCAGTCAGAGAGCGGGAGAGTCAGTCAGTCAGAGAGAGAGAGAATCAGTCAGTCAGAGAGAGAGAGAGTCAGTCAGTCAGAGAGAGAGAGACAGTCAGTCAGTTAGAGAGAGACAGTCAGTCAGTTAGAGAGAGTCAGTCACTCAGAGAGAGAGAGTCAGTCAGAGAGAGAGAGAGAGTCAGTCAGAGAGACAGTCAGTCAGTCAGAGAGAGAGTCAGTCAGTCAGAGACAGAGAGAGTCAGTCAGTCAGTCAGAGAGAGAGAGTCAGTCAGTCAGAGAGAGAGAGACAGTCAGTCAGAGAGAGAGAGACAGTCAGTCAGAGAGAGAGACAGTCAGTCAGGGAGAGAGAGACAGTCAGTCAGAGAGAGACAGTCAGTCAGTCAGAGAGAGAGAGAGACAGTCAGTCAGTCAGAGAGAGAGAGAGTCAGTCAGTCAGAGAGAGAGAGAGTCAGTCAGTCAGAGAGAGAGAGAGAGAGAGTCAGTCAGTCAGTCAGTCAGAGAGCGGGAGAGTCAGTCAGTCAGAGAGAGAGAGAATCAGTCAGTCAGAGAGACAGAGTCAGTCAGTCAGAGTCAGTCAGTCAGAGAGAGAGAGAGTCAGTCAGTCAGAGAGAGAGAGTCAGTCAGAGAGAGTCAGTCAGTCAGTCAGAGAGAGACAGTCAGTCAGTCAGAGAGAGACAGTCAGTCAGTCAGAGAGAGAGTCAGTCAGTCAGAGAGAGAGAGTCAGTCAGTCAGAGTCAGTCAGTCAGAGAGAGAGAGAGTCAGTCAGAGAGAGAGAGAGAGTCAGTCAGAGAGACAGTCAGTCAGTATGAGAGAGAGAGTCAGTCAGAGAGACAGTCAGTCGGAGAGAGAGAGACAGTCAGTCAGAGAGAGAGAGAAAGTCAGTCAGAGAGAGAGAGTCAGTCAGTCAGAGAGAGAGAGAGTCAGTCAGTCAGAGAGAGAGAGAGTCAGTCAGTCAGAGAGAGAGAGAGTCAGTCAGTCAGAGAGAGAGAGAGTCTGTCAATCAAACAGAGAGAGAGTCAGTCAGTCAGAGAGAGAGAGTCAGTCAGTCAGAGAGAGAGAGACAGTCAGTCAGTTAGAGAGAGAGAGAGTCAGTCAGTCAGAGAGAGAGAGAGAGTCAGTCAGAGAGAGTCAGTCAGTCAGTCAGAGAGAGACAGTCGGTCAGTCAGAGAGAGAGTCAGTCAGTCAGTCAGTCAGAGAGAGAGAGTCAGTCAGTCAGAGAAAGAGAGAGAGTCAGTCAGTCAGAGTCAGTCAGTCAGAGAGAGAGAGTCAGTCAGTCAGAGGGAGAGAGAGAGTCAGTCAGTCAGAGGGAGAGAGAGAGAGTCAGTCAGTCAGTCAGAGTCAGTTAGTCAGTGAGAGAGAGAGAGTCAGTCAGTCAGAGGGAGAGAGAGACAGTCAGTCAGTCAGTCAGAGTCAGTCAGTCAGAGAGAGAGAGAGTCTGTCAGTCAGACAGAGAGAGAGTCAGTCAGAGAGAGTCAGTCAGTCAGAGAGCGAGTCAGTCAGTCAGAGAGAGAGTCAGTCAGTCAGAGAGAGTGAGACAGTCAGTCAGAGAGAGAGAGACAGTCAGTCAGAGAGAGAGAGACAGTCAGTCAGAGAGAGAGACAGTCAGTCAGGGAGAGAGAGACAGTCAGTCAGAGAGAGACAGTCAGTCAGTCAGAGAGAGAGAGAGACAGTCAGTCAGTCAGAGAGAGAGAGAGTCAGTCAGTCAGAGAGAGAGAGAGTCAGTCAGTCAGAGAGAGAGAGAGAGAGAGTCAGTCAGTCAGTCAGTCAGAGAGCGGGAGAGTCAGTCAGTCAGAGAGAGAGAGAATCAGTCAGTCAGAGAGAGAGAGAGTCAGTCAGTCAGAGAGAGAGAGACAGTCAGTCAGTTAGAGAGAGACAGTCAGTCAGTTAGAGAGAGTCAGTCACTCAGAGAGAGAGAGTCAGTCAGAGAGAGAGAGAGAGTCAGTCAGAGAGACAGTCAGTCAGTCAGAGAGAGAGTCAGTCAGTCAGAGACAGAGAGAGTCAGTCAGTCAGTCAGAGAGAGAGAGTCAGTCAGTCAGAGAGAGAGAGACAGTCAGTCAGAGAGAGAGAGACAGTCAGTCAGAGAGAGAGACAGTCAGTCAGGGAGAGAGAGACAGTCAGTCAGAGAGAGACAGTCAGTCAGTCAGAGAGAGAGAGAGACAGTCAGTCAGTCAGAGAGAGAGAGAGTCAGTCAGTCAGAGAGAGAGAGAGTCAGTCAGTCAGAGAGAGAGAGAGAGAGAGTCAGTCAGTCAGTCAGTCAGAGAGCGGGAGAGTCAGTCAGTCAGAGAGAGAGAGAATCAGTCAGTCAGAGAGAGAGAGTCAGTCAGTCAGAGTCAGTCAGTCAGATAGAGAGAGAGTCAGTCAGTCAGAGAGAGAGAGTCAGTCAGAGAGAGTCAGTCAGTCAGTCAGAGAGAGACAGTCAGTCAGTCAGAGAGAGACAGTCAGTCAGTCAGAGAGAGAGTCAGTCAGTCAGAGAGAGAGAGTCAGTCAGTCAGAGTCAGTCAGTCAGAGAGAGAGAGAGTCAGTCAGAGAGAGAGAGAGAGTCAGTCAGAGAGACAGTCAGTCAGTATGAGAGAGAGAGTCAGTCAGAGAGACAGTCAGTCAGAGAGAGAGAGACAGTCAGTCAGAGAGAGAGAGAAAGTCAGTCAGAGAGAGAGAGACGTCAGTCAGAGAGAGAGAGTCAGTCAGAGAGAGAGAGAGTCAGTCAGAGAGAGAGAGTCAGTCAGAGAGAGTCAGTCAGTCAGAGAGAGAGAGACAGTCAGTCAGAGAGAGAGAGAAAGTCAGTCAGAGAGAGAGAGACGTCAGTCAGAGAGAGAGAGTCAGTCAGAGAGAGAGAGAGTCAGTCAGAGAGAGAGAGTCAGTCAGAGAGAGTCAGTCAGTCAGAGAGAGAGAGAGAGTCAGTCAGTCAGAGTCAGTCAGTCAGAGAGAGAGAGAGTCAGTCAGTCAGAGAGAGAGAGTCAGTCAGAGAGAGTCAGCCAGTCAGTCAGAGAGAGACAGTCAGTCAGTCAGAGAGAGAGTCAGTCAGTCAGAGAGAGAGAGAGTCAGTCAGTCAGAGAGAGAGAGAGAGTCAGTCAGTCAGAGAGAGAGAGAGTCAGTCAGTCAGAGAGAGAGAGAGTCAGTCAGTCAATCAGTCAGAGAGAGAGAGTCAGTCAGTCAGAGAGAGTCAGTGAGTCAGAGAGAGAGAGAGTCAGTCAGAGAGAGAGTCAGTCAGTCAGAGAGTGAGAGTCAGTCAGTCAGAGAGAGAGAGTCAGTCAGTCAGAGAGAGAGAGTCAGTCAGTCAGAGGGAGAGAGAGGGGGTCAGTCAGTCAGTCAGAGTCAGTCAGTCATTGAGAGAGAGAGAGTCAGTCAGAGAGAGAGAGAGTCAGTCAGTCAGAGAGAGAGAGAGTCTGTCAGTCAGACACAGAGAGAGTCAGTCAGAGAGAGTCAGTCAGTCAGAGAGCGAGTCAGTCAGTCAGAGAGAGAGTCAGTCAGTCAGAGAGAGTGAGACAGTCAGTCAGAGAGAGAGAGACAGTCAGTCAGAGAGAGAGAGACAGTCAGTCAGAGAGAGAGACAGTCAGTCAGGGAGAGAGAGACAGTCAGTCAGAGAGAGACAGTCAGTCAGTCAGAGAGAGAGAGAGACAGTCAGTCAGTCAGAGAGAGAGAGAGTCAGTCAGTCAGAGAGAGAGAGAGTCAGTCAGTCAGAGAGAGAGAGAGAGAGAGAGTCAGTCAGTCAGTCAGTCAGAGAGCGGGAGAGTCAGTCAGTCAGAGAGAGAGAGTCAGTCAGTCAGAGAGAGAATCAGTCAGTCAGAGAGAGAGAGAGTCAGTCAGTCAGAGAGAGAGAGACAGTCAGTCAGTTAGAGAGAGACAGTCAGTCAGTTAGAGAGAGAGAGAGAGTCAGTCACTCAGAGAGAGAGAGAGAGTCAGTCAGAGAGAGAGAGAGAGTCAGTCAGAGAGACAGTCAGTCAGTCAGAGAGAGAGTCAGTCAGTCAGAGACAGAGAGAGTCAGTCAGTCAGTCAGAGAGAGAGAGAGTCAGTCAGTCAGAGAGAGTCAGTCAGTCAGTGAGAGAGAGAGAGAGAGTCAGTCAGAGAGAGTCAGTCAGAGAGAGAGAGACAGTCAGTCAGAGAGAGAGACAGTCAGTCAGAGAGAGAGACAGTCAGTCAGAGAGAGAGAGTCAGTCAGAGAGAGAGAGAGTCAGTCAGAGAGAGAGAGAGAGTCAGTCAGAGAGAGAGAGTCAGTCAGAGAGAGTCAGTCAGTCAGAGAGAGAGAGACAGTCAGTCAGAGAGAGAGACAGTCAGTCAGAGAGAGAGAGTCAGTCAGAGAGAGAGAGAGTCAGTCAGAGAGTGTCAGTCAGTCAGAGAGAGAGAGAGAGTCAGTCAGAGAGAGAGAGAGAGTCAGTCAGAGAGACAGTCAGTCAGTCAGAGAGAGAGAGTCAGTCAGTCAGAGTCAGTCAGTCAGAGAGAGAGAGAGTCAGTCAGTCAGAGAGAGAGAGTCAGTCAGAGAGAGTCAGTCAGTCAGTCAGAGAGAGACAGTCAGTCAGTCAGTCAGAGAGAGAGTCAGTCAGTCAGAGAGAGAGTCAGTCAGTCAGAGAGAGAGAGTCAGTCAGTCAGTCAGTCAGAGAGAGAGAGTCACTCAGTCAGTCAGAGAGAGAGAGTCAGTCAGTCAGAGTCAGTCAGTCAGAGAGTGAGAGAGATTCAGTCAGAGAGAGAGAGAGAGTCAGTCAGAGAGACAGTCAGTCAGTCAGAGAGAGAGAGTCAGTCAGAGAGTCAGTCAGTCAGATAGAGAGAGTCAGTCAGTCAGAGAGAGTGAGACAGTCAGTCAGAGAGAGAGAGACAGTCAGTCAGAGAGAGAGAGACGTCAGTCAGAGAGAGAGAGTCAGTCAGAGAGAGAGAGAGTCAGTCAGAGAGAGAAAGTCAGTCAGAGAGAGTCAGTCAGTCAGAGAGAGAGAGAGAGTCAGTCAGAGAGACAGTCAGTCAGTCAGAGAGAGAGAGTCAGTCAGTCAGAGTCAGTCAGTCAGAGAGAGAGAGAGTCAGTCAGTCAGAGAGAGAGAGTCAGTCAGAGAGAGTCAGTCAGTCAGTACGAGAGAGACAGTCAGTCAGTCAGAGGGAGAGTCAGTCAGTCAGAGAGAGAGAGAGTCAGTCAGTCAGTCAGTCAGAGAGAGAGAGTCACTCAGTCAGTCAGAGAGAGAGAGTCAGTCAGTCAGAGTCAGTCAGTCAGAGAGAGAGAGAGTCAGTCAGTCAGAGAGAGAGAGAGAGTCAGTCAGTCAGAGAGAGAGAGAGTCAGTCAGTCAGAGAGAGAGAGAGTCAGTCAGTCAATCAGTCAGAGAGAGAGAGTCAGTCAGTCAGAGAGAGTCAGTGAGTCAGAGAGAGAGAGAGTCAGTCAGAGAGAGAGTCAGTCAGTCAGAGAGTGAGAGTCAGTCAGTCAGAGAGAGAGAGTCAGTCAGTCAGAGAGAGAGAGTCAGTCAGTCAGAGGGAGAGAGAGGGGGTCAGTCAGTCAGTCAGAGTCAGTCAGTCAGTGAGAGAGAGAGAGTCAGTCAGAGAGAGAGAGAGTCAGTCAGTCAGAGAGAGAGAGAGTCTGTCAGTCAGACAGAGAGAGAGTCAGTCAGAGAGAGTCAGTCAGTCAGAGAGCGAGTCAGTCAGTCAGAGAGTGAGAGAGAGTCAGTCAGAGAGAGAGAGAGAGTCAGTCAGAGAGACAGTCAGTCAGTCAGAGAGAGAGAGTCAGTCAGAGAGTCAGTCAGTCAGATAGAGAGAGTCAGTCAGTCAGAGAGAGTGAGACAGTCAGTCAGAGAGAGAGAGACAGTCAGTCAGAGAGAGAGAGACGTCAGTCAGAGAGAGAGAGTCAGTCAGAGAGAGAGAGAGTCAGTCAGAGAGAGAAAGTCAGTCAGAGAGAGTCAGTCAGTCAGAGAGAGAGAGAGAGTCAGTCAGAGAGACAGTCAGTCAGTCAGAGAGAGAGAGTCAGTCAGTCAGAGTCAGTCAGTCAGAGAGAGAGAGAGTCAGTCAGTCAGAGAGAGAGAGTCAGTCAGAGAGAGTCAGTCAGTCAGTACGAGAGAGACAGTCAGTCAGTCAGAGGGAGAGTCAGTCAGTCAGAGAGAGAGAGAGTCAGTCAGTCAGTCAGTCAGAGAGAGAGAGTCACTCAGTCAGTCAGAGAGAGAGAGTCAGTCAGTCAGAGTCAGTCAGTCAGAGAGAGAGAGAGTCAGTCAGTCAGAGAGAGAGAGAGAGTCAGTCAGTCAGAGAGAGAGAGAGTCAGTCAGTCAGAGAGAGAGAGAGTCAGTCAGTCAATCAGTCAGAGAGAGAGAGTCAGTCAGTCAGAGAGAGTCAGTGAGTCAGAGAGAGAGAGAGTCAGTCAGAGAGAGAGTCAGTCAGTCAGAGAGTGAGAGTCAGTCAGTCAGAGAGAGAGAGAGTCAGTCAGTCAGAGAGAGTCAGTCAGTCAGAGGGAGAGAGAGGGGGTCAGTCAGTCAGTCAGAGTCAGTCAGTCAGTGAGAGAGAGAGAGTCAGTCAGAGAGAGAGAGAGTCAGTCAGTCAGAGAGAGAGAGAGTCTGTCAGTCAGACAGAGAGAGAGTCAGTCAGAGAGAGTCAGTCAGTCAGAGAGCGAGTCAGTCAGTCAGAGAGAGAGTCAGTCAGTCAGAGAGAGTGAGACAGTCAGTCAGAGAGAGAGAGACAGTCAGTCAGGGAGAGAGAGACCCTCAGTCAGAGAGAGACAGTCAGTCAGTCAGAGAGAGAGAGAGACAGTCAGTCAGTCAGAGAGAGAGAGAGTCAGTCAGTCAGAGAGAGAGAGAGTCAGTCAGTCGAGAGAGAGAGAGTCAGTCAGTCAGTCAGTCAGAGAGCGGGAGAGTCAGTCAGAGAGAGAGAGTCAGTCAGTCAGAGAGAGAGAGAGAGTCAGTCAGAGAGAGAGAGTCAGTCAGTCAGAGAGAGAGAGAATCAGTCAGTCAGAGACAGAGAGAGTCAGTCAGTCAGTCAGAGAGAGAGAGAGAGTCAGTCAGTCAGAGAGAGTCAGTCAGTCAGTGAGAGAGAGAGAGAGAGTCAGTCAGAGAGAGTCAGTCAGAGAGAGAGAGACAGTCAGTCAGAGAGAGAGACAGTCAGTCAGAGAGACAGTCAGTCAGAGAGAGAGAGAGTCAGTCAGAGAGAGAGAGAGAGTCAGTCAGAGAGAGAGAGAGAGTCAGTCAGAGAGAGTCAGTCAGTCAGAGAGAGAGAGAGAGAGTCAGTCAGAGAGAGAGAGAGAGTCAGTCAGAGAGAGAGAGAGTCAGTCAGAGAGAGAGAGAGTCAGTCAGAGAGTCAGTCAGTCAGATAGAGAGAGACAGTCAGTCAGAGAGAGAGAGACGTCAGTCAGAGAGAGAGAGTCAGTCAGAGAGAGAGAGAGTCAGTCAGAGAGTCAGTCAGTCAGATAGAGAGAGACAGTCAGTCAGAGAGAGAGAGACGTCAGTCAGAGAGAGAGAGTCAGTCAGAGAGAGAGAGAGTCAGTCAGAGAGAGAGAGTCAGTCAGAGAGAGTCAGTCAGTCAGAGAGAGAGAGAGAGTCAGTCAGAGAGAGAGAGAGTCAGTCAGATAGAGAGAGAGTCAGTCAGAGAGAGAGAGAGTCAGTCAGAGAGAGAGTCAGTCAGAGAGAGAGAGTCAGTCAGAGAGAGAGAGAGTCAGTCAGAGAGAGAGAGTCAGTCAGAGAGAGTCAGTCAGTCAGAGAGAGAGAGAGACTCAGTCATAGAGAGAGAGAGTCAGTCAGAGAGAGAGAGAGTCAGTCAGAGAGTCAGTCAGTCAGAGAGAGACAGTCAGTCAGTCAGAGAGAGTGAGACAGTCAGTCAGAGAGAGAGAGACAGTCAGTCAGAGAGAGAGAGACAGTCAGTCAGAGAGAGAGAGTCAGTCAGAGAGAGAGAGAGTCAGTCAGAGAGAGAGAGTCAGTCAGAGAGAGTCAGTCAGTCAGAGAGAGAGAGAGAGACAGTCAGAGAGAGAGAGAGAGTCAGTCAGAGAGACAGTCAGTCAGTCAGAGAGAGAGTCAGTCAGTCAGAGAGAGAGAGAGTCTGTCAGTCAGACAGAGAGAGAGTCAGTCAGAGAGTCAGTCAGTCAGAGAGAGAGAGTCAGTCAGTCAGAGAGAGTGAGACAGTCAGTCAGAGAGAGAGAGACAGTCAGTCAGAGAGAGAGAGACAGTCAGTCAGAGAGAGAGACAGTCAGTCAGAGAGAGAGAGTCAGTCAGAGAGAGAGAGAGAGAGACAGTCAGTCAGTCAGAGAGAGAGAGAGTCAGTCAGTCAGAGAGAGAGAGAGTCAGTCAGTCAGAGAGAGAGAGTCAGTCAGTCAGTCAGTCAGAGAGAGAGAGTCACTCAGTCAGTCAGAGAGAGAGAGTCAGTCAGTCAGAGTCAGTCAGTCAGAGAGTGAGAGAGATTCAGTCAGAGAGAGAGAGAGAGTCAGTCAGAGAGACAGTCAGTCAGTCAGAGAGAGAGGTTCCGGAATTCCAAATTGAGCAGCAGCTGCTGAAAAATGAGCTCCTACAAATATTGAAATTTACATGGTTTTTAGAGTGAAGTACATCGAGAAAAAAGCAAAAGAAAACTGCAAGACTGAATAGGAGACAAAACAAGCAACAAACAAAGAAGATAGGCTTTTGAAAAAGTAACTATTTTTCATAAAATTGTAGTTATCTTAGCTAGCTGAATTGTTTACCAGTTGCTAAGCAGTTGCTAGGGACTCTCCTGGAAGAAGCTAGCTAGCTAACGAAGAATAACAAAGAATATCTAGTTAACAGAAGAAAAGAAAGAGAAAATCAGGACAGAAGAAAAAAGGATATCAAAGTGAAACAGTTCTCTAAAGACACAAGAGACAATAATACAAGAAACAACGCTTCTATTGCAACATTGTAGCCAACATTACCAGCGTTGCTATGGAAATTGTTTACCCACCAGACATCCAAACAGAGAAAGCTAAGAAAAGTTTCAAAGGTTTGTTGATGAGACAGAACCATGAATGCCTGTTTGCAGATCTTACCAGTTGCAAAACAAGAGCAAATTTAATTTTTAATACCAAACGAGGGCACATATGGAAAAGGATTATTTGCAACCATTTCCCTTTCTCAAAAAAGAGAGGCATCAGCCAAGGATGTCAGATCAGCATTTTTGAAGAAGCTGACCAGAGCAACATGTATCAAACAGTGAACTTATATAATAATGGAACTGTATTGATACAAGGCAATGATTCAAGCCTCCAGGCCTTTGAGAATAGGTTTGCTACCCTAAAAGCAGAAGCTGAAATCATCTCAGAAACTGAGGAAAAAGTCAAGGAGGGAGATGGAGAAAAGCAGGCCCCAACGGTCTCTGTGACCCAGCAAGAAGCCCTCAGTGTCCCTCTACCTACCTCACCTGCAGCAGACAGAGCCAAGGACTTGCCTACAACACCAAGAACTCCTGCTATGCAACGTTTCCACAACACCCTCTCTCTAGTCGAAGCAGAGGTCATAGAACTCAGAGAGAACAAGCTTCAAGAGGAGGACACTGTCCAAAAACTAAAAGAAGAGATGAAACAGTTCAGGGAGGAGAGCAGAGCATCTATTGCTAAATTAGAAAGCAGAATGGACAAACTGAGTCAGACAAATGATGACCTCAGAGACCACCTGAGCACAACAAGAAAGGAGCTAGAACAAAGAGAGAGGTACATTGACACCCTCAACCACCAGCTAGTCATTATGTCCTCTGCATCTAGAGAACATGTCGACCAGCTTGGCATAACACAAGCAGAACCTGAGATCAGCATGGCCTCCACCACACAGCCTGATGACACTGCACCAGCCTACCAGTCTGCTCCAGCCCAGATCAGCCAACCAGCGTCCCAGTCTGCTCCAGCCCATGTCAGCCTACCTGCTTCCCAGTCTGCTCCAGCACAATGTGCTCCAGCCCAGGTCAACCTACCAGCCTCCCAGTCTGCTCCAGCCCAGGTCAACCTACCAGCCACCCAGTCTGCTCCAGCCCAGGTCAACCTACCAGTCTCCCAGTCTGCTCCACCCAGACAATCACCCACAACTGCAATCCTTATTGATTCAAATGGGAAGTTCTTAGTCCAGGAAAGATTATTCCCTAGACACCAGGTGTATAAGTTCTGGTGTCCTACAACTGACAGTGCAATGCAGCTACTCAGTCAGACCAGGATTGACACCCCCGACAACATCATCATCCACACTGGCACAAACGACCTTCATGCCAAAGGTGAAAATGTATCTGGGGCAGTGAGAAGAGTGGCAGAACGGGCACAGGCTCGGTTCCCAACAACCAATATAGTTGTGTCCACCCTCCTACCAAGAAAAGACTTCCCAGGACAGTTGATCAACAAAATAAATCAACAGATCACTGTGGACTGTGCCTCACTGCTCAACGTCAGAACGGCTCACCACCCCACTCTGACATGTCAACACTTATATGATAATGTACATCTTGATCAGGACAGTATCAAAACCTTTGCCAAGGACCTAAAAGATGCAACACTTGGCAGGGACCCACACACCCATCACCCCAGCAACAGAGGTCCCCCGCCTCACCTTCTGAAACAACAGTACCTCCACTATCCCCAGGAGAAAAGAGCCAGACACGGCTTATTACAGCACAGCTCTACTAGACCAGGCCCATCACAACACAGATTTACCAGACCAGACCCGCCTCAGGACAGCACGACTATACCCGTCCCATCACAACACAGCTATACTATACCCGTCCCATCACAACACAGCTATACTAGACCAGGCCCATCACAACACAGCTCTACAAGACCAGGCCCATCACAACACAGCTCTACTAGACCAGGCCCATCACAACACAGCTCTACTAGACCTGGCCCATCACAACACAGCTCTACTAGACCTGGCCCATCACAACACAGCTCTACTAGACCCGGCCCATCACAACACAGCTCTACTAGACCCGGCCCATCACAACACAGCTCTACTAGACCCGGCCCATCACAACACAGCTCTACTAGACCAGGCCCATCACAACACAGCTCTACTAGACCAGGCCCATCACAACACAGCTCTACTGGACCTGGCCCATCACAACACAGCTCTACTGGACCTGGCCCATCACAACACAGCTCTACTAGACCTGGCCCATCACAACACGGCTCTACTGGACCTGGCCCATCACAACACGGCTCTACTGGACCTGGCCCATCACAACACAGCTCTACTGGACCTGGCCCATCACAACACAGCTCTACTAGACCCGGCCCATCACAACACAGCTCTACTAGACCAGGCCCATCACAACACAGCTCTACTGGACCTGGCCCATCACAACACAGCTCTACTGGACCTGGCCCATCACAACACAGCTCTACTAGACCTGGCCCATCACAACACAGCTCTACTGGACCTGGCCCATCACAACACAGCTCTGATCACTACTCCAGTGTCGGACAGAACACTGTCCTTCAGAGAAGTACACCACATGATGCAGTCCACACCATGTATCATTCAGATCATCAGCCTACATATGCTGAGGTAACCTCTGGCAAAAGACACCTAGAACAATCAGAGATAGGAGAGGTGCGCCAACTACTGCAACTAATATGCAGACTACTGAGCTAGACAGACTCTTTAATTCACACACACACACACACACACACACACACACACACACACACACACACACACACACACACACACACACACACACACACACACACACACACACACACACACACACAGGGTTGCAGATTGCATTGTACTTATTTTTCATGCAATCTTATTCCATTCTTATTCATTTGTTTACAACTATTCTTAATTTTATTGGCACCGGTATTATAGTAATGTATGTATGTATGTATGTATGTATGTATGTATGTATGTATGTATGTATGTATGTATGTATGTATGTATGTATGTATGTATGTATGTATGTATGTATGTATGTATGTATATTATTATTATTTTGTTTTTTTTCAATGTACTTTACTCAAACCAGTGAATATCACTTATTATAAATGAGATCATTAACAATCAGCTCTTGGAATATCCAGGGACTATACTCTTCACATTTTGGTTATAAAACAACAAATCCAGAATTGATTAAAAACATCAAGGGACAGGACATCATAATCCTACTGGAAACATGGTGTCGTGGAGACATAGATACTCAGTGTCCCTCAGGCTATAGAGAAAGTTTACTACCATCAATCAAACATAAAAATGTTAAACGGGGCCGAGACTCAGGTGGAATCATCATTTGGCATAAGCAGGACTTAGCACTGAATGAAATGAAAAAAGGTACCAGTCACATTTGGCTAAAACTTAACAAAGGTACAATCTACTGTGACAATGATGTCTACATATGTGCAGCTTATGCTCCTCCTTCAGATTCACCATATTATGATGATCAGTTTTTCGACAATCTCCACACAGAAATCATTACATTTCAGGCAGAGGGTAAAGTGCTTCTTTGTGGAGATTTCAATGCAAGAACAGGTTCTGAGCCTGACTACACTGATGAGGGAGGTAACCACCACATATTTGGACACCCCTCCTTGTACAGTAACCCTATTATAAATAATAGAAACAGTCCTGACCAAATACTGAACAAAAATGGGAAGGAGTTAGTGCATCTCTGTCGAGCCTTAGGCCTGTACATGCTTAATGGTAGAATCAGAGGGGACTCTTTAGGTCGGTTTACTTACTGCTCAGCTCTTGGGACAAGTGTAGTCGATTATGCCATCACTGACATCGACCCCTCCTCCATTAGTGCATTCACTGTCAGACCACAGACACCATTGTCAGATCACAGTCAGATCAACGTGTTTCTGAAGAAATTAACCGGCAATACTCATTCAAAAAAACAGCCCAATAAACTCTACAACATAAACCAATCGTACAGATGGGCTCCAAACAGTGCAGAGAGATTCATTGAAACGTTGAACTCAAATGAAATGATGAACTCTATACAGTTTTTCAATAACTCACAATACCAAAACAATAAAGATGGTGTCAATTCGGCTACTCAAAACATCAACTGCATATTCCAAAAAGCAGCATCGAAAGCAAATTTGAGAAAACCAAAGAAATGCAACCTCAGAAACAAAAAACAAAATGTTTCTGATAAATGGTTTGATAATGAATGTAAAACAATCAGAAAACACCTAAGACAAATGTCAAATGAAAAACATAAGCAGCAAAACAACCCAGAGCTACGATATGAATATTTTGAAACTCTGAAACAGTATAAACAAACACTGAAACGCAAGAAATTGAATTATACCAACAAGACACTTGATGAAATTGAAAACGCAATTGACCAAAATCAGTTCTGGGACATGTGGAACAATTTAAGCACAACAAAGCCACAGGAATTAGCCATACAAGATGTAGGAATTTGGAAAACGTATTTTGATAATCTATACAAAAACATCCCACAAAAAGACTTACAACAGAACCAATTAGAAATTAAAGAAAAATTGAACATCCTTGAATCAGTCATTAAAAACAACCAAAATCCATTAGATTACCCAATAAGCCAACAAGAACTAAATGAAAAGCTCAAATCTATTAAATCAAAGAAGGCTTGTGGTCTAGACAACATCAGAAATGAAATGCTGAAAAACAGCACACCTGAGTTGCAAAATGCTGTGCTTAAATTGTTCAACATGGTTTTAACTTCTGGCTGCTTCCCTGATGTCTGGAACCAGGGGCTCATCTCCCCTATCTACAAAAGTGGAGACAAATCAGACCCAAATAATTACAGGGGAATTTGCGTAAACAGTAACTTGGGAAAGGTTTTCTGTAGCATTTTGAATTCAAGAATTCAAACCTTTCTTCAAGAAAACAATGTAATAAGTAAATGTCAAATTGGCTTTCTCCCTAACCATCGCACTACTGACCATATATACACCTTACACACACTAATTAATAAACACGTCCACCAAAAAAAAGAGGGCAAAATCTTTGCTTGCTTTATTGACTTTAAAAAAGCATTTGATTCTATTTGGCATGAAGGGCTATTCTACAAAATTCTCCAAAGTGGGCTTGGTGGTAAGGTGTATGACTTAATAAAATGTATGTACACAGAAAATAAATGTGCAATAAAAATCAAAAACCAAAGAACAGAATTATTTTCACAATGTCGAGGTGTGAGACAAGGCTGCAGTTTGAGTCCAAACCTTTTCAACATTTATATCAATGAATTAGCAGACATGTTGGACCATTCTCCAGCCCCAGGACTAACACTATTTGACAAAGAGGTGAAATACCTGCTATATGCTGATGACTTGGTAGTTCTATCACCAACCAAAGAAGGTCTTCAACAAAACATTAATATTCTAGAGCAATATTGCCATAATTGGGCCCTGGCAGTAAATTTCCAAAAAACGAAAATCATGATTTTCCAAAAGAAAACCAGATGTCAGAAACACAAATATAAATTCACCCTGAACAACACCATCATTGAACACACTAAAAATTACACCTACCTTGGTCTGACCATATCTGCATCGGGAAACTTTAATATGGCAGTGAATGCACTCAAAGAAAAAGCCCGCAGAACATTGTATGCAATAAAAATGAAATTATTCAAAATCAACATCCCAATTAGAATTTGGACCAAAATATTTGACAGTGTAATCCTACCAATAGCTCTTTACGGAAGTGAGGTTTGGGGGCCACTCAATAAACTGGACTTTAAAATGTGGGACAAACATCCAATTGAAGCCCTACATGCAGAATTCTGTCGGAAAATCCTACAAGTCCAGAGAAATACACCAACTAATGCATGTAGGGCAGAATTGGGCCGCTTTCCAGTAATAATGAAAATACAGAAAAGATCATTAAAATTTTGGCTACATCTAAATTCAAGTCCAAATTCAAGTCTGCAATTTAAAGCACTCCAAACCCAAGAGCTGAGCCCAGAAACGAGCCCTCTCAGTCAGCTGGTGTTGGACCTCACCAACCAAGCTGACACCAGCACTGCTTCAAAAGAAAGAATTCAAATAAACAAAATCATGAACCAATCAAAGGACTCATATTTACAACATTGGAAAAACGAAACAAAATCCCAAAGCCGACTAAATTGCTACCTGACCCTAAACAGAGAATATGAATTGGCTGATTATCTCTACTCTGTCAGAGATACAAAGCAGAGACAGATCCTTACCAAGTACAGGCTGAGTGACCATCAATTGGCAATAGAAACCGGCAGACATAAAAAGACATGGCTACCCAAAGAGGAGCGTGTATGTGGTCACTGCACGACAGGGGAGGTAGAGACAGAGATGCACTTTCTCCTTTACTGTGATAAATATTCCTCACAAAGAGATTCCTTATTTACAGAAATGACTACATTTATTCCAAATTTGAACTTATTAAACCCAGAGGAAAAACTAAAAATACTCATGGGCGAAGGAGCAATGGCTCCTCTTGCAGCCAAATATGTATTTGCCTGCCATAGCCTGAGGGACACTGAATAATAACATCTGCATAGTAAGCAGTAACTTACTTATTATTACTATTACTGTTATTGTTATTTCTATTATTATTATTGTTGTTTATCATTCCAAATAGTAGTGGTATGGGTAGTAATGGTAATGATAACAGTTTAGTGATGGTGGTGGTAGTGGTAATGATGATAGTAGTTTTAGTACTGATGTAATGGTGAAGATAACCGTTATTTAGTTATAAGTTGGTTATAGATTCATTTTCCATATTTAGATTTTTATACTTATTGCATTCTACTATTTTACTATTATTTTATTGTTATTATTTTTTAATTTTGTATTATTATTTACTGCCATTTTATATTATTATTTGTTATTGTATTACAATGTATATTGTATACATTGTTGCTTTGGCAATATTAACACAATGTTTTTCATGCCAATAAAGCAGCTTGAATTTGAATTTGAATTTGAATTTGAGAGAGAGAGAGATTCAGTCAGAGAGAGAGAGTCAGTCAGAGAGAGTCAGTCAGTCAGAGAGAGAGAGTCAGTCAGAGAGAGAGAGAGAGTCAGTCAGAGAGACAGTCAGTCAGTCAGAGAGAGAGAGTCAGTCAGAGAGAGAGAGAGTCAGTCAGAGAGAGAGAGAGAGTCAGTCAGAGAGAGAGAGAGAGTCAGTCAGAGAGAGTCAGTCAGTCAGAGAGAGAGAGAGTCTGTCAGTCAGACAGAGAGAGAGTCAGTCAGAGAGGCAGTCAGTCAGAGAGAGAGAGTCAGTCAGTCAGAGAGAGTGAGACAGTCAGTCAGAGAGAGAGAGACAGTCAGTCAGATAGAGAGACAGTCAGTCAGAGAGAGAGACAGTCAGTCAGAGAGAGAGAGAGTCAGTCAGAGAGAGAGAGTCAGTCAGAGAGAGTCAGTCAGTCAGAGAGAGTCAGTCAGTCAGAGAGAGTCAGTCAGTCAGTCAGAGAGAGTCAGTCAGTCAGAGAGAGCCAGTCAGTTAGAGAGAGAGAGAGTCAGTCAGTCAGAGAGAGAGAGTCAGAGAGAGAGAGTCAGTCAGTCAGAGAGAGAGAATCAGTCAGTCAGAGAGAATCAGTCAGTCAGAAAGAGAGTCAGTCAGTCAGAGAGAGAGTCAGTCAGAGAGAGAGAGAGTCAGTCAGTCAGAGAGAGTCAGTCAGTCAGAGAGAGAGAGAGTCAGTCAGTCAGAGAGAGAGAGTCAGTCAGAGAGAGAGAGAGTCAGTCAGAGAGAGAGAGAGAGTCAGTCAGAGAGAGAGAGAGAGTCAGTCAGAGAGAGAGAGAGAGTCAGTCAGTCAGAGAGTCAGTCAGTCAGAGAGAGAGAGAGTCTGTCAGTCAGACAGAGAGAGAGTGAGTCAGAGAGGCAGTCAGTCAGAGAGAGAGAGTCAGTCAGTCAGAGAGAGTGAGACAGTCAGTCAGAGAGAGAGAGACAGTCAGTCAGAGAGAGAGACAGTCAGTCAGAGAGAGAGAGAGTCAGTCAGTCAGAGAGAGAGTCAGAGAGAGAGAGTCAGTCAGTCAGAGAGAGAGAATCAGTCAGTCAGAGAGAATCAGTCAGTCAGAGAGAGAGTCAGTCAGTCAGAGAGAGAGTCAGTCAGAGAGAGGGAGAGTCAGTCAGTCAGAGAGAGTCAGTCAGTCAGAGAGAGAGAGAGTCAGTCAGTCAGAGAGAGAGTCAGTCAGTCAGAGAGAGAGTCAGTCAGAGAGTCAGTCAGTCAGAGAGAGAGAGTCAGTCAGTCAGAGAGAGTGAGACAGTCAGTCAGAGAGAGAGACAGTCAGTCAGAGAGAGAGAGACAGTCAGTCAGAGAGAGAGACAGTCAGTCAGAGAGAGAGAGTCAGTCAGAGAGAGAGAGTCAGTCAGAGAGAGAGAGAGTCAGTCAGAGAGAGAGAGTCAGTCAGAGAGTGTCAGTAAGTCAGTCAGAGAGAGAGAGAGAGTCAGTCAGAGAGAGAGAGAGAGTCAGTCAGAGAGACAGTCAGTCAGAGAGAGAGTCAGTCAGTCAGAGAGAGAGAGAGAGTCAGTCAGTCAGTCAGAGAGAGAGAGAGTCAGTCAGTCAGTCAGAGAGAGAGAGTCAGTCAGTCAGAGAGAGTCAGTCAGTCAGTGAGAGAGAGAGAGTCAGTCAGTCAGAGAGAGAGAGAGTCTGTCAGTCAGACAGAGAGAGAGTCAGTCAGAGAGGCAGTCAGTCAGAGAGAGAGAGTCAGTCAGTCAGAGAGAGTGAGACAGTCAGTCAGAGAGAGAGAGACAGTCAGTCAGAGAGAGAGAGACAGTCAGTCAGAGAGAGAGACAGTCAGTCAGAGAGAGAGAGTCAGTCAGAGAGAGAGAGAGTGAATCAGAGAGTCAGTCAGTCAGAGAGAGCCAGTCAGTTAGAGAGAGAGAGAGTCAGTCAGTCAGAGAGAGAGAGTCAGAGAGAGAGAGTCAGTCAGTCAGAGAGAGAGAATCAGTCAGTCAGAGAGAATCAGTCAGTCAGAAAGAGAGTCAGTCAGTCAGAGAGAGAGTCAGTCAGAGAGAGAGAGAGTCAGTCAGTCAGAGAGAGTCAGTCAGTCAGAGAGAGAGAGAGTCAGTCAGTCAGAGAGAGAGAGTCAGTCAGAGAGAGAGAGAGTCAGTCAGAGAGAGAGAGAGAGTCAGTCAGAGAGAGAGAGAGAGTCAGTCAGAGAGAGAGAGAGAGTCAGTCAGAGAGAGTCAGTCAGTCAGAGAGAGAGAGAGTCTGTCAGTCAGACAGAGAGAGAGTCAGTCAGAGAGGCAGTCAGTCAGAGAGAGAGAGTCAGTCAGTCAGAGAGAATCAGTCAGTCAGAGAGAGAGTCAGTCAGTCAGAGAGAGAGTCAGTCAGAGAGAGGGAGAGTCAGTCAGTCAGAGAGAGTCAGTCAGTCAGAGAGAGAGAGAGTCAGTCAGTCAGAGAGAGAGTCAGTCAGTCAGAGAGAGAGTCAGTCAGAGAGTCAGTCAGTCAGAGAGAGAGAGTCAGTCAGTCAGAGAGAGTGAGACAGTCAGTCAGAGAGAGAGACAGTCAGTCAGAGAGAGAGAGACAGTCAGTCAGAGAGAGAGACAGTCAGTCAGAGAGAGAGAGTCAGTCAGAGAGAGAGAGTCAGTCAGAGAGAGAGAGAGTCAGTCAGAGAGAGAGAGTCAGTCAGAGAGTGTCAGTAAGTCAGTCAGAGAGAGAGAGAGAGTCAGTCAGAGAGAGAGAGAGAGTCAGTCAGAGAGACAGTCAGTCAGAGAGAGAGTCAGTCAGTCAGAGAGAGAGAGAGAGTCAGTCAGTCAGTCAGAGAGAGAGAGAGTCAGTCAGTCAGTCAGAGAGAGAGAGTCAGTCAGTCAGAGAGAGTCAGTCAGTCAGTGAGAGAGAGAGAGTCAGTCAGTCAGAGAGAGAGAGAGTCTGTCAGTCAGACAGAGAGAGAGTCAGTCAGAGAGGCAGTCAGTCAGAGAGAGAGAGTCAGTCAGTCAGAGAGAGTGAGACAGTCAGTCAGAGAGAGAGAGACAGTCAGTCAGAGAGAGAGAGACAGTCAGTCAGAGAGAGAGACAGTCAGTCAGAGAGAGAGAGTCAGTCAGAGAGAGAGAGAGTGAATCAGAGAGTCAGTCAGTCAGAGAGAGCCAGTCAGTTAGAGAGAGAGAGAGTCAGTCAGTCAGAGAGAGAGAGTCAGAGAGAGAGAGTCAGTCAGTCAGAGAGAGAGAATCAGTCAGTCAGAGAGAATCAGTCAGTCAGAAAGAGAGTCAGTCAGTCAGAGAGAGAGTCAGTCAGAGAGAGAGAGAGTCAGTCAGTCAGAGAGAGTCAGTCAGTCAGAGAGAGAGAGAGTCAGTCAGTCAGAGAGAGAGAGTCAGTCAGAGAGAGAGAGAGTCAGTCAGAGAGAGAGAGAGAGTCAGTCAGAGAGAGAGAGAGAGTCAGTCAGAGAGAGAGAGAGAGTCAGTCAGAGAGAGTCAGTCAGTCAGAGAGAGAGAGAGTCTGTCAGTCAGACAGAGAGAGAGTCAGTCAGAGAGGCAGTCAGTCAGAGAGAGAGAGTCAGTCAGTCAGAGAGAGTGAGACAGTCAGTCAGAGAGAGAGAGACAGTCAGTCAGAGAGAGAGACAGTCAGTCAGAGAGAGAGAGAGTCAGTCAGTCAGAGAGAGAGTCAGAGAGAGAGAGTCAGTCAGTCAGAGAGAGAGAATCAGTCAGTCAGAGAGAATCAGTCAGTCAGAGAGAGAGTCAGTCAGTCAGAGAGAGAGTCAGTCAGAGAGAGGGAGAGTCAGTCAGTCAGAGAGAGTCAGTCAGTCAGAGAGAGAGAGAGTCAGTCAGTCAGAGAGAGAGTCAGTCAGTCAGAGAGAGAGTCAGTCAGAGAGTCAGTCAGTCAGAGAGAGAGAGTCAGTCAGTCAGAGAGAGTGAGACAGTCAGTCAGAGAGAGAGACAGTCAGTCAGAGAGAGAGAGACAGTCAGTCAGAGAGAGAGACAGTCAGTCAGAGAGAGAGAGTCAGTCAGAGAGAGAGAGAGTCAGTCAGAGAGAGAGAGTCAGTCAGAGAGTGTCAGTAAGTCAGTCAGAGAGAGAGAGAGAGTCAGTCAGAGAGAGAGAGAGAGTCAGTCAGAGAGACAGTCAGTCAGAGAGAGAGTCAGTCAGTCAGAGAGAGAGAGAGAGTCAGTCAGTCAGTCAGAGAGAGAGAGAGTCAGTCAGTCAGTCAGAGAGAGAGAGTCAGTCAGTCAGAGAGAGTCAGTCAGTCAGTGAGAGAGAGAGAGTCAGTCAGTCAGAGAGAGAGAGAGTCTGTCAGTCAGACAGAGAGAGAGTCAGTCAGAGAGGCAGTCAGTCAGAGAGAGAGAGTCAGTCAGTCAGAGAGAGTGAGACAGTCAGTCAGAGAGAGAGAGACAGTCAGTCAGAGAGAGAGAGACAGTCAGTCAGAGAGAGAGACAGTCAGTCAGAGAGAGAGAGTCAGTCAGAGAGAGAGAGAGTGAATCAGAGAGTCAGTCAGTCAGAGAGAGTCAGTCAGTCAGAGAGAGTCAGTCAGTCAGTCAGAGAGAGTCAGTCAGTCAGAGAGAGTCAGTCAGTTAGAGAGAGAAAGAATCAGTCAGTCAGAGAGAGAGAGTCAGTCAGTCAGAGAGAGAGAATCAGTCAGTCAGAGAGAATCAGTCAGTCAGAGAGAGAGTCAGTCAGTCAGAGAGAGAGTCAGTCAGTCAGAGAGAGAGAGAGTCAGTCAGAGAGAGAGAGAGTCAGTCAGTCAGAGAGAGAGTCAGTCAGAGAGAGAGAGAGTCAGTCAGTCAGAGAGAGAGTCAGTCAGTCAGAGAGAGAGAGAGTCAGTCAGTCAGAGAGAGAGTCAGTCAGTCAGAGAGAGAGTCAGTCAGAGAGAGAGAGAGTCAGTCAGTCAGAGAGAGTCAGTCAGTCAGAGAGAGAGAGAGTCAGTCAGTCAGAGAGAGTCAGTCAGTTAGAGAGAGAAAGAGTCAGTCAGTCAGAGAGAGAGAGTCAGTCAGTCAGAGAGAGAGAATCAGTCAGTCAGAGAGAATAAGTCAGTCAGAGAGAGAGTCAGTCAGTCAGAGAGAGAGTCAGTCAGTCAGAGAGAGAGAGAGTCAGTCAGAGAGAGAGAGAGTCAGTCAGTCAGAGAGAGAGTCAGTCAGAGAGAGAGAGAGTCAGTCAGTCAGAGAGAGAGTCAGTCAGAGAGAGAGAGAGTCAGTCAGTCAGAGAGAGAGTCAGTCAGTCAGAGAGAGAGTCAGTCAGAGAGTCAGTCAGTCAGAGAGAGAGAGACAGTCAGTCAGAGAGAGAGACAGTCAGTCAGAGAGAGAGAGTCAGTCAGAGAGAGAGAGTCAGTCAGAGAGAGAGAGTCAGTCAGAGAGTGTCAGTCAGTCAGAGAGAGAGAGAGAGTCAGTCAGAGAGACAGTCAGTCAGTCAGAGAGAGAGTCAGTCAGAGAGAGAGAGAGAGTCAGTCAGTCAGTCAGAGAGAGAGAGAGTCAGTCAGTCAGTCAGAGAGAGAGAGTCAGTCAGTCAGAGAGAGTCAGTCAGTCAGTGAGAGAGAGAGAGTCAGTCAGTCAGAGAGAGAGAGAGTCTGTCAGTCAGACAGAGAGAGAGTCAGTCAGAGAGGCAGTCAGTCAGAGAGAGAGAGTCAGTCAGTCAGAGAGAGTGAGACAGTCAGTCAGAGAGAGAGAGACAGTCAGTCAGAGAGAGAGAGACAGTCAGTCAGAGAGAGAGACAGTCAGTCAGAGAGAGAGAGTCAGTCAGAGAGAGAGAGAGTCAGTCAGAGAGAGTCAGTCAGTCAGAGAGAGTCAGTCAGTCAGTCAGAGAGAGTCAGTCAGTCAGAGAGAGTCAGTCAGTTAGAGAGAGAAAAAGTCAGTCAGTCAGAGAGAGAGAGTCAGTCAGTCAGAGAGAGAGAATCAGTCAGTCAGAGAGAATCAGTCAGTCAGAGAGAGAGTCAGTCAGTCAGAGAGAGAGTCAGTCAGTCAGAGAGAGAGAGAGTCAGTCAGAGAGAGAGAGAGTCAGTCAGTCAGAGAGAGAGTCAGTCAGTCAGAGAGACTCAGTCAGTCAGAGAGAGTCAGTCAGTCAGAGAGAGAGAGAGTCAGTCAGTCAGAGAGAGAGTCAGTCAGTCAGAGAGAGAGTCAGTCAGAGAGTCAGTCAGTCAGAGAGAGAGAGTCAGTCAGTCAGAGAGAGTGAGACAGTCAGTCAGAGAGAGAGACAGTCAGTCAGAGAGAGAGACAGTCAGTCAGAGAGAGAGACAGTCAGTCAGAGAGAGAGAGTCAGTCAGAGAGAGAGAGTCAGTCAGAGAGAGAGAGTCAGTCAGAGAGTGTCAGTCAGTCAGAGAGAGAGAGAGAGTCAGTCAGAGAGAGAGAGAGAGTCAGTCAGAGAGACAGTCAGTCAGTCAGAGAGAGAGTCAGTCAGTCAGAGAGAGAGAGAGTCAGTCAGTCAGTCAGAGAGAGAGAGAGTCAGTCAGTCAGTTATTCAGAGAGAGAGAGTCAGTCAGTCAGAGAGAGTCAGTCAGTCAGTGAGAGAGAGAGAGTCAGTCAGTCAGAGAGAGAGAGAGTCTGTCAGTCAGACAGAGAGAGAGTCAGTCAGAGAGGCAGTCAGTCAGAGAGAGTCAGTCAGTCAGACAGAGAGAGAGTCAGTCAGAGAGGCAGTCAGTCAGAGAGAGAGTCAGTCAGTCAGAGAGAGTGAGACAGTCAGTCAGAGAGAGAGAGACAGTCAGTCAGAGAGAGAGACAGTCAGTCAGAGAGAGAGACAGTCAGTCAGAGAGAGAGAGAGTCAGTCAGAGAGAGAGAGTCAGTCAGAGAGAGTCAGTCAGTCAGAGAGAGTCAGTCAGTCAGAGAGAGTCAGTCAGTCAGTCAGAGAGAGTCAGTCAGTCAGAGAGAGCCAGTCAGTTAGAGAGAGTCAGTCAGTCAGAGAGAGAGAGTCAGTCAGTCAGAGAGAGAGAATCAGTCAGTCAGAGAGAATCAGTCAGTCAGAGAGAGAGTCAGTCAGAGAGAGAGAGTCAGTCAGTCAGAGAGAGAGAGAGTCAGTCAGTCAGAGAGAGAGTCAGTCAGAGAGAGAGAGAGTCAGTCAGTCAGAGAGATTCAGTCAGTCAGAGAGAGAGAGTCAGTCAGTCAGAGAGAGAGTCAGTCAGTCAGAGAGAGAGTCAGTCATAGAGTCAGTCAGTCAGAGAGAGAGAGAGTCAGTCAGAGAGAGAGAGTCAGTCAGTCAGAGAGAGAGAGACAGTCAGTCAGAGAGAGAGAGACAGTCAGTCAGAGAGAGTGACAGTCAGTCAGAGAGAGAGAGTCAGTCAGAGAGAGAGAGAGTCAGTCAGAGAGAGAGAGTCAATCAGAGAGAGTCAGTCAGTCAGAGAGAGTCAGTCAGTCAGAGAGAGTCAGTCAGTCAGAGAGAGTCAGTCAGTTAGAGAGAGAAAGAGTCAGTCAGTCAGAGAGAGAGAGTCAGTCAGTCAGAGAGAGAGAATCAGTCAGTCAGAGAGAATCAGTCAGTCAGAGAGAGAGTCAGTCAGTCAGAGAGAGAGTCAGTCAGTCAGAGAGAGAGAGAGTCAGTCAGAGAGAGAGTGAGTCTGTCAGTCAGACAGAGAGAGAGTCAGTCAGAGAGGCAGTCAGTCAGAGAGAGAGAGTCAGTCAGTCAGAGAGAGTGAGACAGTCAGTCAGAGAGAGAGAGACAGTCAGTCAGAGAGAGAGACAGTCAGTCAGAGAGAGACAGTCAGTCAGAGAGAGAGAGAGATTCAGTCAGAGAGAGAGAGTCAGTCAGAGAGAGTCAGTCAGTCAGAGAGAGAGAGTCAGTCAGAGAGAGAGAGAGAGTCAGTCAGAGAGACAGTCAGTCAGTCAGAGAGAGAGAGTCAGTCAGAGAGAGAGAGAGTCAGTCAGAGAGAGAGAGAGAGTCAGTCAGAGAGAGAGAGAGAGTCAGTCAGAGAGAGTCAGTCAGTCAGAGAGAGAGAGAGTCTGTCAGTTAGACAGAGAGAGAGTCAGTCAGAGAGGCAGTCAGTCAGAGAGAGAGAGTCAGTCAGTCAGAGAGAGTGAGACAGTCAGTCAGAGAGAGAGAGACAGTCAGTCAGAGAGAGAGACAGTCAGTCAGAGAGAGAGACAGTCAGTCAGAGAGAGAGAGTCAGTCAGAGAGAGAGAGTCAGTCAGAGAGAGTCAGTCAGTCAGAGAGAGTCAGTCAGTCAGAGAGAGTCAGTCAGTCAGTCAGAGAGAGTGAGTCAGTCAGAGAGAGCCAGTCAGTTAGAGAGAGAGAGAGTCAGTCAGTCAGAGAGAGAGAGTCAGTCAGTCAGAGAGAGAGAATCAGTCAGTCAGAGAGAATCAGTCAGTCAGAGAGAGAGTCAGTCAGAGAGAGAGAGAGTCAGTCAGTCAGAGAGAGAGAGAGTCAGTCAGTCAGAGAGAGAGTCAGTCAGAGAGTCAATCAGTCAGAGAGAGAGAGTCAGTCAGTCAGAGAGAGTGAGACAGTCAGTCAGAGAGAGAGACAGTCAGTCAGAGAGAGAGAGACAGTCAGTCAGAGAGAGAGACAGTCAGTCAGAGAGAGTGAGTCAGTCAGAGAGAGAGAGAGTCAGTCAGAGAGAGAGAGTCAGTCAGAGAGTGTCAGTCAGTCAGAGAGAGAGAGAGAGTCAGTCAGAGAGAGAGAGAGAGTCAGTCAGAGAGACAGTCAGTCAGTCAGAGAGAGAGTCAGTCAGTCAGAGAGAGAGAGAGTCAGTCAGTCAGAGAGAGAGAGAGTCAGTCAGTCAGTCAGAGAGAGAGAGTCAGTCAGAGAGAGTCAGTCAGTCAGAGAGAGTCAGTCAGTCAGAGAGAGTCAGTCAGTCAGAGAGAGTCAGTCAGTTAGAGAGAGAAAGAGTCAGTCAGTCAGAGAGAGAGAGTCAGTCAGTCAGAGAGAGAGAATCAGTCAGTCAGAGAGAATCAGTCAATCAGAGAGAGAGTCAGTCAGTCAGAGAGAGAGTCAGTCAGTCAGAGAGAGAGAGAGTCAGTCAGAGAGAGAGTGAGTCTGTCAGTCAGACAGAGAGAGAGTCAGTCAGAGAGGCAGTCAGTCAGAGAGAGAGAGTCAGTCAGTCAGAGAGAGTGAGACAGTCAGTCAGAGAGAGAGAGACAGTCAGTCAGAGAGAGAGACAGTCAGTCAGAGAGAGACAGTCAGTCAGAGAGAGAGAGAGATTCAGTCAGAGAGAGAGAGTCAGTCAGAGAGAGTCAGTCAGTCAGAGAGAGAGAGTCAGTCAGAGAGAGAGAGAGAGTCAGTCAGAGAGACAGTCAGTCAGTCAGAGAGAGAGAGTCAGTCAGAGAGAGAGAGAGTCAGTCAGAGAGAGAGAGAGAGTCAGTCAGAGAGAGAGAGAGAGTCAGTCAGAGAGAGTCAGTCAGTCAGAGAGAGAGAGAGTCTGTCAGTTAGACAGAGAGAGAGTCAGTCAGAGAGGCAGTCAGTCAGAGAGAGAGAGTCAGTCAGTCAGAGAGAGTGAGACAGTCAGTCAGAGAGAGAGAGACAGTCAGTCAGAGAGAGAGACAGTCAGTCAGAGAGAGAGACAGTCAGTCAGAGAGAGAGAGTCAGTCAGAGAGAGAGAGTCAGTCAGAGAGAGTCAGTCAGTCAGAGAGAGTCAGTCAGTCAGAGAGAGTCAGTCAGTCAGTCAGAGAGAGTGAGTCAGTCAGAGAGAGCCAGTCAGTTAGAGAGAGAGAGAGTCAGTCAGTCAGAGAGAGAGAGTCAGTCAGTCAGAGAGAGAGAATCAGTCAGTCAGAGAGAATCAGTCAGTCAGAGAGAGAGTCAGTCAGAGAGAGAGAGAGTCAGTCAGTCAGAGAGAGAGAGAGTCAGTCAGTCAGAGAGAGAGTCAGTCAGAGAGTCAATCAGTCAGAGAGAGAGAGTCAGTCAGTCAGAGAGAGTGAGACAGTCAGTCAGAGAGAGAGAGTCAGTCAGTCAGAGAGAGAGAGAGTCTGTCAGTCAGACAGAGAGAGAGTCAGTCAGAGAGGCAGTCAGTCAGAGAGAGAGTCAGTCAGTCAGAGAGAGAGAGAGTCAGTCAGAGAGAGAGAGAGTCAGTCAGTCAGAGAGAGAGTCAGTCAGAGAGAGAGAGAGTCAGTCAGTCAGAGAGAGAGTCAGTCAGAGAGAGAGAGAGTCAGTCAGTCAGAGAGAGAGAATCAGTCAGTCAGAGAGAATAAGTCAGTCAGAGAGAGAGTCAGTCAGTCAGAGAGAGAGTCAGTCAGTCAGAGAGAGAGAGAGTCAGTCAGAGAGAGAGAGAGTCAGTCAGTCAGAGAGAGAGTCAGTCAGAGAGAGAGAGAGTCAGTCAGTCAGAGAGAGAGTCAGTCAGAGAGAGAGAGAGTCAGTCAGTCAGAGAGAGAGTCAGTCAGTCAGAGAGAGAGTCAGTCAGAGAGTCAGTCAGTCAGAGAGAGAGAGACAGTCAGTCAGAGAGAGAGACAGTCAGTCAGAGAGAGAGAGTCAGTCAGAGAGAGAGAGTCAGTCAGAGAGAGAGAGTCAGTCAGAGAGTGTCAGTCAGTCAGAGAGAGAGAGAGAGTCAGTCAGAGAGACAGTCAGTCAGTCAGAGAGAGAGTCAGTCAGAGAGAGAGAGAGAGTCAGTCAGTCAGTCAGAGAGAGAGAGAGTCAGTCAGTCAGTCAGAGAGAGAGAGTCAGTCAGTCAGAGAGAGTCAGTCAGTCAGTGAGAGAGAGAGAGTCAGTCAGTCAGAGAGAGAGAGAGTCTGTCAGTCAGACAGAGAGAGAGTCAGTCAGAGAGGCAGTCAGTCAGAGAGAGAGAGTCAGTCAGTCAGAGAGAGTGAGACAGTCAGTCAGAGAGAGAGAGACAGTCAGTCAGAGAGAGAGAGACAGTCAGTCAGAGAGAGAGACAGTCAGTCAGAGAGAGAGAGTCAGTCAGAGAGAGAGAGAGTCAGTCAGAGAGAGTCAGTCAGTCAGAGAGAGTCAGTCAGTCAGTCAGAGAGAGTCAGTCAGTCAGAGAGAGTCAGTCAGTTAGAGAGAGAACGAGTCAGTCAGTCAGAGAGAGGGAGTCAGTCAGTCAGAGAGAGAGAATCAGTCAGTCAGAGAGAGAGTCAGTCAGTCAGAGAGAGAGTCAGTCAGTCAGAGAGAGAGAGAGTCAGTCAGAGAGAGAGAGAGTCAGTCAGTCAGAGAGAGAGTCAGTCAGTCAGAGAGACTCAGTCAGTCAGAGAGAGTCAGTCAGTCAGAGAGAGAGAGAGTCAGTCAGTCAGAGAGAGAGTCAGTCAGTCAGAGAGAGAGTCAGTCAGAGAGTCAGTCAGTCAGAGAGAGAGAGTCAGTCAGTCAGAGAGAGTGAGACAGTCAGTCAGAGAGAGAGACAGTCAGTCAGAGAGAGAGACAGTCAGTCAGAGAGAGAGACAGTCAGTCAGAGAGAGAGAGTCAGTCAGAGAGAGAGAGTCAGTCAGAGAGAGAGAGTCAGTCAGAGAGTGTCAGTCAGTCAGAGAGAGAGAGAGAGTCAGTCAGAGAGAGAGAGAGAGTCAGTCAGAGAGACAGTCAGTCAGTCAGAGAGAGAGTCAGTCAGTCAGAGAGAGAGAGAGTCAGTCAGTCAGTCAGAGAGAGAGAGAGTCAGTCAGTCAGTTATTCAGAGAGAGAGAGTCAGTCAGTCAGAGAGAGTCAGTCAGTCAGTGAGAGAGAGAGAGTCAGTCAGTCAGAGAGAGAGAGAGTCTGTCAGTCAGACAGAGAGAGAGTCAGTCAGAGAGGCAGTCAGTCAGAGAGAGTCAGTCAGTCAGACAGAGAGAGAGTCAGTCAGAGAGGCAGTCAGTCAGAGAGAGAGTCAGTCAGTCAGAGAGAGTGAGACAGTCAGTCAGAGAGAGAGAGACAGTCAGTCAGAGAGAGAGACAGTCAGTCAGAGAGAGAGACAGTCAGTCAGAGAGAGAGAGAGTCAGTCAGAGAGAGAGAGTCAGTCAGAGAGAGTCAGTCAGTCAGAGAGAGTCAGTCAGTCAGAGAGAGTCAGTCAGTCAGTCAGAGAGAGTCAGTCAGTCAGAGAGAGCCAGTCAGTTAGAGAGAGTCAGTCAGTCAGAGAGAGAGAGTCAGTCAGTCAGAGAGAGAGAATCAGTCAGTCAGAGAGAATCAGTCAGTCAGAGAGAGAGTCAGTCAGAGAGAGAGAGTCAGTCAGTCAGAGAGAGAGAGAGTCAGTCAGTCAGAGAGAGAGTCAGTCAGAGAGAGAGAGAGTCAGTCAGTCAGAGAGATTCAGTCAGTCAGAGAGAGAGAGTCAGTCAGTCAGAGAGAGAGTCAGTCAGTCAGAGAGAGAGTCAGTCATAGAGTCAGTCAGTCAGAGAGAGAGAGAGTCAGTCAGAGAGAGAGAGTCAGTCAGTCAGAGAGAGAGAGACAGTCAGTCAGAGAGAGAGAGACAGTCAGTCAGAGAGAGTGACAGTCAGTCAGAGAGAGAGAGTCAGTCAGAGAGAGAGAGAGTCAGTCAGAGAGAGAGAGTCAATCAGAGAGAGTCAGTCAGTCAGAGAGAGTCAGTCAGTCAGAGAGAGTCAGTCAGTCAGAGAGAGTCAGTCAGTTAGAGAGAGAAAGAGTCAGTCAGTCAGAGAGAGAGAGTCAGTCAGTCAGAGAGAGAGAATCAGTCAGTCAGAGAGAATCAGTCAGTCAGAGAGAGAGTCAGTCAGTCAGAGAGAGAGTCAGTCAGTCAGAGAGAGAGAGAGTCAGTCAGAGAGAGAGTGAGTCTGTCAGTCAGACAGAGAGAGAGTCAGTCAGAGAGGCAGTCAGTCAGAGAGAGAGAGTCAGTCAGTCAGAGAGAGTGAGACAGTCAGTCAGAGAGAGAGAGACAGTCAGTCAGAGAGAGAGACAGTCAGTCAGAGAGAGACAGTCAGTCAGAGAGAGAGAGAGATTCAGTCAGAGAGAGAGAGTCAGTCAGAGAGAGTCAGTCAGTCAGAGAGAGAGAGTCAGTCAGAGAGAGAGAGAGAGTCAGTCAGAGAGACAGTCAGTCAGTCAGAGAGAGAGAGTCAGTCAGAGAGAGAGAGAGTCAGTCAGAGAGAGAGAGAGAGTCAGTCAGAGAGAGAGAGAGAGTCAGTCAGAGAGAGTCAGTCAGTCAGAGAGAGAGAGAGTCTGTCAGTTAGACAGAGAGAGAGTCAGTCAGAGAGGCAGTCAGTCAGAGAGAGAGAGTCAGTCAGTCAGAGAGAGTGAGACAGTCAGTCAGAGAGAGAGAGACAGTCAGTCAGAGAGAGAGACAGTCAGTCAGAGAGAGAGACAGTCAGTCAGAGAGAGAGAGTCAGTCAGAGAGAGAGAGTCAGTCAGAGAGAGTCAGTCAGTCAGAGAGAGTCAGTCAGTCAGAGAGAGTCAGTCAGTCAGTCAGAGAGAGTGAGTCAGTCAGAGAGAGCCAGTCAGTTAGAGAGAGAGAGAGTCAGTCAGTCAGAGAGAGAGAGTCAGTCAGTCAGAGAGAGAGAATCAGTCAGTCAGAGAGAATCAGTCAGTCAGAGAGAGAGTCAGTCAGAGAGAGAGAGAGTCAGTCAGTCAGAGAGAGAGAGAGTCAGTCAGTCAGAGAGAGAGTCAGTCAGAGAGTCAATCAGTCAGAGAGAGAGAGTCAGTCAGTCAGAGAGAGTGAGACAGTCAGTCAGAGAGAGAGACAGTCAGTCAGAGAGAGAGAGACAGTCAGTCAGAGAGAGAGACAGTCAGTCAGAGAGAGTGAGTCAGTCAGAGAGAGAGAGAGTCAGTCAGAGAGAGAGAGTCAGTCAGAGAGTGTCAGTCAGTCAGAGAGAGAGAGAGAGTCAGTCAGAGAGAGAGAGAGAGTCAGTCAGAGAGACAGTCAGTCAGTCAGAGAGAGAGTCAGTCAGTCAGAGAGAGAGAGAGTCAGTCAGTCAGAGAGAGAGAGAGTCAGTCAGTCAGTCAGAGAGAGAGAGTCAGTCAGAGAGAGTCAGTCAGTCAGAGAGAGTCAGTCAGTCAGAGAGAGTCAGTCAGTCAGAGAGAGTCAGTCAGTTAGAGAGAGAAAGAGTCAGTCAGTCAGAGAGAGAGAGTCAGTCAGTCAGAGAGAGAGAATCAGTCAGTCAGAGAGAATCAGTCAATCAGAGAGAGAGTCAGTCAGTCAGAGAGAGAGTCAGTCAGTCAGAGAGAGAGAGAGTCAGTCAGAGAGAGAGTGAGTCTGTCAGTCAGACAGAGAGAGAGTCAGTCAGAGAGGCAGTCAGTCAGAGAGAGAGAGTCAGTCAGTCAGAGAGAGTGAGACAGTCAGTCAGAGAGAGAGAGACAGTCAGTCAGAGAGAGAGACAGTCAGTCAGAGAGAGACAGTCAGTCAGAGAGAGAGAGAGATTCAGTCAGAGAGAGAGAGTCAGTCAGAGAGAGTCAGTCAGTCAGAGAGAGAGAGTCAGTCAGAGAGAGTCAGTCAGTCAGAGAGAGAGAGTCAGTCAGAGAGAGAGAGAGAGTCAGTCAGAGAGACAGTCAGTCAGTCAGAGAGAGAGAGTCAGTCAGAGAGAGAGAGAGTCAGTCAGAGAGAGAGAGAGAGTCAGTCAGAGAGAGAGAGAGAGTCAGTCAGAGAGAGTCAGTCAGTCAGAGAGAGAGAGAGTCTGTCAGTTAGACAGAGAGAGAGTCAGTCAGAGAGGCAGTCAGTCAGAGAGAGAGAGTCAGTCAGTCAGAGAGAGTGAGACAGTCAGTCAGAGAGAGAGAGACAGTCAGTCAGAGAGAGAGACAGTCAGTCAGAGAGAGAGACAGTCAGTCAGAGAGAGAGAGTCAGTCAGAGAGAGAGAGTCAGTCAGAGAGAGTCAGTCAGTCAGAGAGAGTCAGTCAGTCAGAGAGAGTCAGTCAGTCAGTCAGAGAGAGTGAGTCAGTCAGAGAGAGCCAGTCAGTTAGAGAGAGAGAGAGTCAGTCAGTCAGAGAGAGAGAGTCAGTCAGTCAGAGAGAGAGAATCAGTCAGTCAGAGAGAATCAGTCAGTCAGAGAGAGAGTCAGTCAGAGAGAGAGAGAGTCAGTCAGTCAGAGAGAGAGAGAGTCAGTCAGTCAGAGAGAGAGTCAGTCAGAGAGTCAATCAGTCAGAGAGAGAGAGTCAGTCAGTCAGAGAGAGTGAGACAGTCAGTCAGAGAGAGAGAGTCAGTCAGTCAGAGAGAGAGAGAGTCTGTCAGTCAGACAGAGAGAGAGTCAGTCAGAGAGGCAGTCAGTCAGAGAGAGTCAGTCAGTCAGACAGAGAGAGAGTCAGTCAGAGAGGCAGTCAGTCAGAGAGAGAGTCAGTCAGTCAGAGAGAGTGAGACAGTCAGTCAGAGAGAGAGAGACAGTCAGTCAGAGAGAGAGACAGTCAGTCAGAGAGAGAGACAGTCAGTCAGAGAGAGAGAGAGTCAGTCAGAGAGAGAGAGTCAGTCAGAGAGAGTCAGTCAGTCAGAGAGAGTCAGTCAGTCAGAGAGAGTCAGTCAGTCAGTCAGAGAGAGTCAGTCAGTCAGAGAGAGCCAGTCAGTTAGAGAGAGTCAGTCAGTCAGAGAGAGAGAGTCAGTCAGTCAGAGAGAGAGAATCAGTCAGTCAGAGAGAATCAGTCAGTCAGAGAGAGAGTCAGTCAGAGAGAGAGAGTCAGTCAGTCAGAGAGAGAGAGAGTCAGTCAGTCAGAGAGAGAGTCAGTCAGAGAGAGAGAGAGTCAGTCAGTCAGAGAGATTCAGTCAGTCAGAGAGAGAGAGTCAGTCAGTCAGAGAGAGAGTCAGTCAGTCAGAGAGAGAGTCAGTCATAGAGTCAGTCAGTCAGAGAGAGAGAGAGTCAGTCAGAGAGAGAGAGTCAGTCAGTCAGAGAGAGAGAGACAGTCAGTCAGAGAGAGAGAGACAGTCAGTCAGAGAGAGTGACAGTCAGTCAGAGAGAGAGAGTCAGTCAGAGAGAGAGAGAGTCAGTCAGAGAGAGAGAGTCAATCAGAGAGAGTCAGTCAGTCAGAGAGAGTCAGTCAGTCAGAGAGAGTCAGTCAGTCAGAGAGAGTCAGTCAGTTAGAGAGAGAAAGAGTCAGTCAGTCAGAGAGAGAGAGTCAGTCAGTCAGAGAGAGAGAATCAGTCAGTCAGAGAGAATCAGTCAGTCAGAGAGAGAGTCAGTCAGTCAGAGAGAGAGTCAGTCAGTCAGAGAGAGAGAGAGTCAGTCAGAGAGAGAGTGAGTCTGTCAGTCAGACAGAGAGAGAGTCAGTCAGAGAGGCAGTCAGTCAGAGAGAGAGAGTCAGTCAGTCAGAGAGAGTGAGACAGTCAGTCAGAGAGAGAGAGACAGTCAGTCAGAGAGAGAGACAGTCAGTCAGAGAGAGACAGTCAGTCAGAGAGAGAGAGAGATTCAGTCAGAGAGAGAGAGTCAGTCAGAGAGAGTCAGTCAGTCAGAGAGAGAGAGTCAGTCAGAGAGAGAGAGAGAGTCAGTCAGAGAGACAGTCAGTCAGTCAGAGAGAGAGAGTCAGTCAGAGAGAGAGAGAGTCAGTCAGAGAGAGAGAGAGTCAGTCAGAGAGAGAGAGAGAGTCAGTCAGAGAGAGTCAGTCAGTTAGAGAGAGAGAGAGTCAGTCAGTCAGAGAGAGAGTTAGAGAGAGAGAGAGTCAGTCAGTCAGAGAGAGAGAGTCAGTCAGTCAGAGAGAGAGAATCAGTCAGTCAGAGAGAATCAGTCAGTCAGAGAGAGAGTCAGTCAGAGAGAGAGAGAGTCAGTCAGTCAGAGAGAGAGAGAGTCAGTCAGTCAGAGAGAGAGTCAGTCAGAGAGTCAATCAGTCAGAGAGAGAGAGTCAGTCAGTCAGAGAGAGTGAGACAGTCAGTCAGAGAGAGAGACAGTCAGTCAGAGAGAGAGAGACAGTCAGTCAGAGAGAGAGACAGTCAGTCAGAGAGAGTGAGTCAGTCAGAGAGAGAGAGAGTCAGTCAGAGAGAGAGAGTCAGTCAGAGAGTGTCAGTCAGTCAGAGAGAGAGAGAGAGTCAGTCAGAGAGAGAGAGAGAGTCAGTCAGAGAGACAGTCAGTCAGTCAGAGAGAGAGTCAGTCAGTCAGAGAGAGAGAGAGTCAGTCAGTCAGAGAGAGAGAGAGTCAGTCAGTCAGTCAGAGAGAGAGAGTCAGTCAGAGAGAGTCAGTCAGTCAGAGAGAGTCAGTCAGTCAGAGAGAGTCAGTCAGTCAGAGAGAGTCAGTCAGTTAGAGAGAGAAAGAGTCAGTCAGTCAGAGAGAGAGAGTCAGTCAGTCAGAGAGAGAGAATCAGTCAGTCAGAGAGAATCAGTCAGTCAGAGAGAGAGTCAGTCAGTCAGAGAGAGAGTCAGTCAGTCAGAGAGAGAGAGAGTCAGTCAGAGAGAGAGTGAGTCTGTCAGTCAGACAGAGAGAGAGTCAGTCAGAGAGGCAGTCAGTCAGAGAGAGAGAGTCAGTCAGTCAGAGAGAGTGAGACAGTCAGTCAGAGAGAGAGAGACAGTCAGTCAGAGAGAGAGACAGTCAGTCAGAGAGAGACAGTCAGTCAGAGAGAGAGAGAGATTCAGTCAGAGAGAGAGAGTCAGTCAGAGAGAGTCAGTCAGTCAGAGAGAGAGAGTCAGTCAGAGAGAGACAGTCAGTCAGTCAGAGAGACAGTCAGTCAGTCAGAGAGAGAGAGTCAGTCAGAGAGAGAGAGAGTCAGTCAGAGAGAGAGAGAGAGTCAGTCAGAGAGAGAGAGAGAGAGTCAGTCAGAGAGAGTCAGTCAGTCAGAGAGAGAGAGTCAGTCAGTCAGAGAGAGAGACAGTCAGTCAGAGAGAGAGACAGTCAGTCAGAGAGAGAGAGTCAGTCAGAGAGAGAGAGTCAGTCAGAGAGAGTCAGTCAGTCAGAGAGAGTCAGTCAGTCAGAGAGAGTCAGTCAGTCAGTCAGAGAGAGTGAGTCAGTCAGAGAGAGCCAGTCAGTTAGAGAGAGAGAGAGTCAGTCAGTCAGAGAGAGAGAGTCAGTCAGTCAGAGAGAGAGAATCAGTCAGTCAGAGAGAATCAGTCAGTCAGAGAGAGAGTCAGTCAGAGAGAGAGAGAGTCAGTCAGTCAGAGAGAGAGAGAGTCAGTCAGTCAGAGAGAGAGTCAGTCAGAGAGTCAATCAGTCAGAGAGTGAGAGTCAGTCAGTCAGAGAGAGTGAGACAGTCAGTCAGAGAGAGAGACAGTCAGTCAGAGAGAGAGAGACAGTCAGTCAGAGAGAGAGACAGTCAGTCAGAGAGAGTGAGTCAGTCAGAGAGAGAGAGAGTCAGTCAGAGAGAGAGAGTCAGTCAGAGAGTGTCAGTCAGTCAGAGAGAGAGAGAGAGTCAGTCAGAGAGAGAGAGAGAGTCAGTCAGAGAGACAGTCAGTCAGTCAGAGAGAGAGTCAGTCAGTCAGAGAGAGAGAGAGTCAGTCAGTCAGAGAGAGAGAGAGTCAGTCAGTCAGTCAGAGAGAGAGAGTCAGTCAGTCAGAGAGAGAGAGACAGTCAGTCAGAGAGAGAGACAGTCAGTCAGAGAGAGAGAGTCAGTCAGAGAGAGAGAGAGTCAGTCAGAGAGAGAGAGTCAATCAGAGAGAGTCAGTCAGTCAGAGAGAGTCAGTCAGTCAGAGAGAGTCAGTCAGTCAGTCAGAGAGAGTCAGTCAGTCAAAGAGAGTCAGTCAGTTAGAGAGAGAAAGAGTCAGTCAGTCAGAGAGAGAGAGTCAGTCAGTCAGAGAGAGAGAATCAGTCAGTCAGAGAGAATCAGTCAGTCAGAGAGAGAGTCAGTCAGTCAGAGAGAGAGTCAGTCAGTCAGAGAGAGAGAGAGTCAGTCAGAGAGAGAGATAGTCAGTCAGTCAGAGAGAGAGTCAGTCAGAGAGAGAGAGAGTCAGTCAGTCAGAGAGAGTCAGTCAGTCAGAGAGAGAGAGAGTCAGTCAGTCATAGAGAGAGTCAGTCAGTCAGAGAGAGAGTCAGTCAGAGAGTCAGTCAGTCAGAGAGAGAGAGTCAGTCAGTCAGAGAGAGAGAGAGTCAGTCAGAGAGAGAGTCAGTCAGTCAGAGAGAGAGTCAGTCAGAGAGAGAGTCAGTCAGTCAGAGAGAGTCAGTCAGTCAGAGAGAGAGAGAGTCAGTCAGTCAGAGAGAGAGTCAGTCAGAGAGTCAGTCAGTCAGAGAGAGAGAGTCAGTCAGTCAGAGAGAGTGAGACAGTCAGTCAGAGAGAGAGACAGTCAGTCAGAGAGAGAGACAGTCAGTCAGAGAGAGAGAGTCAGTCAGAGAGAGAGAGTCAGTCAGAGAGAGAGAGTCAGTCAGAGAGTGTCAGTCAGTCAGAGAGAGAGAGAGAGTCAGTCAGAGAGAGAGAGAGAGTCAGTCAGAGAGACAGTCAGTCAGTCAGAGAGAGAGTCAGTCAGTCAGAGAGAGAGAGAGTCAGTCAGTCAGTCAGAGAGAGAGAGAGTCATTCAGTCAGTCAGAGAGAGAGAGTCAGTCAGTCAGAGAGAGTCAGTCAGTCAGTGAGAGAGAGAGAGTCAGTCAGTCAGAGAGAGAGAGAGTCTGTCAGTCAGAGAGAGTCAGTCAGTCAGTCAGAGAGAGTCAGTCAGTCAGAGAGAGTCAGTCAGTTAGAGAGAGAAAGAGTCAGTCAGTCAGAGAGAGAGAGTCAGTCAGTCAGAGAGAGAGAATCAGTCAGTCAGAGAGAATCAGTCAGTCAGAGAGAGAGTCAGTCAGTCAGAGAGAGAGTCAGTCAGTCAGAGAGAGAGAGAGTCAGTCAGAGAGAGAGAGAGTCTGTCAGTCAGACAGAGAGAGAGTCAGTCAGAGAGGCAGTCAGTCAGAGAGAGAGAGTCAGTCAGTCAGAGAGAGTGAGACAGTCAGTCAGAGAGAGAGAGACAGTCAGTCAGAGAGAGAGACAGTCAGTCAGAGAGAGAGAGAGTCAGTCAGAGAGAGAGAGTCAGTCAGAGAGAGTCAGTCAGTCAGAGAGAGTCAGTCAGTCAGAGAGAGTCAGTCAGTCAGTTAGAGAGAGTCAGTCAGTCAGAGAGAGCCAGTCAGTTAGAGAGAGAGTCAGTCAGTCAGAGAGAGAGAGTCAGTCAGTCAGAGAGAGTCAGTCAGTCAGAGAGAGTCAGTCAGTCAGTCAGAGAGAGTCAGTCAGTCAGAGAGAGTCAGTCAGTTAGAGAGAGAAAGAGTCAGTCAGTCAGAGAGAGAGAGTCAGTCAGTCAGAGAGAGAGAATCAGTCAGTCAGAGAGAGAGACAGTCAGTCAGAGAGAGACAGTCAGTCAGAGAGAGAGAGAGATTCAGTCAGAGAGAGAGAGTCAGTCAGAGAGAGTCAGTCAGTCAGAGAGAGAGAGTCAGTCAGAGAGAGAGAGAGAGAGTCAGTCAGAGAGACAGTCAGTCAGTCAGAGAGAGAGAGAGTCTGTCAGTCAGACAGAGAGAGAGTCAGTCAGAGAGGCATTCAGTCAGAGAGAGAGAGTCAGTCAGTCAGAGAGAGTGAGACAGTCAGTCAGAGAGAGAGAGACAGTCAGTCAGAGAGAGAGACAGTCAGTCAGAGAGAGAGAGTCAGTCAGAGAGAGAGAGAGTCAGTCAGAGAGAGAGAGTCAGTCAGAGAGAGTCAGTCAGTCAGAGAGAGTCAGTCAGTCAGAGAGAGTCAGTCAGTCAGAGAGAGTCAGTCAATCAGTCAGAGAGAGTCAGTCAGTCAGAGAGAGTCAGTCAGTCAGAGAGAGAGAGAGTCAGTCAGAGAGAGAGAGACAGTCAGTCAGAGAGAGAGAGTCAGTCAGTCAGAGAGAGTGAGACAGTCAGTCAGAGAGAGAGAGAGAGTCAGTCAGTCAGTCAGAGAGAGAGAGTCAGTCAGTCAGTCAGAGAGAGAGAGTCAGTCAGTCAGAGAGAGAGAGAGTCTGTCAGTCAGACAGAGAGAGAGTCAGTCAGAGAGTCAGTCAGTCAGAGAGAGAGAGTCAGTCAGTCAGAGAGAGTGAGACAGTCAGTCAGAGAGAGAGAGTCAGTCAGAGAGAGAGAGAGTCAGTCAGAGAGAGAGAGTCAGTCAGAGAGAGTCAGTCAGTCAGAGAGAGTCAGTCAGTCAGAGAGAGTCAGTCAGTCAGAGAGAGTCAGTCAGTGAGAGAGAGAGAGAGTCAGTCAGTCAGAGAGAGAGAGTCAGTCAGTCAGAGAGAGAGAGAGTCAGTCAGAGAGAGAGAGAGGGTCAGTCAGAGAGAGTCAGTCAGTCAGAGAGAGAGAGTCAGTCAGTCAGAGAGAGAGAGAGTCAGTCAGAGAGAGAGAGAGGGTCAGTCAGAGAGAGTCAGTCAGTCAGAGAGAGAGAGTCAGTCAGTCAGAGAGAGTGAGACAGTCAGTCAGAGAGAGACAGTCAGTCAGAGAGAGAGAGACAGTCAGTCAGAGAGAGTGAGACAGTCAGTCAGAGAGAGAGAGTCAGTCAGAGAGAGAGAGAGTCAGTCAGAGAGAGAGAGTCAGTCAGAGAGAATCAGTCAGTCAGAGAGAGAGTCAGTCAGTCAGAGAGAGTCAGTCAGTCAGAGAGAGAGAGTCAGTCAGTCAGAGAGAGTCAGTCAGTCAGAGAGAGAGAGAGTCAGTCAGTCAGAGAGAGAGTCAGTCAGTCAGAGAGAGAGTCAGTCAGAGAGTCAGTCAGTCAGAGAGAGAGAGTCAGTCAGTCAGAGAGAGAGAGACAGTCAGTCAGAGAGAGAGAGACAGTCAGTCAGAGAGAGAGACAGTCAGTCAGAGAGAGTCAGTCAGAGAGAGAGAGAGTCAGTCAGAGAGAGACAGTCAGTCAGTCAGAGAGAGAGAGAGACAGTCAGTCAGTCAGAGAGAGAGAGAGTCAGTCAGTCAGAGAGAGAGAGAGTCAGTCAGTCAGAGAGAGAGAGAGAGAGAGTCAGTCAGTCAGTCAGTCAGAGAGCGGGAGAGTCAGTCAGTCAGAGAGAGAGAGAATCAGTCAGTCAGAGACAGAGAGAGTCAGTCAGTCAGTCAGAGAGAGAGAGTCAGTCAGTCAGAGAGAGTCAGTCAGTCAGTGAGAGAGAGAGAGAGAGTCAGTCAGAGAGAGAGAGTCAGTCAGAGAGAGAGAGTCAGTCAGAGAGAGAGAGACAGTCAGTAAGAGAGAGAGACAGTCAGTCAGAGAGAGAGAGTCAGTCAGAGAGAGAGAGAGTCAGTCAGAGAGAGTCAGTCAGTCAGAGAGAGAGAGAGAGTCAGTCAGAGAGAGAGAGAGAGTCAGTCAGAGAGACAGTCAGTCAGTCAGAGAGAGAGAGTCAGTCAGTCAGAGTCAGTCAGTCAGAGAGAGAGAGAGTCAGTCAGTCAGAGAGAGAGAGTCAGTCAGAGAGAGTCAGTCAGTCAGTCAGAGAGAGACAGTCAGTCAGTCAGAGAGAGACAGTCAGTCAGTCAGAGAGAGAGTCAGTCAGTCAGAGAGAGAGAGTCAGTCAGTCAGTCAGTCAGAGAGAGAGAGTCACTCAGTCAGTCAGAGAGAGAGAGTCAGTCAGTCAGAGTCAGTCAGTCAGAGAGAGAGAGAGTCAGTCAGAGAGAGAGAGAGTCAGTCAGAGAGACAGTCAGTCAGACAGAGAGAGAGAGTCAGTCAGAGACAGAGAGAGTCAGTCAGTCAGTCAGAGATAGAGAGTCAGTCAGTCAGAGAGAGTCAGTCAGTCAGTGAGAGAGAGAGAGAGAGTCAGTCAGAGAGAGAGAGTCAGTCAGAGAGAGAGAGACAGTCAGTCAGAGAGAGAGACAGTCAGTCAGAGAGAGAGAGTCAGTCAGAGAGAGAGAGAGTCAGTCAGAGAGAGACAGTCAGTCAGAGAGAGAGAGAGAGTCAGTCAGAGAGAGAGAGAGAGTCAGTCAGAGAGACAGTCAGTCAGTCAGAGAGAGAGAGTCAGTCAGTCAGAGTCAGTCAGTCAGAGAGAGAGAGAGTCAGTCAGAGAGAGAGAGAGAGTCAGTCAGAGAGACAGTCAGTCAGTCAGAGAGAGAGAGTCAGTCAGAGAGTCAGTCAGTCAGATAGAGAGAGTCAGTCAGTCAGAGAGAGTGAGACAGTCAGTCAGAGAGAGAGAGACAGTCAGTCAGAGAGAGAGAGACGTCAGTCAGAGAGAGAGAGTCAGTCAGAGAGAGAGAGTCAGTCAGAGAGAGAGAGAGTCAGTCAGAGAGAGTCAGTCAGTCAGTCAGAGAGAGAGAGAGAGTCAGTCAGTCAGAGTCAGTCAGTCAGAGAGAGAGAGAGTCAGTCAGTCAGAGAGAGAGAGTCAGTCAGAGAGAGTCAGTCAGTCAGTCAGAGAGAGTCAGTCAGTCAGTCAGAGAGAGAGAGTCACTCAGTCAGTCAGAGAGAGAGAGTCAGTCAGTCAGAGTCAGTCAGTCAGAGAGAGAGAGAGTCAGTCAGTCAGAGAGAGAGAGAGAGTCAGTCAGTCAGAGAGAGAGAGAGTCAGTCAGTCAGAGAGAGAGAGAGTCAGTCAGTCAGTCATTCAGAGAGAGAGAGTCACTCAGTCAGTCAGAGAGAGAGAGTCAGTCAGTCAGAGTCAGTCAGTCAGAGAGAGAGTGAGAGTCAGTCAGTCAGAGAGAGAGAGTCAGTCAGTCAGAGGGAGAGAGAGGGGGTCAGTCAGTCAGTCAGAGTCAGTCAGTCAGTGAGAGAGAGAGAGTCAGTCAGAGAGAGAGAGAGTCAGTCAGTCAGAGAGAGAGAGAGTCTGTCAGTCAGACACAGAGAGAGTCAGTCAGAGAGAGTCAGTCAGTCAGAGAGCGAGAGAGACAGTCAGTCAGTCAGAGAGAGAGAGAGTCAGTCAGTCAGAGAGAGAGAGAGTCAGTCAGTCAGAGAGAGAGAGAGAGAGAGAGTCAGTCAGTCAGTCAGAGAGCGGGAGAGTCAGTCAGTCAGAGAGAGAGAGTCAGTCAGTCAGAGAGAGAATCAGTCAGTCAGAGAGAGAGAGAGTCAGTCAGTCAGAGAGAGAGAGACAGTCAGTCAGTTAGAGAGAGAGAGAGAGTCAGTCACTCAGAGAGAGAGAGAGAGTCAGTCAGAGAGAGAGAGAGAGTCAGTCAGAGAGACAGTCAGTCAGTCAGAGAGAGAGTCAGTCAGTCAGAGACAGAGAGAGTCAGTCAGTCAGTCAGAGAGAGAGAGAGTCAGTCAGTCAGAGAGAGTCAGTCAGTCAGTGAGAGAGAGAGAGAGAGTCAGTCAGAGAGAGTCAGTCAGAGAGAGAGAGACAGTCAGTCAGAGAGAGAGACAGTCAGTCAGAGAGAGAGACAGTCAGTCAGAGAGAGAGAGTCAGTCAGAGAGAGAGAGAGTCAGTCAGAGAGAGAGAGAGTCAGTCAGAGAGAGAGAGAGAGTCAGTCAGAGAGAGTCAGTCAGTCAGAGAGAGAGAGACAGTCAGTCAGAGAGAGAGACAGTCAGTCAGAGAGAGAGAGTCAGTCAGAGAGAGAGAGAGTCAGTCAGAGAGAGTCAGTCAGTCAGAGAGAGAGAGAGAGTCAGTCAGAGAGAGAGAGAGAGTCAGTCAGAGAGACAGTCAGTCAGTCAGAGAGAGAGAGTCAGTCAGTCAGAGTCAGTCAGTCAGAGAGAGAGAGAGTCAGTCAGTCAGAGAGAGAGAGTCAGTCAGAGAGAGTCAGTCAGTCAGTCAGAGAGAGAGAGAGTCAGTCAGTCAGAGAGAGTCAGTCAGTCAGTGAGAGAGAGAGAGAGAGTCAGTCAGAGAGAGTCAGTCAGAGAGAGAGAGACAGTCAGTCAGAGAGAGAGACAGTCAGTCAGAGAGAGAGACAGTCAGTCAGAGAGAGAGAGTCAGTCAGAGAGAGAGAGAGTCAGTCAGAGAGAGAGAGAGAGTCAGTCAGAGAGAGTCAGTCAGTCAGAGAGAGAGAGACAGTCAGTCAGAGAGAGAGACAGTCAGTCAGAGAGAGAGAGTCAGTCAGAGAGAGTCAATCAGAGAGAGTCAGTCAGTCAGAGAGAGAGAGAGAGTCAGTCAGAGAGAGAGAGAGAGTCAGTCAGAGAGACAGTCAGTCAGTCAGAGAGAGAGAGTCAGTCAGTCAGAGTCAGTCAGTCAGAGAGAGAGAGAGTCAGTCAGTCAGAGAGAGAGAGTCAGTCAGAGAGAGTCAGTCAGTCAGTCAGAGAGAGACAGTCAGTCAGTCAGTCAGAGAGAGAGTCAGTCAGTCAGAGAGAGAGTCAGTCAGTCAGAGAGAGAGAGACGTCAGTCAGAGAGAGAGAGTCAGTCAGAGAGAGAGAGAGTCAGTCAGTCAGAGAGAGAGAGTCAGTCAGTCAGAGAGAGAGAGTCAGTCAGAGAGAGAGAGGGTCAGTCAGAGAGAGTCAGTCAGTCAGAGAGAGAGAGTCAGTCAGTCAGAGAGAGTGAGACAGTCAGTCAGAGAGAGAGAGAGACAGTCAGTCAGAGAGACAGTCAGTCAGAGAGAGAGACAGCCAGTCAGAGAGAGAGAGTCAGTCAGAGAGAGAGAGAGTCAGTCAGAGAGAGAGATTCAGTCAGAGAGAGTCAGTCAGTCAGAGAGAGTCAGTCAGTCAGTCAGAGAGAGTCAGTCAGTCAGAGAGAGTCAGTCAGTCAGAGAGAGAGAGTGTCAGTCAGTCAGATAGAGAGAGTCAGTCAGTCAGAGAGAGAGAATCAGTCAGTCAGAGAGAATCAGTCAGTCAGAGAGAGTCAGTCAGTCAGAGAGAGTCAGTCAGTCAGAGAGAGAGTCAGTCAGTCAGAGAGAGAGTCAGTCAGTCAGAGAGAGAGTCAGTCAGAGAGTCAGTCAGTCAGAGAGAGAGAGTCAGTCAGTCAGAGAGAGTGAGACAGTCAGTCAGAGAGAGAGAGACAGTCAGTCAGAGAGAGAGAGACAGTTAGTCAGAGAGAGAGACAGTCAGTCAGAGAGAGAGAGTCAGTCAGAGAGAGAGAGAGTCAGTCAGAGAGAGACAGTCAGTCAGTCAGAGAGAGAGAGAGACAGTCAGTCAGTCAGAGAGAGAGAGAGTCAGTCAGTCAGAGAGAGAGAGAGTCAGTAAGTCAGAGAGAGAGAGAGAGAGAGTCAGTCAGTCTGTCAGTCAGAGAGCGGGAGAGTCAGTCAGTCAGAGAGAGAGAGAATCAGTCAGTCAGAGAGAGAGAGAGTCAGTCAGTCAGAGAGAGAGAGACAGTCAGTCAGTTAGAGAGAGACAGTCAGTCAGTTAGAGAGAGTCAGTCACTCAGAGAGAGAGAGAGTCAGTCAGAGAGAGAGAGAGAGTCAGTCAGAGAGACAGTCAGTCAGTCAGACAGAGAGTCAGTCAGTCAGAGACAGAGAGAGTCAGTCAGTCAGTCAGAGAGAGAGAGTCAGTCAGTCAGAGAGAGTCAGTCAGTCAGTGAGAGAGAGAGAGAGAGAGAGTCAGTCAGAGAGAGAGAGTCAGTCAGAGAGAGAGAGTCAGTCAGAGAGAGTCAGTCAGTCAGTCAGAGAGAGACAGTCAGTCAGTCAGAGAGAGAGTCAGTCAGTCAGAGAGAGAGAGAGTCAGTCAGTCAGTCAGTCAGAGAGAGAGAGTCACTCAGTCAGTCAGAGAGAGAGAGTCAGTCAGTCAGAGTCAGTCAGTCAGAGAGAGAGAGAGTCAGTCAGTCAGAGAGAGAGAGAGTCAGTCAGTCAGAGAGAGAGAGAGTCAGTCAGTCAGAGAGAGAGAGAGAGTCAGTCAGTCAATCAGTCAGAGAGAGAGAGTCAGTCAGTCAGAGAGAGTCAGTGAGTCAGAGAGAGAGAGAGTCAGTCAGAGAGAGAGTCAGTCAGTCAGAGAGTGAGAGTCAGTCAGTCAGAGAGAGAGAGTCAGTCAGTCAGAGAGAGAGAGTCAGTCAGTCAGAGGGAGAGAGAGGGGGTCAGTCAGTCAGTCAGAGTCAGTCAGTCAGTGAGAGAGAGAGAGTCAGACAGAGAGAGAGAGAGTCAGTCAGTCAGAGAGAGAGAGAGTCTGTCAGTCAGACACAGAGAGAGTCAGTCAGAGAGAGTCAGTCAGTCAGAGAGCGAGTCAGTCAGTCAGAGAGAGAGTCAGTCAGTCAGAGAGAGTAAGACAGTCAGTCAGAGAGAGAGAGACAGTCAGTCAGAGAGAGAGAGACAGTCAGTCAGAGAGAGAGAGACAGTCAGTCAGAGAGAGACAGTCAGTCAGTCAGAGAGAGAGAGAGACAGTCAGTCAGTCAGAGAGAGAGAGAGTCAGTCAGTCAGAGAGAGAGAGAGTCAGTCAGTCAGAGAGAGAGAGAGAGTCAGTCAGTCAGAGAGAGAGAGAGAGAGAGAGTCAGTCAGTCAGTCAGTCAGAGAGCGGGAGAGTCAGTCAGTCAGAGAGAGAGAGTCAGTCAGTCAGTTAGAGAGAGACAGTCAGTCAGTTAGAGAGAGAGAGAGAGTCAGTCACTCAGAGAGAGAGAGAGAGTCAGTCAGAGAGAGAGAGAGAGTCAGTCAGAGAGACAGTCAGTCAGTCAGAGAGAGAGTCAGTCAGTCAGAGACAGAGAGAGTCAGTCAGTCAGTCAGAGAGAGAGAGAGTCAGTCAGTCAGAGAGAGTCAGTCAGTCAGTGAGAGAGAGAGAGAGAGTCAGTCAGAGAGAGTCAGTCAGAGAGAGAGAGACAGTCAGTCAGAGAGAGAGACAGTCAGTCAGAGAGAGAGACAGTCAGTCAGAGAGAGAGAGTCAGTCAGAGAGAGAGAGAGTCAGTCAGAGAGAGAGAGAGAGTCAGTCAGAGAGAGAGAGAGAGTCAGTCAGAGAGAGTCAGTCAGTCAGAGAGAGAGAGACAGTCAGTCAGAGAGAGAGACAGTCAGTCAGAGAGAGAGAGTCAGTCAGAGAGAGAGAGAGTCAGTCAGAGAGAGTCAGTCAGTCAGAGAGAGAGAGAGAGTCAGTCAGAGAGAGAGAGAGAGTCAGTCAGAGAGACAGTCAGTCAGTCAGAGAGAGAGAGTCAGTCAGTCAGAGTCAGTCAGTCAGAGAGAGAGAGAGTCAGTCAGTCAGAGAGAGAGAGTCAGTCAGAGAGAGTCAGTCAGTCAGTCAGAGAGAGACAGTCAGTCAGTCAGTCAGAGAGAGAGTCAGTCAGTCAGAGAGAGAGTCAGTCAGTCAGAGAGAGAGAGTCAGTCAGTCAGTCAGTCAGAGAGAGAGAGTCACTCAGTCAGTCAGAGAGAGAGAGTCAATCAGTCAGAGTCAGTCAGTCAGAGAGAGAGAGAGTCAGTCAGAGAGAGAGAGAGAGTCAGTCAGAGAGACAGTCAGTCAGTCAGAGAGAGAGAGTCAGTCAGAGAGTCAGTCAGTCAGATAGAGAGAGTCAGTCAGTCAGAGAGAGTGAGACAGTCAGTCAGAGAGAGAGAGACAGTCAGTCAGAGAGAGAGAGACGTCAGTCAGAGAGAGAGAGTCAGTCAGAGAGAGAGAGAGTCAGTCAGAGAGAGAGAGTCAGTCAGAGAGAGTCAGTCAGTCAGAGAGAGAGAGAGAGTCAGTCAGAGAGACAGTCAGTCAGTCAGAGAGAGAGAGTCAGTCAGTCAGAGTCAGTCAGTCAGAGAGAGAGAGAGTCAGTCAGTCAGAGAGAGAGAGTCAGTCAGAGAGAGTCAGTCAGTCAGTCAGAGAGAGACAGTCAGTCAGTCAGAGAGAGAGTCAGTCAGTCAGAGAGAGAGAGAGTCAGTCAGTCAGTCAGTCAGAGAGAGAGAGTCACTCAGTCAGTCAGAGAGAGAGAGTCAGTCAGTCAGAGTCAGTCAGTCAGATTGAGAGAGAGTCAGTCAGTCAGAGAGAGAGAGAGAGTCAGTCAGTCAGAGAGAGAGAGAGTCAGTCAGTCAGAGAGAGAGAGAGTCAGTCAGTCAATCAGTCAGAGAGAGAGAGTCAGTCAGTCAGAGAGAGTCAGTGAGTCAGAGAGAGAGAGAGTCAGTCAGAGAGAGAGTCACTCAGTCAGAGAGTGAGAGTCAGTCAGTCAGAGAGAGAGAGAGGGGGTCAGTCAGTCAGTCAGAGTCAGTCAGTCAGTGAGAGAGAGAGAGTCAGTCAGAGAGAGAGAGAGTCAGTCAGTCAGAGAGAGAGAGAGTCTGTCAGTCAGACAGAGAGAGAGTCAGTCAGAGAGAGTCAGTCAGTCAGAGAGCGAGTCAGTCAGTCAGAGAGAGAGTCAGTCAGTCAGAGAGAGTGAGACAGTCAGTCAGAGAGAGAGAGACAGTCAGTCAGAGAGAGAGAGACAGTCAGTCAGAGAGAGAGACAGTCAGTCAGGGAGAGAGAGACCGTCAGTCAGAGAGAGACAGTCAGTCAGTCAGAGAGAGAGAGAGACAGTCAGTCAGTCAGAGAGAGAGAGAGTCAGTCAGTCAGAGAGAGAGAGAGAGAGAGAGAGAGTCAGTCAGTCAGTCAGTCAGAGAGCGGGAGAGTCAGTCAGTCAGAGAGAGAGAGTCAGTCAGTCAGAGAGAGAGAGAGAATCAGTCAGTCAGAGAGAGAGAGAATCAGTCAGTCAGAGAGAGAGAGAGTCAGTCAGTCAGAGAGAGAGAGACAGTCAGTCAGTTAGAGAGAGAGAGAGAGTCAGTCACTCAGAGAGAGAGAGAGAGTCAGTCAGAGAGAGAGAGAGAGTCAGTCAGAGAGACAGTCAGTCAGTCAGAGAGAGAGTCAGTCAGTCAGAGACAGAGAGAGTCAGTCAGTCAGTCAGAGAGAGAGAGAGTCTGTCAGTCAGACAGAGAGAGAGTCAGTCAGAGAGAGTCAGTCAGTCAGAGAGCGAGTCAGTCAGTCAGAGAGAGAGTCAGTCAGTCAGAGAGAGTGAGACAGTCAGAGAGAGAGAGAGTCAGTCAGAGAGACAGTCAGTCAGTCAGAGAGAGAGTCAGTCAGTCAGAGACAGAGAGAGTCAGTCAGTCAGTCAGAGAGAGAGAGAGTCAGTCAGTCAGAGAGAGTCAGTCAGTCAGTGAGAGAGAGAGAGAGAGTCAGTCAGTCAGAGAGAGAGAGAGTCAGTCAGAGAGAGAGAGAGAGTCAGTCAGAGAGACAGTCAGTCAGTCAGAGAGAGAGAGTCAGTCAGAGAGTCAGTCAGTCAGATAGAGAGAGTCAGTCAGTCAGAGAGAGTGAGACATTCAATCAGAGAGAGAGAGACAGTCAGTCAGAGAGAGAGAGACGTCAGTCAGAGAGAGAGAGTCAGTCAGAGAGAGAGAGAGTCAGTCAGAGAGAGAGAGTCAGTCAGAGAGAGTCAGTCAGTCAGAGAGAGAGAGAGAGTCAGTCAGTCAGAGTCAGTCAGTCAGAGAGAGAGAGAGTCAGTCAGTCAGAGAGAGAGAGTCAGTCAGAGAGAGTCAGTCAGTCAGTCAGAGAGAGACAGTCAGTCAGTCAGAGAGAGAGTCAGTCAGTCAGAGAGAGAGAGAGTCAGTCAGTCAGAGTCAGTCAGTCAGAGAGAGAGAGAGTCAGTCAGTCAGAGAGAGAGAGAGAGTCAGTCAGTCAGAGAGAGAGAGAGTCAGTCAGTCAGAGAGAGAGAGAGTCAGTCAGTCAATCAGTCAGAGAGAGAGAGTCAGTCAGTCAGAGAGAGTCAGTGAGTCAGAGAGAGAGAGAGTCAGTCAGAGAGAGAGTCAGTCAGTCAGAGAGTGAGAGTCAGTCAGTCAGAGAGAGAGAGTCAGTCAGTCAGAGAGAGAGAGTCAGTCAGTCAGAGGGAGAGAGAGGGGGTCAGTCAGTCAGTCAGAGTCAGTCAGTCAGTGAGAGAGAGAGTCTGTCAGTCAGACACAGAGAGAGTCAGTCAGAGAGAGTCAGTCAGTCAGAGAGCGAGTCAGTCAGTCAGAGAGAGAGTCAGTCAGTCAGAGAGAGTGAGACAGTCAGTCAGAGAGAGAGAGACAGTCAGTCAGAGAGAGAGAGACAGTCAGTCAGAGAGAGAGAGACAGTCAGTCAGAGAGAGACAGTCAATCAGTCAGAGAGAGAGAGAGACAGTCAGTGAGTCAGAGAGAGAGAGAGTCAGTCAGTCAGAGAGAGAGAGAGTCAGTCAGTCAGAGAGAGAGAGAGAGAGAGAGTCAGTCAGTCAGTCAGTCAGAGAGCGGGAGAGTCAGTCAGTCAGAGAGAGAGAGTCAGTCAGTCAGAGAGAGAATCAGTCAGTCAGAGAGAGAGAGAGTCAGTCAGTCAGAGAGAGAGAGACAGTCAGTCAGTTAGAGAGAGACAGTCAGTCAGTTAGAGAGAGAGAGAGAGTCAGTCACTCAGAGAGAGAGAGAGAGTCAGTCAGAGAGAGAGAGAGAGTCAGTCAGAGAGACAGTCAGTCAGTCAGAGAGAGAGTCAGTCAGTCAGAGACAGAGAGAGTCAGTCAGTCAGTCAGAGAGAGAGAGAGTCAGTCAGTCAGAGAGAGTCAGTCAGTCAGTGAGAGAGAGAGAGAGAGTCAGTCAGAGAGAGTCAGTCAGAGAGAGAGAGACAGTCAGTCAGAGAGAGAGACAGTCAGTCAGAGAGAGAGACAGTCAGTCAGAGAGAGAGAGTCAGTCAGAGAGAGAGAGAGTCAGTCAGAGAGAGAGAGAGAGTCAGTCAGAGAGAGAGAGAGAGTCAGTCAGAGAGAGTCAGTCAGTCAGAGAGAGAGAGACAGTCAGTCAGAGAGAGAGACAGTCAGTCAGAGAGAGAGAGTCAGTCAGAGAGAGAGAGAGTCAGTCAGAGAGAGTCAGTCAGTCAGAGAGAGAGAGAGAGTCAGTCAGAGAGAGAGAGAGAGTCAGTCAGAGAGACAGTCAGTCAGTCAGAGAGAGAGAGTCAGTCAGTCAGAGTCAGTCAGTCAGAGAGAGAGAGAGTCAGTCAGTCAGAGAGAGAGTCAGTCAGAGAGAGTCAGTCAGTCAGTCAGAGAGAGACAGTCAGTCAGTCAGTCAGAGAGAGAGTCAGTCAGTCAGAGAGAGAGTCAGTCAGTCAGAGAGAGAGAGTCAGTCAGTCAGTCAGTCAGAGAGAGAGAGTCACTCAGTCAGTCAGAGAGAGAGAGTCAGTCAGTCAGAGTCAGTCAGTCAGAGAGAGAGAGAGAGTCAGTCAGAGAGAGAGAGAGAGTCAGTCAGAGAGACAGTCAGTCAGTCAGAGAGAGAGAGTCAGTCAGAGAGTCAGTCAGTCAGATAGAGAGAGTCAGTCAGTCAGAGAGAATGAGACAGTCAGTCAGAGAGAGAGAGACAGTCAGTCAGAGAGAGAGAGACGTCAGTCAGAGAGAGAGAGTCAGTCAGAGAGAGAGAGAGTCAGTCAGAGAGAGAGAGTCAGTCAGAGAGAGTCAGTCAGTCAGAGAGAGAGAGAGAGTCAGTCAGAGAGACAGTCAGTCAGTCAGAGAGAGAGAGTCAGTCAGTCAGAGTCAGTCAGTCAGAGAGAGAGAGAGTCAGTCAGTCAGAGAGAGAGAGAGAGTCAGTCAGTCAGAGAGAGAGAGAGTCAGTCAGTCAGAGAGAGAGAGAGTCAGTCAGTCAATCAGTCAGAGAGAGAGAGTCAGTCAGTCAGAGAGAGTCAGTGAGTCAGAGAGAGAGAGAGTCAGTCAGAGAGAGAGTCAGTCAGTCAGAGAGTGAGAGTCAGTCAGTCAGAGAGAGAGAGTCAGTCAGTCAGAGAGAGAGAGTCAGTCAGTCAGAGGGAGAGAGAGGGGGTCAGTCAGTCAGTCAGAGTCAGTCAGTCAGTGAGAGAGAGAGTCTGTCAGTCAGACACAGAGAGAGTCAGTCAGAGAGAGTCAGTCAGTCAGAGAGCGAGTCAGTCAGTCAGAGAGAGAGTCAGTCAGTCAGAGAGAGTGAGACAGTCAGTCAGAGAGAGAGAGACAGTCAGTCAGAGAGAGAGAGACAGTCAGTCAGAGAGAGAGAGACAGTCAGTCAGAGAGAGACAGTCAATCAGTCAGAGAGAGAGAGAGACAGTCAGTGAGTCAGAGAGAGAGAGAGTCAGTCAGTCAGAGAGAGAGAGAGTCAGTCAGTCAGAGAGAGAGAGAGAGAGAGAGTCAGTCAGTCAGTCAGTCAGAGAGCGGGAGAGTCAGTCAGTCAGAGAGAGAGAGTCAGTCAGTCAGAGAGAGAATCAGTCAGTCAGAGAGAGAGAGAGTCAGTCAGTCAGAGAGAGAGAGACAGTCAGTCAGTTAGAGAGAGACAGTCAGTCAGTTAGAGAGAGAGAGAGAGTCAGTCACTCAGAGAGAGAGAGAGAGTCAGTCAGAGAGAGAGAGAGAGTCAGTCAGAGAGACAGTCAGTCAGTCAGAGAGAGAGTCAGTCAGTCAGAGACAGAGAGAGTCAGTCAGTCAGTCAGAGAGAGAGAGAGTCAGTCAGTCAGAGAGAGTCAGTCAGTCAGTGAGAGAGAGAGAGAGAGTCAGTCAGAGAGAGTCAGTCAGAGAGAGAGAGACAGTCAGTCAGAGAGAGAGACAGTCAGTCAGAGAGAGAGACAGTCAGTCAGAGAGAGAGAGTCAGTCAGAGAGAGAGAGAGTCAGTCAGAGAGAGAGAGAGAGTCAGTCAGAGAGAGAGAGAGAGTCAGTCAGAGAGAGTCAGTCAGTCAGAGAGAGAGAGACAGTCAGTCAGAGAGAGAGACAGTCAGTCAGAGAGAGAGAGTCAGTCAGAGAGAGAGAGAGTCAGTCAGAGAGAGTCAGTCAGTCAGAGAGAGAGAGAGAGTCAGTCAGAGAGAGAGAGAGAGTCAGTCAGAGAGACAGTCAGTCAGTCAGAGAGAGAGAGTCAGTCAGTCAGAGTCAGTCAGTCAGAGAGAGAGAGAGTCAGTCAGTCAGAGAGAGAGTCAGTCAGAGAGAGTCAGTCAGTCAGTCAGAGAGAGACAGTCAGTCAGTCAGTCAGAGAGAGAGTCAGTCAGTCAGAGAGAGAGTCAGTCAGTCAGAGAGAGAGAGTCAGTCAGTCAGTCAGTCAGAGAGAGAGAGTCACTCAGTCAGTCAGAGAGAGAGAGTCAGTCAGTCAGAGTCAGTCAGTCAGAGAGAGAGAGAGAGTCAGTCAGAGAGAGAGAGAGAGTCAGTCAGAGAGACAGTCAGTCAGTCAGAGAGAGAGAGTCAGTCAGAGAGTCAGTCAGTCAGATAGAGAGAGTCAGTCAGTCAGAGAGAATGAGACAGTCAGTCAGAGAGAGAGAGACAGTCAGTCAGAGAGAGAGAGACGTCAGTCAGAGAGAGAGAGTCAGTCAGAGAGAGAGAGAGTCAGTCAGAGAGAGAGAGTCAGTCAGAGAGAGTCAGTCAGTCAGAGAGAGAGAGAGAGTCAGTCAGAGAGACAGTCAGTCAGTCAGAGAGAGAGAGTCAGTCAGTCAGAGTCAGTCAGTCAGAGAGAGAGAGAGTCAGTCAGTCAGAGAGAGAGAGTCAGTCAGAGAGAGTCAGTCAGTCAGTCAGAGAGAGACAGTCAGTCAGTCAGAGAGAGAGTCAGTCAGTCAGAGAGAGCGAGAGTCAGTCAGTCAGTCAGTCAGAGAGAGAGAGTCACTCAGTCAGTCAGAGAGAGATAGTCAGTCATTCAGAGTCAGTCAGTCAGAGAGAGAGAGTGTCAGTCAGTCAGAGAGAGAGAGAGAGTCAGTCAGTCAGAGAGAGAGAGAGTCAGTCAGTCAGAGAGAGAGAGAGTCAGTCAGTCAATCAGTCAGAGAGAGAGAGTCAGTCAGTCAGAGAGAGTCAGTGAGTCAGAGAGAGAGAGAGTCAGTCAGAGAGAGAGTCAGTCAGTCAGAGAGTGAGAGTCAGTCAGTCAGAGAGAGAGAGTCAGTCAGTCAGAGAGAGAGAGTCAGTCAGTCAGAGGGAGAGAGAGGGGGTCAGTCAGTCAGTCAGAGTCAGTCAGTCAGTGAGAGAGAGAGAGTCAGTCAGAGAGAGAGAGAGTCAGTCAGTCAGAGAGAGAGAGAGTCTGTCAGTCAGACAGAGAGAGAGTCAGTCAGAGAGAGTCAGTCAGTCAGAGAGCGAGTCAGTCAGTCAGAGAGAGAGTCAGTCAGTCAGAGAGAGTGAGACAGTCAGTCAGAGAGAGAGAGACAGTCAGTCAGAGAGAGAGAGACAGTCAGTCAGAGAGAGAGACAGTCAGTCAGGGAGAGAGAGACCGTCAGTCAGAGAGAGACAGTCAGTCAGTCAGAGAGAGAGAGAGACAGTCAGTCAGTCAGAGAGAGAGAGAGTCAGTCAGTCAGAGAGAGAGAGAGTCAGTCAGTCAGAGAGAGAGAGAGAGAGAGAGAGAGTCAGTCAGTCAGTCAGTCAGAGAGCGGGAGAGTCAGTCAGTCAGAGAGAGAGAGTCAGTCAGTCAGAGAGAGAGAGAATCAGTCAGTCAGAGAGAGAGAGAGTCAGTCAGTCAGAGAGAGAGAGACAGTCAGTCAGTTAGAGAGAGACAGTCAGTCAGTTAGAGAGAGAGAGAGAGTCAGTCACTCAGAGAGAGAGAGAGAGTCAGTCAGAGAGAGAGAGAGAGTCAGTCAGAGAGACAGTCAGTCAGTCAGAGAGAGAGTCAGTCAGTCAGAGACAGAGAGAGTCAGTCAGTCAGTCAGAGAGAGAGAGAGTCTGTCAGTCAGACAGAGAGAGAGTCAGCCAGAGAGAGTCAGTCAGTCAGAGAGCGAGTCAGTCAGTCAGAGAGAGAGTCAGTCAGTCAGAGAGAGTGAGACAGTCAGAGAGAGAGAGAGTCAGTCAGAGAGACAGTCAGTCAGTCAGAGAGAGAGTCAGTCAGTCAGAGACAGAGAGAGTCAGTCAGTCAGTCAGAGAGAGAGAGAGTCAGTCAGTCAGAGAGAGTCAGTCAGTCAGTGAGAGAGAGAGAGAGAGTCAGTCAGAGAGAGTCAGTCAGAGAGAGAGAGACAGTCAGTCAGAGAGAGAGACAGTCAGTCAGAGAGAGAGACAGTCAGTCAGAGAGAGAGAGAGTCAGTCAGAGAGAGAGAGAGAGTCAGTCAGAGAGAGAGAGAGAGTCAGTCAGAGAGAGTCAGTCAGTCAGAGAGAGAGAGAGAGTCAGTCAGAGAGAGAGAGAGTCAGTCAGAGAGTCAGTCAGTCAGATAGAGAGAGACAGTCAGTCAGAGAGAGAGAGACGTCAGTCAGAGAGAGAGAGTCAGTCAGAGAGAGAGAGAGTCAGTCAGAGAGAGAGAGTCAGTCAGAGAGAGTCAGTCAGTCAGAGAGAGAGAGAGAGTCAGTCAGAGAGAGAGAGAGTCAGTCAGAGAGAGAGAGAGTCAGTCAGAGAGAGAGAGAGTCAGTCAGAGAGAGTGTCAGTCAGAGAGAGAGAGTCAGTCAGAGAGAGAGAGTCAGTCAGAGAGAGAGAGTCAGTCAGAGAGAGTCAGTCAGTCAGAGAGAGAGAGAGAGTCAGTCATAGAGAGAGAGAGTCAGTCAGAGAGAGAGAGAGTCAGTCAGAGAGTCAGTCAGTCAGAGAGAGAGAGTCAGTCAGTCAGAGAGAGTGAGACAGTCAGTCAGAGAGAGAGAGACAGTCAGTCAGAGAGAGTGAGACAGTCAGTCAGAGAGAGAGAGACAGTCAGTCAGAGAGAGAGAGACAGTCAGTCAGAGAGAGAGAGTCAGTCAGAGAGAGAGAGTCAGTCAGAGAGAGTCAGTCAGTCAGAGAGAGAGAGAGAGTCAGTCAGAGAGAGAGAGAGAGTCAGTCAGAGAGACAGTCAGTCAGTCAGAGAGAGAGTCAGTCAGTCAGAGAGAGAGAGAGTCTGTCAGTCAGACAGAGAGAGAGTCAGTCAGAGAGTCAGTCAGTCAGAGAGAGAGAGTCAGTCAGTCAGAGAGAGTGAGACAGTCAGTCAGAGAGAGAGAGACAGTCAGTCAGAGAGAGAGAGACAGTCAGTCAGAGAGAGAGACAGTCAGTCAGAGAGAGAGAGTCAGTCAGAGAGAGAGAGAGAGTCAGTCAGAGAGAGAGAGAGTCAGTCAGAGAGAGTCAGTCAGTCAGAGAGAGAGAGAGTCTGTCAGTCAGACAGAGAGAGAGTCAGTCAGAGAGGCAGTCAGTCAGAGAGAGAGAGTCAGTCAGTCAGAGAGAGTGAGACAGTCAGTCAGAGAGAGAGAGACAGTCAGTCAGATAGAGAGACAGTCAGTCAGAGAGAGAGACAGTCAGTCAGAGAGAGAGAGAGTCAGTCAGAGAGAGAGAGTCAGTCAGAGAGAGTCAGTCAGTCAGAGAGAGTCAGTCAGTCAGAGAGAGTCAGTCAGTCAGTCAGAGAGAGTCAGTCAGTCAGAGAGAGCCAGTCAGTTAGAGAGAGAGAGAGTCAGTCAGTCAGAGAGAGAGAGTCAGAGAGAGAGAGTCAGTCAGTCAGAGAGAGAGAATCAGTCAGTCAGAGAGAATCAGTCAGTCAGAAAGAGAGTCAGTCAGTCAGAGAGAGAGTCAGTCAGAGAGAGAGAGAGTCAGTCAGTCAGAGAGAGTCAGTCAGTCAGAGAGAGAGAGAGTCAGTCAGTCAGAGAGAGAGAGTCAGTCAGAGAGAGAGAGAGTCAGTCAGAGAGAGAGAGAGAGTCAGTCAGAGAGAGAGAGAGAGTCAGTCAGAGAGAGAGAGAGAGAGTCAGTCAGTCAGAGAGAGAGAGAGTCTGTCAGTCAGACAGAGAGAGAGTCAGTCAGAGAGGCAGTCAGTCAGAGAGAGAGAGTCAGTCAGTCAGAGAGAGTGAGACAGTCAGTCAGAGAGAGAGAGACAGTCAGTCAGAGAGAGAGACAGTCAGTCAGAGAGAGAGACAGTCAGTCAGAGAGAGAGAGAGTCAGTCAGAGAGAGAGAGTCAGTCAGAGAGAGTCAGTCAGTCAGAGAGAGTCAGTCAGTCAGTCAGAGAGAGTCAGTCAGTCAGAGAGAGCCAGTCAGTTAGAGAGAGAGAGAGTCAGTCAGTCAGAGAGAGAGTCAGAGAGAGAGAGTCAGTCAGAGAGAGAGAGAGTCAGTCAGAGAGAGAGAGTCAGTCAGAGAGTGTCAGTCAGTCAGTCAGAGAGAGAGAGAGAGTCAGTCAGAGAGAGAGAGAGAGAGTCAGTCAGAGAGACAGTCAGTCAGAGAGAGAGTCAGTCAGTCAGAGAGAGAGAGAGAGTCAGTCAGTCAGTCAGAGAGAGAGAGAGTCAGTCAGTCAGTCAGAGAGAGAGAGTCAGTCAGTCAGAGAGAGTCAGTCAGTCAGTGAGAGAGAGAGAGTCAGTCAGTCAGAGAGAGAGAGAGTCTGTCAGTCAGACAGAGAGAGAGTCAGTCAGAGAGGCAGTCAGTCAGAGAGAGAGAGTCAGTCAGTCAGAGAGAGTGAGACAGTCAGTCAGAGAGAGAGAGACAGTCAGTCAGAGAGAGAGAGACAGTCAGTCAGAGAGAGAGACAGTCAGTCAGAGAGAGAGAGTCAGTCAGAGAGAGAGAGAGTGAATCAGAGAGTCAGTCAGTCAGAGAGAGTCAGTCAGTCAGAGAGAGTCAGTCAGTCAGTCAGAGAGAGTCAGTCAGTCAGAGAGAGTCAGTCAGTTAGAGAGAGAAAGAGTCAGTCAGTCAGAGAGAGAGAGTCAGTCAGTCAGAGAGAGAGAATCAGTCAGTCAGAGAGAATCAGTCAGTCAGAGAGAGAGTCAGTCAGTCAGAGAGAGATTCAGTCAGTCAGAGAGAGAGAGAGTCAGTCAGAGAGAGAGAGAGAGTCAGTCAGTCAGAGAGAGAGTCAGTCAGAGAGAGAGAGAGTCAGTCAGTCAGAGAGAGAGTCAGTCAGAGAGAGAGAGAGTCAGTCAGTCAGAGAGAGAGTCAGTCAGAGAGAGAGAGAGTCAGTCAGTCAGAGAGAGTCAGTCAGTCAGAGAGAGAGAGAGTCAGTCAGTCAGAGAGAGAGTCAGTCAGTCAGAGAGAGAGTCAGTCAGAGAGTCAGTCAGTCAGAGAGAGAGAGACAGTCAGTCAGAGAGAGAGACAGTCAGTCAGAGAGAGAGAGTCAGTCAGAGAGAGAGAGTCAGTCAGAGAGAGAGAGTCAGTCAGAGAGTGTCAGTCAGTCAGAGAGAGAGAGAGAGTCAGTCAGAGAGAGAGAGAGAGTCAGTCAGAGAGACAGTCAGTCAGTCAGAGAGAGAGTCAGTCAGTCAGAGAGAGAGAGAGAGTCAGTCAGTCAGTCAGAGAGAGAGAGAGTCAGTCAGTCAGTCAGAGAGAGAGAGTCAGTCAGTCAGAGAGAGTCAGTCAGTCAGTGAGAGAGAGAGAGTCAGTCAGTCAGAGAGAGAGAGAGTCTGTCAGTCAGACAGAGAGAGAGTCAGTCAGAGAGGCAGTCAGTCAGAGAGAGAGAGTCAGTCAGTCAGAGAGAGTGAGACAGTCAGTCAGAGAGAGAGAGACAGTCAGTCAGAGAGAGAGAGAGACAGTCAGTCAGAGAGAGAGACAGTCAGTCAGAGAGAGAGAGTCAGTCAGAGAGAGAGAGAGTCAGTCAGAGAGAGAGAGTCAATCAGAGAGAGTCAGTCAGTCAGAGAGAGTCAGTCAGTCAGAGAGAGTCAGTCAGTCGGTCAGAGAGAGTCAGTCAGTCAGAGAGAGTCAGTCAGTTAGAGAGAGAAAGAGTCAGTCAGTCAGAGAGAGAGTGTCAGTCAGTCAGAGAGAGAGAATCAGTCAGTCAGAGAGAATCAGTCAGTCAGAGAGAGAGTCAGTCAGTCAGAGAGAGAGTCAGTCAGTCAGAGAGAGAGAGAGTCAGTCAGAGAGAGAGAGAGTCAGTCAGTCAGAGAGAGAGTCAGTCAGTCAGAGAGAGTCAGTCAGTCAGAGAGAGTCAGTCAGTCAGAGAGAGAGAGAGTCAGTCAGTCAGAGAGAGAGAGAGTCAGTCAGAGAGAGAGAGAGTCAGTCAGTCAGAGAGAGAGTCAGTCAGTCAGAGAGAGTCAGTCAGTCAGAGAGAGTCAGTCAGTCAGAGAGAGAGAGAGTCAGTCAGTCAGAGAGAGAGTCAGTCAGTCAGAGAGAGAGTCAGTCAGAGAGTCAGTCAGTCAGAGAGAGAGAGTCAGTCAGTCAGAGAGAGTGAGACAGTCAGTCAGAGAGAGAGACAGTCAGTCAGAGAGAGAGACAGTCAGTCAGAGAGAGAGACAGTCAGTCAGAGAGAGAGAGTCAGTCAGAGAGAGAGAGTCAGTCAGAGAGAGAGAGTCAGTCAGAGAGTGTCAGTCAGTCAGAGAGAGAGAGAGAGTCAGTCAGAGAGAGAGAGAGAGTCAGTCAGAGAGACAGTCAGTCAGTCAGAGAGAGAGAGAGTCAGTCAGTCAGTCAGAGAGAGAGAGAGTCAGTCAGTCAGTCAGAGAGAGAGAGTCAGTCAGTCAGAGAGAGTCAGTCAGTCAGTGAGAGAGAGAGAGTCTGTCAGTCAGACAGAGAGAGAGTCAGTCAGAGAGGCAGTCAGTCAGAGAGAGTCAGTCAGTCAGAGAGAGAGAGAGTCTGTCAGTCAGACAGAGAGAGAGTCAGTCAGAGAGGCAGTCAGTCAGAGAGAGAGAGTCAGTCAGTCAGAGAGAGTGAGACAGTCAGTCAGAGAGAGAGAGACAGTCAGTCAGAGAGAGAGACAGTCAGTCAGAGAGAGAGACAGTCAGTCAGAGAGAGAGAGAGTCAGTCAGAGAGAGAGAGTCAGTCAGAGAGAGTCAGTCAGTCAGAGAGAGTCAGTCAGTCAGTCAGAGAGAGTCAGTCAGTCAGAGAGAGCCAGTCAGTTAGAGAGAGAGAGAGTCAGTCAGTCAGAGAGAGAGAGTCAGTCAGTCAGAGAGAGAGAATCAGTCAGTCAGAGAGAATCAGTCAGTCAGAGAGAGAGTCAGTCAGAGAGAGAGAGAGTCAGTCAGTCAGAGAGATAGAGAGTCAGTCAGTCAGAGAGAGAGTCAGTCAGAGAGAGAGAGAGTCAGTCAGTCAGAGAGATTCAGTCAGTCAGAGAGAGAGAGAGTCAGTCAGTCAGAGAGAGAGTCAGTCAGTCAGAGAGAGAGTCAGTCATAGAGTCAGTCAGTCAGAGAGAGAGAGTCAGTCAGTCAGAGAGAGTGAGACAGTCAGTCAGAGAGAGAGAGACAGTCAGTCAGAGAGAGAGAGACAGTCAGTCAGAGAGAGAGAGACAGTCAGTCAGAGAGAGAGAGAGTCAGTCAGTCAGAGAGAGAGAGAGAGAGAGAGAGAGAGTCAGTCAGTCAGTCAGTCAGAGAGTATGAGAGTCAGTCAGTCAGAGAGAGAGAGTCAGTCAGTCAGAGAGAGAGAGAATCAGTCAGTCAGAGAGAGAGAGAGTCAGTCAGTCAGAGAGAGAGAGACAGTCAGTCAGTTAGAGAGAGAGAGAGAGTCAGTCACTCAGAGAGAGAGAGAGAGTCAGTCAGAGAGAGAGAGAGAGTCAGTCAGAGAGACAGTCAGTCAGTCAGAGAGAGAGTCAGTCAGTCAGAGACAGAGAGAGTCAGTCAGTCAGTCAGAGAGAGAGAGAGTCTGTCAGTCAGACAGAGAGAGAGTCAGTCAGAGAGAGTCAGTCAGTCAGAGAGCGAGTCAGTCAGTCAGAGAGAGAGTCAGTCAGTCAGAGAGAGTGAGACAGTCAGAGAGAGAGAGAGAGTCAGTCAGAGAGACAGTCAGTCAGTCAGAGAGAGAGTCAGTCAGTCAGAGACAGAGAGAGTCAGTCAGTCAGTCAGAGAGAGAGAGAGTCAGTCAGAGAGAGAGAGACAGTCAGTCAGAGAGAGAGAGACGTCAGTCAGAGAGAGAGAGTCAGTCAGAGAGAGAGAGAGTCAGTCAGAGAGAGAGAGTCAGTCAGAGAGAGTCAGTCAGTCAGAGAGAGAGAGAGAGTCAGTCAGTCAGAGTCAGTCAGTCAGAGAGAGAGAGAGTCAGTCAGTCAGAGAGAGTCAGTCAGTCAGAGAGAGAGAGAGTCAGTCAGTCAGTCAGTCAGAGAGAGAGAGTCACTCAGTCAGTCAGAGAGAGAGAGTCAGTCAGTCAGAGTCAGTCAGTCAGAGAGAGAGAGAGTCAGTCAGTCAGAGAGAGAGAGAGTCAGTCAGTCAATCAGTCAGTTAGAGAGAGTCAGTCAGTCAGAGAGAGTCAGTGAGTCAGAGAGAGAGAGAGTCAGTCAGAGAGAGAGTCAGTCAGTCAGAGAGTGAGAGTCAGTCAGTCAGAGAGAGAGAGTCAGTCAGTCAGAGAGAGAGAGTCAGTCAGTCAGAGGGAGAGAGAGGGGGTCAGTCAGTCAGTCAGAGTCAGTCAGTCAGTGAGAGAGAGAGTCAGTCAGAGAGAGAGAGAGTCAGTCAGTCAGAGAGAGAGAGAGTCTGTCAGTCAGACACAGAGTGAGTCAGTCAGAGAGAGTCAGTCAGTCAGAGAGCGAGTCAGTCAGTCAGAGAGAGAGTCAGTCAGTCAGAGAGAGTGAGACAGTCAGTCAGAGAGAGAGAGACAGTCAGTCAGAGAGAGAGAGACAGTCAGTCAGAGAGAGAGAGAGAGTCAGTCAGAGAGAGAGAGAGAGTCAGTCAGAGAGAGTCAGTCAGTCAGAGAGAGTCAGTCAGTCAGTCAGAGAGAGTCAGTCAGTCAGAGAGAGCCAGTCAGTTAGAGAGAGAGAGAGTCAGTCAGTCAGAGAGAGAGAGTCAGTCAGTCAGAGAGAGAGAATCAGTCAGTCAGAGAGAATAAGTCAGTCAGAGAGAGAGTCAGTCAGAGAGAGAGAGAGTCAGTCAGTCAGAGAGAGAGAGAGTCAGTCAGTCAGAGAGAGAGAGAGTCAGTCAGAGAGAGAGAGTCAGTCAGTCAGAGAGAGAGTCAGTCAGAGAGAGAGAGAGTCAGTCAGTCATAGAGATTCAGTCAGTCAGAGAGAGAGAGAGTCAGTCAGTCAGAGAGAGAGTCAGTCAGTCAGAGAGAGTGAGACAGTCAGTCAGAGAGAGAGACAGTCAGTCAGAGAGAGAGAGACAGTCAGTCAGAGAGAGAGACAGTCAGTCAGAGAGAGAGAGTCAGTCAGAGAGAGAGAGAGTCAGTCAGAGAGAGAGAGTCAGTCAGAGAGTGTCAGTCAGTCAGAGAGAGAGAGAGAGTCAGTCAGAGAGAGAGAGAGAGTCAGTCAGAGAGACAGTCAGTCAGTCAGAGAGAGAGTCAGTCAGTCAGAGAGAGAGAGAGTCAGTCAGTCAGTCAGAGAGAGAGAGAGTCAGTCAGTCAGTCAGAGAGAGAGAGTCAGTCAGTCAGAGAGAGAGAGACAGTCAGTCAGAGAGAGAGACAGTCAGTCAGAGAGAGAGAGTCAGTCAGAGAGAGAGAGTCAGTCAGAGAGAGAGAGTCAATCAGAGAGAGTCAGTCAGTCAGAGAGAGTCAGTCAGTCAGAGAGAGTCAGTCAGTCAGTCAGAGAGAGTCAGTCAGTCAGAGAGAATCAGTCAGTCAGAGAGAGAGTCAGTCAGTCAGAGAGAGAGTCAGTCAGTCAGAGAGAGAGAGAGTCAGTCAGAGAGAGAGAGAGTCAGTCAGTCAGAGAGAGAGTCAGTCAGAGAGAGAGAGAGTCAGTCAGTCAGAGAGAGTCAGTCAGTCAGAGAGAGAGAGAGTCAGTCAGTCATAGAGAGAGTCAGTCAGTCAGAGAGAGAGTCAGTCAGAGAGTCAGTCAGTCAGAGAGAGAGAGTCAGTCAGTCAGAGAGAGAGAGAGTCAGTCAGAGAGAGAGAGTCAGTCAGTCAGAGAGAGAGTCAGTCAGAGAGAGAGAGTCAGTCAGTCACAGAGAGTCAGTCAGTCAGAGAGAGAGAGAGTCAGTCAGTCAGAGAGAGAGAGAGTCAGTCAGTCAGAGAGAGAGTCAGTCAGAGAGTCAGTCAGTCAGAGAGAGAGAGTCAGTCAGTCAGAGAGAGTGAGACAGTCAGTCAGAGAGAGAGACAGTCAGTCAGAGAGAGAGAGACAGTCAGTCAGAGAGAGAGACAGTCAGTCAGAGAGAGAGAGTCAGTCAGAGAGAGAGAGTCAGTCAGAGAGAGAGTCAGTCAGAGAGTGTCAGTCAGTCAGAGAGAGAGAGAGAGTCAGTCAGAGAGAGAGAGAGAGTCAGTCAGAGAGACAGTCAGTCAGTCAGAGAGAGAGTCAGTCAGTCAGAGAGAGAGAGAGTCAGTCAGTCAGTCAGAGAGAGAGAGAGTCAGTCAGTCAGAGAGAGAGAGTCAGTCAGTCAGAGAGAGTCAGTCAGTCAGTGAGAGAGAGAGAGTCAGTCAGTCAGAGAGAGAGAGAGTCTGTCAGTCAGAGAGAGTCAGTCAGTCAGTCAGAGAGAGTCAGTCAGTCAGAGAGAGTCAGTCAGTTAGAGAGAGAAAGAGTCAGTCAGTCAGAGAGAGAGATTCAGTCAGTCAGAGAGAGAGAATCAGTCAGTCAGAGAGAATCAGTCAGTCAGAGAGAGAGTCAGTCAGAGAGAGTCAGTCAGTCAGAGAGCGAGTCAGTCAGTCAGAGAGAGAGTCAGTCAGTCAGAGAGAGTGAGACAGTCAGTCAGAGAGAGAGAGACAGTCAGTCAGAGAGAGAGACAGTCAGTCAGGGAGAGAGAGACCGTCAGTCAGAGAGAGACAGTCAGTCAGTCAGAGAGAGAGAGAGACAGTCAGTCAGTCAGAGAGAGAGAGAGTCAGTCAGTCAGAGAGAGAGAGAGTCAGTCAGTCAGAGAGAGAGAGAGAGAGAGAGAGAGAGTCAGTCAGTCAGTCAGTCAGAGAGCGGGAGAGTCAGTCAGTCAGAGAGAGAGAGTCAGTCAGTCAGAGAGAGAGAGAATCAGTCAGTCAGAGAGAGAGAGAGTCAGTCAGTCAGAGAGAGAGAGACAGTCAGTCAGTTAGAGAGAGACAGTCAGTCAGTTAGAGAGAGAGAGAGAGTCAGTCACTCAGAGAGAGAGAGAGAGTCAGTCAGAGAGAGAGAGAGAGTCAGTCAGAGAGACAGTCAGTCAGTCAGAGAGAGAGTCAGTCAGTCAGAGACAGAGAGAGTCAGTCAGTCAGTCAGAGAGAGAGAGAGTCTGTCAGTCAGACAGAGAGAGAGTCAGTCAGAGAGAGTCAGTCAGTCAGAGAGAGAGTCAGTCAGTCAGAGAGAGTGAGACAGTCAGAGAGAGAGAGAGAGTCAGTCAGAGAGAGAGTCAGTCAGTCAGAGAGAGAGTCAGTCAGTCAGAGACAGAGAGAGTCAGTCAGTCAGTCAGAGAGAGAGAGAGTCAGTCAGTCAGTGAGAGAGAGAGTCAGTCAGAGAGAGAGAGAGAGTCAGTCAGAGAGACAGTCAGTCAGTCAGAGAGAGAGAGTCAGTCAGAGAGTCAGTCAGTCAGATAGAGAGAGTCAGTCAGTCAGAGAGAGTGAGACAGTCAGTCAGAGAGAGAGAGACAGTCAGTCAGAGAGAGAGAGACGTCAGTCAGAGAGAGAGAGTCAGTCAGAGAGAGAGAGAGTCAGTCAGAGAAATAGAGTCAGTCAGAGAGAGAGAGAGTCAGTCAGAGAGAGAGAGAGTCAGTCAGAGAGAGAGAGAGAGTCAGTCAGAGAGACAGTCAGTCAGTCAGAGAGAGAGAGTCAGTCAGAGAGTCAGTCAGTCAGATAGAGAGAGTCAGTCAGTCAGAGAGAGAGAGAGTCAGTCAGAGAGAGAGAGTCAGTCAGAGAGAGAGAGTCAGTCAGTCAGAGAGAGTCAGTCAGTCAGAGAGAGAGAGAGTCAGTCAGTCAGAGAGAGAGAGAGTCAGTCAGTCAGAGAGAGAGCCAGTCAGAGAGTCAGTCAGTCAGAGAGAGAGAGTCAGTCAGTCAGAGAGAGTGAGACAGTCAGTCAGAGAGAGAGACAGTCAGTCAGAGAGAGAGACAGTCAGTCAGAGAGAGAGAGTCAGTCAGAGAGAGAGAGTCAGTCAGAGAGAGAGAGTCAGTCAGAGAGTGTCAGTCAGTCAGAGAGAGAGAGAGAGTCAGTCAGAGAGAGAGAGAGAGTCAGTCAGAGAGACAGTCAGTCAGTCAGAGAGAGAGTCAGTCAGTCAGAGAGAGAGAGAGTCAGTCAGTCAGTCAGAGAGAGAGAGAGTCAGTCAGTCAGAGAGAGAGAGTCAGTCAGTCAGAGAGAGTCAGTCAGTCAGTGAGAGAGAGAGAGTCAGTCAGTCAGAGAGAGAGAGAGTCTGTCAGTCAGAGAGTCAGTCAGTCAGTCAGAGAGAGTCAGTCAGTCAGAGAGAGTCAGTCAGTTAGAGAGAGAAAGAGTCAGTCAGTCAGAGAGAGAGAGTCAGTCAGTCAGAGAGAGAATCAGTCAGTCAGAGAGAATCAGTCAGTCAGAGAGAGAGTCAGTCAGAGAGAGTCAGTCAGTCAGAGAGCGAGTCAGTCAGTCAGAGAGAGAGTCAGTCAGTCAGAGAGAGTGAGACAGTCAGTCAGAGAGAGAGAGACAGTCAGTCAGAGAGAGAGAGACAGTCAGTCAGAGAGAGAGACAGTCAGTCAGGGAGAGAGAGACCGTCAGTCAGAGAGAGACAGTCAGTCAGTCAGAGAGAGAGAGAGACAGTCAGTCAGTCAGAGAGAGAGAGAGTCAGTCAGTCAGAGAGAGAGAGAGTCAGTCAGTCAGAGAGAGAGAGAGAGAGAGAGAGAGTCAGTCAGTCAGTCAGTCAGAGAGCGGGAGAGTCAGTCAGTCAGAGAGAGAGAGTCAGTCAGTCAGAGAGAGAGAGAATCAGTCAGTCAGAGAGAGAGAGAGTCAGTCAGTCAGAGAGAGAGAGACAGTCAGTCAGTTAGAGAGAGACAGTCAGTCAGTTAGAGAGAGAGAGAGAGTCAGTCACTCAGAGAGAGAGAGAGAGTCAGTCAGAGAGAGAGAGAGAGTCAGTCAGAGAGACAGTCAGTCAGTCAGAGAGAGAGTCAGTCAGTCAGAGACAGAGAGAGTCAGTCAGTCAGTCAGAGAGAGAGAGAGTCTGTCAGTCAGACAGAGAGAGAGTCAGTCAGAGAGAGTCAGTCAGTCAGAGAGCGAGTCAGTCAGTCAGAGAGAGAGTCAGTCAGTCAGAGAGAGTGAGACAGTCAGAGAGAGAGAGAGAGTCAGTCAGAGAGACAGTCAGTCAGTCAGAGACAGAGAGAGTCAGTCAGTCAGTCAGAGAGAGAGAGAGTCAGTCAGTCAGTGAGAGAGAGAGAGAGAGTCAGTCAGAGAGAGTCAGTCAGTCAGAGAGAGAGAGAGTCAGTCAGAGAGAGAGAGAGAGTCAGTCAGAGAGACAGTCAGTCAGTCAGAGAGAGAGAGTCAGTCAGAGAGTCAGTCAGTCAGATAGAGAGAGTCAGTCAGTCAGAGAGAGTGAGACAGTCAGTCAGAGAGAGAGAGACAGTCAGTCAGAGAGAGAGTCAGTCAGAGAGAGAGAGAGTCAGTCAGAGAGAGAGAGAGAGTCAGTCAGTCAGAGTCAGTCAGTCAGAGAGAGAGAGAGTCAGTCAGTCAGAGAGAGAGAGTCAGTCAGAGAGAGTCAGTCAGTCAGTCAGAGAGAGACAGTCAGTCAGTCAGAGAGAGAGTCAGTCAGTCAGAGAGAGAGAGAGTCAGTCAGTCAGTCAGTCAGAGAGAGAGAGTCACTCAGTCAGTCAGAGAGAGAGAGTCAGTCAGTCAGAGTCAGTCAGTCAGAGAGAGAGAGAGTCAGTCAGTCAGAGAGAGAGAGAGAGTCAGTCAGTCAGAGAGAGAGAGAGTCAGTCAGTCAGTCAGTCAGAGAGAGAGAGTCACTCAGTCAGTCAGAGAGAGAGAGTCAGTCAGTCAGAGTCAGTCAGTCAGAGAGAGAGAGAGTCAGTCAGTCAGAGAGAGAGAGAGAGTCAGTCAGTCAGAGAGAGAGTCAGTCAGTCAGAGAGAGAGAGAGTCAGTCAGTCAATCAGTCAGAGAGAGAGAGTCAGTCAGTCAGAGAGAGTCAGTGAGTCAGAGAGAGAGAGAGTCAGTCAGAGAGAGAGTCAGTCAGTCAGAGAGTGAGAGTCAGTCAGTCAGAGAGAGAGAGTCAGTCAGTCAGAGAGAGAGAGTCAGTCAGTCAGAGGGAGAGAGAGGGGGTCAGTCAGTCAGTCAGAGTCAGTCAGTCAGTGAGAGAGAGAGAGTCAGTCAGAGAGAGAGAGAGTCAGTCAGAGAGAGAGAGAGAGTCAGTCAGAGAGACAGTCAGTCAGTCAGAGAGAGAGAGTCAGTCAGAGAGTCAGTCAGTCAGATAGAGAGAGTCAGTCAGTCAGAGAGAGTGAGACAGTCAGTCAGAGAGAGAGAGACAGTCAGTCAGAGAGAGAGAGACGTCAGTCAGAGAGAGAGAGTCAGTCAGAGAGAGAGAGAGTCAGTCAGAGAGAGAGAGTCAGTCAGAGAGAGTCAGTCAGTCAGAGAGAGAGAGAGAGTCAGTCAGTCAGAGTCAGTCAGTCAGAGAGAGAGAGAGTCAGTCAGTCAGAGAGAGAGAGTCAGTCAGAGAGAGTCAGTCAGTCAGTCAGAGAGAGACAGTCAGTCAGTCAGAGAGAGAGTCAGTCAGTCAGAGAGAGAGAGAGTCAGTCAGTCAGTCAGTCAGAGAGAGAGAGTCACTCAGTCAGTCAGAGAGAGAGAGTCAGTCAGTCAGAGTCAGTCAGTCAGAGAGAGAGAGAGTCAGTCAGTCAGAGAGAGAGAGAGAGTCAGTCAGTCAGAGAGAGAGAGAGTCAGTCAGTCAATCAGTCAGTTAGAGAGAGTCAGTCAGTCAGAGAGAGTCAGTGAGTCAGAGAGAGAGAGAGTCAGTCAGAGAGAGAGTCAGTCAGTCAGAGAGTGAGAGTCAGTCAGTCAGAGAGAGAGAGTCAGTCAGTCAGAGAGAGAGAGTCAGTCAGTCAGAGGGAGAGAGAGGGGGTCAGTCAGTCAGTCAGAGTCAGTCAGTCAGTGAGAGAGAGAGTCAGTCAGAGAGAGAGAGAGTCAGTCAGTCAGAGAGAGAGAGAGTCTGTCAGTCAGACACAGAGAGAGTCAGTCAGAGAGAGTCAGTCAGTCAGAGAGCGAGTCAGTCAGTCAGAGAGAGAGTCAGTCAGTCAGAGAGAGTGAGACAGTCAGTCAGAGAGAGAGAGACAGTCAGTCAGAGAGAGAGAGACAGTCAGTCAGAGAGAGAGAGAGAGTCAGTCAGAGAGAGAGAGAGAGTCAGTCAGAGAGAGTCAGTCAGTCAGAGAGAGAGAGACAGTCAGTCAGAGAGAGAGACAGTCAGTCAGAGAGAGAGAGTCAGTCAGAGAGAGAGAGAGTCAGTCAGAGAGAGTCAGTCAGTCAGAGAGAGAGAGAGAGTCAGTCAGAGAGAGAGAGAGAGTCAGTCAGAGAGACAGTCAGTCAGTCAGAGAGAGAGAGTCAGTCAGTCAGAGTCAGTCAGTCAGAGAGAGAGAGAGTCAGTCAGTCAGAGAGAGAGAGTCAGTCAGAGAGAGTCAGTCAGTCAGTCAGAGAGAGACAGTCAGTCAGTCAGAGAGAGAGTCAGTCAGTCAGAGAGAGAGTCAGTCAGTCAGAGAGAGAGAGTCAGTCAGTCAGTCAGTCAGAGAGAGAGAGTCACTCAGTCAGTCAGAGAGAGAGAGTCAGTCAGTCAGAGTCAGTCAGTCAGAGAGAGAGAGAGAGTCAGTCAGAGAGAGAGAGAGAGTCAGTCAGAGAGACAGTCAGTCAGTCAGAGAGAGAGAGTCAGTCAGAGAGTCAGTCAGTCAGATAGAGAGAGTCAGTCAGTCAGAGAGAGTGAGACAGTCAGTCAGAGAGAGAGAGACAGTCAGTCAGAGAGAGAGAGACGTCAGTCAGAGAGAGAGAGTCAGTCAGAGAGAGAGAGAGTCAGTCAGAGAGAGAGAGTCAGTCAGAGTGAGTCAGTCAGTAAGAGAGAGAGAGAGAGTCAGTCAGAGAGACAGTCAGTCAGTCAGAGAGAGAGAGTCAGTCAGTCAGAGTCAGTCAGTCAGAGAGAGAGAGAGTCAGTCAGTCAGAGAGAGAGAGTCAGTCAGAGAGAGTCAGTCAGTCAGTCAGAGAGAGACAGTCAGTCAGTCAGAGAGAGAGTCAGTCAGAGAGAGAGAGAGTCAGTCAGTCAGTCAGTCAGAGAGAGAGAGTCACTCAGTCAGTCAGAGAGAGAGAGTCAGTCAGTCAGAGTCAGTCAGTCAGAGAGAGAGAGAGTCAGTCAGTCAGAGAGAGAGAGAGAGTCAGTCAGTCAGAGAGAGAGTCAGTCAGTCAGAGAGAGAGAGAGTCAGTCAGTCAATCAGTCAGAGAGAGAGAGTCAGTCAGTCAGAGAGAGTCAGTGAGTCAGAGAGAGAGAGAGTCAGTCAGAGAGAGAGTCAGTCAGTCAGAGAGTGAGAGTCAGTCAGTCAGAGAGAGAGAGTCAGTCAGTCAGAGAGAGAGAGTCAGTCAGTCAGAGGGAGAGAGAGGGGGTCAGTCAGTCAGTCAGAGTCAGTCAGTCAGTGAGAGAGAGAGAGTCAGTCAGAGAGAGAGAGAGTCAGTCACTCAGAGAGAGAGAGAGTCTGTCAGTCAGACAGAGAGAGAGTCAGTCAGAGAGAGTCAGTCAGTCAGAGAGCGAGTCAGTCAGTCAGAGAGAGAGAGACAGTCAGTCAGAGAGAGAGAGACAGTCAGTCAGAGAGAGAGACAGTCAGTCAGGGAGAGAGAGACCGTCAGTCAGAGAGAGACAGTCAGTCAGTCAGAGAGAGAGAGAGACAGTCAGTCAGTCAGAGAGAGAGAGAGTCAGTCAGTCAGAGAGAGAGAGAGTCAGTCAGTCAGAGAGAGAGAGAGAGAGAGAGAGAGTCAGTCAGTCAGTCAGTCAGAGAGCGGGAGAGTCAGTCAGTCAGAGAGAGAGAGTCAGTCAGTCAGAGAGAGAGAGAATCAGTCAGTCAGAAAGAGAGAGAGTCAGTCAGTCAGAGAGAGAGAGACAGTCAGTCAGTTAGAGAGAGACAGTCAGTCAGTTAGAGAGAGAGAGAGAGTCAGTCACTCAGAGAGAGAGAGAGAGTCAGTCAGAGAGAGAGAGAGAGTCAGTCAGAGAGACAGTCAGTCAGTCAGAGAGAGAGTCAGTCAGTCAGAGACAGAGAGAGTCAGTCAGTCAGTCAGAGAGAGAGAGAGTCTGTCAGTCAGACAGAGAGAGAGTCAGTCAGAGAGAGTCAGTCAGTCAGAGAGCGAGTCAGTCAGTCAGAGAGAGAGTCAGTCAGTCAGAGAGAGTGAGACAGTCAGAGAGAGAGAGAGAGTCAGTCAGAGAGACAGTCAGTCAGTCAGAGAGAGAGTCAGTCAGTCAGAGACAGAGAGAGTCAGTCAGTCAGTCAGAGAGAGAGAGAGTCAGTCAGTCAGAGAGAGTCAGTCAGTCAGTGAGAGAGAGAGAGAGAGTCAGTCAGAGAGAGTCAGTCAGAGAGAGAGAGACAGTCAGTCAGAGAGAGAGACAGTCAGTCAGAGAGAGAGACAGTCAGTCAGAGAGAGAGAGAGTCAGTCAGATAGAGAGAGAGAGTCAGTCAGAGAGAGAGAGAGAGTCAGTCAGAGAGAGTCAGTCAGTCAGAGAGAGAGAGAGAGTCAGTCAGAGAGAGAGAGAGTCAGTCAGAGAGACAGTCAGTCAGAGAGAGAGAGACGTCAGTCAGAGAGAGAGAGTCAGTCAGAGAGAGAGAGAGTCAGTCAGAGAGAGAGAGTCAGTCAGAGAGAGTCAGTCAGTCAGAGAGAGAGAGAGAGTCAGTCAGAGAGAGAGAGAGTCAGTCAGAGAGAGAGAGAGTCAGTCAGAGAGAGAGAGAGTCAGTCAGAGAGAGAGTCAGTCAGAGAGAGAGAGTCAGTCAGAGAGAGAGAGTCAGTCAGAGAGAGTCAGTCAGTCAGAGAGAGAGAGAGAGTCAGTCATAGAGAGAGAGAGTCAGTCAGAGAGAGAGAGAGTCAGTCAGAGAGTCAGTCAGTCAGAGAGAGAGAGTCAGTCAGTCAGAGAGAGTGAGACAGTCAGTCAGAGAGAGAGAGACAGTCAGTCAGAGAGAGAGAGACAGTCAGAGAGAGTCAGTCAGTCAGAGAGAGAGAGAGAGTCAGTCAGAGAGAGAGAGAGAGTCAGTCAGAGAGAGAGAGAGAGTCAGTCAGAGAGAGTCAGTCAGTCAGAGAGAGAGAGAGTCTGTCAGTCAGACAGATAGAGAGTCAGTCAGAGAGGCAGTCAGTCAGAGAGAGAGAGTCAGTCAGTCAGAGAGAGTGAGACAGTCAGTCAGAGAGAGAGAGACAGTCAGTCAGATAGAGAGACAGTCAGTCAGAGAGAGAGACAGTCAGTCAGAGAGAGAGAGAGTCAGTCAGAGAGAGAGAGTCAGTCAGAGAGAGTCAGTCAGTCAGACAGAGTCAGTCAGTCAGAGAGAGTCAGTCAGTCAGTCAGAGAGAGTCAGTCAGTCAGAGAGAGCCAGTCAGTTAGAGAGAGAGAGAGTCAGTCAGTCAGAGAGAGAGAGTCAGAGAGAGAGAGTCAGTCAGTCAGAGAGAGAGAATCAGTCAGTCAGAGAGAATCAGTCAGTCAGAAAGAGAGTCAGTCAGTCAGAGAGAGAGTCAGTCAGAGAGAGAGAGAGTCAGTCAGTCAGAGAGAGTCAGTCAGTCAGAGAGAGAGAGAGTCAGTCAGTCAGAGAGAGAGAGTCAGTCAGAGAGAGAGAGAGTCAGTCAGAGAGAGAGAGAGAGTCAGTCAGAGAGAGAGAGAGAGTCAGTCAGAGAGAGAGAGAGAGTCAGTCAGAGAGAGTCAGTCAGTCAGAGAGAGAGAGAGTCTGTCAGTCAGACAGAGAGAGAGAGAGTCAGTCAGTCAGAGAGAGTGAGACAGTCAGTCAGAGAGAGAGAGACAGTCAGTCAGAGAGAGAGACAGTCAGTCAGAGAGAGAGAGAGTCAGTCAGAGAGAGAGAGTCAGTCAGAGAGAGTCAGTCAGTCAGAGAGAGTCAGTCAGTCAGAGAGAGTCAGTCAGTCAGTCAGAGAGAGTCAGTCAGTCAGAGAGAGCCAGTCAGTTAGAGAGAGAGAGAGTCAGTCAGTCAGAGAGAGAGTCAGAGAGAGAGAGTCAGTCAGTCAGAGAGAGAGAATCAGTCAGTCAGAGAGAATCAGTCAGTCAGAGAGAGAGTCAGTCAGTCAGAGAGAGAGTCAGTCAGAGAGAGGGAGAGTCAGTCAGTCAGAGAGAGTCAGTCAGTCAGAGAGAGAGTCAGTCAGTCAGAGAGAGAGTCAGTCAGAGAGTCAGTCAGTCAGAGAGAGAGAGTCAGTCAGTCAGAGAGAGTGAGACAGTCAGTCAGAGAGAGAGACAGTCAGTCAGAGAGAGAGAGACAGTCAGTCAGAGAGAGAGACAGTCAGTCAGAGAGAGAGAGTCAGTCAGAGAGAGAGAGTCAGTCAGAGAGAGAGAGAGTCAGTCAGAGAGAGAGAGTCAGTCAGAGAGTGTCAGTCAGTCAGTCAGAGAGAGAGAGAGAGTCAGTCAGAGAGAGAGAGAGAGTCAGTCAGAGAGACAGTCAGTCAGAGAGAGAGTCAGTCAGTCAGAGAGAGAGAGAGAGTCAGTCAGTCAGTCAGAGAGAGAGAGTCAGTCAGTCAGTCAGAGAGAGAGAGTCAGTCAGTCAGAGAGAGTCAGTCAGTCAGTGAGAGAGAGAGAGTCAGTCAGTCAGAGAGAGAGAGAGTCTGTCAGTCAGACAGAGAGAGAGTCAGTCAGAGAGGCAGTCAGTCAGAGAGAGAGAGTCAGTCAGTCAGAGAGAGTGAGACAGTCAGTCAGAGAGAGAGAGACAGTCAGTCAGAGAGAGAGAGACAGTCAGTCAGAGAGAGAGACAGTCAGTCAGAGAGAGAGAGTCAGTCAGAGAGAGAGAGAGTGAATCAGAGAGTCAGTCAGTCAGAGAGAGTCAGTCAGTCAGAGAGAGTCAGTCAGTCAGTCAGAGAGAGTCAGTCAGAGAGAGAGAGTCAGTCAGTCAGAGAGAGAGAATCAGTCAGTCAGAGAGAATCAGTCAGTCAGAGAGAGAGTCAGTCAGTCAGAGAGAGAGTCAGTCAGTCAGAGAGAGAGAGAGTCAGTCAGAGAGAGAGAGAGTCAGTCAGTCAGAGAGAGAGTCAGTCAGAGAGAGAGAGAGTCAGTCAGTCAGAGAGAGAGTCAGTCAGAGAGAGAGAGTCAGTCAGTCAGAGAGAGTCAGTCAGTCAGAGAGAGAGAGAGTCAGTCAGTCAGAGAGAGAGTCAGTCAGTCAGAGAGAGAGTCAGTCAGAGAGAGAGAGAGTCAGTCAGTCAGAGAGAGTCAGTCAGTCAGAGAGAGAGAGAGTCAGTCAGTCAGAGAGAGTCAGTCAGTTAGAGAGAGAAAGAGTCAGTCAGTCAGAGAGAGAGAGTCAGTCAGTCAGAGAGAGAGAATCAGTCAGTCAGAGAGAATCAGTCAGTCAGAGAGAGAGTCAGTCAGTCAGAGAGAGATTCAGTCAGTCAGAGAGAGAGAGAGTCAGTCAGAGAGAGAGAGACAGTCAGTCAGAGAGAGAGTCAGTCAGAGAGAGAGAGAGTCAGTCAGTCAGAGAGAGAGTCAGTCAGAGAGAGAGAGAGTCAGTCAGTCAGAGAGAGAGTCAGTCAGAGAGAGAGAGAGTCAGTCAGTCAGAGAGAGTCAGTCAGTCAGAGAGAGAGAGAGTCAGTCAGTCAGAGAGAGAGTCAGTCAGTCAGAGAGAGAGTCAGTCAGAGAGTCAGTCAGTCAGAGAGAGAGAGACAGTCAGTCAGAGAGAGAGACAGTCAGTCAGAGAGAGAGAGTCAGTCAGAGAGAGAGAGTCAGTCAGAGAGAGAGAGTCAGTCAGAGAGTGTCAGTCAGTCAGAGAGAGAGAGAGAGTCAGTCAGAGAGAGAGAGAGAGTCAGTCAGAGAGACAGTCAGTCAGTCAGAGAGAGAGTCAGTCAGTCAGAGAGAGAGGAGAGAGTCAGTCAGTCAGTCAGAGAGAGGAGAGAGTCAGTCAGTCAGAGAGAGTCAGTCAGTCAGTGAGAGAGAGAGAGTCAGTCAGTCAGAGAGAGAGAGAGTCTGTCAGTCAGACAGAGAGAGAGTCAGTCAGAGAGGCAGTCAGTCAGAGAGAGAGAGAGTCAGTCAGTCAGAGAGAGTGAGACAGTCAGTCAGAGAGAGAGAGACAGTCAGTCAGAGAGAGAGAGAGACAGTCAGTCAGAGAGAGAGACAGTCAGTCAGAGAGAGAGAGTCAGTCAGAGAGAGAGAGAGTCAGTCAGAGAGAGAGAGTCAATCAGAGAGAGTCAGTCAGTCAGAGAGAGTCAGTCAGTCAGAGAGAGTCAGTTAGTCAGTCAGAGAGAGTCAGTCAGTCAGAGAGAGTCAGTCAGTTAGAGAGAGAAAGAGTCAGTCAGTCAGAGAGAGAGAGTCAGTCAGTCAGAGAGAGAGAATCAGTCAGTCAGAGAGAATCAGTCAGTCAGAGAGAGAGTCAGTCAGTCAGAGAGAGAGTCAGTCAGTCAGAGAGAGAGAGAGTCAGTCAGAGAGAGAGAGAGTCAGTCAGTCAGAGAGAGAGTCAGTCAGTCAGAGAGAGTCAGTCAGTCAGAGAGAGTCAGTCAGTCAGAGAGAGAGAGAGTCAGTCAGTCAGAGAGAGAGAGAGTCAGTTAGAGAGAGAGAGAGTCAGTCAGTCAGAGAGAGAGAGTCAGTCAGTCAGAGAGAGAGAATCAGTCAGTCAGAGAGAATCAGTCAGTCAGAGAGAGAGTCAGTCAGAGAGAGAGAGAGTCAGTCAGTCAGAGAGAGAGAGAGTCAGTCAGTCAGAGAGAGAGTCAGTCAGAGAGAGAGAGAGTCAGTCAGTCAGAGAGATTCAGTCAGTCAGAGAGAGAGAGAGTCAGTCAGTCAGAGAGAGAGTCAGTCAGTCAGAGAGAGAGTCAGTCATAGAGTCAGTCAGTCAGAGAGAGAGAGTCAGTCAGTCAGAGAGAGTGAGACAGTCAGTCAGAGAGAGAGACAGTCAGTCAGAGAGAGAGAGACAGTCAGTCAGAGAGAGAGACAGTCAGTCAGAGAGAGAGAGTCAGTCAGAGAGAGAGAGAGTCAGTCAGAGAGAGAGAGTCAGTCAGTCAGAGAGAGAGAGACAGTCAGTCAGAGAGAGATAGACAGTCAGTCAGAGAGAGAGACAGTCAGTCAGAGAGAGAGAGTCAGTCAGAGAGAGAGAGAGTCAGTCAGAGAGAGAGAGTCAATCAGAGAGAGTCAGTCAGTCAGAGAGAGTCAGTCAGTCAGAGAGAGTCAGTCAGTCAGAGAGAGTCAGTCAGTTAGAGAGAGAAAGAGTCAGTCAGTCAGAGAGAGAGAGTCAGTCAGTAAGAGAGAGAGTCAGTCAGTCAGACAGAGAGAGAGTCAGTCAGAGAGGCAGTCAGTCAGAGATAGTCAGTCAGTCAGAGAGAGAGAGAGTCTGTCAGTCAGACAGAGAGAGAGTCAGTCAGAGAGGCAGTCAGTCAGAGAGAGAGAGTCAGTCAGTCAGAGAGAGTGAGACAGTCAGTCAGAGAGAGTGAGACAGTCAGTCAGAGAGAGAGAGACAGTCAGTCAGAGAGAGAGAGAGACAGTCAGTCAGAGAGAGAGACAGTCAGTCAGAGAGAGAGAGTCAGTCAGAGAGAGAGAGAGTCAGTCAGAGAGAGAGAGTCAATCAGAGAGAGTCAGTCAGTCAGAGAGAGTCAGTCAGTCAGAGAGAGTCAGTTAGTCAGTCAGAGAGAGTCAGTCAGTCAGAGAGAGTCAGTCAGTTAGAGAGAGAAAGAGTCAGTCAGTCAGAGAGAGAGAGTCAGTCAGTCAGAGAGAGAGAATCAGTCAGTCAGAGAGAATCAGTCAGTCAGAGAGAGAGTCAGTCAGTCAGAGAGAGAGTCAGTCAGTCAGAGAGAGAGAGAGTCAGTCAGAGAGAGAGAGAGTCAGTCAGTCAGAGAGAGAGTCAGTCAGTCAGAGAGAGTCAGTCAGTCAGAGAGAGTCAGTCAGTCAGAGAGAGAGAGAGTCAGTCAGTCAGAGAGAGAGAGAGTCAGTTAGAGAGAGAGAGAGTCAGTCAGTCAGAGAGAGAGAGTCAGTCAGTCAGAGAGAGAGAATCAGTCAGTCAGAGAGAATCAGTCAGTCAGAGAGAGAGTCAGTCAGAGAGAGAGAGAGTCAGTCAGTCAGAGAGAGAGAGAGTCAGTCAGTCAGAGAGAGAGTCAGTCAGAGAGAGAGAGAGTCAGTCAGTCAGAGAGATTCAGTCAGTCAGAGAGAGAGAGAGTCAGTCAGTCAGAGAGAGAGTCAGTCAGTCAGAGAGAGAGTCAGTCATAGAGTCAGTCAGTCAGAGAGAGAGAGTCAGTCAGTCAGAGAGAGTGAGACAGTCAGTCAGAGAGAGAGACAGTCAGTCAGAGAGAGAGAGACAGTCAGTCAGAGAGAGAGACAGTCAGTCAGAGAGAGAGAGTCAGTCAGAGAGAGAGAGAGTCAGTCAGAGAGAGAGAGTCAGTCAGTCAGAGAGAGAGAGACAGTCAGTCAGAGAGAGATAGACAGTCAGTCAGAGAGAGAGACAGTCAGTCAGAGAGAGAGAGTCAGTCAGAGAGAGAGAGAGTCAGTCAGAGAGAGAGAGTCAATCAGAGAGAGTCAGTCAGTCAGAGAGAGTCAGTCAGTCAGAGAGAGTCAGTCAGTCAGAGAGAGTCAGTCAGTTAGAGAGAGAAAGAGTCAGTCAGTCAGAGAGAGAGAGTCAGTCAGTAAGAGAGAGAGTCAGTCAGTCAGACAGAGAGAGAGTCAGTCAGAGAGGCAGTCAGTCAGAGATAGTCAGTCAGTCAGAGAGAGAGAGAGTCTGTCAGTCAGACAGAGAGAGAGTCAGTCAGAGAGGCAGTCAGTCAGAGAGAGAGAGTCAGTCAGTCAGAGAGAGTGAGACAGTCAGTCAGAGAGAGAGAGACAGTCAGTCAGAGAGAGAGACAGTCAGTCAGAGAGAGAGACAGTCAGTCAGAGAGAGAGAGAGTCAGTCAGAGAGAGAGAGTCAGTCAGAGAGAGTCAGTCAGTCAGAGAGAGTCAGTCAGTCAGTCAGAGAGAGTCAGTCAGTCAGAGAGAGCCAGTCAGTTAGAGAGAGAGAGAGTCAGTCAGTCAGAGAGAGAGAGTCAGTCAGTCAGAGAGAGAGAATCAGTCAGTCAGAGAGAATCAGTCAGTCAGAGAGAGAGTCAGTCAGAGAGAGAGAGAGTCAGTCAGTCAGAGAGAGAGAGAGTCAGTCAGTCAGAGAGAGAGTCAGTCAGAGAGAGAGAGAGTCAGTCAGTCAGAGAGATTCAGTCAGTCAGAGAGAGAGAGAGTCAGTCAGTCAGAGAGAGAGTCAGTCAGTCAGAGAGAGAGTCAGTCATAGAGTCAGTCAGTCAGAGAGAGAGAGTCAGTCAGTCAGAGAGAGTGAGACAGTCAGTCAGAGAGAGAGACAGTCAGTCAGAGAGAGAGAGACAGTCAGTCAGAGAGAGAGACAGTCAGTCAGAGAGAGAGAGTCAGTCAGAGAGAGAGAGAGTCAGTCAGAGAGAGAGAGTCAGTCAGTCAGAGAGAGAGAGACAGTCAGTCAGAGAGAGATAGACAGTCAGTCAGAGAGAGAGACAGTCAGTCAGAGAGAGAGAGTCAGTCAGAGAGAGAGAGTCAGTCAGTCAGAGAGAGTGAGTCAGTCAGACAGAGAGAGAGTCAGTCAGAGAGGCAGTCAGTCAGAGAGAGAGAGTCAGTCAGTCAGAGAGAGTGAGTCAGTCAGTCAGAGAGAGAGAGACAGTCAGTCAGAGAGAGACAGTCAGTCAGAGAGAGACAGTCAGTCAGAGAGAGAGAGAGATTCAGTCAGAGAGAGAGTCAGTCAGAGAGAGTCAGTCAGTCAGAGAGAGAGAGTCAGTCAGAGAGAGAGAGAGAGTCAGTCAGAGAGACAGTCAGTCAGTCAGAGAGAGAGAGTCAGTCAGAGAGAGAGAGAGTCAGTCAGAGAGAGAGAGAGAGAGTCAGTCAGAGAGAGAGAGAGAGTCAGTCAGAGAGAGTCAGTCAGTCAGAGAGAGAGAGAGAGTCTGTCAGTCAGACAGAGAGAGAGTCAGTCAGAGAGGCAGTCAGTCAGAGAGAGAGAGTCAGTCAGTCAGAGAGAGTGAGACAGTCAGTCAGAGAGAGAGAGACAGTCAGTCAGAGAGAGAGACAGTCAGTCAGAGAGAGTCAGTCAGTCAGAGAGAGTCAGTCAGTCAGTCAGAGAGAGTCAGTCAGTCAGAGAGAGAGAGTCAGTCAGTCAGAGAGAGAGTCAGTCAGAGAGAGAGAGTCAGTCAGTCAGAGAGAGTCAGTCAGTCAGAGAGAGTCAGTCAGTCAGAGAGAGAGTCAGTCAGAGAGTCAGTCAGTCAGAGAGAGAGAGTCAGTCAGTCAGAGAGAGTGAGACAGTCAGTCAGAGAGAGAGACAGTCAGTCAGAGAGAGAGAGACAGTCAGTCAGAGAGAGAGACAGTCAGTCAGAGAGAGAGAGTCAGTCAGAGAGAGAGAGTCAGTCAGAGAGAGAGAGTCAGTCAGAGAGTGTCAGTCAGTCAGAGAGAGAGAGAGAGTCAGTCAGAGAGAGAGAGAGAGTCAGTCAGAGAGACAGTCAGTCAGTCAGAGAGAGAGTCAGTCAGTCAGAGAGAGAGAGAGTCAGTCAGTCAGTCAGAGAGAGAGAGAGTCAGTCAGTCAGTCAGAGAGAGAGAGTCAGTCAGTCAGAGAGAGTCAGTCAGTCAGTGAGAGAGAGAGAGTCAGTCAGTCAGAGAGAGAGAGAGTCTGTCAGTCAGAGAGAGTCAGTCAGTCAGTCAGAGAGAGTCAGTCAGTCAGAGAGAGTCAGTCAGTTAGAGAGAGAAAGAGTCAGTCAGTCAGAGAGAGAGAGTCAGTCAGTCAGAGAGAGAGAATCAGTCAGTCAGAGAGAATCAGTCAGTCAGAGAGAGAGTCAGTCAGTCAGAGAGAGAGTCAGTCAGTCAGAGAGAGAGAGAGTCAGTCAGAGAGAGAGAGAGTCTGTCAGTCAGACAGAGAGAGAGTCAGTCAGAGAGGCAGTCAGTCAGAGAGAGAGAGTCAGTCAGTCAGAGAGAGTGAGACAGTCAGTCAGAGAGAGAGAGACAGTCAGTCAGAGAGAGAGACAGTCAGTCAGAGAGAGACAGTCAGTCAGAGAGAGAGAGAGATTCAGTCAGAGAGAGAGAGTCAGTCAGAGAGAGTCAGTCAGTCAGAGAGAGAGAGTCAGTCAGAGAGAGAGAGAGAGAGTCAGTCAGAGAGACAGTCAGTCAGTCAGAGAGAGAGAGTCAGTCAGAGAGAGAGAGAGTCAGTCAGAGAGAGAGAGAGAGTCAGTCAGAGAGAGAGAGAGAGTCAGTCAGAGAGAGTCAGTCAGTCAGAGAGAGAGAGAGTCTGTCAGTCAGACAGAGAGAGAGTCAGTCAGAGAGGCAGTCAGTCAGAGAGAGAGAGTCAGTCAGTCAGAGAGAGTGAGACAGTCAGTCAGAGAGAGAGAGACAGTCAGTCAGAGAGAGAGACAGTCAGTCAGAGAGAGAGACAGTCAGTCAGAGAGAGAGAGAGTCAGTCAGAGAGAGAGAGTCAGTCAGAGAGAGTCAGTCAGTCAGAGAGAGTCAGTCAGTCAGAGAGAGTCAGTCAGTCAGAGAGAGTCAGTCAGTTAGAGAGAGAAAGAGTCAGTCAGTCAGAGAGAGAGAGTCAGTCAGTAAGAGAGAGAGTCAGTCAGTCAGAGAGAGAGAGAGTCAGTCAGAGAGAGAGTGAGTCTGTCAGTCAGACAGAGAGAGAGTCAGTCAGAGAGGCAGTCAGTCAGAGAGAGAGAGTCAGTCAGTCAGAGAGAGTGAGTCAGTCAGTCAGAGAGAGAGAGACAGTCAGTCAGAGAGAGACAGTCAGTCAGAGAGAGACAGTCAGTCAGAGAGAGAGAGAGATTCAGTCAGAGAGAGAGTCAGTCAGAGAGAGTCAGTCAGTCAGAGAGAGAGAGTCAGTCAGAGAGAGAGAGAGAGTCAGTCAGAGAGACAGTCAGTCAGTCAGAGAGAGAGAGTCAGTCAGAGAGAGAGAGAGTCAGTCAGAGAGAGAGAGAGAGAGTCAGTCAGAGAGAGAGAGAGAGTCAGTCAGAGAGAGTCAGTCAGTCAGAGAGAGAGAGAGAGTCTGTCAGTCAGACAGAGAGAGAGTCAGTCAGAGAGGCAGTCAGTCAGAGAGAGAGAGTCAGTCAGTCAGAGAGAGTGAGACAGTCAGTCAGAGAGAGAGAGACAGTCAGTCAGAGAGAGAGACAGTCAGTCAGAGAGAGTCAGTCAGTCAGAGAGAGTCAGTCAGTCAGTCAGAGAGAGTCAGTCAGTCAGAGAGAGAGAGTCAGTCAGTCAGAGAGAGAGTCAGTCAGAGAGAGAGAGTCAGTCAGTCAGAGAGAGTCAGTCAGTCAGAGAGAGAGTCAGTCAGAGAGTCAGTCAGTCAGAGAGAGAGAGTCAGTCAGTCAGAGAGAGTGAGACAGTCAGTCAGAGAGAGAGACAGTCAGTCAGAGAGAGAGAGACATTCAGTCAGAGAGAGAGACAGTCAGTCAGAGAGAGAGAGTCAGTCAGAGAGAGAGAGTCAGTCAGAGAGAGAGAGTCAGTCAGAGAGTGTCAGTCAGTCAGAGAGAGAGAGAGAGTCAGTCAGAGAGAGAGAGAGAGTCAGTCAGAGAGACAGTCAGTCAGTCAGAGAGAGAATCAGTCAGTCAGAGAGAGAGAGAGTCAGTCAGTCAGTCAGAGAGAGAGAGAGTCAGTCAGTCAGTCAGAGAGAGAGAGTCAGTCAGTCAGAGAGAGTCAGTCAGTCAGTGAGAGAGAGAGAGTCAGTCAGTCAGAGAGAGAGAGAGTCTGTCAGTCAGAGAGAGTCAGTCAGTCAGTCAGAGAGAGTCAGTCAGTCAGAGAGAGTCAGTCAGTTAGAGAGAGAAAGAGTCAGTCAGTCAGAGAGAGAGAGTCAGTCAGTCAGAGAGAGAGAATCAGTCAGTCAGAGAGAATCAGTCAGTCAGAGAGAGAGTCAGTCAGTCAGAGAGAGAGTCAGTCAGTCAGAGAGAGAGAGAGTCAGTCAGAGAGAGAGAGAGTCTGTCAGTCAGACAGAGAGAGAGTCAGTCAGAGAGGCAGTCAGTCAGAGAGAGAGAGTCAGTCAGTCAGAGAGAGTGAGACAGTCAGTCAGAGAGAGAGAGACAGTCAGTCAGAGAGAGAGACAGTCAGTCAGAGAGAGACAGTCAGTCAGAGAGAGAGAGAGATTCAGTCAGAGAGAGAGAGTCAGTCAGAGAGAGTCAGTCAGTCAGAGAGAGAGAGTCAGTCAGAGAGAGAGAGAGAGAGTCAGTCAGAGAGACAGTCAGTCAGTCAGAGAGAGAGAGTCAGTCAGAGAGAGAGAGAGTCAGTCAGAGAGAGAGAGAGAGTCAGTCAGAGAGAGAGAGAGAGTCAGTCAGAGAGAGTCAGTCAGTCAGAGAGAGAGAGAGTCTGTCAGTCAGACAGAGAGAGAGTCAGTCAGAGAGGCAGTCAGTCAGAGAGAGAGAGTCAGTCAGTCAGAGAGAGTGAGACAGTCAGTCAGAGAGAGAGAGACAGTCAGTCAGAGAGAGAGACAGTCAGTCAGAGAGAGAGACAGTCAGTCAGAGAGAGAGAGAGTCAGTCAGAGAGAGAGAGTCAGTCAGAGAGAGTCAGTCAGTCAGAGAGAGTCAGTCAGTCAGAGAGAGTCAGTCAGTCAGTTAGAGAGAGTCAGTCAGTCAGAGAGAGCCAGTCAGTTAGAGAGAGAGAGAGTCAGTCAGTCAGAGAGAGAGAGTCAGTCAGTCAGAGAGAGTCAGTCAGTCAGAGAGAGTCAGTCAGTCAGTCAGAGAGAGTCAGTCAGTCAGAGAGAGTCAGTCAGTTAGAGAGAGAAAGAGTCAGTCAGTCAGAGAGAGAGAGTCAGTCAGTCAGAGAGAGAGAATCAGTCAGTCAGAGAGAATCAGTCAGTCAGAGAGAGAGTCAGTCAGTCAGAGAGAGAGTCAGTCAGTCAGAGAGAGAGAGAGTCAGTCAGAGAGAGAGAGAGTCTGTCAGTCAGACAGAGAGAGAGTCAGTCAGAGAGGCAGTCAGTCAGAGAGAGAGAGTCAGTCAGTCAGAGAGAGTGAGACAGTCAGTCAGAGAGAGAGAGACAGTCAGTCAGAGAGAGAGACAGTCAGTCAGAGAGAGACAGTCAGTCAGAGAGAGAGAGAGATTCAGTCAGAGAGAGAGAGTCAGTCAGAGAGAGTCAGTCAGTCAGAGAGAGAGAGTCAGTCAGAGAGAGAGAGAGAGAGTCAGTCAGAGAGACAGTCAGTCAGTCAGAGAGAGAGAGAGTCTGTCAGTCAGACAGAGAGAGAGTCAGTCAGAGAGGCAGTCAGTCAGAGAGAGAGAGTCAGTCAGTCAGAGAGAGTGAGACAGTCAGTCAGAGAGAGAGAGACAGTCAGTCAGAGAGAGAGACAGTCAGTCAGAGAGAGAGACAGTCAGTCAGAGAGAGAGAGAGTCAGTCAGAGAGAGAGTCAGTCAGAGAGAGTCAGTCAGTCAGAGAGAGTCAGTCAGTCAGAGAGAGTCAGTCAGTCAGTCAGAGAGAGTCAGTCAGTCAGAGAGAGCCAGTCAGTTAGAGAGAGAGAGAGCCAGTCAGTTAGAGAGAGAGAGAGTCTGTCAGTCAGACAGAGAGAGAGCCAGTCAGAGAGGCAGTCAGTCAGAGAGAGAGAGTCAGTCAGTCAGAGAGAGTGAGACAGTCAGTCAGAGAGAGAGAGTCAGTCAGTCAGAGAGAGTCAGTCAGTCAGAGAGAGTCAGTCAGTCAGTCAGAGAGAGTCAGTCAGTCAGAGAGAGCCAGTCAGTTAGAGAGAGAGAGAGTCAGTCAGTCAGAGAGAGAGAGTCAATCAGTCAGAGAGAGAGTCAGTCAGTCAGAGAGAGAGAGAGTCAGTCAGAGAGAGAGAGAGTCAGTCAGTCAGACAGAGAGAGAGTCAGTCAGAGAGGCAGTCAGTCAGAGAGAGAGAGTCAGTCAGTCAGAGCGAGTGAGACAGTCAGTCAGAGAGAGAGAGACAGTCAGTCAGAGAGAGAGACAGTCAGTCAGAGAGAGACAGTCAGTCAGAGAGAGAGAGAGATTCAGTCAGAGAGAGAGAGTCAGTCAGAGAGAGTCAGTCAGTCAGAGAGAGAGAGTCAGTCAGAGAGAGAGAGAGTCAGTCAGTCAGACAGAGAGAGAGTCAGTCAGAGAGGCAGTCAGTCAGAGAGAGAGAGTCAGTCAGTCAGAGCGAGTGAGACAGTCAGTCAGAGAGAGAGAGACAGTCAGTCAGAGAGAGAGACAGTCAGTCAGAGAGAGACAGTCAGTCAGAGAGAGAGAGAGATTCAGTCAGAGAGAGAGAGTCAGTCAGAGAGAGTCAGTCAGTCAGAGAGAGAGAGTCAGTCAGAGAGAGAGAGAGAGAGAGAGAGTCAGTCAGAGAGACAGTCAGTCAGTCAGAGAGAGAGAGAGTCAGTCAGTCAGAGAGAGAGAGAGTCAGTCAGAGAGAGAGTCAGTCAGAGAGAGTCAGTCAGTCAGAGAGAGTCAGTCAGTCAGAGAGAGTCAGTCAGTCAGTCAGAGAGAGTCAGTCAGTCAGAGAGAGCCAGTCAGTTAGAGAGAGAGAGAGCCAGTCAGTTAGAGAGAGAGAGAGTCTGTCAGTCAGACAGAGAGAGAGTCAGTCAGAGAGGCAGTCAGTCAGAGAGAGAGAGTCAGTCAGTCAGAGAGAGTGAGACAGTCAGTCAGAGAGAGAGAGTCAGTCAGTCAGAGAGAGTCAGTCAGTCAGAGAGAGTCAGTCAGTCAGTCAGAGAGAGTCAGTCAGTCAGAGAGAGCCAGTCAGTTAGAGAGAGAGAGAGTCAGTCAGAGAGAGAGAGTCAGTCAGTCAGAGAGAGAGTCAGTCAGTCAGAGAGAGAGAGAGTCAGTCAGAGAGAGAGAGAGTCAGTCAGTCAGACAGAGAGAGAGTCAGTCAGAGAGGCAGTCAGTCAGAGAGAGAGAGTCAGTCAGTCAGAGAGAGTGAGACAGTCAGTCAGAGAGAGAGAGACAGTCAGTCAGAGAGAGAGACAGTCAGTCAGAGAGAGACAGTCAGTCAGAGAGAGAGAGAGATTCAGTCAGAGAGAGAGAGTCAGTCAGAGAGAGTCAGTCAGTCAGAGAGAGAGAGTCAGTCAGAGAGAGAGAGAGAGAGAGTCAGTCAGAGAGACAGTCAGTCAGTCAGAGAGAGAGAGAGTCTGTCAGTCAGACAGAGAGAGAGTCAGTCAGAGAGGCAGTCAGTCAGAGAGAGAGAGTCAGTCAGTCAGAGAGAGTGAGACAGTCAGTCAGAGAGAGAGAGACAGTCAGTCAGAGAGAGAGACAGTCAGTCAGAGAGAGAGACAGTCAGTCAGAGAGAGAGAGAGTCAGTCAGAGAGAGAGAGTCAGTCAGAGAGAGTCAGTCAGTCAGAGAGAGTCAGTCAGTCAGAGAGAGTCAGTCAGTCAGTCAGAGAGAGTCAGTCAGTCAGAGAGAGCCAGTCAGTTAGAGAGAGAGAGAGCCAGTCAGTTAGAGAGAGAGAGAGTCTGTCAGTCAGACAGATAGAGAGTCAGTCAGAGAGGCAGTCAGTCAGAGAGAGAGAGTCAGTCAGTCAGAGAGAGTGAGACAGTCAGTCAGAGAGAGAGAGTCAGTCAGTCAGAGAGAGTCAGTCAGTCAGAGAGAGTCAGTCAGTCAGTCAGAGAGAGTCAGTCAGTCAGAGAGAGCCAGTCAGTTAGAGAGAGAGAGTCAGTCAGTCAGAGAGAGAGAGTCAGTCAGTCAGAGAGAGAGAATCAGTCAGTCAGAGAGAATCAGTCAGTCAGAGAGAGAGTCAGTCAGTCAGAGAGAGAGTCAGTCAGTCAGAGAGAGAGAGAGTCAGTCAGTCAGAGAGAGAGAGAGTCAGTCAGAGAGAGAGAGTCAGTCAGTCAGAGAGAGAGTCAGTCAGAGAGAGAGAGAGTCAGTCAGTCAGAGAGATTCAGTCAGTCAGAGAGAGAGTCAGTCAGAGAGTCAGTCAGTCAGAGAGAGAGAGTCAGTCAGTCAGAGAGAGTGAGACAGTCAGTCAGAGAGAGAGTCAGTCAGTCAGAGAGAGAGAGAGTCAGTCAGTCAGAGAGAGAGAGAGTCAGTCAGAGAGAGAGAGAGTCAGTCAGTCAGAGAGAGAGTCAGTCAGAGAGAGAGAGAGTCGGTCAGTCAGAGAGAGTCAGTCAGTCAGTCAGAGAGAGAGTCAGTCAGAGAGTCAGTCAGTCAGAGAGAGAGAGTCAGTCAGTCAGAGAGAGTGAGACAGTCAGTCAGAGAGAGAGTCAGTCAGTCAGAGAGAGAGAGAGTCAGTCAGTCAGAGAGAGAGAGAGTCAGTCAGAGAGAGAGAGAGTCAGTCAGTCAGAGAGAGAGTCAGTCAGAGAGAGAGAGAGTCGGTCAGTCAGAGAGAGTCAGTCAGTCAGTCAGAGAGAGAGAGAGTCAGTCAGTCAGAGAGAGAGTCAGTCAGTCAGAGAGAGAGTCAGTCAGTCAGAGAGAGAGAGTCAGTCAGTCAGAGAGAGAGAGAGTCAGTCAGAGAGAGAGAGAGAGTCAGTCAGTCAGAGAGAGAGTCAGTCAGAGAGAGAGAGGGTCAGTCAGTCAGAGAGACAGTCAGTCAGTCAGAGAGAGAGAGAGTCAGTCAGAGAGAGAGAGAGTCAGTCAGTCAGAGAGAGAGTCAGTCAGAGAGAGAGGGTCAGTCAGTCAGAGAGAGAGTCAGTCAGAGAGTCAGTCAGTCAGAGAGAGAGAGTCAGTCAGTCAGAGAGAGTGAGACAGTCAGTCAGAGAGAGAGAGAGTCAGTCAGAGAGAGAGAGAGTCAGTCAGTCAGAGAGAGAGTCAGTCAGAGAGAGAGAGAGTCGGTAAGTCAGAGAGAGTCAGTCAGTCAGTCAGAGAGAGAGAGAGTCAGTCAGTCAGAGAGAGAGTCAGTCAGTCAGAGAGAGAGTCAGTCAGTCAGAGAGAGAGAGTCAGTCAGTCAGAGAGAGAGAGAGTCAGTCAGAGAGAGAGAGAGAGTCAGTCAGTCAGAGAGAGAGTCAGTCAGAGAGAGAGAGGGTCAGTCAGTCAGAGAGACAGTCAGTCAGTCAGAGAGAGAGAGAGTCAGTCAGAGAGAGAGAGAGTCAGTCAGTCAGAGAGAGAGTCAGTCAGAGAGAGAGGGTCAGTCAGTCAGAGAGAGAGTCAGTCAGAGAGTCAGTCAGTCAGAGAGAGAGAGTCAGTCAGTCAGAGAGAGTGAGACAGTCAGTCAGAGAGAGAGAGACAGTCAGTCAGAGAGAGAGAGACAGTCAGTCAGAGAGAGAGACAGTCAGTCAGAGAGAGAGAGTCAGTCAGTCAGAGAGAGAGACAGTCAGTCAGAGAGAGAGAGTCAGTCAGAGAGAGAGAGAGTCAGTCAGAGAGAGAGAGTCAGTCAGAGAGAGTCAGTCAGTCAGATAGAGAGAGTCAGTCAGTCAGAGAGAGAGAATCAGTCAGTCAGAGAGAATCAGTCAGTCAGAGAGAGAGTCAGTCAGTCAGAGAGAGTCAGTCAGTCAGAGAGAGAGAGAGTCAGTCAGAGAGAGAGAGAGAGTCAGTCAGAGAGACAGTCAGTCAGTCAGAGAGAGAGTCAGTCAGTCAGAGAGAGAGAGAGTCAATCAGTCAGTCAGTCAGAGAGAGAGAGTCAGTCAGTCAGTCAGAGAGAGAGAGTCAGTCAGTCAGAGAGAGAGAGAGTCTGTCAGTCAGACAGAGAGAGAGTCAGTCAGAGAGTCAGTCAGTCAGAGAGAGAGAGTCAGTCAGTCAGAGAGAGTGAGACAGTCAGTCAGAGAGAGAGAGACAGTCAGTCAGAGAGAGAGAGACAGTCAGTCAGAGAGAGAGACAGTCAGTCAGAGAGAGAGAGTCAGTCAGAGAGAGAGAGAGTCAGTCAGAGAGAGAGAGTCAGTCAGAGAGAGTCAGTCAGTCAGAGAGAGTCAGTCAGTCAGAGAGAGTCAGTCAGTCAGAGAGAGTCAGTCAATCAGTCAGAGAGAGTCAGTCAGTCAGATAGAGTCAGTCAGTCAGAGAGAGAGAGAGTCAGTCAGTCAGAGAGAGAGAGTCAGTCAGTCAGAGAGAGAGAGAGTCAGTCAGAGAGAGAGAGAGTCAGTCAGTCAGAGAGAGAGTCAGTCAGAGAGAGAGAGGGTCAGTCAGAGAGAGTCAGTCAGTCAGAGAGAGAGAGTCAGTCAGTCAGAGAGAGTGAGACAGTCAGTCAGAGAGAGAGAGAGACAGTCAGTCAGAGAGAGAGAGACAGTCAGTCAGAGAGAGAGACAGTCAGTCAGAGAGAGAGAGTCAGTCAGAGAGAGAGTCAGTCAGTCAGAGAGAGAGAGAGAGTCAGTCAGTCAGTCAGTCAGAGAGAGAGAGTCAGTCAGTCAGTCAGAGAGAGAGAGTCAGTCAGTCAGAGAGAGAGAGAGTCTGTCAGTCAGACAGAGAGAGAGTCAGTCAGAGAGTCAGTCAGTCAGAGAGAGAGAGTCAGTCAGTCAGAGAGAGTGAGACAGTCAGTCAGAGAGAGAGAGACAGTCAGTCAGAGAGAGAGAGACAGTCAGTCAGAGAGAGAGACAGTCAGTCAGAGAGAGAGAGTCAGTCAGAGAGAGAGAGAGTCAGTCAGAGAGAGAGAGTCAGTCAGAGAGAGTCAGTCAGTCAGAGAGAGTCAGTCAGTCAGAGAGAGTCAGTCAGTCAGAGAGAGTCAGTCAATCAGTCAGAGAGAGTCAGTCAGTCAGAGAGACAGTCAGTCAGTCAGAGAGAGAGAGAGTCAGTCAGAGAGAGAGAGAGTCAGTCAGTCAGACAGAGAGTCAGTCAGAGAGAGAGGGTCAGTCAGTCAGAGAGAGAGTCAGTCAGAGAGTCAGTCAGTCAGAGAGAGAGAGTCAGTCAGTCAGAGAGAGTGAGACAGTCAGTCAGAGAGAGAGAGACAGTCAGTCAGAGAGAGAGAGACAGTCAGTCAGAGAGAGAGACAGTCAGTCAGAGAGAGAGAGTCAGTCAGAGAGAGAGAGTCAGTCAGAGAGAGTCAGTCAGTCAGAGAGAGTCAGTCAGTCAGAGAGAGTCAGTCAGTCAGATAGAGAGAGTCAGTCAGTCAGAGAGAGAGAATCAGTCAGTCAGAGAGAATCAGTCAGTCAGAGAGAGAGTCAGTCAGTCAGAGAGAGTCAGTCAGTCAGAGAGAGAGAGAGTCAGTCAGAGAGAGAGAGAGAGTCAGTCAGAGAGACAGTCAGTCAGTCAGAGAGAGAGTCAGTCAGTCAGAGAGAGAGAGAGAGTCAGTCAGTCAGTCAGTCAGAGAGAGAGAGTCAGTCAGTCAGTCAGAGAGAGAGAGTCAGTCAGTCAGAGAGAGAGAGAGTCTGTCAGTCAGACAGAGAGAGAGTCAGTCAGAGAGTCAGTCAGTCAGAGAGAGAGAGTCAGTCAGTCAGAGAGAGTGAGACAGTCAGTCAGAGAGAGAGAGACAGTCAGTCAGAGAGAGAGAGACAGTCAGTCAGAGAGAGAGACAGTCAGTCAGAGAGAGAGAGTCAGTCAGAGAGAGAGAGAGTCAGTCAGAGAGAGAGAGTCAGTCAGAGAGAGTCAGTCAGTCAGAGAGAGTCAGTCAGTCAGAGAGAGTCAGTCAATCAGTCAGAGAGAGTCAGTCAGTCAGAGAGAGTCAGTCAGTCAGAGAGAGAGAGAGTCAGTCAGTCAGAGAGAGAGAGTCAGTCAGTCAGAGAGAGAGAGAGTCAGTCAGAGAGAGAGAGAGTCAGTCAGTCAGAGAGAGAGTCAGTCAGAGAGAGAGAGGGTCAGTCAGAGAGAGTCAGTCAGTCAGAGAGAGAGAGTCAGTCAGTCAGAGAGAGTGAGACAGTCAGTCAGAGAGAGAGAGAGACAGTCAGTCAGAGAGAGAGAGACAGTCAGTCAGAGAGAGAGACAGTCAGTCAGAGAGAGAGAGTCAGTCAGAGAGAGAGTCAGTCAGTCAGAGAGAGAGAGAGAGTCAGTCAGTCAGTCAGTCAGAGAGAGAGAGTCAGTCAGTCAGTCAGAGAGAGAGAGTCAGTCAGTCAGAGAGAGAGAGAGTCTGTCAGTCAGACAGAGAGAGAGTCAGTCAGAGAGTCAGTCAGTCAGAGAGAGAGAGTCAGTCAGTCAGAGAGAGTGAGACAGTCAGTCAGAGAGAGAGAGACAGTCAGTCAGAGAGAGAGAGACAGTCAGTCAGAGAGAGAGACAGTCAGTCAGAGAGAGAGAGTCAGTCAGAGAGAGAGAGAGTCAGTCAGAGAGAGAGAGTCAGTCAGAGAGAGTCAGTCAGTCAGAGAGAGTCAGTCAGTCAGAGAGAGTCAGTCAGTCAGAGAGAGTCAGTCAATCAGTCAGAGAGAGTCAGTCAGTCAGAGAGAGTCAGTCAGTCAGAGAGAGAGAGAGTCAGTCAGTCAGAGAGAGAGAGTCAGTCAGTCAGAGAGAGAGAGAGTCAGTCAGAGAGAGAGAGGGTCAGTCAGAGAGAGTCAGTCAGTCAGAGAGAGAGAGTCAGTCAGTCAGAGAGAGTGAGACAGTCAGTCAGAGAGAGAGAGAGACAGTCAGTCAGAGAGAGAGAGACAGTCAGTCAGAGAGAGAGTCAGTCAGTCAGAGAGAGAGTCAGTCAGAGAGTCAGTCAGTCAGAGATAGAGAGTCAGTCAGTCAGAGAGAGTGAGACAGTCAGTCAGAGAGAGAGAGACAGTCAGTCAGAGAGAGAGAGACAGTCAGTCAGAGAGAGACAGTCAGTCAGAGAGAGAGAGTCAGTCAGAGAGAGAGAGAGTCAGTCAGAGAGAGAGAGTCAGTCAGAGAGTGTCAGTCAGTCAGAGAGAGAGAGAGAGTCAGTCAGAGAGAGAGAGAGAGTCAGTCAGTCAGAGAGAGAGAGTCAGTCAGTCAGAGAGAGAGAGAGTCAGTCAGAGAGAGAGAGAGTCAGTCAGTCAGAGAGAGAGTCAGTCAGAGAGAGAGAGGGTCAGAGAGTTCCGGAATTCCAAATTGAGCAGCAGCTGCTGAAAAATGAGCTCCTACAAATATTGAAATTTACATGGTTTTTAGAGTGAAGTACATCGAGAAAAAAGCAAAAGAAAACTGCAAGACTGAATAGGAGACAAAACAAGCAACAAACAAAGAAGATAGGCTTTTGAAAAAGTAACTATTTTTCATAAAATTGTAGTTATCTTAGCTAGCTGAATTGTTTACCAGTTGCTAAGCAGTTGCTAGGGACTCTCCTGGAAGAAGCTAGCTAGCTAACAAAGAATAACAAAGAATATCTAGTTAACAGAAGAAAAGAAAGAGAAAATCAGGACAGAAGAAAAAGGATATCAAAGTGAAACAGTCCTCTAAAGACACAAGAGACAATAATACAAGAAACAACGCTTCTATTGCAACATTGTAGCCAACATTACCAGCGTTGCTATGGAAATTGTTTACCCACCAGACATCCAAACAGAGAAAGCTAAGAAAAGTTTCAAAGGTTTGTTGATGAGACAGAACCATGAATGCCTGTTTGCAGATCTTACCAGTTGCAAAACAAGAGCAAATTTAATTTTTAATACCAAACGAGGGCACATATGGAAAAGGATTATTTGCAACCATTTCCCTTTCTCAAAAAAGAGAGGCATCAGCCAAGGATGTCAGATCAGCATTTTTGAAGATGCTGACCAGAGCAACACGTATCAAACAGTGAACTTATATAATAATGGAACTGTATTGATACAAGGCAATGATTCAAGCCTCCAGGCCTTTGAGAATAGGTTTGCTACCCTAAAAGCAGAAGCTGAAATCATCTCAGAAACTGAGGAAAAAGTCAAGGAGGGAGATGGAGAAAAGCAGGCCCCAACGGTCTCTGTGACCCAGCAAGAAGCCCTCAGTGTCCCTCTACCTACCTCACCTGCAGCAGACAGAGCCAAGGACATGCCTACAACACCAAGAACTCCTGCTATGCAACGTTTCCACAACACCCTCTCTCTAGTCGAAGCAGAGGTCATAGAACTCAGAGAGAACAAGCTTCAAGAGGAGGACACTGTCCAAAAACTAAAAGAAGAGATGAAACAGTTCAGGGAGGAGAGCAGAACATCCATTACTAAATTAGAAAGCAGAATGGACAAACTGAGTCAGACAAATGATGACCTCAGAGACCTTCTGAGCACAACAAGAAAGGAGCTAGAACAAAGAGAGAGGTACATTGACACCCTCAACCACCAGCTAGTCATTATGTCCTCTGCATCTAGAGAACATGTCGACCAGCTTGGCATAAAACAAGCAGAACCTGAGATCAGCATGGCCTCCACCACACAGCCTGATGACACTGCACCAGCCTACCAGTCTGCTCCAGCCCAGATCAGCCAACCAGCGTCCCAGTCTGCTCCAGCCCATGTCAGCCTACCTGCTTCCCAGTCTGCTCCAGCACAATGTGCTCCAGCCCAGGTCAACCTACCAGCCTCCCAGTCTGCTCCAGCCCAGGTCAACCTACCAGCCACCCAGTCTGCTCCAGCCCAGGTCAACCTACCAGTCTCCCAGTCTGCACCACCCAGACAATCACCCACAACTGCAATCCTTATTGATTCAAATGGGAAGTTCTTAGTCCAGGAAAGATTATTCCCTAGACACCAGGTGTATAAGTTCTGGTGTCCTACAACTGACAGTGCAATGCAGCTACTCAGTCAGACCAGGATTGACACCCCCGACAACATCATCATCCACACTGGCACAAACGACCTTCATGCCAAAGGTGAAAATGTATCTGGGGCAGTGAGAAGAGTGGCAGAACGGGCACAGGCTCGGTTCCCAACAACCAATATAGTTGTGTCCACCCTCCTACCAAGAAAAGACTTCCCAGGACAGTTGATCAACAAAATAAATCAACAGATCACTGTGGACTGCGCCTCACTGCTCAACGTCAGAACGGCTCACCACCCCACTCTGACATGTCAACACTTATATGATAATGTACATCTTGATCAGGACAGTATCAAAACCTTTGCCAAGGACCTAAAAGATGCAACACTTGGCAGGGACCCACACACCCATCACCCCAGCAACAGAGGTCCCCCGCCTCACCTTCTGAAACAACAGTACCTCCACTATCCCCAGGAGAAAAGAGCCAGACACGGCTTATTACAGCACAGCTCTACTAGACCAGGCCCATCACAACACAGATTTACCAGACCAGACCCGCCTCAGGACAGCACGACTATACCCGTCCCATCACAACACAGCTATACTATACCCGTCCCATCACAACACAGCTATACTAGACCAGGCCCATCACAACACAGCTCTACAAGACCAGGCCCATCACAACACAGCTCTACTAGACCAGGCCCATCACAACACAGCTCTACTAGACCAGGCCCATCACAACACAGCTCTACTAGACCTGGCCCATCACAACACAGCTCTACTAGACCCGGCCCATCACAACACAGCTCTACTAGACCCGGCCCATCACAACACAGCTCTACTAGACCCGGCCCATCACAACACAGCTCTACTAGACCAGGCCCATCACAACACAGCTCTACTAGACCAGGCCCATCACAACACAGCTCTACTAGACCTGGCCCATCACAACACAGCTCTACTAGACCTGGCCCATCACAACACGGCTCTACTGGACCTGGCCCATCACAACACGGCTCTACTGGACCTGGCCCATCACAACACAGCCCTACTGGACCTGGCCCATCACAACACAGCTCTACTAGACCCGGCCCATCACAACACAGCTCTACTAGACCAGGCCCATCACAACACAGCTCTACTGGACCTGGCCCATCACAACACAGCTCTACTGGACCTGGCCCATCACAACACAGCTCTACTAGACCTGGCCCATCACAACACAGCTCTACTGGACCTGGCCCATCACAACACAGCTCTGATCACTACTCCAGTGTCGGACAGAACACTGTCCTTCAGAGAAGTACACCACATGATGCAGTCCACACCATGTATCATTCAGATCATCAGCCTACATATGCTGAGGTAACCTCTGGCAAAAGACACCTAGAACAATCAGAGATAGGAGAGGTGCGCCAACTACTGCAACTAATATGCAGACTACTGAGCTAGACAGACTCTTTAATTCCACACACACACACACACACACACACACACACACACACACACACACACACACACACACACACACACACACACACACACACACACAGGGTTGCAGATTGCATTGTACTTATTTTTCATGCAATCTTATTCCATTCTTATTCATTTGTTTACAACTATTCTTAATTTTATTGGCACCGGTATTATAGTAATGTATGTATGTATGTATGTATGTATGTATGTATGTATGTATGTATGTATGTATGTATGTATGTATGTATGTATGTATGTATGTATGTATGTATGTATGTATGTATGTATATTATTATTATTTTGTTTTTTTTCAATGTACTTTACTCAAACCAGTGAATATCACTTATTATAAATGAGATCATTAACAATCAGTTCTTGGAATATCCAGGGACTATACTCTTCACATTTTGGTTATAAAACAACAAATCCAGAATTGATTAAAAACATCAAGGGACAGGACATCATAATCCTACTGGAAACATGGTGTCGTGGAGACATAGATACTCAGTGTCCCTCAGGCTATAGAGAAAGTTTACTACCATCAATCAAACATAAAAATGTTAAACGGGGCCGAGACTCAGGTGGAATCATCATTTGGCATAAGCAGGACTTAGCACTGAATGAAATGAAAAAAGGTACCAGTCACATTTGGCTAAAACTTAACAAAGGTACAATCTACTGTGACAATGATGTCTACATATGTGCAGCTTATGCTCCTCCTTCAGATTCACCATATTATGATGATCAGTTTTTCGACAATCTCCACACAGAAATCATTACATTTCAGGCAGAGGGTAAAGTGCTTCTTTGTGGAGATTTCAATGCAAGAACAGGTTCTGAGCCTGACTACACTGATGAGGGAGGTAACCACCACATATTTGGACACCCCTCCTTGTACAGTAACCCTATTATAAATAATAGAAACAGTCCTGACCAAATACTGAACAAAAATGGGAAGGAGTTAGTGCATCTCTGTCGAGCCTTAGGCCTGTACATGCTTAATGGTAGAATCAGAGGGGACTCTTTAGGTCGGTTTACTTACTGCTCAGCTCTTGGGACAAGTGTAGTCGATTATGCCATCACTGACATCGACCCCTCCTCCATTAGTGCATTCACTGTCAGACCACAGACACCATTGTCAGATCACAGTCAGATCAACGTGTTTCTGAAGAAATTAACCGGCAATACTCATTCAAAAAAACAGCCCAATAAACTCTACAACATAAACCAATCGTACAGATGGGCTCCAAACAGTGCAGAGAGATTCATTGAAACGTTGAACTCAAATGAAATGATGAACTCTATACAGTTTTTCAATAACTCACAATACCAAAACAATAAAGATGGTGTCAATTCGGCTACTCAAAACATCAACTGCATATTCCAAAAAGCAGCATCGAAAGCAAATTTGAGAAAACCAAAGAAATGCAACCTCAGAAACAAAAAACAAAATGTTTCTGATAAATGGTTTGATAATGAATGTAAAACAATCAGAAAACACCTAAGACAAATGTCAAATGAAAAACATAAGCAGCAAAACAACCCAGAGCTACGATATGAATATTTTGAAACTCTGAAACAGTATAAACAAACACTGAAACGCAAGAAATTGAATTATACCAACAAGACACTTGATGAAATTGAAAACGCAATTGACCAAAATCAGTTCTGGGACATGTGGAACAATTTAAGCACAACAAAGCCACAGGAATTAGCCATACAAGATGTAGGAATTTGGAAAACGTATTTTGATAATCTATACAAAAACATCCCACAAAAAGACTTACAACAGAACCAATTAGAAATTAAAGAAAAATTGAACATCCTTGAATCAGTCATTAAAAACAACCAAAATCCATTAGATTACCCAATAACCCAACAAGAACTAAATGAAAAGCTCAAATCTATTAAATCAAAGAAGGCTTGTGGTCTAGACAACATCAGAAATGAAATGCTGAAAAACAGCACACCCGAGTTGCAAAATGCTATGCTTAAATTGTTCAACATGGTTTTAACTTCTGGTTGCTTCCCTGATGTCTGGAACCAGGGGCTCATCTCCCCTATCCACAAAAGTGGAGACAAATCAGACCCCAATAATTACAGGGGAATTTGCGTAAACAGTAACTTGGGAAAGGTTTTCTGTAGCATTTTGAATTCAAGAATTCAAACCTTTCTTCAAGAAAACAATGTAATAAGTAAATGTCAAATTGGCTTTCTCCCTAACCATCGCACTACTGACCATATATACACCTTACACACACTGATTAATAAACACGTCCACCAAAAAAAAGAGGGCAAAATCTTTGCTTGCTTTATTGACTTTAAAAAAGCATTTGATTCTATTTGGCATGAAGGGCTATTCTACAAAATTCTCCAAAGTGGGCTTGGTGGTAAGGTGTATGACTTAATAAAATGTATGTACACAGAAAATAAATGTGCAATAAAAATCAAAAACCAAAGAACAGAATTATTTTCACAATGTCGAGGTGTGAGACAAGGCTGCAGTTTGAGTCCAAACCTTTTCAACATTTATATCAATGAATTAGCAGACATGTTGGACCATTCTCCAGCCCCAGGACTCACACTATTTGACAAAGAGGTGAAATACCTGCTATATGCTGATGACTTGGTACTTCTATCACCAACCAAAGAAGGTCTTCAACAAAATATTAATATTCTAGAGCAATATTGCCATAATTGGGCCCTGGCAGTAAATTTCCAAAAAACGAAAATCATGATTTTCCAAAAGAAAACCAGATGTCAGAAACACAAATATAAATTCACCCTGAACAACACCATCATTGAACACACTAAAAATTACACCTACCTTGGTCTGACCATATCTGCATCGGGAAACTTTAATATGGCAGTGAATGCACTCAAAGAAAAAGCCCGCAGAACATTGTATGCAATAAAAATGAAATTATTCAAAATCAACATCCCAATTAGAATTTGGACCAAAATATTTGACAGTGTAATCCTACCAATAGCTCTTTACGGAAGTGAGGTTTGGGGGCCACTCAATAAACTGGACTTTAAAATGTGGGACAAACATCCAATTGAAGCCCTACATGCAGAATTCTGTCGGAAAATCCTACAAGTCCAGAGAAATACACCAACTAATGCATGTAGGGCAGAATTGGGCCGCTTTCCAGTAATAATGAAAATACAGAAAAGATCATTAAAATTTTGGCTACATCTAAATTCAAGTCCAAATTCAAGTCTGCAATTTAAAGCACTCCAAACCCAAGAGCTGAGCCCAGAAACGAGCCCTCTCAGTCAGCTGGTGTTGGACCTCACCAACCAAGCTGACACCAGCACTGCTTCAAAAGAAAGAATTCAAATAAACAAAATCATGAACCAATCAAAGGACTCATATTTACAACATTGGAAAAACGAAACAAAATCCCAAAGCCGACTAAATTGCTACCTGACCCTAAACAGAGAATATGAATTGGCTGATTATCTCTACTCTGTCAGAGATACGAAGCAGAGACAGATCCTTACCAAGTACAGGCTGAGTGACCATCAATTGGCAATAGAAACCGGCAGACATAAAAAGACATGGCTACCCAAAGAGGAGCGTGTATGTGGTCACTGCATGACAGGGGAGGTAGAGACAGAGATGCACTTTCTCCTTTACTGTGATAAATATTCCTCACAAAGAGATTCCTTATTTACAGAAATGACTACATTTATTCCAAATTTGAACTTATTAAACCCAGAGGAAAAACTAAAAATACTCATGGGCGAAGGAGCAATGGCTCCTCTTGCAGCCAAATATGTATTTGCCTGCCATAGCCTGAGGGACACTGAATAATAACATCTGCATAGTAAGCAGTAACTTACTTATTATTACTATTACTGTTATTGTTATTTCTATTATTATTATTGTTGTTTATCATTCCAAATAGTAGTGGTATGGGTAGTAATGGTAATGATAACAGTTTAGTGATGGTGGTGGTAGTGGTAATGATGATAGTAGTTGTAGTACTGATGTAATGGTGAAGATAACCGTTATTTAGTTATAAGTTGGTTATAGATTAATTTTCCATATTTAGATTTTTATACTTATTGCATTCTACTATTTTACTATTATTTTATTGTTATTATTTTTTAATTTTGTATTATTATTTACTGCCATTTTATATTATTATTTGTTATTGTATTACAATGTATATTGTATACATTGTTGCTTTGGCAATATTAACACGATGTTTTTCATGCCAATAAAGCAGCTTGAATTTGAATTTGAGTCAGTCAGAGAGACAGTCAGTCAGTCAGAGAGAGAGAGAGTCAGTCAGAGAGAGAGAGAGAGTCAGTCAGAGAGACAGTCAGTCAGTCAGAGAGAGAGAGACAGTCAGTCAGAGAGAGAGACAGTCAGTCAGAGAGAGAGAGTCAGTCAGAGAGACAGTCAGTCAGTCAGAGAGAGAGAGACAGTCAGTCAGAGAGAGAGACAGTCAGTCAGAGAGAGAGAGTCAGTCAGAGAGAGAGAGAGTCAGTCAGAGAGAGAGTCAGTCAGAGAGAGTCAGTCAGTCAGAGAGAGTCAGTCAGTCAGAGAGAGTCAGTCAGTCAGAGAGAGTCAGTCAATCAGTCAGAGAGAGTCAGTCAGTCAGAGAGAGTCAGTCAGTCAGAGAGAGAGAGAGTCAGTCAGTCAGAGAGAGAGAGTCAGTCAGTCAGAGAGAGAGAGAGTCAGTCAGAGAGAGAGAGAGTCAGTCAGTCAGAGAGAGAGTCAGTCAGAGAGAGAGAGGGTCAGTCAGAGAGAGTCAGTCAGTCAGAGAGAGAGAGTCAGTCAGTCAGAGAGAGTGAGACAGTCAGTCAGAGAGAGAGAGAGACAGTCAGTCAGAGAGAGAGAGACAGTCAGTCAGAGAGAGAGACAGTCAGTCAGAGAGAGAGAGTCAGTCAGAGAGAGAGTCAGTCAGTCAGAGAGAGAGAGAGAGTCAGTCAGTCAGTCAGTCAGAGAGAGAGAGTCAGTCAGTCAGTCAGAGAGAGAGAGTCAGTCAGTCAGAGAGAGAGAGAGTCTGTCAGTCAGACAGAGAGAGAGTCAGTCAGAGAGTCAGTCAGTCAGAGAGAGAGAGTCAGTCAGTCAGAGAGAGTGAGACAGTCAGTCAGAGAGAGAGAGACAGTCAGTCAGAGAGAGAGAGACAGTCAGTCAGAGAGAGAGACAGTCAGTCAGAGAGAGAGAGTCAGTCAGAGAGAGAGAGAGTCAGTCAGAGAGAGAGAGTCAGTCAGAGAGAGTCAGTCAGTCAGAGAGAGTCAGTCAGTCAGAGAGAGTCAGTCAGTCAGAGAGAGTCAGTCAATCAGTCAGAGAGAGTCAGTCAGTCAGAGAGAGTCAGTCAGTCAGGAGAGAGAGAGAGTCAGTCAGTCAGAGAGAGAGAGTCAGTCAGTCAGAGAGAGAGAGAGTCAGTCAGAGAGTCAGTCAGTCAGAGAGAGAGAGTCAGTCAGTCAGAGAGAGTGAGACAGTCAGTCAGAGAGAGAGAGACAGTCAGTCAGAGAGAGAGAGACAGTCAGTCAGAGAGAGAGACAGTCAGTCAGAGAGAGAGAGTCAGTCAGAGAGAGTAAGTCAGTCAGAGAGAGAGAGAGAGTCAGTCAGAGAGAGTAAGTCAGTCAGAGAGAGAGAGAGTCAGTCAGAGAGAGAGAGAGAGTCAGTCAGAGAGACAGTCAGTCAGTCAGAGAGAGAGTCAGTCAGTCAGAGAGAGAGAGAGTCAGTCAGTCAGTCAGTCAGAGAGAGAGAGAGAGTCAGTCAGTCAGTCAGAGAGAGAGAGTCAGTCAGTCAGTCAGAGAGAGAGAGTCAGTCAGTCAGAGAGAGTCAGTCAGTCAGTGAGAGAGAGAGAGTCAGTCAGTCAGAGAGAGAGAGGGAGTCAGTCAGAGAGACAGTCAGTCAGTCAGAGAGAGAGTCAGTCAGTCAGAGAGAGAGAGAGAGTCAGTCAGTCAGTCAGTCAGAGAGAGAGAGTCTGTCAGTCAGTCAGAGAGAGAGAGTCAGTCAGTCAGAGAGAGTCAGTCAGTCAGTGAGAGAGAGAGAGTCAGTCAGTCAGAGAGAGAGAGAGTCTGTCAGTCAGACAGAGAGAGAGTCAGTCAGAGAGTCAGTCAGTCAGAGAGAGAGAGTCAGTCAGTCAGAGAGAGTGAGACAGTCAGTCAGAGAGAGAGAGACAGTCAGTCAGAGAGAGAGAGACAGTCAGTCAGAGAGAGAGACAGTCAGTCAGAGAGAGAGAGTCAGTCAGAGAGAGTAAGTCAGTCAGAGAGAGAGAGAGAGTCAGTCAGAGAGAGTCAGTCAGTCAGAGAGAGAGAGAGTCAGTCAGAGAGAGAGAGAGAGTCAGTCAGAGAGACAGTCAGTCAGTCAGAGAGAGAGTCAGTCAGTCAGAGAGAGAGAGAGTCAGTCAGTCAGTCAGTCAGAGAGAGAGAGAGAGTCAGTCAGTCAGTCAGAGAGAGAGAGTCAGTCAGTCAGTCAGAGAGAGAGAGTCAGTCAGTCAGAGAGAGTCAGTCAGTCAGTGAGAGAGAGAGAGTCAGTCAGTCAGAGAGAGAGAGAGTCTGTCAGTCAGACGGAGAGAGAGTCAGTCAGAGAGTCAGTCAGTCAGAGAGATAGAGTCAGTCAGTCAGAGAGAGTGAGACAGTCAGTCAGAGAGAGAGAGACAGTCAGTCAGAGAGAGAGACAGTCAGTCAGAGAGAGAGACAGTCAGTCAGAGAGAGAGAGTCAGTCAGAGAGAGAGAGAGTCAGTCAGAGAGAGAGAGTCAGTCAGAGAGAGAGAGAGTCAGTCAGAGAGAGAGAGTCAGTCAGAGAGAGTCAGTCAGTCAGAGAGAGTCAGTCAGTCAGAGAGAGTCAGTCAGTCAGTCAGAGAGAGTCAGTCAGTCAGAGAGAGTCAGTCAGTCAGAGAGAGAGAGAGTCAGTCAGTCAGAGAGAGAGAGTCAGTCAGTCAGAGAGAGAGAATCAGTCAGTCAGAGAGAATCAGTCAGTCAGAGAGAGAGTCAGTCAGTCAGAGAGAGAGAGTCAGTCAGTCAGAGAGAGAGAGTCAGTCAGTCAGAGAGAGAGAGAGTCAGTCAGAGAGAGAGAGAGTCAGTCAGTCAGAGAGAGAGTCAGTCAGAGAGAGAGTCAGTCAGTCAGAGAGAGTCAGTCAGTCAGAGAGAGAGAGAGTCAGTCAGTCAGAGAGAGAGTCAGTCAGTCAGAGAGAGAGTCAGTCAGTCAGAGAGAGAGTCAGTCAGTCAGAGAGAGAGAGAGTCAGTCAGAGAGAGAGACAGTCAGTCAGTCAGAGAGAGAGTCAGTCAGAGAGAGAGGGTCAGTCAGTCAGAGAGAGAGACAGTCTGTCAGTCAGACAGAGAGAGAGTCAGTCAGAGAGTCAGTCAGTCAGAGAGAGAGAGAGTCAGTCAGTCAGAGAGAGTGAGACAGTCAGTCAGAGAGAGAGAGTCAGTCAGAGAGAGAGAGTCAGTCAGAGAGAGTCAGTCAGTCAGTCAGAGAGAGTCAGTCAGTCAGAGAGAGTCAGTCAGTCAGAGAGAGAGAGAGTCAGTCAGTCAGAGAGAGAGAGTCAGTCAGAGAGAGAGAGAGTCAGTCAGTCAGAGAGAGAGTCAGTCAGAGAGAGAGAGAGTCAGTCAGTCAGAGAGAGAGTCAGTCAGTCAGAGAGAGAGAGTCAGTCAGTCAGAGAGAGAGACAGTCAGTCAGAGAGAGAGAGACAGTCAGTCAGAGAGAGAGACAGTCAGTCAGAGAGAGAGAGTCAGTCAGAGAGAGAGAGAGTCAGTCAGAGAGAGAGAGTCAGTCAGAGAGAGTAAGTCAGTCAGAGAGAGAGAGAGAGTCAGTCAGAGAGAGAGAGAGAGTCAGTCAGAGAGAGTGAGACAGTCAGTCAGAGAGAGAGACAGTCAGTCAGAGAGAGAGAGACAGTCAGTCAGAGAGAGAGACAGTCAGTCAGAGAGAGAGAGTCAGTCAGAGAGAGAGAGAGTCAGTCAGAGAGAGAGAGTCAGTCAGAGAGAGAGAGTCAGTCAGAGAGAGTCAGTCAGTCAGAGAGAGTCAGTCAGTCAGAGAGAGTCAGTCAGTCAGTCAGAGAGAGTCAGTCAGTCAGAGAGAGTCAGTCAGTCAGAGAGAGAGAGAGTCAGTCAGTCAGAGAGAGAGAGTCAGTCAGTCAGAGAGAGAGAATCAGTCAGTCAGAGAGAATCAGTCAGTCAGAGAGAGAGTCAGTCAGTCAGAGAGAGAGTCAGTCAGAGAGAGAGAGTCAGTCAGAGAGAGAGAGTCAGTCAGAGAGAGTCAGTCAGTCAGAGAGAGTCAGTCAGTCAGTCAGAGAGAGTCAGTCAGTCAGAGAGAGTTAGTCAGTCAGAGAGAGAGAGAGTCAGTCAGTCAGAGAGAGAGAGTCAGTCAGTCAGAGAGAGAGAATCAGTCAGTCAGAGAGAATCAGTCAGTCAGAGAGAGAGTCAGTCAGTCAGAGAGAGAGTCAGACAGTCAGAGAGAGAGAGAGTCAGTCAGTCAGAGAGAGAGAGAGTCAGTCAGAGAGAGAGAGAGTCAGTCAGTCAGAGAGAGAGTCAGTCAGAGAGAGAGAGAGTCAGTCAGTCAGAGAGAGTCAGTCAGTCAGAGAGAGAGAGAGTCAGTCAGTCAGAGAGAGAGTCAGTCAGTCAGAGAGAGAGAGTCAGTCAGTCAGAGAGAGAGAGAGTCAGTCAGAGAGAGAGAGAGTCAGTCAGTCAGACAGAGAGAGAGTCAGTCAGAGAGTCAGTCAGTCAGAGAGAGAGAGTCAGTCAGTCAGAGAGAGTGAGACAGTCAGTCAGAGAGAGAGAGACAGTCAGTCAGAGAGAGAGAGACAGTCAGTCAGAGAGAGAGACAGTCAGTCAGAGAGAGAGTGTCAGTCAGAGAGAGAGAGAGTCAGTCAGAGAGAGTCAGTCAGTCAGAGAGAGTCAGTCAGTCAGATAGAGAGAGTCAGTCAGTCAGAGAGAGAGAATCAGTCAGTCAGAGAGAGAGAATCAGTCAGTCAGAGAGAATCAGTCAGTCAGAGAGAGAGTCAGTCAGTCAGAGAGAGTCAGTCAGTCAGAGAGAGAGAGAGTCAGTCAGAGAGAGAGAGAGAGTCAGTCAGAGAGACAGTCAGTCAGTCAGAGAGAGAGTCAGTCAGTCAGAGAGAGAGAGAGAGTCAGTCAGTCAGTCAGTCAGAGAGAGAGAGTCAGTCAGTCAGTCAGAGAGAGAGAGTCAGTCAGTCAGAGAGAGAGAGAGTCTGTCAGTCAGACAGAGAGAGAGTCAGTCAGAGAGTCAGTCAGTCAGAGAGAGAGAGTCAGTCAGTCAGAGAGAGTGAGACAGTCAGTCAGAGAGAGAGAGACAGTCAGTCAGAGAGAGAGAGACAGTCAGTCAGAGAGAGAGACAGTCAGTCAGAGAGAGAGAGAGTCAGTCAGAGAGAGAGAGTCAGTCAGAGAGAGTCAGTCAGTCAGAGAGAGAGAGTCAGTCAGAGAGAGTCAGTCAGTCAGAGAGAGTCAGTCAGTCAGAGAGAGTCAGTCAGTCAGAGAGAGTCAGTCAATCAGTCAGAGAGAGTCAGTCAGTCAGAGAGAGTCAGTCAGTCAGAGAGAGAGAGAGTCAGTCAGTCAGAGAGAGAGAGTCAGTCAGTCAGAGAGAGAGAGAGTCAGTCAGAGAGAGAGAGAGTCATTCAGTCAGAGAGAGAGTCAGTCAAAGAGAGAGAGGGTCAGTCAGAGAGAGTCAGTCAGTCAGAGAGAGAGAGTCAGTCAGTCAGAGAGAGTGAGACAGTCAGTCAGAGAGAGAGAGAGACAGTCAGTCAGAGAGAGAGAGACAGTCAGTCAGAGAGAGAGACAGTCAGTCAGAGAGAGAGAGTCAGTCAGAGAGAGAGAGAGTCAGTCAGAGAGAGAGATTCAGTCAGAGAGAGTCAGTCAGTCAGAGAGAGAGAGAGTCAGTCAGTCAGAGAGAGAGTCAGTCAGTCAGAGAGAGAGTCAGTCAGAGAGTCAGTCAGTCAGAGAGAGAGAGTCAGTCAGTCAGAGAGAGTGAGACAGTCAGTCAGAGAGAGAGAGACAGTCAGTCAGAGAGAGAGAGACAGTCAGTCAGAGAGAGAGACAGTCAGTCAGAGAGAGAGAGTCAGTCAGAGAGAGAGAGAGTCAGTCAGAGAGAGAGAGTCAGTCAGAGAGAGTAAGTAAGTCAGAGAGAGAGAGAGAGTCAGTCAGTCAGAGAGAGAGAGTCAGTCAGTCAGAGAGAGAGAATCAGTCAGTCAGAGAGAGAGTCAGTCAGTCAGAGAGAGAGTCAGTCAGTCAGAGAGAGAGAGAGTCAGTCAGTCAGAGAGAGAGAGAGTCAGTCAGAGAGAGAGAGTCAGTCAGTCAGAGAGAGAGTCAGTCAGAGAGAGAGTCAGTCAGAGAGAGAGAGAGTCAGTCAGTCAGAGAGAGTCAGTCAGTCAGAGAGAGAGAGAGTCAGTCAGTCAGAGAGAGAGTCAGTCAGTCAGAGAGAGAGTCAGTCAGTCAGAGAGAGAGAGTCAGTCAGTCAGAGAGAGAGAGAGTCAGTCAGAGAGAGAGAGAGTCAGTCAGTCAGAGAGAGAGTCAGTCAGAGAGAGAGAGGGTCAGTCAGTCAGAGAGAGAGAGTCAGTCAGTCAGAGAGAGAGAATCAGTCAGTCAGAGAGAATCAGTCAGTCAGAGAGAGAGTCAGTCAGTCAGAGAGAGTCAGTCAGTCAGAGAGAGAGAGAGTCAGTCAGAGAGAGAGAGAGAGTCAGTCAGAGAGACAGTCAGTCAGTCAGAGAGAGAGTCAGTCAGTCAGAGAGAGAGTCAGTCAGTCAGTCAGTCAGAGAGAGAGAGTCAGTCAGTCAGTCAGAGAGAGAGAGTCAGTCAGTCAGAGAGAGTCAGTCAGTCAGTGAGAGAGAGAGAGTCAGTCAGTCAGAGAGAGAGAGAGTCTGTCAGTCAGACAGAGAGAGAGTCAGTCAGAGAGTCAGTCAGTCAGAGAGAGAGTCAGTCAGAGAGTCAGTCAGTCAGAGAGAGAGAGTCAGTCAGTCAGAGAGAGTGAGACAGTCAGTCAGAGAGAGAGAGACAGTCAGTCAGAGAGAGAGAGACAGTCAGTCAGAGAGAGAGACAGTCAGTCAGAGAGAGAGAGTCAGTCAGAGAGAGAGAGAGTCAGTCAGAGAGAGAGAGTCAGTCAGAGAGAGTCAGTCAGTCAGGAGAGAGAGAGAGTCAGTCAGTCAGAGAGAGAGAGTCAGTCAGTCAGAGAGAGAGAATCAGTCAGTCAGAGAGAGAGTCAGTCAGTCAGAGAGAGAGTCAGTCAGTCAGAGAGAGAGAGAGTCAGTCAGTCAGAGAGAGAGAGAGTCAGTCAGAGAGAGAGAGTCAGTCAGTCAGAGAGAGAGTCAGTCAGAGAGAGAGTCAGTCAGAGAGAGAGAGAGTCAGTCAGTCAGAGAGAGTCAGTCAGTCAGAGAGAGAGAGAGTCAGTCAGTCAGAGAGAAAGTCAGTCAGTCAGAGAGAGAGTCAGTCAGTCAGAGAGAGAGAGTCAGTCAGTCAGAGAGAGAGAGAGTCAGTCAGAGAGAGAGAGAGTCAGTCAGTCAGAGAGAGAGTCAGTCAGAGAGAGAGAGGTCAGTCAGTCAGAGAGAGAGAGTCAGTCAGTCAGAGAGAGAGAATCAGTCAGTCAGAGAGAATCAGTCAGTCAGAGAGAGAGTCAGTCAGTCAGAGAGAGTCAGTCAGTCAGAGAGAGAGAGAGTCAGTCAGAGAGAGAGAGAGAGTCAGTCAGAGAGACAGTCAGTCAGTCAGAGAGAGAGTCAGTCAGTCAGAGAGAGAGTCAGTCAGTCAGTCAGTCAGAGAGAGAGAGTCAGTCAGTCAGTCAGAGAGAGAGAGTCAGTCAGTCAGAGAGAGTCAGTCAGTCAGTGAGAGAGAGAGACTCAGTCAGTCAGAGAGAGAGAGAGTCTGTCAGTCAGACAGAGAGAGAGTCAGTCAGAGAGTCAGTCAGTCAGAGAGAGAGAGTCAGTCAGTCAGAGAGAGTGAGACAGTCAGTCAGAGAGAGAGAGACAGTCAGTCAGAGAGAGAGAGACAGTCAGTCAGAGAGAGAGACAGTCAGTCAGAGAGAGAGAGTCAGTCAGAGAGAGAGAGTCAGTCAGAGAGAGTCAGTCAGTCAGAGAGAGTCAGTCAATCAGTCAGAGAGAGTCAGTCAGTCAGAGAGAGAGAGAGTCAGTCAGTCAGAGAGAGAGAGCAGTCAGTCAGAGAGAGAGAGAGTCAGTCAGTCAGAGAGAGAGTCAGTCAGAGAGAGAGGGTCAGTCAGAGAGAGTCAGTCAGTCAGAGAGAGAGAGAGACAGTCAGTCAGAGAGAGAGAGACAGTCAGTCAGAGAGAGAGACAGTCAGTCAGAGAGAGAGAGTCAGTCAGAGAGAGAGAGAGTCAGTCAGAGAGAGAGACAGTCAGTCAGAGAGAGAGAGTCAGTCAGAGAGAGAGAGAGTCAGTCAGAGAGAGAGATTCAGTCAGAGAGAGTCAGTCAGTCAGAGAGAGAGAGAGTCAGTCAGTCAGAGAGAGAGTCAGTCAGTCAGAGAGAGAGTCAGTCAGAGAGTCAGTCAGTCAGAGAGAGAGAGTCAGTCAGTCAGAGAGAGTGAGACAGTCAGTCAGAGAGAGAGAGACAGTCAGTCAGAGAGAGAGAGACAGTCAGTCAGAGAGAGAGACAGTCAGTCAGAGAGAGAGAGTCAGTCAGAGAGAGAGAGAGTCAGTCAGAGAGAGAGAGTCAGTCAGAGAGAGTAAGTAAGTCAGAGAGAGAGAGAGAGTCAGTCAGTCAGAGAGAGAGAGTCAGTCAGTCAGAGAGAGAGAATCAGTCAGTCAGAGAGAGAGTCAGTCAGTCAGAGAGAGAGTCAGTCAGTCAGAGAGAGAGAGAGTCAGTCAGTCAGAGAGAGAGAGAGTCAGTCAGAGAGAGAGAGTCAGTCAGTCAGAGAGAGAGTCAGTCAGAGAGAGAGTCAGTCAGAGAGAGAGAGAGTCAGTCAGTCAGAGAGAGTCAGTCAGTCAGAGAGAGAGAGAGTCAGTCAGTCAGAGAGAGAGTCAGTCAGTCAGAGAGAGAGTCAGTCAGTCAGAGAGAGAGAGTCAGTCAGTCAGAGAGAGAGAGAGTCAGTCAGAGAGAGAGAGAGTCAGTCAGTCAGAGAGAGAGTCAGTCAGAGAGAGAGAGGGTCAGTCAGTCAGAGAGAGAGAGAGTCTGTCAGTCAGAGAGAGAGAATCAGTCAGTCAGAGAGAATCAGTCAGTCAGAGAGAGAGTCAGTCAGTCAGAGAGAGTCAGTCAGTCAGAGAGAGAGAGAGTCAGTCAGAGAGAGAGAGAGAGTCAGTCAGAGAGACAGTCAGTCAGTCAGAGAGAGAGTCAGTCAGTCAGAGAGAGAGTCAGTCAGTCAGTCAGTCAGAGAGAGAGAGTCAGTCAGTCAGTCAGAGAGAGAGAGTCAGTCAGTCAGAGAGAGTCAGTCAGTCAGTGAGAGAGAGAGACTCAGTCAGTCAGAGAGAGAGAGAGTCTGTCAGTCAGACAGAAAGAGAGTCAGTCAGAGAGTCAGTCAGTCAGAGAGAGAGTCAGTCAGAGAGTCAGTCAGTCAGAGAGAGAGAGTCAGTCAGTCAGAGAGAGTGAGACAGTCAGTCAGAGAGAGAGAGACAGTCAGTCAGAGAGAGAGAGACAGTCAGTCAGAGAGAGAGACAGTCAGTCAGAGAGAGAGAGTCAGTCAGAGAGAGAGAGAGTCAGTCAGAGAGAGAGAGTCAGTCAGAGAGAGTAAGTAAGTCAGAGAGAGAGAGAGAGTCAGTCAGTCAGAGAGAGAGAGTCAGTCAGTCAGAGAGAGAGAATCAGTCAGTCAGAGAGAGAGTCAGTCAGTCAGAGAGAGAGTCAGTCAGTCAGAGAGAGAGAGAGTCAGTCAGTCAGAGAGAGAGAGAGTCAGTCAGAGAGAGAGAGTCAGTCAGTCAGAGAGAGAGTCAGTCAGAGAGAGAGTCAGTCAGAGAGAGAGAGAGTCAGTCAGTCAGAGAGAGTCAGTCAGTCAGAGAGAGAGAGAGTCAGTCAGTCAGAGAGAAAGTCAGTCAGTCAGAGAGAGAGTCAGTCAGTCAGAGAGAGAGAGTCAGTCAGTCAGAGAGAGAGAGAGTCAGTCAGAGAGAGAGAGAGTCAGTCAGTCAGAGAGAGAGTCAGTCAGAGAGAGAGAGGTCAGTCAGTCAGAGAGAGAGAGTCAGTCAGTCAGAGAGAGAGAATCAGTCAGTCAGAGAGAATCAGTCAGTCAGAGAGAGAGTCAGTCAGTCAGAGAGAGTCAGTCAGTCAGAGAGAGAGAGAGTCAGTCAGAGAGAGAGAGAGAGTCAGTCAGAGAGACAGTCAGTCAGTCAGAGAGAGAGTCAGTCAGTCAGAGAGAGAGTCAGTCAGTCAGTCAGTCAGAGAGAGAGAGTCAGTCAGTCAGTCAGAGAGAGAGAGTCAGTCAGTCAGAGAGAGTCAGTCAGTCAGTGAGAGAGAGAGACTCAGTCAGTCAGAGAGAGAGAGAGTCTGTCAGTCAGACAGAAAGAGAGTCAGTCAGAGAGTCAGTCAGTCAGAGAGAGAGAGTCAGTCAGTCAGAGAGAGTGAGACAGTCAGTCAGAGAGAGAGAGACAGTCAGTCAGAGAGAGAGAGACAGTCAGTCAGAGAGAGAGACAGTCAGTCAGAGAGAGAGAGTCAGTCAGAGAGAGAGAGTCAGTCAGAGAGAGTCAGTCAGTCAGAGAGAGTCAGTCAATCAGTCAGAGAGAGTCAGTCAGTCAGAGAGAGAGAGAGTCAGTCAGTCAGAGAGAGAGAGAGTCAGTCAGAGAGAGAGAGAGTCAGTCAGTCAGAGAGAGAGTCAGTCAGAGAGAGAGGGTCAGTCAGAGAGAGTCAGTCAGTCAGAGAGAGAGAGAGACAGTCAGTCAGAGAGAGAGAGACAGTCAGTCAGAGAGAGAGACAGTCAGTCAGAGAGAGAGAGTCAGTCAGAGAGAGAGAGAGTCAGTCAGAGAGAGAGATTCAGTCAGAGAGAGTCAGTCAGTCAGAGAGAGTCAGTCAGTCAGTCAGAGAGAGTCAGTCAGTCAGAGAGAGTCAGTCAGAGAGAGAGAGTCAGTCAGTCAGATAGAGAGAGTCAGTCAGTCAGAGAGAGAATCAGTCAGTCAGAGAGAATCAGTCAGTCAGAGAGAGAGTCAGTCAGTCAGACAGAGTCAGTCAGTCAGAGAGAGAGAGAGTCAGTCAGTCAGAGAGAGTCAGTCAGTCAGAGAGAGAGAGAGTCAGTCAGTCAGAGAGAGAGTCAGTCAGAGAGAGAGGGTCAGTCAGAGAGAGTCAGTCAGTCAGAGAGAGAGAGTCAGTCAGTCAGAGAGAGTGAGACAGTCAGTCAGAGAGAGAGAGAGACAGTCAGTCAGAGAGAGAGAGACAGTCAGTCAGAGAGAGAGACAGTCAGTCAGAGAGAGAGAGTCAGTCAGAGAGAGAGAGAGTCAGTCAGAGAGAGAGATTCAGTCAGAGAGAGTCAGTCAGTCAGAGAGAGTCAGTCAGTCAGTCAGAGAGAGTCAGTCAGAGAGAGAGAGAGTCAGTCAGTCAGATAGAGAGAGTCAGTCAGTCAGAGAGAGAATCAGTCAGTCAGAGAGAATCAGTCAGTCAGAGAGAATCAGTCAGTCAGAGAGAGAGTCAGTCAGTCAGAGAGAGTCAGTCAGTCAGAGAGAGAGAGAGTCAGTCAGTCAGAGAGAGAGTCAGTCAGTCAGAGAGAGAGTCAGTCAGAGAGTCAGTCAGTCAGAGAGAGAGAGTCAGTCAGTCAGAGAGAGAGAGACAGTCAGTCAGAGAGAGAGACAGTCAGTCAGAGAGAGAGAGTCAGTCAGAGAGAGAGAGTCAGTCAGAGAGAGAGAGTCAGTCAGAGAGAGAGAGAGTCAGTCAGAGAGAGAGAGTCAGTCAGTCAGAGAGAGAGAATCAGTCAGTCAGAGAGAATCAGTCAGTCAGAGAGAGAGTCAGTCAGTCAGAGAGAGAGAGAGTCAGTCAGTCAGAGAGAGAGAGAGTCTGTCAGAGAGAGAGAGAGTCAGTCAGTCAGAGAGAGAGTCAGTCAGAGAGAGAGAGAGTCAGTCAGTCAGAGAGAGTCAGTCAATCAGAGAGAGAGAGAGTCAGTCAGTCAGAGAGAGAGTCAGTCAGTCAGAGAGAGAGTCAGTCAGTCAGAGAGAGAGAGTCAGTCAGTCAGAGAGAGAGAGAGTCAGTCAGAGAGAGAGACAGTCAGTCAGTCAGAGAGAGAGTCAGTCAGAGAGAGAGAGGGTCAGTCAGTCAGAGAGAGAGAGAGTCTGTCAGTCAGACAGAGAGAGAGTCAGTCAGAGAGTCAGTCAGTCAGAGAGAGAGAGAGTCAGTCAGTCAGAGAGAGTGAGACAGTCAGTCAGAGAGAGAGAGACAGTCAGTCAGAGAGAGAGAGACAGTCAGTCAGAGAGAGAGACAGTCAGTCAGAGAGAGAGAGTCAGTCAGAGAGAGAGAGAGTCAGTCAGAGAGAGTCAGTCAGTCAGTCAGAGAGAGTCAGTCAGTCAGAGAGAGTCAGTCAGTCAGAGAGAGTCAGTCAGTCAGAGAGAGAGAGTCAGTCAGAGAGAGAGAGTCAGTCAGTCAGAGAGAGAGAGTCAGTCAGTCAGAGAGAGAGTCAGTCAGTCAGAGAGAGAGAGAGTCAGTCAGTCAGAGAGAGAGAGTCAGTCAGAGAGAGAGAGAGTCAGTCAGTCAGAGAGAGAGAGTCAGTCAGAGAGAGAGAGAGTCAGTCAGTCAGAGAGAGAGTCAGTCAGAGAGAGAGAGAGTCAGTCAGTCAGAGAGAGTCAGTCAGTCAGAGAGAGTCAGTCAGTCAGAGAGAGAGAGAGTCAGTCAGTCAGTCAGAGAGAGAGAGAGTCAGTCAGAGAGAGAGAGAGTCAGTCAGTCAGAGAGAGAGAGTCAGTCAGTCAGTCAGAGAGAGAGAGAGTCAGTCAGTCAGTCAGAGAGAGAGAGAGAGAGAGTCAGTCAGTCAGAGAGAGAGAGTCGGTCAGAGAGAGAGAGACAGTCAGTCAGAGAGAGAGAGAGACAGTCAGTCAGAGAGAGAGAGTCAGTCAGAGAGAGAGAGAGTCAGTCAGAGAGAGAGAGAGAGTCAGTCAGAGAGAGTCAGTCAGTCAGAGAGAGAGAGAGAGTCAGTCAGAGAGAGAGAGAGAGTCAGTCAGAGAGACAATCAGTCAGTCAGAGAGAGAGTCAGTCAGTCAGAGAGAGAGAGAGTCTGTCAGTCAGAGAGAGAGAGAGTCAGTCAGTCAGTCAGTCAGCGAGAGAGAGAGTCAGTCAGTCAGAGAGAGAGAGAGTCAGTCAGTCAGTCAGAGAGAGAGAGAGTCAGTCAGAGAGAGTCAGTCAGTCAGAGAGAGAGAGAGTCAGTCAGTCAGAGAGAGAGTCAGTCAGTCAGAGAGAGAGAGAGTCAGTCAGTCAGTCAGAGAGGGAGAGTCAGTCAGTCAGTCAGAGAGAGAGAGAGTCAGTCAGTCAGTCAGAGAGAGAGAGAGAGTCAGTCAGTCAGAGAGAGAGAGAGAGAGTCAGTCAGTCAGAGAGAGAGAGAGTCAGTCAGTCAGTCAGAGAGAGAGAGAGTCAGTCAGTCAGTCAGTCAGTCAGAGAGAGAGAGTCAGTCAGTCAGTCAGAGAGAGAGAGAGTCAGTCAGTCAGTCAGAGAGAGAGAGAGAGAGAGTCAGTCAGTCAGAGAGAGAGAGAGAGTCAGTCAGTCAGTCAGAGAGAGAGCGAGTCAGTCAGAGAGAGAGAGAGTCAGTCAGTCAGTCAGAGAGAGAGAGAGTCAGTCAGTCAGTCAGAGAGAGAGAGAGTCAGTCAGAGAGAGAGAGTCAGTCAAAGATAGAGAGAGTCAGTCAGTCAGAGAGAGAGAGAGTCAGTCAGTCAGAGAGAGAGAGAGAGAGAGAGAGAGTCAGTCAGTCAGAGAGAGAGAGAGAGTCAGTCATTTAGAGAGAGAGAGAGTCAGTCAGTCAGAGAGAGAGAGAGTCAGTCAGTCAGAGAGAGAGTCAGTCAGTCAGTCAGAGAGAGAGAGTCAGTCAGTCAGAGAGAGAGAGAGTCAGTCAGTCAGAGAGAGAGTCAGTCAGTCAGAGAGAGAGAGAGTCAGTCAGTCAGTCAGAGAGAGAGAGTAAGTCAGTCAGTCAGAGAGAGAGAGAGAGAGTCAGTCAGTCAGAGAGAGAGAGAGTCAGTCAGTCAGTCAGAGAGAGAGAGAGAGAGTCAGTCAGTCAGAGAGAGAGAGAGTCAGTCAGTCAGTCAGAGAGAGAGAGAGAGTCAGTCAGAGAGAGAGAGAGTCAGTCAGTCAGTCAGTCAGAGAGAGAGAGTCAGTCAGTCAGAGAGAGAGAGACAGTCAGTCAGAGAGAGAGAGAGTCAGTCAGTCAGTCAGTCAGTCAGAGAGAGAGAGATTCAGTCAGTCAGAGAGAGAGAGAGAGTCAGTCAGTCAGAGAGAGAGAGAGAGTCAGTCAGTCAGTCAGAGAGAGAGCGAGTCAGTCAGAGAAAGAGAGAGTCAGTCAGTCAGAGAGAGAGAGAGAGTCAGTCAGTCAGAGAGAGAGAGAGTCAGTCAGTCAGAGAGAGAGAGTCAGTCAGTCAGAGAGAGAGAGAGTCAGTCAGTCAGTCAGTCAGTCAGAGAGAGAGAGATTCAGTCAGTCAGTCAGTCAGAGAGAGAGAGTCAGTCAGAGAGACAGAGTCAGTCAGAGAGAGTCAGTCAGTCAGTCAGTCAGTCAGAGAGAGAGAGATTCAGTCAGTCAGTCAGTCAGAGAGAGAGATTCAGTCAGAGAGAGAGAGTCAGTCAGAGAGAGTCAGTCAGTCAGAGAGGAGAGAGTCAGTCAGTCAGAAAGAGAGAGAGTCAGTCAGTCAGAGAGAGAGAGTCAGTCAGTCAGAGAGAGAGAGTCAGTCAGTCAGAGAGAGAGAGAGTCAGTCAGTCAGAGAGAGAGAGAGTCAGTCTGTCAGTCAGTCAGAGAGAGAGAGTCAGTCAGAGAGAGAGAGTCAGTCAGAGAGAGTCAGTCAGTCAGTCAGAGAGAGTCAGTCAGTCAGTCAGAGAGAGAGAGAGTCAGTCAGAGAGAGTCAGTCAGTCAGGGAGAGAGAGAGAGTCAGTCAGAGAGAGAGAGAGTCAGTCAGTCAGAGAGAGAGAGTCAGTCAGTCAGAGAGAGAGAGAGTCAGTCAGTCAGAGAGAGAGAGAGTCAGTCAGTCAGAGAGAGAGAGTCAGTCTGTCAGAGAGAGAGAGAGTCAGTCTGTCAGAGAGAGAAAGAGTCAGTCAGTCAGAGAGAGAGTCAGTCAGTCAGAGAGAGAGAGTGTCAGTCAGTCAGTCAGAGAGAGAGAGTCAGTCAGTCAGTCAGAGAGAGAGAGAGTCAGTCAGTCAGTCAGTCAGAGAGAGAGAGAGTCAGTCAGAGAGAGAGAGTCAGTCAAAGATAGAGAGAGTCAGTCAGTCAGAGAGAGAGAGAGTCAGTCAGTCATAGAGAGAGAGAGAGTCAGTCATAGAGAGAGAGACAGAGTCAGTCAGTCAGAGAGAGAGTGAGTCAGTCAGTCAGAGAGAGAGAGAGAGTCAGTCAGTCAGAGAGAGAGAGAGAGTCAGTCAGTCAGTCAGAGAGAGAGTGTCAGTCAGTCAGAGAGAGAGAGTCAGTCAGTCAGAGAGAGAGAGTCAGTCAGTCAGAGAGAGAGTCAGTCAGTCAGAGAGAGAGTCAGTCAGTCAGAGAGAGAGTCAGTCAGTCAGAGAGAGAGAGTCAGTCAGTCAGTCAGAGAGAGAGAGAGTCAGTCAGTCAGTCAGTCAGCGAGAGTCAGTCAGTCAGAGAGAGAGAGAGTCAGTCAGTCAGTCAGAGAGAGAGAGAGTCAGTCAGTCAGAGAGAGAGAGAGTCAGTCAGTCAGTCAGAGAGAGAGAGAGAGAGTCAGTCAGTCAGTCAGTCAGAGAGAGAGTGAGAGAGTCAGTCTGTCAGTCAGTCAGAGAGAGAGAGAGTCAGTCAGTCAGAGAGAGAGAGAGAGAGAGTCAGTCAGAGAGAGAGAGAGTCAGTCACAGTAGAACAAAGAAACTCCCGCCAAATTCTACTACATTTGAGAATTGAACAATATCCATATTTTGGAGAATGTGTAAACGGTCGGTGGAGAAGCCAGCTACGACCCGGTCCGTTTTGTTTCATGTTTGTGACCTCTTGAAAGACACTACAGCCACATTACCCTAACTCTGTTTAAACAGGTTCCTCAGTTATGTTGCTTGCATCTAATTCTTGTATAATATGAATGAGTAAAGATATTTGTGAAGAGAAACTATTTGTGAAATTATGCAATGTGATGTTAAACCTTTAATGTGAGAGAATTGTATTCCCTTTAAAGTTTAACTAAGTCATAGGCCCGCCCCTGTGAGCACAGACATGATCTGGCATCATGGAACCGCCTTTTCTATTGTTACGAATAAAACCCCCTCCTGAGGAAATCCTCTTAAGGATACCTTGGTGTAAGCTGGGGTGGCACAGGTTTGAGTACCAAGACTAAGCAAACCCACAGCGTGAGCTGTGATTGCGAAATAGTTATTGAATTCCTAACAATACCATGTGGAGCATTGGCTCCACGGCTGGAAATTAAATTTACATGATTCGTTTAATCACGTAATAATAATTACAGAGAATTTATTTGATAAAATAAGTCTTCACTTTTAATGATGCCAAAGACATGACAATTGTATGTAAGGACATGTGTGTGCAGCTTGGTCTCATAGACTAGACAAAACATAGTAAATGTAAATTGGAGACACTCAAATTAGTATGAGATGTTACATTTGGTATTGTTAAGGCAAAAACGAAAGTAGGGTGGTTGGTCAGGGAGGACGGGTGGGCATATAACATGAATGTCTAGCAACCCAAAGTTTGCAAGTTCGAATCTCATCACGGACAACTTTAGTATTTTAGCTAATTAGCAACTTTTCAACGACTTGCTACTTTTCAACTAATTAGCATGTTAGCTAACCCTTCCCCTAACCTTGACCTTAACCCTATCCCTGTCCTTAACCATTTAACCTAACTCCTAAACTGAACCCTAAACCCCTAGCCTAGCTAACATTAGCCAGCTAGCTAGAATTCGTAACATAAAACACGTTTTGCAAATTTGGAACATATGGAATGTTTGTCAAATTTGTAACATATTAAAAAAATTGAATTCACAACATACATTACCAATCAAAACTTTGGACTATATTATTTGTACTATTTTCTACATTGTACAATAATAGTGAAGACATCAAAACTATGAAATAACACATATGGAATCATGTAGTAACCAAACAAATCAAATCAAATCACAGTAGCCACCCTTTGCCTCGATGACAGCTTTGCACACTCTTGGCATTCTCTCAACCAGCTTCACCTGTAATGCTTTTCCAACAGTCTTGAAGGAGTTCCCACATATGCTGAGCACTTGTTGGCTGCTTTTCCATCACTCTGCGGTCCAACTCATCCCAAACCATCTCAATTGGGTTGTGGTCGGGTGATTGTGGAGACCAGGTCGTCTGATGCAGCACTCCATCACTCTCCTTGGTCAAATAGCCCTAACACAGCCTGGAGGTGTGTTGGGTCATTGTCCTGTTGAAAAACAAATGATAGTCGCACTGAGCGCAAACCAGATGGGATGGCGGCGTATCACTGCAGAATGCTGTTGTAGCCATCCTGGTTTAAGTGTGCATTGAATTCTAAATAAATCACAGACAGTGTCACCAGTAAAGCACCCCCACAACATCACACCTCCTTCTCCATGCTTCATGGTTGGAACCACACATGCGGAGATCATCCGTTCACTTGCAATCTATCTCACAAAGATGGAGCGGTTGGAACCAAAAATCTAAAATTAGGACCCAACAGACCAAAGGACAGATTTCCACCAGTCTAATGTCCATTACTTGTGGTTCTTGGCCCAAGCAAGTCTCTTATTATTATTGGTATCCTTTAGTAGTGGTTTCTTTGCAGCAGTTCGACCATAAAGACCTGATTCAGGCAGTCTCCTCTGAACAGTTGATGTTGAGATGTGTCTGTTACTTGAACTCTGTGAGGTGAAATCTTAGGTGCAGTTAATTGCCAATATCTGAGGTGCAGTTAACTCTAATGAACATACAGCAGAGGTAACTCTGGGTCTTCCTTTCCTGTGGCGGTCCTCATGAGAGCCAATTTCATAATATCGCTTTATGTTTTTTGTGACTGCACTTGAAGAAACTTTCAAGTTCTTGACATTTTCCGGATTGACTAAACTTCATGTCTTAAAGTAATGACGGACTGTCATTTCTCTTTGTTTATTTGAGCCGTTCTCTCCATAATATGGACTTGGTCTTTTACCAAATAGGGCTATCTTCTGTATACCACCCCTACCTTGTCACAACAAAACTGATTGGATCAAATGCATTAAGAAGGAAAGAAATTCCACAAGTAAACTTTTATCAAGGCACACCTGTTAATTGAAATGCATTCCAGTTGACTACCTCATGAAGCTGGTTGAGAGAATGCCAACAGTGTGCAAAGCTGTCATCAAGGCAAAGCTTGGCTACTTTGAATAATAACATTTATTTTGATTTGTTTAACACTTTTTTGGTTACTACATGATTCCATATGTGTTGTTTCATGGTTTTGATGTCTTGACTATTATTCTACAATGTAGAAAATAGTAAAAAAATATATATTTATAATTTTTAAAAAATGTCCAAACTTTTGACTTGTACTGTACAGTATATATTCTGGTTTGTATTTATTGATTTATAGCTCCGAGGTCATATTGTGGATTATTTTCTACTGTGTTTATATGGTCTTTTCACTGATATCTCCCCACCCAAGTGTTATAGATTACAGAGTCATATTTATTTTTTACAATGTAAAAATAAAGAAAAAACCTGGAATGAGTAGGTGAGTCCAAACTTTTTTGACTGGTACTGTATGTGTTCCCACCCTAGGGTCACGCACTACTCATGAAGCAAATTTTGAACTTTTATTATTCAAAAACATAAAATACCTTCAAATACCGTCATACCATAATTTTTTGTTCACGCCGTGATATGACATTTTGGCCATATCGCCCAGCCCTATCCTCAGCCCTTTACAGTCCAGAGTCCTGGGCACATAAACAAGAGCTCTAAAGATACAACCCACTGGGAAGACAATTGTTGAATCAATGTTGCTTCCACGTCATTTCAACTAAAGAATTCAATGTCATGACGTTGAATCAACATGGAAAACTGATTTGATTCTTTTTTTTTCGTCATCAACGTATGGGAATTTTGTCTCTTTTTCACCCAAATTTAAACTAAATCCAATGACAATGGTGAATTTCTTTGTGGATTTCATGTTCATTTTACATTAGTTGACAACTCAACCAACTCAACCAAATCACTAGACATTGAAATGACTTCTATGCCCCCAGTGGGAAGGCCTTATATAATCATCCTGAAGAGGCTTCTTCCCTGCCTTGCTTCATTTAATAAACAGCCTCGTAATCACACCAGCTTCTCATGTGCAGTGGCTTGCGAAAGTATTCACCCCCCTTGGTGTTTTTCCTATTTTGTTGCCTTTACAACCTGGAATTAAAATGGACATTTTGGTGGTTTGTATCATTTCATTTAGAAAACATGCCTACCACTTTGAAGTTGCAAAATATTTTATCTTGTGAACAAACAAGAAATAAATAAAAAAAAAACGGAAAACTTGCATAACTATTCACCTCCCCAAAGTCAATACATTGTAGAGCCACCTTGGGGTATGTCTCTATAATCTTGGCACATCTAGCCACTGGGATTTTTGCCCATTCTTCAAGGCAAAACTGCTCCATCCTTTAAGTTGGATGGGTTCTGCTGGTGTACAGCAATCTTTAAGTCATACCACAGATTCTCAATAGGTTTGAGGTCTAGGCTTTGACTAGGCCATTCTAAGACATTTAAATGTTTCCCCTTTAAACCAATCGAGTGTTGCTTTAGCAGTAAGCTTAGGGTCATTGTCCTGCTGGAAGATGAACCTCTGTCCCAGTCTCAAATCTCTGGAAGACTGAAGCAGGTTTCCCTCAATAATTTCCCTGTATTAGCACCATCCATCATTCTTTAAATTCTGACCAGTTTCCCAGTCCCTGCCGATGAAAAACATCCCCACAACATGATGGTGTGTGCGGGGTGATGAGAGGTGTTGGATTTGCGCCAGACATAGCGTTTTCCTTGGACAAATATATACATTTTAATGTCATCTGATCAGAGTACCTTCTTCCATATGTTTGTGGAGTCTCCCACATGCCTTTTGGCGAACACCAAACGTGATTGCTTATTTTTTTCTTTAAGCAATGGCTTTGTTTCTGGCCACTCAGAGCCCAGCTCTGTGGAGTGTACAGCTTAAAGTGGTCCTATGGACAGATACTCCAATCTCTGCTGTGGAGCTTTGCAGCTCCTTCAGGGTTATCTTTGGTCTCTTTGTTGCCTCTCATATTAATGCCCTCCTTGCCTTGTCTTGTCTGTGAGTATTGGTGGACGGCCCTCTCTTCGCAGCTTTGTTGTGGTGCCATATTCATTCAATTTTTTAATAATGGATTTAATGGTGCTCCATGGGATGTTCAACATTTCAACATTTCAGATATTTTTTTAGAACCCAACCCTGATCTGTACTTCCTCATAACTTTGTCCCTGACCTGTTTGGAGAGCTCCTTGGTCTTCATGGTGCCACTTGCTTAGTGGTGTTGCAGACTCTGGGGCCTTTCAGATCATGTGACACTTAGATTGCAAACTTAATTTAACTAATTATGTGACTTCAAGGTAATTGGTTGCACCAGATCTTATTTAGGGGCTTCATAGCAATGGGGGTGAATACATATGCTGTCACGTCCTGACCATAGATTGCTTTTATTTTCTAAGGTTGAGTAGGTCAGGACGTGACTGGGGGGTTTATCTAGTTTATTTTTTCTATGTTGTGTTCTAGTTTATTTTTTCTATGTTGTTTTTTGTATGATTCCCAATTAGAGGCAGCTGGTCATCATTGTCTCTAATTGGGGATCATATTTAAGTAGTTGTTTTTCCCACCTGTGTTTGTGGGAGATTATTTTGAGTTAGTGCATGTTGCACCTCTGTCGTCACGGTTTGTTATTTTGTGTGTAGTTTATTGTTTGTCTGGCTAAGATTCACATTCAAATAAAAGATGTGGAATGATACTCACGCTGCACCTTGGTCTCATTCTTCAGACGAACGTGACAGAATCACCCTCCACCAAAGGTCCAAGCAGCGTGCCCAGGAGGAGCAGGGATCCTGGGCCCGGGAGAAAAGGGAGTGGAGGACATCCTGGACCTGGGAGGAGGTAATGGCAGGGGACAAGACCCTGCCATGGAAGCAGGCGGAGACAGCGAGAGAGGAACGGCGACGATACGATGAATTAGCACGGCAACGACTGAAGCCCGAGAGACAGCTCCAAATCGTTTATTTTTTTTGGGGGGGGGGGGGGACAAGGGGATATTGGCGGAGTCAGGGTTGAGACCTGAGCCAACTCCCCGTGCTTACCGTGGGGAGCGTGTGACCAGTCAGGCACCGTGTTATGCGGTGATGCGCACTATATCTCCATATATATATATATATATATATATAGACCTTTTACTCAGTAGTTTCTTGAAGCACCTTTGGCAGCGATTACAGCCTAGAGTCTTCTTGGGTATGACGCTACAAGCTTGGCACAACTGTATTTAGGAAGTTTCATCCATTCTTCTCTGCAAATCCTCTCAAGCTCTGTCAGGTTGGATGGGGAGCTGCACAGCTATTTTCAGGTCTCTCCAGAGATGTTCAAGTCCGGGCTCTGACTGGGCCACTCAAGGACATTCAGAGAATTGTAAGAAACATCTCCTGTGTTGTCTTGGCTATGTGCTTAGGGTCGTTGTCCTTTTGGAAGGTGCACCTTCGCCCCAGTCTGAGGTCCTGAACGCTCTGGAGCAGGTTTTCATCAAGGCTCTCTCTGTACTTTGTGCCGTTCATATTTGCTTCGATCCTGACTAGTCTCCCAGTCCCTGCCGCTGAAAAACATCCCAACAGCATGATGCTGCCACAACCATTGTTCACCGTAGGGATGGTGCCAGGTTTCCTCCAGACATGACCCTTGGCATTCAGGCTAAAGCGTTCAATTTTGGTTTCGTCAGACCAGAGAATCTTGTTTCTCATGGTCTGAGAGTCTTTAGGTGGCTTTCATGTGCTCCAAGCGGGCTGTCATGTGCAATTTACTGAGTGGCTTCCGTCTGGCCACTCTACCATAAAGATCTGATTGGTGGAGTGCTGCAGAGATGATTGTCCTTCTGGAAGGTTCTCCCATCTCCACCGTGGAACTGTAGAGCTCTGTCAGAGTGAACATTGGGTTCTTGGTCACCTTCCTGACCAAGGCCCTTCTCCCCAGAATGCTCAGTTTGGCCGGGGAGCCAGCTCTAGGAAGAGTTTCCAAACTTCTTCCAATTTAAGAATGATGGAGGCCACTGTGTTCTTGGGGACCTTCAATGTTGCAGCCATTTTTTGGTACCCTTCCCCAGATCTGTGCCTAGACACAATCCTGTCTTGGAGCTCTACGAACAATTCCTTCGACCTCATGGCTTTGTTTTTGCTGTGACGTACACTGTGATCAGTGGGACCTTATATAGACAGGTGTATGCCTTTCCAAATCATGTCCAATCAATTGAATTTACCACACATTTACTCCAATCAAGTTGTAGGAACATCTCAGGGATGATCAATGGAGACAGGATGCACCTGATTTAAATGTTGAGTCTCATAAAGCAGCAAAGGATCTGATGTAAATAATGTTTTAATACATTTGCAAACATTTCTAAAAAACGGTTTTCTCTTTGTCATTATTGGGTGTTGTGTGTAGATGGCTGAGGATTATTTTTTTTTTTTAAATAAATTTTAGGATAAGGCTGTAACGTAACAAAATGTGAATACTTTCCGAAGCACAGTATATTTGATTTGTCTTTGTATCAGGTGCATAGGGTGAATATTTGGGCCAGTTGTGGCGGGGTAGGAAGTGAGTAGGTGGTTCTGACATGTTACTGTGACACTGGCACAGTTGTCCTGTTGTGGGTGCTGTTGAAAGGTATTTTAAACTTTGAGACGGAATCACCCAGTAGCTAAAGTGTATATCTGGAATTAATCTTCGCCTCATTGTTGTTTTTCATAGAAAGAAATGAATAAGAAAGGATGAGGAGGAAATTAAATGAGACGAGACGGGAAGCATCTGTTGCATTTACCACCCAAGCATAACCAACCCGTTCCTCCTCCAAGTGTCCAGGTGACACACACACTCTTACGTGTCGCACACACAAACACACAGGCACAGAAGCACACTCACATAACCATGTGCCTCACACACACACACACACACACACACACACACACACACACACACACACACACACACACACACACACACATCCATTCATTGAAGAGAACTGGATGAGAGGTAGAGCCGAGATCCTTGGGAGAGAGATGAATGGACAGGCAGGAGGAAAGATGATGTGTGCCTGTCAGAATACACAAAAGCGTCATAACACAGACGATATGTCACTGCATACAAATCAAATCACATTTTATTAGTAACATGCTTCGTAAACAACAGGTGTATACTAAACGTAAAATGCTCACTTACGGGCCCTTTCCAACAATGTAAAGAGAGATAAAAAAACCAGAAATAATACAAAAGTAATAACATGTAATAATAAATACATAATGAATAGCAATAATTTGGCTATGTACACGGGGTATGAGTACCGAGTCGATGTGCAGGGGTACGAGGTAGTCATTGAGGTAGATGCTGTATGTGCATATAATTAGGAATAAAGTGAGTAGGCAACAGAATGGATAATTAACAGTAGCAGCAGCTTACATGAAAAAAGTTAGTTCAAAAAGGGTCAATGCAGATAGCTACCCAGACTATTTGGTTAAATATTTAGCAGTCTTATGGCTTTGGGGTAGAAGCTGTTCAGGGTCCTGTTGTTTCCAGAATTGATGCATCGGTACCTCTTGCCGTGTGGTAGCAGAGAGAACAGTTTATGACTTGGGTGGCTAGAGTCTTTGACAATTTTTAGGACCTTCCTCTGACATCGCATGGTATAGAGGTCCTGGATGGCAGAGAGCTCGGTCCCAGTGATGTACTGGGCCGTATGAACTACCCTCTGTAGCGCCTTGCTCCGGATCGGCAAACTTAATGATGGTGCTAGAGTCATGTTTGTCTATGCAGTCATGGGTGAACAGGGAGTACAGGAGGGGAATGAGCACGCACCCCTGAGTGGTACACGTCCTGGTAATCCGTCTGGCCCTGCGTCCTTGTGAATGTTGACCTGTTTAAAGGTCCTACTCACATCGGCTACAGAGAGCGTGATCACACAGTTGTCCGGAATAGCTAGTGCTCTCATGCATGCTTCAGTGTTGCTTAGAAGTAATTTAGCTCATCTGGTAGGCTCGTGTTACTGGGCAGCTCACAGCTGTGCTTCCCTTTGTAGTACGTAATAGTTTGCAGTCCCTTTATGAACCTTAGCAAAAGTTATGTACTCTTGTGAAATGCTATCAGACAGAGGCATCCAAAAAAAGTATCCAATTTTATAAAGTAAGTAGAAAAAAAGGCAGGAAGAGGACTAAGAAAAACAAAGCATGTACTTCTTCATTGAAGTGGTTACAAAGCTAGACACTTGGAAGCATGAACATTTATTTTCCAAGACAGATGCACAATAGAACAACATCACCACAATTAATTCTGAGAAAACTGTGCAATTTGTTTGTTCTATTGTGACTAATATTTTGCAATTGTTTTTGTGACACACAAAAATGTTTCAAGAATTGAATAGATCTGAATAGACATGTCGCCAAGAAAACCTTGAGGATTCTGTCTGTCATTATAGCTTAAATGTCACCAAAAAAGAAGCTTGATGTCGGAGTGACATGCAAAAGTGATTCAATTGAAGGCACTGTATAAGGAAACAATGGCACGACATCACTCACGCCTTGTGAATGGAACTTTTTCTTCTTTAGGAACTTTTTCTTCTTTAAAGGTGTGTAGAGTGTATTTACCACTAACCTTACAATTTACCATGCACTTACTTTACATATTTTATTGAGCACAGAGCTTGGTCTCAGTGCCAGAATAAAGACATACTCTGAGACCCTTCTCCCAGGGACTGTATTCCTTTACATGATAACTGCAATGATGGGGAAACAAGAATAGGAAAACCACAATGACATTAAACTGTACACAATGACAATAAACCCACAAGGTAGAACACGTCATTTCAACGTGGATAATTGGTAACATTTGGTGGCATGGATGTAGCCATGAAAGTGTTACTCATTTTAAGGTTGAATGTTACATTAGTTTGTATGATATCCTAAACTTTCGGTTATTTAGGCCTACTGTATTACAAAAGTTATATTAAATTGTGTTTGGTTGACATAGCAACCAAATATCAACATTTAAAGGAGACGTACACTGCCATTGGCTTAATCCCATTCTTTAATTTATATTTTTGGTTCAGTTGGAGACTTGAATCCAACATATAATTTTTTGGCTTGTCTACAAGTTAGTAGGCTATTTATTGTATTTCAAAAGTTATATTGAATGGTTTGGTTGTCAACGCAACCAAATATTAACATTTGAAGGAGACTTATCTTCTGCTTGGATAGTTAGAGTGCCTTGCGAAAGTATTCGGCCCCCTTGAACTTTTCGACCTTAAGCCACATTTCAGGCTTCAAACATAAAGATATAAAACTGTATTTTTTGTGAAGAATCAACAACAAGTGGGACACAATTATGAAGTGGAACAAAATTTATTGGATATTTCAAACATAATTTTTTTTTTTTTTAAAACAGAAAAATTGGCCGTGCAAAATTATTCAGCCCCTTTACTTTCAGTGCAGCAAACTCTCTCCAGAAGTTCAGTGAGGATCTCTGAATGATCCAATGTTGACCTAAATGACTAATGATGATAAATAGAATCCACCTGTGTGTAATCAAGTCTCCGTATAAATGCACCTGCTCTGTGATAGTCTCAGAGGTCCGTTTAAAGCGCAGAGAGCATCATGAAGAACAAGGAACACACCAGGCAGGTCCGAGATACTGTTGTGGAGAAGTTTAAAGCCAGATTTGGATACAAAAAGATTTCCCAAGCTTTAAACATCCCAAGGAGCACTGTGCAAGCGATAATATTGAAATGGAAGGAGTATCAGACCACTGCAAATCTACGAAGACCCGGCCGTCCCTCTAAACTTTAAAGCTCATACAAGAAGAATGATCAGAGATGCAGCCAAGAGGCCCATGATCACTCTAGATTAACTGCAGAGATCTACAGCTGAGGTGGGAGACTCTGTCCATAGGACAACAATCAGTCGTATACTGCACAAATCTGGCCTTTATGGAAGAGTGGCAAGAAGAAAGCCATTTCTTAACCTGTTGGGGGTAGGGGGCAGTATTTACACGGCCGGATAAAAAATGTACCCGATTTAATCTGGTTACTACTCCTGCCCAGTAACTAGAATATGCATATAATTATTGGCTTTGGATAGAAAACACCCTAAAGTTTCTAAAACTGTTTGAATGGTGTCTGTGAGTATAACAGAACTCATATGGCAGGCAAAAACCTGAGAGGATTCTATATGGGAAGTGGCCTGTCTGACAAGTTGTTGTTCATCTGGGCTCTTTTTATTGAAGACTGAGGATCTTTGCTCTAACGTGACACTTCCTACAGCTCCCATAGGCTCTCAGAGCCCGGGAAAAAGCTGAACAATATCGAGGCAGCCTCTGGCTGAAACACATTATCGCTTTTGGCAAGTGGCCGATCAGAGTACTATGGGCTTAGGCGCGTGCCCAAGTCGACCCCATGCTTTATTTTCTTTCATCTGTTTACCTAAATGCAGATTCCCGGTCAGAATATTATCACTTTTTACGAGAAAAATTGCATAAAAATGGATTTTAAACAGCGGTTGACATGCTTCGAAGTACGGTAATGGAATATTTCGAAATTTTGTCACGAAATGCGCCATGCTCATAACCCTTATTTACCCTTTCGGATAGTGTCTTGAACGCACGAACAAAACGCCACTATTTGGATATAACTATGGATTATTTGGGACCAAACCAACATTTGTTATTGAAGTAGAAGTCCTGGGAGTGCATTCTGACGAAGAACACCAAAGGTAATAACATTTTTCTTATAGTAAATCTGACTTTGGTTAGGGCTAAACTTGCTGGGTGTCTAAATAGCTAGCCCTGTGATGCCGGGCTATCTACTGAGAATATTGCAAAATGTGCTTTCACCGAAAAGCTATTTTAAAATCAGACATATCGAGTGCATAGAGGAGTTCTGTATCTATAATTCTTAAAATAATTGTTATGCTTTGTGTGAACGTTTATCGTGAGTAATTTAGTAAATTCTCCGGAAGTTTGCGGGGGGTATGCTATTTCTGAACGTCACATGCTAATGTAAAAAGCTGGTTTTTGATATAAATATGAACTTGATTGAACAAAACATGCATGTATTGTATAACATAATGTCCTAGGTGTGTCATCTGATGAAGATCATCAAAGGTTAGTGCTGCATTTAGCTGTCTTCTGGGTTTATGTGACATTATATGCTAGCTTGAAAAATGGGCGTCTGATTATTTCTGGCTGCGTACTCTGCTGACATAATCTAATGTTTTGCTTTCGTTGTAAAGCCTTTTTGAAATCGGATAGTGTGGTTAGATTAACGAGAGTCTTGTCTTTAAAATGGTGTAAAATAGTCATATGTTTGAGAAATTGAAGTAATAGCATTTCTAAGGTATTTGAATAACGCGCCACAGGATTCCACTGGCTGTTACGTAGGTGGGACGATTTCGTCCCGCCGGCCCTAGAGAAGTTAAAGATATCCATAAAAAGTGTCGTTTAAAGTTTGCCACTAGCCACCTGGGAGACACACCAAACATGTGGAAGAACGTGCTCTGGTCAGATGAAACCAAAATCGAACTTTTTGGCAACAATGCAAAACGTTATGTTTTGCGTAAAAGCAACACAGCTCATCACCCTGAACACACCATCCCCACTGTCAAACATGGTGGTGGCAGCATCATGGTTTGGGCCTGCTTTTCTTCAGCAGGGGCAGGGAAGATGGTTAAAATTGATGGGAAGATGGATGGAGCCAAATACAGGACCATTCTGGAAGAAACCCTGATGGAGTCTGCAAAAGACCTGAGACTGGGACGGAGATTTGTCTTCCAACAAGACAATGATCCAAAACATAAAGCAAAATCTACAATGGAATGGTTCACAAATAAACATATCCAGGTGTTAGAATGGCCAAGTCAAAGTCCAGACCTGAATCCATTCGAGAATCTGTGGAAAGAACTGAAAACTGCTGTTCACAAACGCTCTCCATCCAACCTCACTGAGCTCGAGCTGTTTTGCAAGGAGGAATGGGCAACAATTTCAGTCTCTCGATGTGCAAAATTGATAGAGACATACCCCAAGCGACTTACAGCTGTAATCGCAGCAAAAGGTGGCGCTACAAAGTATTAACTTAAGGGGGCTGAAAAATTTAGCACGCCCAATTTTTCCGTTTTTTATTTTTTTTAAAAGTTTGAAATATCCAATAAATTTCGTTCCACTTCATGATTGTGTCCCACTTGTTGTTGATTCTTCACAAAAAATTACAGTTTTATATCTTTATGTTTGAAGCCTGAAATGTGGCAAAAGGTCAAAAAGTTCAAGGGGGCCGAATACTTTCGCAAGGCACTGTACATCTGTGCCATTGACTTAGTCTGGCTTTAATTCAAATTTGACTACAAATCAATAATTGATATGTTGGATTCACATCTCCATCTCAACCAAAAATCTAAGCTATATAGGCCTAAATAGCAGAATGAATGATATTTAAGTTTAAAAAAGTATGGTCACATTTAATTTGCTCTGTTAAACCTATCCTTTGTTTGTGCCCAGTGGGAATGAAACTTGTGGGAGATCACCTTTGTTTGGTTTGGGACACAGACTAATATTCATGTTCACTTGTTCACTTGCAGAGCCCCATGTAATGCCCATCCCTCTGCCCCCTGTGGGCTTTGTAGCACTGTCCATTTTCCTGATGTTTCCCCGAGACTTGAATTTGCTTCCCCTGGCTATGTAAAGCCTATTATTTATCCTCACACCCATAAAGACTTCATAGTGTTCTGCAAAAAAAGAGAGATGTGGAAATTATATTGTATGGCTTGTCCTCGGGGAGGCATCCTATTCAGATTCTTATTATTTTTCTCCAACCGTGCAGACAAGGGAAGTTGTTGACTGCTAGACAGGCCTATCTGGATATATCAGCTCTGGATCTCCCATTTTAATTTAGGCCAATTGCGTTTTATAATGGGATTGGGCCCCTACCAGGCATTCTGTCCTAATAACAATGCGCCGAGTTCGCACCCGGTTGCTAGGCGCCAATTATGATATCACGCATTCCGTGCCAGGTGGAAGACATCGATCTGCCTTCTGTGTTGTGCAGAGTAATGGACTATCATTGCTACTTTCATCTCAGGCAATCACTGAGCTGATCCAATGTTTATCATTTGCAGAGATGTATGTTCTTCTGCTGGCCTCTAGCATCCCCCACTATTACCATTTGCAGAGCAAAGGTTTGAGTCTAATGTACTTCCATCACAATTTGAATTAGGTTCTTTTCACATTGACTAGAGTTAAGGAGAGTCTCGAGAGATTATTGAGAGGTATCGATTCTTGAGAGCCATTACATAAACTTGTGAATTTCTTACGTCTCGACAGCTACCTCCGGAAGTCACAGGCGAGCTTTCCTCGAGAGTCACCCTCCCAAGAGCATGGCAGTATAAACAGAATTGTCTCGTTGAGCCCAACACTCCTACAGTAAAAATTGTAATACCAGAGCAATTTTTTTGAAACAGCTGAAGTGTATCAACATTTTCCTTATATTTGAGACTTGTTTCATTGAGTTTTAACTGAAATTGCAGTAAGAGCCTGTTACATTAAAAAATTGTCGTCATAGCTTTAAGAAAAAAAAGTCAAAGGTGCTTTAAAATGGCAGACCTGAGCTACGTAAAACAGTGAATTACCCTCGTTTTCAGTATCAATTTGCTTTAACCACATGTAATGATTTGCACGATATTCGTAAAAATTCAGTTTTGTTTGTTCTAATGTTGTAAGGTAAGCCTACTGTACTATTATATTCATATGAGAAGGGTAGCTACTAGCTAATCATTATTTTTTGATAGGCGGACGTTACTTGATGAAGACATGTTGTTAGCTTTAGCTTGAAGCTATAAAGTAATGTGTATGGACAAGAAAATAAACCATTTAATTTTCTGCACATACTTGTGAATTGTTGCATTATTCACAAGTGTAATGTGGTTTGGTTGCATTATTCAAGATTGTTAAAATGGTTAAGATGAAAAGTTGCTTGCATAGTTATATAGTTTGTTGTAAGCTTGCTTCGCTAGTGGCTATATACTAAAGTTACTGGGATACAGTGGGGGAGAAAAGTATTTAGTCAGCCACCAATTGTGCAAGTTCTCCCACTTAAAAAGATGAGAGGCCTGTAATTTTCATCATAGGTACACGTCAACTATGACAGACAAAATGAGAAACAAAAATCCAGAAAATCACATTGTAGGATTTTTAATGAATTTATTTGCAAATTATGGTGGAAAATAAGTATTTGGTCACCTACAAACAAGCAAGATTTCTGGCTCTCACAGACCTTTAACTTCTTCTTTAAGAGGCTCCTCTGTCCTCCACTCGTTACCTGTATTAATGGCACCTGTTTGAACTTGTTATCAGTATAAAAGACACCTGTCCACAACCTGAAACAGTCACACTCCAAACTCCACTATGGCCAAGACCAAAGAGCTGTCAAAGGACACCAGAAACAAAATTGTAGACCTGCACCAGGCTGGGAAGACTGAATCTGCAATAGGTAAGCAGCTTGGTTTGAAGAAATCAACTGTGGGAGCAATTATTAGGAAATGGAAGACATACAAGACCACTGATAATCTCCCTCGATCTGGGGCTCCACGCAAAATCTCACCCCGTGGGGTCAAAATGATCACAAGAACGGTGAGCAAAAATCCCAGAACCACACGGGGGGACCTAGTGAATGACCTGCAAAGAGCTGGGACCAAAGTAACAAAGCCTACCATCAGTAACACACTACGCCGCCAGGGACTCATATCCTGCAGTGCCAGACGTGTCCCCCTGCTTAAGCCAGTACATGTCCAGGCCCGTCTGAAGTTTGCTAGAGAGCATTTGAATGATCCAGAAGAGGATTGGGAGAATGTCATATGGTCAGATGAAACCAAAATATAACTTTTTGGTAAAAACTCAACTCGTCGTGTTTGGAGGACAAAGAATGCTGAGTTGCATCCAAAGAACACCATACCTACTGTGAAGCATGGGGGTGGAAACATCATGCTTTGGGGCTATTTTTCTGCAAAGGGACCAGGACGACTGATCCGTGTAAAGGAAAGAATGAATGGGGCCATGTATCGTGAGATTTTGAGTGAAAACCTCCTTCCATCAGCAAGGGCATTGAAGATGAAATGTGGCTGGGTCTTTCAGCATGACAATGATCCCAAACACACCGCCCGGGCAACGAAGGAGTGGCTTCGTAAGAAGCATTTCAAGGTCCTGGAGTGGCCTAGCCAGTCTCCAGATCTCAACCCCATAGAAAATCTTTGGAGGGAGTTGAAAGTCTGTGTTGCCCAGCGACAGCCCCAAAACATCACTGCTCTAGAGGAGATCTGCATGGAGGAATGGGCCAAAATACCAGCAACAGCGTGTGAAAACCTTGTGAAGACTTACAGAAAACGTTTGACCTGTGTCATTGCCAACAAAGGGTATATAACAAAGTATTGAGAGAAACTTTTGTTATTGACCAAATACTTATTTTCCACTATAATTTGCAAATAAATTCATTAAAAATCCTACAATGTGATTTTCTGGAATTCTTTTTCTCATTTTGTCTGTCATTGTTGACGTGTACCTATGATGGAAATTACAGGCCTCTCTCATCTTTTTAACTGGGAGAACTTGCACAATTGGTGGCTGACTAAATACTTTTTTCCCCCCACTGTATTTAGGGTACATTTTAAGATGCAGTGCAAGAATGTCCAATGCCAAGTCCCAGAACTCTCTCTCGGCACATGACAGGCTGTTGCTAATGTAAACTGAAAAGTTGATGTACATATTATGTAAATTGGAATTTCATCGTGGTGCATGCTAGCACTCTCTTCAATCTGAATAAGCCTTGCTGTGAAGGACTAGCCAGGGCAATTTTGAAGACACACCTGCTATTTCTCTACTGACTTTAATATCAAATCATTCTACAAGTTCTGATACACTGCTTCACTGCTGAAAGAGCCATTTTGTAGTGTGGACACAAAGAAGACTATAGTCTCCTACTGTGTTATTTACCTTTGAGACATAACCTACCATTATTCTTCCATTATAAAGTGCCGCCATTACACAGTAAGTCTCTCCTTCAGCATTACGTGATCTCAGAATATAAGAGTCTCAGAGCACTTCCACCTAAATGAGTCATTACAACAGCGAGCAGGAACAGTGTAGCACTCTTTTACCTCCCTCTCTTTACTCTTTCTACCTTTTTGTCTCCCTCTCTTACACTCTCCTTTGCTCTCTCTCTTCTTCCCCTGACCCTCTGACTGAGTTAAAAAGACCTTGAAGTTGTGAAATACTATTTTCTAATTGGCTGCTGTCCCTTTCATGCTACGTTCACTGTTATGTCACTGGCAGGCCAGGCTATCTGGGTAGAGTGCCTCACAGAGTTATAGGGGGCCTAAGGCTATCCGTGCTCAATTGCTCAAGGCAGGTGTATGAATATATTTCAATACGTTCAAAGACTAATTTAGTCCTTGTTGCCTGGCTGCAACATTTGTAAAAGCAGCTAGTACTTTAGTTACTAAAGGATGACAGTCCTGTAATTATAGTCACTCATTAAAAACCCATGACTTATTTAATTCAGGGACTTTAGTGACTAAAGCTCACTTTCAGACCGTGGGTGAAAGAGAGAAATTGACAGTGGCAGTAATTGAGGTCCTGCATTTAAAAGACTGATCAGCATGAGTCCATAATGTTCAGAATGAGTGGTTGGACTGCTGCTTAGATACGAGACTAGAGGGTTCTCTTTGTTCAGTATGAATTACAATAACAGCCGTTTGGGAGGTGGAATGGAAGTAAGAACAGAAGGAACTAGCGAATAAAGGGAGAATGTGAATGTAGCAAAGTGGAAGTGACAGTGGTGAAGTTTGTGTAATGGCCCCCATAGGACATGTCCCTCTCCAGTCTCTGTCCCTGGCTCCCTGTCCCTGCCCATTCCCCCCCTCTCTCTACACTCTAATGAGAGGAGAAGCAGAGCTTTCCAGCCCCCTGACAGCCCTTCCGTTCCGGGAGGGTGGAACCGTTCTCTTTTTCGTGCCCCAGAGAAGGATCTCGTTATTCCGGTCCGCTCCTCTCCTCCCTCCATCCAGCTGCTGCCCTACTTGGGTTTCTCATTTGGCACTTGTGATTACTATCTTGACTCAACCCTGTGCCAGTTTCATCAGAGGTCTAATTTAATTCATTTCACCCTGAATAATTGTGTGGGTCAGGGCTCCGTGTGGGGGCGCTGGGTTCAGGGCGGTGTGACACTGTGGGCTATATTGCACTTTTAACAGGACGGTTGAGCTAACATAGGCTAATGCGATTAGCATGAGGTTGTAAGTAACAAGAACATTTCCCAGGACATATACATATTTGATATTGGCAGAAAGCTTACATTAACAACAATCTAAATGCACTGACCAATTTACAGTAGCTATTACAGTGAAATAATACCATGCTATTGTTTGAAGAGTGCACAATTTTGAACATAAAGTTATTAATAAACAAATTAGCCACATTTGGGCAGTCTTGATACAACATTTTGAACAGAAATGCAATGGTTCATTGGATCAGTCTAAAACTTTGCACATACACTGCTGCCATCGATTGGCCAAAATATAAATTGCAACTGGGCTGGAATAATACATGATGGCCTTTCTCTTGCATTCCAAAGACCATGGTACAAGAAACATACAAAAGAACGGTTGTTTTTTTTCTTTGTATTATCTTTTCCAAGATCTATTGTGTTATATTCTCCTACATTCCTTTCACATTTCCACAAAATTCAAAGTGTTTCCCTTCAAATCGTACCAAGAATATGCATGTCCTTGCTTCAGGGCCTGAGCTACAGGCAGTTAGATTTGTATATGTCATTTTAGGTGAAAATTGAAAAAAAGGGGCGGATCCTTAATTAAGCATGAAGGTGAAGTGGGATGGTTTGAATGAAATGCTTCTTCAGGGCATGGATGAAAAAAATGACATGCATTGGTTGTGCTTTTCCAAAGTCTTTTTTTCACAAAAGACAAACCTGTCTGCTACCCACACAATAAGAGCACATCACAAGGACTATATGACAAAATATTATGAAACAATAATAGTGAGGACCATTTGCTTCAACCCCAGACTGTGCTGTAAGATAGCATACGCTTCATTACTTTACCAGAGGAGAAACTTTAACAGAGCACTATGATGATCTTCATCAGACACACAATGGAGAGAGAGAATCAGTGAAAAAGGGCCTTGTTATGAATTCAGGTCGGGCAATTGAACTCTGTATAACATCCTTTAAGTTGAGACAACCCTCATTAAAGCCTTCTTCATCTTAGTGTTAACTCAGTGAATATGCGCAGATGGTAATAGATGCTGGCCCCTACCCTCGTTAAGGGCTTGGACGTCCATTTGTCAAGATTTAACGAGTGGCCATGTTCATTAAGAGAGGATCGCTCTGAGAGGGGGGCGGACGGATGGCACTGGGGTTACTGCCTCATGCTCCCCTCACACACCTCATACCCATGGGCAGAATGTAGACCGAGATAGAGAGGAGGGGGACAAAAAGACACATACAGCAAGGGAGAAAGATGGAGACCAAGAAGGAGGAAGAACGAGAGAGGGTAAGGGAGAGAAGACAGTAAGGGAGAGAGAAAAGAAAGTAATGGAGAGACAGGCAGGCAGAGCCAGAGAAAGTTATGGGAGAGACAGACCGAAGAAGCATAGCCATAGACAGAGAGTGAGAGAAAGATTGATTGAAAAAGGCCCGACTCTCCCCTGTGATCTGCATACCTCATCATTGAGTAGCATCCTCTCCCACATAGCGGGAAAGACATAAGATTTTCAATTTCCAGAGTTTACGCTTTCAATTCTCCCTGCTCTCCCCCCCAGCTCCTTCTGTCGGCTCCAATATTCATGTCCCTGATTAATTTGGTCTTCTCCTTTGTTCAAACTGACAACTGCATCAGAGCCTCCCCTCCAACCTTAAAACCTCTTTGGGGCAGGCGTCCCGCCTGGCCAACATCCGGTGAAATTGCAGAGCGCGAAATACAAAAGTAGTAATATTAAACATTCATGAAAATACAAGTGTTATACGCCATTCTTTAGCTTAGAATCTTGGTAATCGAACCGCTTTGTCCGATTTACAATAGGCTTTACGGTGAAAGCATAGCATTTGATTGTCTGAGGACAGCGCCCCGCATACTTCCTGCATTAACATAAATTCATAACCTGGACAGGTGTCACACAACTCAAAAATAGCGATAAAATAAAATCACTTACCTTTGAAGATCTTCATCTTTTTGCAATCCAAAGGGTCCCAGTTACACAATCAATGGTGTTTTGTTCAATAAAGTCCTTTTTTATATCCCAAAAATGTATGTTTATTTGGCGCGTTTGATTTAGAAATCCACCTGTTACAACTCACCCAACATGCCTACAAAGGAATCTAAAAAGTTACCCCTAAACTTCGTCCAAACAATTCAAACAACGTTTCTACTCCAACCTCTGGTACCCTAATATGTAAATAATCGATACAATTTAAGATGGAATATATTGTGTTAAATACCGGAAAAAAAAGAACGAGGAGCGCCAAAAGACTAGAGTCCTTCTGAGGGATTCTTCGAAAGAATACTTCTTAATTTTTCAAAAAATAAGCATTAAACAATTTCTAAAGACTGTTGACATCTAGTGGAAGCCATAGGAACTGAAATCTGGGTCCTAATTATTAGACTATTAGACAAAAAAAAATCCTGAATAGATTGTCCTCGGGGTTTCGCCTGCCAAATCAGTTATGTTATACCCACAGACAACATTTTAACAGTTTTAGAAACGTCAGAGTGTTGTCTGTCCAATGCCACCATGCATATGCATATCCTGCCTGAGTAACAGGCAGTTTACTTTGGGCACCTAAGTCATCCAAACTTCCGAATACTGCCCCCTACCCCGAAGAAGTTAAACCCAGCTAGAGTGAGTGGACAGGGTCACTATTAATATAAATAAATAGATTTGCTTTATACATGGAAGTGCTTTGCTGTAGATCAGGGGTTCCAAACTTTTTTGGCACGCGACCCCATCTTGTCACCTGAAAATTCTTGTGACCCCAACCATGTGAAATAAATTTTGTAATTAACAGACAATGTTTACAAAACATTCTAACAGTATTTCTGATTGTATTATCAACTCACCATCATGTACTTTTAACCCCCAAAGGTTAACACCTCCGGAAATCCAATGAGCATAATAAAAATCTGCCAGTTTAAGCTAAAAAGATATTTGTTTTTTTGCTTTGGATGCTTCTCTATCCACCACATTCACCTATATCGCACTTCCGCATGAAAAGTGACAGAGCTAGTGCGGTGTTTGTCAGACCATGAGACATAATGAAAATTGGTCTTCTCACAAAATCGTATGTAGCGTCCGAATGGTTTGGCCAACAAACGATTACTGCCCCATGGAAAGATGAGACTCTCATGAACACAACGGTGTTCTCCGTTTTGGTCTACGACCTCCACAAGCGCCGATGCAGCTGATCTGCCAACTTCTCTCTGTAGCGTCCGAACAGTTTGGGCTGAACACTGTGAAACTCTGTGGAAAGGTGAGGCTCTTACGAACACGTACATGTCCTTTTTGCTCTTGGACTCCCCACAGGCCTCACAAGACTCGACTGAAAGTCCCCCGGTACCAGTTGAAAAAATTAATGGAATACCTTATGTGGAGACTGTTTAGTGCCAAAAATAGGGGGTCAAATACATGTAAAAAATTATTATAATAATGTTTCCTGGTCTTTTTTATATATCTCAGATATAGAACAAACACTTCAGAACCTACTTTCTGTAGATTTTTTGTTGTTGTTGGGACTGTCTGTTGTTCAATGTAGTGAATTAACTGCTAAAAGCAGTAAGGCCAAAAATATTTGATTTATTTTGAAACTTGGGTTTTAAATTTCAAAATCAGGGCCTCCTGAGTGGCACAGCGGTCTAGGGCACTGCATCGCAGTGCTAGAGGCATCACCACACACCATCGATCCTGGGCTGTATCACAACCGGCCGTGATCGGAAGTCCCATAGGGCTACGCACAATTGGTCCAGCGCCGTCCGAGTTAGGGGAGGGTTTGGCCGGGGGGGCTTTACTTGACTCATCGCACTCTAGCGACCGTGTTTCCTCCGACACATTGGTGCGGCTTGCTTCTGGGGTTAAGCGGGTGGAGGTTAGGAAGCACAGTTAAGTGGGTCTTGTTTCGGAGGACGCATGACTAGAACTTCGCCCCCCAAGCCCGTTGGGGAGTTGCAGCGATGAGACAAAGTCAAAATTGGGGAGAATAAAAAAAACAACAACATCTTAATCAAATAGCAAAGTGATCCTTGGTATTGTTGGGGTTCGTTTCCTTGTTCCTTGTCAATCATTGGCTCATTGGTGAAATTAGCATTCTGACAATCTTTAATTAAATCATTCAAAAACCTTTATTAATGCAATTGCAGACAGAAGTTGACATCAGGAACATAACGCATGTTTCCGAGTAAGTTCTGCAAAATGTAAAGGTCCCAAGTTATTTTATTAAACCGAAGTCCAGCCCTTGTGATGTCACTGTATACGTCATTACCTTATACTCTTCAGACCAAGCCCATGCATACATAGCTATATAAACTTGCAAGAGATACAATAGTTCCAGTGTTTTCTAAGGCCTAGGCAATAAATGTCCACTCACCGAAGTTGATTTATTGTGGAATTTCTGACTAGTCTCTTATCTCCTACACTCCCCTGCAGAGTTCTGTCACAGTCACACATTTCTCAGAGGGGTCTCTTTATAAGAGGAAGAGTCTAGAAAACTACTTTGGAACAATACTAAACATCTATAATGTCTAGGACCCTATAAATGTAAGGAGGGAGGGGTCTTATAACCCCTCCCCTTCTATTAATACAACATAAGCATAATCAATTATTATAATACATCAAACATTTGGTACAACCCCTATCATGACCCCTAGGTGAACCCCTTTCAGTATGACCTTCTTAAAAAATTCCATATAGCTTAGTAGAACCCACACTCCCACGGCTTAGACTTTTTAGTGCAAAAAATAAGGGGTTAAATACCAAAGAAATATCCCTCAGAAATAGGACAGACACTTCTGAACATACTTCCTTTAGATTTTTGGGGGAGACTATCTGTTGTTCCATGTAGTGAATCTGTTAATCAGTGTGTTTGCATGGGCTAATAGCAGTAAGGGGAATCAAATATTTTACTAAATAATAGTTTTATATATGTTTGTTGATAGTTCAAGGGGTCTTCAAATTCTAAATTAAACAGCATAATTATTCTTGGTATGACCTTCTTTAATTACAGAATTCCATATAGTTTATAACCTTATGTGGGACTCTATGACAGTCATTTATGAGAGCAAATTAGTCTGACATAATTTCTCTTATCTCACCACCACTAATGAGAGGGGTGTGCTGGATGCATGTTGCACCAGAGCTTCTCAAAGTCAAGGGGCGTGGTCGACAGTGCGCACCTCATTTCTCCTGTCACATCCAACCTGTATCGATATTTGTTTTTAATGCAGATTAGAGCACTGAATCAGCGTACCATCAGTTTTAATGCTCAGAGGGAGACGGCACAGTATTCTCTTTGAGTTAGGAACCAAAACTCTGCCATAGTGACCTGTTAATGCGTTGTCTGCAGCATTCGGTCACATGACCGCTCAATCAGCGTGTAAACTGAGCCAGGATCACAGTCAAATGGATTTAGCTGATTCGGTCACTATCTATATAATTGTTTTTGTATTTCCCCTTCATGCTTGCATTCACTTTGTTCAGTTTCACAAATATGTCTGTTACATAGGCAAGGAGACATTTTCTTTTCACTACACAGAAAGTCAACAAAGTTGTTTTTTAACATCTATTTTGAATAACAACAGTTCCTCTCTCAATTTGAAAAATCTTTCCAACACTCCCCCCTCGATAACCATCAAGCCTCGGTGTGAAATAGAAGATTGTCATGCTCTGATCCCATATCTCCACATAGATTTACGAGCAGGTGTGCACGACTTAGTCTACAATCAAAATTACTGAGTTCTGCACTCTGATCTTTTGCTGCCAGTTGCTCTCGGTGTATCCATTTTAGTTCAGTGGGTGTATCATACAATGCATCCATATGGCAGAGGCAGACACGTTCATACAGTAACTAGAGTGCAGATGCCTGCCCACCGTCCCATGATAGATGGAGCCCCATCTGTACAAAAGCCCACCATTTGATCCCATGGAATCAGTTTTTTTGTCAACATACTATAGCCACGCAGCACACTGAACATCCCCTGTGCAGTTTTATGCTTGGGAATCGTGAGACAGACCATATGTCCTCGTGAACAGCATCTCCCGATATGTAGCTAACAAAAGTCAATACATGGGCATCTCTGTCCTCACAGTTAACGTCCATTTGGAGAGCATGATGTGGGGAGTTTTTGAGTCGTTCAGTCAGTTTCCTCTTGAATGCTAGCTAAAACACAGAGTTTCTGTTCCTGTGCCTCTCCTCACATTGTTTTCACCATATCAATTGCGACCAGTAATATCAAAGTCTGCAATAGTTTTTATTTTTTTATTTTTTTAATTCTCTGCAATAGTGTGGTTTCATAGGTACTGGGCTTAGCCATTCACCGTGGGAATGAGTCAAGTGCAGCCTTTTCCCACGATCTGAGGGCAACTCTCTGGTTGAATGTTACATTTTTTCTAAATCTAAAAGTTATTTCGATTTTTAAGGTTAACCACATTACAATGATTTTGAGAGACAAAGACAATCATTTGCATATTTTGGGATTTTGGAAATTCCCCCGCAACCCCATTTTCACATCAGGCGACTCCACAGTTTGGGAAACGCTGCTGTAGAGGTATGGCAAATGTACCTTAGCCATGAGATATTTCTGTGTGTGCTTGCGTTTCACTACCCATATATTTTATTTTAGATTTTACATGGTAAAGGCTACTTGGAGGTTTGTGTAAAGGCTACACTTTATAGATTGCTTACTAGATGGTGAGGTGAGGTTTTGTAATTGTTGTAGGAAAGGGCAAGTTTCAGGAGAAATTCAATAACCACTCTGGAGGTAAATGACCTTTACAATAAATCCATTTCTTATTAGTTTTGGACCAGAAACTTCATATTAATTCTCAATGAAGCACATCCAAATTCAGCATTACATGGATGTTCACACTTGCACATATGATATACTTTATAAATACGTGAGCAGGCAAAACACAAACACAGACATGCATGCACATTGACAGACATGCATGAATGCACACTCACTTACACACACACGCGCAAGCAAGAACACACACACAGTATTGGAGATAGAAAAATCGCAATGTAAGCTGAGACGTGTTAAACAGCCTAAAGAAGTGTTGTAACATTAAAAAGCATAAAGCATTCATCAGCATAAGCTGTCAAGAACCTGTTGCTTCCCACTGTTTTCAAGGAACAGTGTTGTGAGCTGTCATTCAAGTCTCTGAAATCATTCATCTCACAATGGCCTCTGTGGAGCACTGCAATGTTCCAATTTCCTAATCAAATTAAACAAGGATGAGGGGGAAAAAACTATAACCAAAACAGTTGGCTATTGTTTTATTTAATACACTGCTTCTCAGATTTTCATCTAGTCTTTTCTACCCTTAGTAAATTTAATTCAGCACCGGCTGACATTTTGTAAAACAGTTCTTGCCCTATTCTTGTCCAGTTATCATCATATAAATATGATGAATATGAATAGGCCTATCAGAGTGGTGTGTGTGTGAGAGCATTCATATAACTCATATGGGGTAGGAACTGACTTTATTTGGCTGCAGTGGGAGCAGGAGCATCTGCTGTGAGACACACACTCTTATTACAGCCCGCTCTGACACAATCATTTAATTCCATTCATCCAAATGGCTGGAGGTCACAGTGAAAAGCTTTCATTGTATCCTGCTCAAAAAAATAAAGGGAACACTTAAACAACACAATGTAACTCCAAGTCAATCACACTTCTGTGTAATCAAACTGTCCACAGAGCCCACTGTATCTGCGAGCTGTTGGCTGGAGGACATGTGCCAAGACCAGAGTAGGCACACTTGCTATTTAACTCAACAGTTTGTGGCAAAACTACCGGTAGAGTTGAAAATTACAAGTACACATCATCACGTACTGATTTTTATCTGCAACAAGTCAGTTTGGTGGAAACACACGGATCTTAGAATATTCGGATCTTAGAATATTCACATAAAAATGTCACCAATTAGATGGAAATGTAGCTACTGACAGACTAATCTGCTGTTTTATTAAAACATGTTTACTTGCCGATACATTAAAGTTTAAATTAAAGTTAATAGACTGAAGTTAGTTTATCCAATTACATTAATATCACAATTAATTGATCAAGAAGTTGAAGTCAACACAATTGGTTTCTGATGCAGCTGGAATCATTTAGTCACTTGTCAGCACACTTGTAAAAAATATTACACTGCTCAAAAAAATAAAGGGAACACTTAAACAACACAATGTAACTCCAAGTCAATCACACTTCTGTGAAATCAAACTGTCCACTTAGGAAGCAACACTGATTGACAATAAATTTCACATGCGGTTGTGCAAATGGAATAGACAACAGGTGGAAATTATAGGTAATTAGCAAGACACCCCCAATAAAGGAGTGGTTCTGCAGGTGGTAACCACAGACCACTTCTCAGTTCCTATGCTTTCAGGCTGATGTTTTGGTCACTTTTGATGCTGGCGGTGCTTTCACTCTAGTGGTAGCATGAGACGGAGTCTACAACCCACACAAGTGGCTCAGGTAGTGCAGCTCATCCAGGATGGCACATCAATGCGAGCTGTGGCAAGAAGGTTTGCTGTGTCTGTCAGCTTAGTGTCCAGAGCATGGAGGCGCTACCAGGAGACAGGCCAGTACATCAGGAGATGTGGAGGAGGCCGTAGAAGGGCAACAACCCAGCAGCAGGACCGCTACCTCCGCCTTTGTGCAAGGAGGAGCAGGAGGAGCACTGCCAGAGCCCTGCAAAATGACCTCCAGCAGGCCACAAATGTGCATGTGTCTGCTCAAACGGTCAGAAACAGACTCCATGAGGGTGGCTCGACGTCCACAGGTGGGGGTTGTGCTTACAGCCCAACACCGTGCAGGACGTTTGGCATTTGCCAGAGAACACCAAGATTGGCAAATTGTGCTCTTCACAGATGAAAGCAGGTTCACACTGAGCACATGTGACAGTCTGGAGACGCCGTGGAGAACGTTCTGCTGCCTGCAACATCCTCCAGCATGACCGGTTTGGCGGTGGGTCAGTCATGGTGTGGGGTGGCATTTCATTGGGGGGACGCACAGCCATCCATGTGCTCGCCAGAGGTAGCCTGACTGCCATTAGGTACCGAGATGAGATCCTCAGACCCTTGTGAGACCATATGCTGGTGCGGTTGGCCCTGGGTTCCTCCTAATGCAAGACAATGCTAGACCTCATGTGGCTGGAGTGTGTCAGCAGTTCCTGCAAGAGGAAGGCATTGATGCTATGGACTGGCCCGCCCGTTCCCCAGACCTGAATCCAATTGAACACATCTGGGACATCATGTCTCGCTCCATCCACCAACGCCACGTTGCACCACAGACTGTCCAGGAGTTGGCGGATGCTTTAGTCCAGGTCTGGGAGGAGATCCCTCAGGAGACCATCCGCCACCTCATCAGGAGCATGCCCAGGCATTGTAGGGAGGTCATACAGGCACGTGGAGGCCACACATTACTGAGCCTCATTTTGACTTATTTTAAGGACATTACATCAAAGTTGGATCAGCTTGTAGTGTGGTTTTCCACTTTAATTTTGAGTGTGACTCTAAATCCAGACCTCCATGGGTTGATAAATTGGATTTCCATTGATTATTTTTGTGTGATTTTGTTGTCAGCACATTCAACTATGTAAACAAAAAAGTATTTCATAAGATTATTTCATTCATTCAGATCTAGGATGTGTTATTTTAGTGTTCCCTTTATTTTTTTGAGCAGTGTATTTGTGAAAAACACCAGCTTTTATTTTTCTGCCTCACCCCATCCCTGGCCAGACGTTAGGTGAACAGGGGTGAATGACCCTACAGTTGACCCAATCCATGAGAATCTCCTTAAATTGTCCGATGGCCTATATTTGGCCCTTAAATTGAAAACGCGGCTGGGTGATATTTGTTTCTAGCTTTTCCAAATGGCTGTCTGAGATTTCAGAGATGCTGTTGTTGGTGAAAGTTACGTCTGCTCGGCCACAAGGCCTTTTGATTATCACCTCTTTAGGCCTCTCACTGTGAAGCAGGAAAACTGTGTGTGTGTCTGGCAGGGTTAGGGTTATGGCTAGGATTAGGGTTGAGCCGGGAGAGAGGGGACATAAAGCTAGGGTAAGGGTTAAGGCCAATATTATGGTTCAGGCAAGGGCTACCAAAAACATAGTGATCATAGTTAACATAGTAATAACACGGTTACAACACTAAACCCAATCCTAACTCTAACCCTTAACCCTAACCCATGTCCCCTAACCCTAGACTTGTAATAACCTGCGGCGTGTGTGCGTGTGTGTGTGCGCACGTCTGTTAACACACTTTTATGTTTATCCAATTTCTTCAGGAAACCTCCAGCACAGCACCATAAAACCCAATTATTTATTCATAAAATGTTATGGAAGCAAATTATCCACTCTTCCAAATGTAATAAAATGGCTGGCGAGGATTTATAGTACCTTCAGAGAGTATTCATACCCCTTGACTTTTTCCACATTTTGTTGTGTTACAAAGTGGAATTAAAATTGCTTTAATTATAATTTTATGTTAACAACACAACATACTCTAATGTCAAAGTGGAAGAAAAATGTTGACCTTTGTAAAAAAGTGTCAATACATGTTAGAATCACTTCTGGCAGTGATTACATCTGTCAGTCTTTCTGGGTAAGTCTCTAAGAGCTTTCCACACCTGGATTGTGCAACATTTGCCCATTTTTTTTCAAAGTTCTTCAAGCTCTGACAAATTGGTTGTTGATCGTTGCTAGACAACCATTTTCAGGTCTTGCCATAGATTTTCAAGCAGATTTAAGTCAAAACTGTAACTCGGCCACTCAGGAACATTTACTGTCTTCTTGGTTAGCAACTCCAGTGTGGATTTGGCCTTATGTTTTAGATTATTGTCCTGCTGAAAGGTGATTCATCTCTCTGTGTCTGGTGGAAAGCACACTGAACTAGGTTTTCCTGTAGGGATTTGCCTGCTGCTTAACTCCATTTAGTTTATTTTTTATCCTTAAAACTCCCCAGTCCTTAACAATTGCAAGCATGCCCATAACATGATGCAGCCACCACTATGCTTGAAAATATGAGGAGTGGTACACAGTAATGTGTTGTATTGGATTTGCCACAAAAATACACATTTTGTATTCAGGACAAAAAGTGAATTGCTTTGCCACATTTTTTGCAGTATTACTTCTGTGCATTGTTGCAAACATGATGTACACTACCGTTCAAAAGTTTGGGGTCACTTACAAATGTTTTAAAAAAAGAGTCCAGTAAAACAACATCAAATTGATCAGAAATACAGTGTAGACATTGTTAATGTTGTAAATGACTATAGCAGCTGGAAACGTAAGATTTTTCATGTAATATCTACATATGCTAACAGAGGCCCATTATCAGCAGCCATCACTCCTGTGTTCAAATGGCACGTTGTGTTAGCTAATCCAAGTTTATCATTTTAAAAGGCTAATTGATCATTCGAAAACCATTTTGCAATTATGTTAGCACAGCTGAAACCTTTTGTTCTGATTAAAGAAGCAATAAAACTGGCCTTCTTTAGACTAGTATCTGGAGTATCTGGAGCATCAGCATTTGTGCATTAAATTTCAGGCTCAAAATGGCCGGAAACAAAGACCTTTCATCTGAAACTCGTCAGTCTATTCTTGTTCTGAGAAATGAAGGCCATGCGAGAAAATGCCAAGAAACTGAAGATCTTGTACAGCAGCACAAAAAAAGTGTATGTTTTAGAATATTTTCTGTACAGACTTCCTTCTTTTCACTTGGTCAATTAGGTTAGTATTATGGAGTAACTACAATGTTGATCCATCCTCAGTTTTCTCCTATCACAGCCATTATGTAACCTTATTTAACTAGGCAAGTCAGTTAAGAACAAATTCTTATTTACAATGACAGCCTACCGGGGAATAGTGGGTTAACTGCTTTGTTCCGGGGCAGAACGATAGCTTTTTACCTTGTCACCTCAGATTTGATCCAGCAACCTTTCGGTTTGTCACGTCCTGACCAGTAAAGGGGTTGTTTGTTATTGTAGTTTGGTCAGGACGTGGCAGGGGGTGTTTGTTTTAGGTGTTTCTTTTTTTTTTTGGTTATGTTCTATGTTAGTCTATTTCTATGTTAGTTCTAGTTTTTCTATTTCTATGTTTAGTTTATTGGGTTGACCTTCAATTGGAGGCAGCTGTTCTTTGTTGCCTCTAACTGAAGGTCCTATTTAGTAGGGGTGTTTTTTCATGGGTTTTTGTGGGTAGTTGTTCCATATGTAGCTGTGTGCCTTACAGGACTGTTTCTCATCATTGTTTTTGTTTAAGTGTTTGTTTTGGTTTTCTTCTAAATAAAGAAGATGAGCATACACATACCCGCTGCGCCTTGGTCCCATCTTTACGACGAGCGTGACACGGTTACTGGCCCAACGCTCTAACCACTAAGCTACCTGCCACCCCATTAATCTCTAACGGTTTTAAAATGACTATTGTCCTGATGGTGAAATCCCTGAGCGGTTTCCTTCGTCTCCGGCAACTGAGTTAGGAAAGACGCCTGTATCTTTGTAGTGACTGGGTGTATTGATACATCATTCAAAGTGTAATTAATAACATCACCATGCTCAAAGGGATATCCAATGTTTGCTTTGTGGGACTTTACAGATAATTCCATGTGTGGAGTACAGAGATGAGCTAGTCATTCAAAAATCATGTTTATCTTTGAATGAATAGGGATAATGGCCATTAGATACAGTCTATGCTAGCTAACTAACGGTCATGTTAAGTCTTTGAGAATGCTAATTATGTTAACTCAACTTCTGAGTGTTTACACTACATGAAAACAAACATTTTAATGGGTTTTTTCTCAACATAGAATTGACATATTTAAGTTCTTTGCAAGTTATTTAATAATTTTGACAAACTCTACAGAGTGAGTCCATGCAACTTATTATGTAACTTGTTAAGCAAATCTTTAATCCTCATGTTTATTTAGGCTTGCCATAACAAAATGGTTGAATAATTATTGACTCAAGACATTTCAGCTTCACATTTGTAATGAATTTGGAGAAATTTCTAAAAACATATTTCCAATTTGACATTATGGGGTATTATGTCTCGGCCAGTGACAAACAATCTTTATTTAATTCAGGCTTTAACACAACAAAATGTGTAAAAGTCAACGGGTGTGAATACTTTCTAAAGCCAGATGTAAAAAGACAAATCTCTTCTACAAGTGTATGTTAATGCCAGCACTTCAGTATATGATGATGGTCTCTAAGTTTTGACATTGAGAGGCTTAAACAGATTTTTTTCAGACAGTTCAGTATAGGGAGTGAACAGAAGAAACAAAATACATTTACCTTTGTTTTTGTTTGTGTCAGTTATCGACCGTCCACTCTGCTGAGGACAAAGTAGTGGCCTTTTGAACAGGACATGGAGGGAAACAGTCATTCTGCAGGGGATACATTTTGAGAGCATTATGATAATTATCCCTTTGTTGTGTTTGAAGGTCAATTATCATATTAAACGGCTCACATTGGTTTTCCTGATTTGATGGTAGCAAGTTGTTGTAGGCACTAGGCAATCGGCACAACCATTTCTACCTCTATCCTGCCTCTGATTTGGGTAAAAAATAAAGACACTATGTAGCACACAATTGACACACAAAATAACATTATGACAGTACATCAAGAGTAGTGGCTTGAGAGATTCCTTTCTACAGTCTGGAGAGCATTGTGGGATTCTACAGTGTATGAAAAGGCAAAAAAAAATAGCATCTATTACTGTATTGGTAGAGTAGTCTAGGCAGTGGCGGATTTAGGCATAAGCAACATGGGCAGCCGCCAAGAGCGGCATCTTGCCAGGGGGCGGCATTCGGCGCCCGGAAAAAAAAAAGAGAAAAAAAATGTGTATATATACAGTTGAAGTCAGAAGTTTACATGCAATTAGGTTGGATATATTAAAACTCATTTTTCAAACAATCCACAAATGTCTTGTTAACAAACTATAGTTTTGGCAAGTCGGTTAGGACATCTACTTTGTGCGTGACAAGTAATTTTTCCAACAATTGTTTACAGACAGATTATTTCACTTAGAATTCACTGTATCACAATTCCAGTGGGTCAGAAATGTACATACACTAAGTTGACTGTGCCTTTAAACAGCTTGGAAAATTCCAGAAAATTATGTCATGCTTTAGAAGCTTCTGATAGGCTAATTGACATAATTTGAGTCAATTAGAGGTGTAACCGTGGATGTATTTCAAGCCCTACCTTCAAACTCAGTGCCTCTTTGTTTGACATCATGGGAAAATCAAAACAAATCAGCCAAGACCTCAGAAAAAAAAATTGTAGACCTCAGCAAGTCTGGTTCATCCTTGGGAGCAATTTACAAATGCCTGAAGGTACCTCGTTCATCTGTACAAACAATAGTACGCAAGCATAAACACCATGGGACCACGCAGCCGTCATACTGCTCAGGAAGGAGACTGTCTCCTAGAGATGAACGTACTTTGTTGCGAAAAATGCAAATCATTCCCAGAACAACAGCAAAGGACCTTGTGAAGATGCTGAAGGAAACAGGTACAAAAGTATCTATAGCCACAGTAAAACGAGTCCTATATCGACATAACCTGAAAGGCCGCTCAGCAAGGAAGAAGTCACTGCTCCAAAACCGCCATAAAAAAGCCAGACTACGGTTTGCAACTGCACATGGGGACAAAGATAGTACTTTTTGGAGAAATGTACACTGGTCTGATGAAACAAAAATAGAACTGTTTGTCCATAATGACCATCCTTATGTTTGGAGGAAAAAGGGGGAGGCTTGCAAGCCGAAGAACACCATCCCAACCGTGAAGCACGGGGGTGGCAGCATCATGTTGTGGGGGTGCTTTGCTGCAGGAGGGACTGGTGCACTTTCACAGAATAGATGGCATCATGAGGTAGGAAAATTATGTGGATATATTGAAGCAACATCTCAAGACATCAGTCAGGAAGTTAAAGCTTGGTCGCAAATGTATCTTCCAAATGGACAATGACCCAAGCATACCTCCAAAGTTGTGACAAAATGGCTTAAGGACAACAAAGTCAAGGTATTGGAGTGGCCATTACAATGCCCTGACCTCAAACCTATAGAACATTTGTGGGCAGAACTGAAGAAGCATGTGCGAGCAAGGAGGCAAACAAACCTGACTCCGTTACACCAGCTCTGTCAAGAGGAATGGGCCAAAATTCACCCAAATTCTTGTGGGAAGCTTGTGGAAGGCTATTCGAAACGTTTGACCCTAGTTAAACAATTTAAAGGCAATGCTACCAAATACTAATTGAGTGTATGTAAACTTCTGACCCACTGGGATTGTGATGAAAGAAATAAAACCTGAAATAAATAATTACTATTATTCTGACATTTCACAATCGTAAAATAAACTGGTGAGCTTAACTGACCTAAGACAGTGAATTTTTACTAGGATTAAATGTCAGGAATTGTGAAAAACTGAGTTTAAATGTATTTGTCTAAGGTGTATGTACACTTCCGACTTCAACTGTTTATATATAAATTACAGTCACAAAATTCACATTTTTTTAAATCTATTTTTCACAGGTTTTTGCCTGCAATATGAGTTTTGTTATACTTACAGACACCATTCAAACTGTTTTAGAAAATTCAGAGTGTTTTCTATCCGAATGTGTTAATAATATGCATATCCTAGCTTCTGAGTTGGTGTAGGAGGCAGTTAAAAATGGGCACATATTTTTTTCAAAATTTCTCAATACTGCCCCCTAGCCCCAACAGGTTAATAAATATTCCAATTGGTGACATTTGAGCAATCGATTTTCTGTCGCTCATTTGCACGTCATGTCAATGATATCATGCCACATGTGGGACTGTGGGTCAATTAACCTTGTCGGAGTGGGCTCCCTTATTCTAGTTTGTGAGCTTGGCAGGCTACTGCCTGGGAAGGTCTCCCACTCAGAAGTACGAGATGGGGTGGGGGCAGGGGTAGGTTGACCTCAGGTCTCCCCACTGGAAGCCCGTGGTAGGGGGAGCGGGGGAATCTATCAAATAGCGCACCTCTAACTGTGTAAAGTACTAATGCAATTAGTTGTGGAATTTAGTTTGTGTGTTTCTTGTTTGAAGTGCAATAGTTTAATAATCAGGTTCTCTTCTTTATAAGTGTGCTATTCTATTTGTGTATTTGTGTGATATAGGATTTGTGCAATTTTAGTTTTGTTTGTGTTTTTTTTAGCAAAAGGGCAATAGTGTAATAATTCAATTCTCTTTTTTATTTGTATTTATATACTATTTATCTTTGTTACTTCTTTTTGATATGTATGAGTCTTATTTTAGTATATATATTTATATAGTTTTAAATGTTATGATTATTTATTTGTGTTGTTCCAAATGTCTGAGTAAAAATTACAGTTGGGGGGGGGGGGGGTTCACCCAGGGAGGCATACAAGCTAGAAGCGCCACTGAGTCTAGGGGTTTGCACTGTGCAGGCTTACACAAAATCATCAACCCCTGTTTTAAAGGATGATTTCGGAGCACACACTGTGATCAACTTGACCATGCTTTCAGAAGCAGGTGGCGGAGGATAGGACAAACTGCCCCTGCAGAATAAATATGAAGTCAAATCATTAGAGCTCTGAGGCACAGATTGGTTGGAATAACTGACTAAAACTGTCATGTGTGTAATTGGCCTGTTTTAAAGAGATGCAGGGGATCTGTTCTGCGAGAGGTATGGTGTGTTTTGTTTTCCTCCCTTTTGTGCATCGGCTTCTGTTATGAAGAGACGTGTGAAACTGACATTTAAGATGGCTCCATCTATATGCAGCATGTTTGTGTGTTCCTGAGGCATTGGGGCATGCTTTAGAATAGGCTGTGTTTTCAGAGACAGCGTAGGAGTTCATTCATTCAGAAACTACAGCACCCCAGGGGTTCTACATACTAAAGAGTGTTACCAAAACGACCAGTTAAAGCCTAAGGCCCAACATATTCAATCCGCTTTTACCAAGAAACCTCTTAGGTGTTAATGTAAAGCTTGAGACCAAGAACACAAACATTGGCACAGACACGTGAATACAGACACATGATAAGATACGCACTATACATACACATGGATTTAGTAAATCTGTGAATGTATTGTAATGTTTTAAAATGGTATAAACTGCCTTAATTTTGCTGGACCCCAGGGAGAGTAGCTGCTGCTTTGGCAGCAGCTAATGGGGATCCATAATAAATACAAATACAAATGCCCAATCACATACTAGACAAAGCGACACAATTGCATACCCGCACACATACAAGTTGTTACATCTGCTCCTGCCATGCCATCTACTGCTCATCCTGTGTCTCCTTGACCTGCCGCCACTCCCCCAGTACTCTCTCCCTCTGTGTGTGTGATTGTGTGGGCGGAGAGCAGATCCCAACCAGCTGCAACCTGCTCCATAATCAAGACCTCTACAAATACTCTGTCCTGCCACTTCCACACTGCCATATCGTAATACAGTGAGGGAAAAAAGTATTTGATCCCCTGCTGATTTTGTACGTTTGCCCACTGACAAAGAAATGATCAGTCTATAATTTTAATGGTAGGTTTATTTGAACAGTGAGAGACAGAATTTAAAAAAAATAAAAAAAATACACATGTCAAAAATGTTATAAAATGATTTGCATTTTAATGAGGGAAATAAGTATTTGACCCCTCTGCAAAACATGACTTAGTACTTGGTGGCAAAACCCTTGTTGGCAATCACAGAGGCCAGACGTTTCTTGTAGTTGGCCACCAGGTTTGTACACATCTCAGGAGGGATTTTCTCCCACTCCTCTTTGCAGATCTTCTCCAAGTCATTAAGGTTTCGAGGCTGACGTTTGGCAACTCGAACCTTCAGCTCCCTCCACAGATTTTCTATGGGATTAAGGTCTGGAGACTGGCTAGGCCACTCCAGGACCTTAATGTGCTTCTTCTTGAGCCACTCCTTTGTTCCCTTGGCCGTGGGTTTTGGGTCATTGTCATGCTGGAATACCCATCCACGACCCATTTTCAATGCCCTGGCTGAGGGAAGGAGGTTCTCACCCAAGATTTGACGGTACATGGCCCCGTCCATCGTCCTTTTGATGCGGTGAAGTTGTCCTGTCCCCTTAGCAGAAAAACCCCCCCAAAGCATAATGTTTCCACCTCCATTTTTGATGGTGGAGATGGTGTTCTTGGGGTCATAGGCAGCATTCCTCCTTCTCCAAACACGTTGAGTTGATGCCAAAGAGCTCCATTTTGGTCTCATCTGACCACAACACTTTCACCCAGTTGTCCTCTGAATCATTCAGATGTTCATTGGCAAACTTCAGACGGGCATGTATATGTGCTTTCCTGAGCAGGGGGACCTTGCGGGCACTGCAGGATTTCAGTCCTTCACGGCGTAGTGTGTTACCAGTTGTTTTCTTGGTGACTATGGTCCCAGCTGCCTTGAGATCATTGACAAGATCCTCTCGTGTAGTTCTGGGCTGATTCCTCACCATTCTCATGATCATTGCAACTCCACGAGGTGAGATCTTGCATGGAGTCCCAGGCCGAGGGAGATTGACAGTTATTTTGTGTTTCTTCCATTTGCGAATAATCGCACCAACTGTTGTCACCTTCTCACCAAGCTGCTTGCCGATGGTCTTGTAGCCCATTCCAGCCTTGTGTAGGTCTACAATCTTGTCCCTGACATCCTTGGAGAGCTCTTTGGTCTTGGCCATGGTGGAGAGTTTGGAATCTGATTGATTGATTGCTTCTGTGGACATGTGTCTTTTGTACAGGTAACAAACTGAGAATAGGAGCAGTCCCTTTAAGAGTGTGCTCCTAATCTCAGCTCGTTACCTGTATAAAAGACACCTGGGAGCCAGAAATCTTTCTGATTGAGAGGGGGTCAAATACTTATTTCCCTCATTAAAATGCAAATCAATTTATAACATTTTTGACATGCGTTTTTCTGGATTGTTTTATTGTTATTCTGTCTCTCACTGTTCAAATAAACCTACCATTAAAATTATAGACTGATCATTTCTTTGTCAGTGGGCAAATGTACAAAATCAGCAGGGGATCAAATACTTTTTCCCTCACTGTATCTGCTCAGTCAGTCCACGTTTCTAGCCGTTTGTTACTATCTAGAGCCTGTTGTGCCTGTTTTCCTTGCCTGACACAGTTTTCCTCTCCGCTACAGTTCTACCTGCTCTGAATCTGGCCCCTGTCTCAAATCCCACATCTCCTCATCCTGCTACTCTGCCCTGGATTCTCCACCCTACTGCTCCCCTGGATTCCCCTCCGGACCAGCTTACCCTGTCCCAACCCCTCTCGCGCGAGCCTCAGCCTCAGCACCTGGTTCCCTGCAACCTGCCCGAGCTTCCACTGGCCTGCGCTCCATCTTCCCCCTGTGTTTCAATAAATACCTTGGTTACTTCATCCCAGTCTCCTCGTCTGAGTCTGCTCTTGGGTTTTCCTGTTCCACTCCACGTAACACAAGTACACACACACACTTAGACACACCTGACATGGTTGACAGGTTATCTTGAGGGAGCAAGAGAAAGGTCACTCAATATATCTTTTTCCTCTGCCTCTCTTGGGTTTGGCAATTTTTCTGTATAAATATGAAAATGAGGAATGATTTTTTGTCTTGTCTGAACCTGGAGGACCCAGACGCTCTGTATGCCTTCAGTAGGCTTACATCACTGCAAGGAAGAGAGGGAGGAATTTTGTAATGATCTCTTTCATTTTGTGATTTTTGCACCGTATTTATCACCATGGTAATCACACCATACATTACAGGGCTTCTACATTATTGTTACGTTATCCACCTTATGAAGCCTCACCAACTTGACAAAGTTCCTGATCGAATGCGATTGTTTTCCTCATTCCGGCCCATTCACAAACAAACAAAACCATCGTTAAATATTAATGCCTACAACAACTTGCTACCATCAAATCAGGAAAACTAATGTGAGCCGTTTAACCTGTTATGGCTAGGGGGCAGTATTTCACGGCCGGATAAAAAACGTACCCGATTTAATCTGATTATTACTCCTGCCCAGAAACTAGAATATGCATATAATTATTAGCTTTGGATAGAAAACACTCCAAAGTTTCTAAAACTGTTTGAATGGTGTCTGTGAGTATAACAGAACTCATTTGGCAGGCCAAAACCTGAGAAGATTCTATACAGGAAGTACCCTGTCTGACCATTTCTTGGCCTTCTTGATTATCTCTATCCAAAACAGGGGATCTCTGCTGTTACGTGACACTTCCTACGGCTCCCATGGGCTCTCAGAAGGCGGCAAAAAGCTGAATCGTGGCTTTGCAGGCCCTGGTTGAAAAACATTAGTGCGTTTGGATAGTGGCCAGTCACAGTACTATGAGACTCAGGCTCGTGCACGAGGGGATCCCATGCTTTTATTTTCTCTCTCTTTGTATGTAAACACGCTTTCCTGGTCGGAATATTATCGCTTTTTTACGAGAAAAATGGCATAAAAATTGATTTTAAAGAGCGGTTGACATGCTTCGAAGTACGGTAATGGAATATTTAGAAATTGTTTGTGTCACGTCCTGACCAGCAGATGGAGCTGTTGTAGTAGTTTGGGGGTCAGGACGTGGCAGTCTTGTGTGTGTGTTTGAATGTTCTGTGTGTCTTGTGACTCCTGATCAGGAACAGCTGGGGATCGTTGTTCCTGATTGGGAGTCATATATGTAGGAGTGTGTTTGTCACTGGGGTTTGTGGGTGGTTGTTTTTGCACTGCGTTTATAGCCTGCAGAGCTGTCACTGTTGTCACCTTTTTTTGTGTTAAGTGGATGCTTTACTCCTTATTTTTAATTAAAGATGAGTATTCACATACCTGCTGTGCCTTGGTCCATTTATGAAGACAGCCGTTACAGAACCACCCAACAAAGGACCAAGCAGCAGAAGAGGAGGAAGCCACAGGAGAGAAAAAGGGAGGAATGGACATGGGAGGACGTCCTGGACGGCAAGGGAGCCTACACCTGGGAAGAGATCCTGGCCGGAAGGGATCGCCTCCCATGGGAACAGATGGAGGCACTCAGGAGAGCGGAGGCAGCTGGACAGAGGAACCAACATGAATGTTATGCTGGAACACGGCTGGCGAGGAAGCCGGAGAGGCACCCCCAATACATTTTTTTGGGGGGGCACACGGGTAGCTTGGCCAGGCCAGGGAAGAGCCGTAAGCCAGCTACCCGTGACTACAGGGAGGTGCATATGAGGTGGAGGGCGCCATGTTACGCTGTGGTACGCACCATCTCGCCTATACGGACGCACAGCTCAGTTCGCCCAGTACCAGCGCCCCGCAGGTGCCAGGGCAAGGGGAGCATCGAGCCGGAAGGGGTGATGCCAACCCTGCACTCAAGACCGCCAGTGCGCCCTTTCGGTCCGGTGTTTCCCGCTAGACGCACTAGCATGGAGGTGCGTGTCTCCAGGCTGGCACGTCCAATACCAGCCCCACGCATCAGGAGTCTAGTGTGTCAACAGTCACCAGCCCAGCCTCACCAGTCAAGTCACCAGAGCTGCCCTGAACTGCCAGAGTGGCCAGAGCTGCCCTGAACTGCCAGAGTGGCCAGAGCTGCCCTGAACTGCCAGAGTGGCCAGAGCTGCCCTGAACTGCCAGAGTGGCCAGAGCTGCCCTGAACTGCCAGAGTGGCCAGAGCTGCCCTGAACTGCCAGAGTGGCCAGAGCTGCCCTGAACTGCCAGAGTGGCCAGAGCTGCCCTGAACTGCCAGAGTGGCCAGAGCTGCCCTGAACTGCCAGAGTGGCCAGAGCTGCCCGGAACTGCCAGAGGGGCCCTCCTGCCCCCCGGCCCGAGGGGCCCGTCTGCCCGGCGCAGCTATCGGCGCCATCAAAGTGGGCGACGCCGAAGGTGGAGCGAGGTCCACGGCCTGCACCTGAGCCACCTCCAGGATAGGTGGGTTGGGGAGGGAGGGTGGCTGCCCTCCCTTATTGTTTAAGGGTTAGTGTTTATGGGTTTGTTGGGGATTTTGTTTGTTGGGGATTTTTTTTTGTTAAGTGCATTCACTAATGTCACGTCCTGAACAGCAGATGGTGCTGTTGTAGTAGTTTGGGGGTCAGGACGTGGCAGTCGTGTGTTTGAATGTTCTGTGTGTCTTGTGACTCCTGATCAGGAACAGCTGGGGATCGTTGTTCCTGATTGGGAGTCATATATGTAGGAGTATGTTTGTCACTGGGGTTTGTGGGTGGTTGTTTTTGCACTGCGTTTATAGCCTGCAGAACTGTCACTGTTGTCACCTTTTTTGTGTTAAGTGGATGCTTTACTCCTTATTTTTAATTAAAGATGAGTATTCACATACCTGCTGCGCCTTGGTCCATTTATGAAGACAGCCGTTACAGTTTGTCACGAAATGCGTCGTGCTCGTGACCCTTATTTACACTTCGGATAGTGTCTTGAACGCACGAACAAAACGCCGCTATTTGGATATAACTATGGATTATTTTGAACCAAACCAACATTTGTTATTGAAGTAGCAGTCCTGGGAGTGCATTCTGACGAAGAACACCAAAGGTAATCAAACTTTTCTAATAGTAAATCGGAGTTTGGTCAGGGCTAAACTTGGTGGGTGTCAAAATAGCTAGCTGTGATGGCTGGGCTATCTACTCAGAATATTGCAAAATGTGCTTTCACCAAAAAGCTATTTTAAAATCGGACATAGCGAGTGCATAGAGGAGTTCTGTATCTATAATTCTTAAAATAATTATGTTTTTTGTGAACGTTTATTGTGAGTAATTTAGTAAATTCACCGGAAGTTTGCGGGGGGTATGCTAGTTCTGAACGTGACATGCTAATGTAAAAAGCTGGTTTTTGATATAAATATGAACTTGCTTAAACAAAACATGCATGTATTGTATAACATAATGTCCTAGGCGTGTCATCTGATGAAGATCATCAAAGGTTAGTGCTGCATTTAGCTGTGGTTTTGTTTTTTGTGACATATGCTAGCTTGAAAAATGGGTGTCTGATTATTTCTGGCTGGGTACTCTGCTGACATAATCTAATGTTTTGCTTTTGCTGTAAAGCCTTTTTGAAATCGGACAGTGTGGTTAGATAAAGGAGAGTCTTGTCTTTAAAATGCTGTAAAATAGTCATATGTTTGAAAAATGGAAGTTTTTGTATTTTTGAGGAATTTCTAATTCGCGCCACGCCTATCATTGGATATTGGAGCAGGTGTTCCGCTAGCGGAACGTCTAGATGTAAGAGGTTAATATGATAATTGACCTTCAAACACAACAAAGGGATAATTATCATAATGCTCTCAAAATGTATCCCCTCCAGAATGACTGTTTCTCTCCATGTCCTGTTCAAAATGCCACTGCTTTGTCCTCAGCAGAGTGGACGGTCGATAACTGACACAAACAAAAACAAAGGTAAATGTATTTTGTTTCTTCTGTACACTCCCTTTACTGAACTATCTGAAAAAAATCTGTTTAAGCCTCTCAATGTCAAAACTTAGACCATCATCATATACTGAAGTGCTGGCATTAACATACACTTGTAGAAGAGATTTGTCTTTTTACGTCTGGCTTTAGAAAGTATTCGCACCCGTTGACTTTTACACATTTTGTTGTGTTAAAACCTGTTGGGGATCTGATCCCGGTATTGGGATTTATTGTGAAGAGACCATGGCGGGAAATTCAAAACTGCAAAAACCTAATAATTTCAATTTCTCAAACAATCAACTATTTTTCACCATTTGAAAGATAAACATCTCCTAAATCCAACCACATTGTCCGATTTCAAAGAGGCTTTACGGCGAAAGCATAAAGTTAGGTTATGTTAGGAGAGTACATTGAAAATAGCTGTGTAATGTTTTGTCAATTCAAAGACAGGCGTCACCAAAAGCAGATAACCAGTTAAAATTATGCACTAACCTTTGACAATCTTCCTCAGATGACACTCCTAGGACATTATGTTATACAATACATGCATTTTTTGTTCCATCAAGTTCATATTTATATCCAAAAACAGCATTTTACAGTGCTTCCGGTGAATCAACGTTACAATTTACACAATTACTATTCGAAAACATTGGTAAATTATAATATTGTCATTCAAAGAATTATAGTTTAACATTTCGTAAATGCTACTGCATTGCCAGATTTCAAAATAACTTTACTGGGAAATCACACTTTGCAATAAACGGGGTGCTGTGCTAAGAACAATAGGCTAGGATATACAGGTTAGCACCATCTTGTAACCATCTAATATCAATAATACTATTGTCAATAATTCCTTACCTTTGATTATCTTCATCCATTGGCACTTCCAGGAATCCCAGGTCCACAACAAATGTGGTTTCTTTCGACAAAGTTCATAATTTATGTCCAAATAACTCCAAGTTGTTCCATGTTGTTAGCGCTTCGGTAGGCTACTCAAAAGTAGGGCGGGGGGGAAAGTCACGACGAAAAGTAAAAAAAAATATCTATTTACGTTCGTTCAAACAGTGAAACATCAGTAATGTTTCAACCCGACCTCTCCTGTGTCTTGAAAAACGTTTTTGAAAAATGTCTCGCCTCACATGAACTCACATGAATGCGCAGGTGCGCGCAATAATGAAGTGACGACATCCCAGGGACGTCAACTTCTCTTCCTTGTCATCCGGTCTCTGTTCATCATAGACGCTTCAAACAACTTTATAAAGATCCTTGACATCTAGTGGAAGCCGTAGGAAGTGCGAAATGAATCCTTTGTCACTGTGTGATCTTTTGTTGTGTTTTTCTCAGGTTTTTGCCTGCCATATGAGTTTTGTTATACTTACAGACACCATTCAAACAGTTTTAGAAAATTCAGAGCGTTTTCTATCCAAATATGTTAATAATATGCATATCCTAGCTTCTGAGTTGGTGTAGGAGGCAGTTAAAAATGGGCACATATTTGTTTTTTAATTCTCAATACTGCCCCCTAGCCCCAACAGGTTTTAAAGCCTGAATTTAATATTGATTAAATAGAGATTTTGTCACTGGCCTAGACATAATACCCCATAATGTCAAATTGGAAATATGTTTTTAGAAATTTATCCAAATTCATTACAAATGAAAAGCTGAAATGTCTTGAGTCAATAAGTATTCAACCCTTTTGTTATGGCAAGCCTAAATAAACATTTGGAGTAAACATTTGCTTAACAAGTCACATAATAAGTTGCATGGACTCACTCTGTACATTTTGTCAAAATTATTAAATATCTTGCAAAGAACTTAAATATGTCAATTCTATGTTGAGAAAAAAAAAACATTAAAACGTTTGTTTTCATGTAGTGTAAGCCACTCAGAAATCGAGTTAACATAATTAGCATTCTCAAAGACGTAACATGGCAGGTTAGTTAGCTAGCATAGACTGTATCTAATGGTCACTATCCCTATTCATTCAAAGATCAATTGTGGAAATGGCAATGTTGTTAGACACAGAATATCAGTGACCAAAGACAGAATCGGTGCCAAAATGTTTTATGTAGATAACATTAGGATATTTGCTATCCATTGTGCCACAAAGCTAACTAACCTGCCATGTTAAGTCTATGAGAATGCTAATTATGCTATCTCAGCTTCCGAGTGCATATACTACGTGAAAACAAAAGTTGTACTTAAAAAAATCTTCAACATAGGATTAACGTCTTTCAAATTCTGTGCATTTTATTCAAAAGTTTGGCAATTCATATTCAACAATGGTTTGCTTGTTTGTAAATGGGCCAGAAGTAGGAAAACAATCATAAAAAATGTAATGCACCCTTGTTGCCAAGCTGCATAAGGTGGATACTATTTTGGTAGCTATCATTAGAAAACCATCATTGGTGTGATTTACTGAGTCACGATCTAAAACTATTATGACAAATATGGCCTCAGCTCAGATCGGCTCCCACACAAGCAAGTAGACAAATTTTAGACACACACACACACACACACACACACACACACACACACACACACACACACACACACACACACACACACACACACAGTAGAACTAAAAACAACTCATTAGCCCACAGATGTCCGTTAGAGTGAGAGAGAGAATGAGGGATGGTTGGAGAGCGGGAACGGAGGAGTGCTGCATCCATTCATCTCTGCCCGCCACCGAATGGGTGGCTTGGTGGTCCAAAGCCCATCACATTAGCATGAAATAGTCGTACTGGAATTAACCGACCGCATCCTAGCCTCCCACATTGCTCACACAACACACGATCCCCGGGCCAAGGTAAAAGTATGAAACATAAAAAGAAAAAAAGAAAACACAACTACACTGCACAAAGACACTTACACTACATGACCAAAAGTATGTGGGCACCTGCTTGTCGAACATCTCATTTCAAAATCATGGGCATAAATATGGATTTGGTCCCCCCTTTGCTGATAAAACAGCCTACACTTTTCTGGGAAGGCTTTCTGCTAGATGTTGGAACATTACTGCGGCGAATTGCTTCCATTCAGCCAGGCGCATTAGTGAGGTCGGGCACTGATGTTGGGCGAGTAGGCTTGGATCGCAGTCGGCGTTACAATTCATCCCAAAGGTGTTCAATGGGGTTGAGGTCAGGGCTGTGTATAGGCCAGTCAAGTTCTTCCACTGTTGCATTAAGATTTCCCTTTACTGGAACATAGGAGCTCTACCCATGAAAAACAATCCCAGACCATTATTCCTACTCCATGAAACTTTACAATTGGCACTGTGCATTCGGGCAGGTAGCATTCTCCTGGCATTCGCCAAACTCAGATTCGTCCTTCAGATGGTGAAGCGTGATTCATCATTCCAGAGAACGCATTTGCATTGCTCCAGAGTCCATGGCGGCGCCCACTTCAGCCAAAGCTTGGAATTGCGTGTGATTATCTTAGGCTTGTGTTTGGCTGCTCGGCCATGGAAACCCATTTCCTGAAGCTCTCGACAAACAGTTATTGTGCTGACGTTGTTTCCAGAGGCAGTTTGGAACTCGGTAGTGAGAGTTGCAACCGAGGACAGACGATTTTTGCATGCTTTGCTCTTCAGCACTCGGCAGTCCCGTTCTGTGAGCTTGTGTGGCCTACCACTTTGCGGCTGAGGCACTGTTGCTCCTAGATGTTTCCACTTCACAATAACAGCACTTACAGTTGACCTGGGAAGATCTAGCAGGGCAGAAATTTTACGAACTGACTTGTTGGAAAGGTGCCACGATGAAAGTCACTGAGCTCTTCAGTAAGGCCAGTGTACTGTCATGGAGATTGTCTATGGAGGATGCATGGCTGTGTGCTCGATTTTATACACCTGTCAGCGGCAGGTGTGGCTGAAATAGACGAATCCACTCATTTGAATGGGTGTCAACATACTTTTGGATATACACTACCGTTCAAAAGTTTGGGGTCACTTAGAAATGTAATTTTTTTTAAAGAAAAGCACATTTATAGTCCATTAAAATAACATCAAATTGATCAGAAATACAGCGTAGACAGTGTTAATGTTGTAAATGACTATTGCAGCTGGAAAAGGCATATTTTTAATGGAATATCTACATAGGCGTACAGAGGCACATTATCAAGTGATCAATTTTTCTTTTGGAAGAGTCAGCTTTTTAAACCAACATGGCTCAGTTTAAATTGTTTTTACATTGTGATCAAAATGTTTGCACAGCTGAACTGTTGTTCTGATTAAAGAAGCAATAAAACTGGCCTTCTTTAGGCTAGTTGAGTATCTGGAGCATCAGCATTTGTGGTTTTGATTACAGGCTCAAAATGTCCAGAAATAAAGACCTTTCTTCTGAAACTCGTCATCCTATTCTTGTTCTGAGAAATGAAGGCTATTCCATGCGAGAAATTGCCAAGAAACTAAAGATCTTGTACAACTTTGTGTACTACTCCCTTCACAGAACAGCGCAAACAGGCTCTAACCAGAATAGAAAGAGGAGTGGGAGGCCCCGGTGCACAACTGAGCTTTAGGACAAGTACATTAGATTGTTTCTCAAACTAGACAGACTCCTCACAAGGCCTCAAGTGGCTGCTTCATTAAATTGTACCCGCAAAACACCAGTCTCAACATCAACAGTGAAGAGGGGACTTCGGGATGCTGGCCTTCTGTTTGCCTATGTAGATATTCAATAAAAAATATCCAGTTTCCAGCTACAATAGTCATTTACAACATTAACAATGTCTACACTGTATTCCTGATAAATTTGATGTTATTTTATTGGACACAAAAATTGCTTTTCTTTCAAAAACAAGGACATTTCAAAGTGACCCCAAACTTTTGAACTGTAGTGTATAATGTACACACACTCACACAGGCCTGCAAATGGTCCTGTGTGAGATTGTGGCCCAAAAGAAAATAGCTTTTTGATAACTTGGAATCGAAATAAAAACAGCATAAATTCTAATTTATAGGAAGATAGAAATTGTATGTGTGTGGAGCACCAGTCCCTCTCCTCACTCTTATCTTGTTGTTGTAAACCTAATGGACTGTTCAGAACAAATGGCTGTGCTCCAGTCAGTCTGTCCGTGTATGTGTCTCCGAAGCCTGGCCCACTGTTATTTCCCTCAGCTCCTATTGTTTAGGAGAGGAATGAGCTGCTCTGCCCAGAGTGTGACCAGGAGACTACTGCTGGAGAGGATACACCATAGCCAGAACACACTATCAGTACAGGACCAGTCAAAACATCCCATAATACCACCAGCCAAGTGTCACCATGACAACCTGCTCCCTTTGTGCTATCAATGGCTGGACTAGAATTAGGATTAAGCTGTTAGGTTTAGCTGTTAGGCTGATTTAAATAGAAAGGCCCTGTCATAGATATGTTGTCTTTTGTAAACATTGGTTTAATACAGTGTCAGAGAAGGATAATTCCACAGATTCAGGAGGATAATAGAGAATCAATAAAGATCCTGTCTTTACATTCCAGAGCAGAATGCTTTAACTGCACATTTTGTTAAGACACACTAAGGCCTTTAGAATGCTATGTTAAAACAGTGGTATTATGGAGTCACAAATAGGATATGCTATTGTGTCACTAATGGCAGAAAACGTGTTCGAAGAGAATACATTGACTTATGTCACAAAAGCAAGATTGATGTAAAAACAATTATGATTTGATTGATGCATTGTTGATGTTATAAACAGAAAGTATCATTGTCACAATGACATCGCTAATGGAATATCTCGTAATGTAACTTGATTGATGTCACAAAGTGTAGAATTGACAATGATGTAACAGAACATTCACATTATTCCCCCCCCCACGTGCTCTCAGTCGCGCCAGGAAACATTGGTCAAACATTACCTGGACCTTACATCCCTGCAGTATTTTCTCCAAAGCTGAATGACTTAAGTGCAGCTCAGATCACTCACTTGTTACAAAACGACACAATGGATAGAATTTCTCATCACTTCGGACAGTCCACATTTCAACTCCCTCTCTCCCTACTCACCCCAAAACATAATCTAAAGGTAGTGCAAGACATTTTTCTAACTAATTGTGTTCCTCTGCAATTGTGATCACAGTAAACAATGTTGCTGTGTACTTTGACCAATACAAAGAGAGTGCCTTTCAACATATCTGGCTACTCTTTATGTTCTGGGCAGAAGAGGAGTGTGTTTCCTTGCTGAAAGTTTAGGAAGACATACACCTTCAAAGTGCACACACAGAGAGAAAAATGTATATTTTGAATGGATATGGTCCATTAGGAGATTGCTCACATGCTTTCCAATCAGACTCAGGGCCTGCTAATTCACCAGCAGCCATTTACTGTATGGTAGGAGAGAGGCACAAAGGCATTATGGTAATCAGCATGCCTCAGAAATGAGTCTCTCACACACACTCAGTCTATTTCTCTCTCTCTGACACATGCATGCACACATACACATGCCCACACTCACATGCACATACATATGCTCACACATGTGCATTTACGTTTTAGTCATTTAGAAGAGACTCTTATCCAGAGCAACTTACAGTTAGTGCATTCATCTTAAAACCTCTCTAGGGGGTGTGGGACGGTAGCATCCCACCTGGCCAACATCCGGTGAAATTGCAGAGCGCCAAATTCTAATTAAATTACTATAAATATTTAACTTTCATGAAATCACAAGTGTAATACATCAAAATAAAGCTTAACTTGTTGTTAATCCAGCCGCTTTGTCAGATTTCAAATAGGCTTTACGGCGAAAGCAAACCATGCAATTACCTGAGGACAGCGTTCAGCACACAAAACATTACATACAGTTACCAGCCAAGTAGATTAGTCACGAAAGTCAGAAATAGCAATAAAATTAATCACTTACCTTTGATCTTCGTATGGTTGCACTCACAAGACTCCCAGTTACACAATAAATGTTTGTTTTGTTCGATAAAGTCCCTCTTTATATGCAAAAACCTCCATTTTGTTGGCGCGTTTTGTTCAGTAATAAAATGGCTCAAATGCGGTCACAACAGGCAGACGAAAATTCCAAATAGTATCCGTAAAGTTCATAGAAACATGTCAAACAATGTTTATAATCAATCCTCAGGTTGTTTTTAGCCTAAATAATCAATAATATTTCAACCGGACAATAGCGTCGTCAACATAAAAGAAAAACAAGAAAGGCGTGCTCTCAGTCGCACCAGGAAACAGCTCTGGAGACATCCCACTATCCACTGACTCAAAGTGGTCTTACTCCCTAATTTTTCAGAATAAATGCCTGAAACAATGTCTAAAGACTGTTCACAACTAGTGGAAGCCATAGGGAATGGAATCTGGGTCCTATCCCTTTAAAATGGTGGATAGGCTTTCATTGGAAAAACAGCCATTTCAAAGTAATGGCACTTCCTGGATGGATTTTCCTCAGGTTTTCACCTGCCATTTCAGACATTGTTTTAACAGTTTTAGAAACTTTGGTGTGTTTCCTATCCAAATCTACTAATTATATGCATATCCTAGCTTCTGGGCCTGAGTAGCAGGCAGTTTACTTTGGGCACACTTTTCATCCAGAGGAGAAAATAGTTCCCCCTACCCTAGTGAGGTTTTAAGATAGCTCCAGTAGGTGAGACAACAACATGTCACAGTCGTAGTAAGTACACAGAGAAGAGCTTAAACTGAGCTGAGCGGTAGCTAACGTCCCGTACGGGTGGGACGGCCAAGAGACCAGAGGTGGCAGAGTCACAAAAGAATAAGGGGAAGGATCTATGATCCGTGTGTGTAGACATTTGGAAACGTGACATATTATGCTCTTTTATACATGGGTTAGTGTAGGTTTTCTGGAGGCAAATGTGTGTTAAGTTTGACTGAAAGTTCACCTCGACTAACCTTCTCTACACATGGTGCTTGTTAATTTAGACATGGAATGAGTTCATTAGTTGTATTTAATTTCATACTTTGACGTTACAATTTAACTTCCTGGTAATCATATTCAATTTGATGTCAAATCTAAGTATACACAGTCTGACCTTCTGGTATTAAACTGGAGATTGATTAACCTTTAACCATTTAGTCTTTCTGTTTGCTTCATTACTCAATGAAATTCACATTAACTGAATCATGTCAGGTTATATTAGGTTTCTCAAAAAATCCTGAACTTCAGTGACCAACGTTACAAAATATGTAGGACCAGGAAAAACTTTGGGTCCAGGCCCATTCTCTCTCACTATTCCCTGAGCGTGAGTTGCAATTCTCACAAGCAGATGGTGTTTTTAATAGTTAATAGTAAGACTGGAGTCAGCATATCCTGGAGAACGAGGCAGCACACATGCACACACACACATACACACACACAGGCAGGCAGGCATACATACACACACACCCAACCAATGCAGCACTCATGAAGTATCTGTCAGTAAACATGATATTGTTATATTTAGTTGTCTGCTGCTCCACTTTGGCACCATGATTCGAGTCAGCAGAAACAAGAGTGCTCACAGCATATGAGGGGAGAGGAGAGTCACTCTGGAAGATCTCAACTATTCCCTCCACACACTGTGTTCTTAAATAAAATAAAATTGTATTGGTCGCATACACATATTTAGCAGATGTTATTGTGGGTATAGCAAAATGCTTGGGTTTAGGGACAGAGAAGTCTCATAACTACCTGGCCTCTTTATGTGTATGGATAACATGCTTTCTAACTGATAATTATAAGGGCCAACTGGAGCCAGTTGGTATATTCTCATTAAAGCCATTCAGGGGGAATGGGATTACTTAGGAGTAAAGTAATAAGGAATGCACAGTGGGCTCAACTGAATGAATTATCAAACTTGACAGGTTTCACTTTCCCTCTCAATAACTAACTAGAGTGGAGTGGGGAAGAGTGAAAGTGGGGCAGCAGTTTTCCTGGCAACTGTTACTATGAATAATGGAACAGCGGGACAGACATAGTCAATTTGATAACTAAAACACTAACCTAGATATTTCCTTTTTATTCTTCAGGTTCACACCATACCCTCTTCCCCCTCCAGGGCCGGCTCTCATTTAATGTAACTTAACTAATTTTGCCATGATTTATGCCATGTTAATGATATTTGAGTAAGAGTGACTAACACAATCAATGGGGGCCATAGTGGTCAAGGCCCCTGGACAAGTCGGTATTCGGCCATGATTAGTTTAGTGCTTGAATAACTTATCAATCAATAATAGTTAGCTGCTTGACAAATTGAGTGACTGTCAGTGACTGACTAAACAAGATAAAAACTGCTGATGCACAAACAATATTTGAATTTCGAACCTTGTATATTCTACTATTTTAACTGTCAACAGAAAGTTGAGACACCGACTGAGAGAGAGTTAGAAAGAGAGTGAGAGAACAGCAGCAGCACCTCTGTCAAATTACTATCTCAAAGTCAGAGCAGGTCATTTCCATGTAAAAGGAATATATCTCACTGGGGTATATCTCACTGGTCACCCCCAAAGCCAATTCCTCCTTTGGCTGCCTTTCCTTCCAGTTCTCTGCTGCCAATGACTGGAACGAACTGCAAAAATCACTGAAGCTGGAGACTCATATCTCCCTCACTAGCTTTAAGCACCAGCTGTCAGAGCAGCTCACAGATCACTGCACCTGCACATAGCCCATTTGTAATATAGCCCATCCAACTACCTCATCCCCATACTGTATTTATTTATTTATCTTGCTCCTTTGCACCCCAGTATCTCTACTTGCACATTCATCTTTTTCACATCAATCACTCCAGTGTTTAATTGGTATATTGTAATTATTTCGTTACCATGGCCTATTTATTGCCTTACCTCCCTTATGTTACCTCATTTGCACACACTGTATATAGATTTTTTTCTACTGTATTATTGACTGTATGTTTGTTTATTCCATATGTAACTCTGTATGTGTCGAACTGTTTTGCTTTTTTCTTGGCCAGGCCGCAGTTGTAAATGAGAACTTGTTCTCAACTAGCCTACATGGTTAAATAAAGGTGACATTAAAAAATAATAACAGTATCAACACTTATATTTAGTTTAGGATAATTTTTGTAAAACTTAGGATAAGTTTTAGAAATATTGCCTTGAAATTCCGTTACCAAAAACCACAAAACTTTAAGATATTTTCTAATTTCTCTCCCTCATGAGTAACAAGTAAAGGTAGATATATCCATTAGTTAGTGTTTTTACTTATATCAATTTTGTTTATGAATTATTAAGTGATTAAAAGTCAACATTCTGTTACCAAGGCTTTAATGAGGATTCTCTTGACAACTTAAAGTATGTTATACTGAGTTCAATCGCAAGACCGGAATTCATAATGATCCCCTCTCTCTCTCTCATTAATGTTACTTCTCCCTGCTCTTACTGACACCTACCCATGAGCCAATATCTTTCCATTTACTATAACCAGCACCCACTGAGCACCAACCTACACCAGACGTCCATGGACATTGAAAAGCAGTTGAAATTTGACATCTATCTTTCATAAGTTTGGACAGCACAGTACATACAGTACAGCACATTGCAGTACAGTAGAGCACAGCTGAGTACAGTATAGTAAAGTTCAGTACATTATGTAACCGATGTGAAATGGCTAGTTAGTTAGCGGTGGTGCGCGCTAATAGCGTTTCAATCGGTGACGTCACTCGCTCTGAGACTTGAAGTAGGGTTGCCCCTTGCGTTGCAAGGGCCGCGGCTTTTTTGGCGCGATGGGTAACGATGCTTCGTGGGGTGTCAGTTGTTGATGTGTGCAAGGGTCCCTGGTTCGAGCCCAGGTTGGGGCGAAGAGAGGGACGGAACCTACACTGTTACATTGATGCTGTTGACCCGGATCATTGGTTGCTGCGGAAAAGGAGGAGGTCAAAGGGGGGGTGAGTGTAACCGATGTGAAATGGCTAGTTAGTTAGCGGTGGTGCGCGCTAATAGCGTTTCAATCGGTGACGTCACTCGCTCTGAGACGAAGTAGGGTTGCCCCTTGCGTTGCAAGGGCCGCGGCTTTTGTGGCGCGATGGGTAACGATGCTTCGTGGGGTGTCAGTTGTTGATGTGTGCAAGGGTCCCTGGTTCGAGCCCAGGTTGGGGCGAAGAGAGGGACGGAACCTACACTGTTACAATTACAGTACAGTAAAGGAAAGTAGAGTACAGGAGAGTCCTATATTGTACATTAGAGTAATGTAGAGTTCAGTACAGTACACAGTACACACTAAAGCCGAGTCCGCTATAACGTACTCTACTGAACTATACTTTACGGCACCATTTTTTTGTACATTTTTGCGATGGTAGAGTTCAACCAATGACGTCTATGGTTGATTGAGCTTGCTGTCTGATGTAAAAAAGAAATCATTGTGGCCTTTGTGTTTTGCCGATTGCACGATCACACTGGCAGCAAGTATACGATTGCACGATCACACTGGCAGCAAGTATACGATTGCACGATCACACTGGCAGCAAGTAGCTGATTGCACGATCACACTGGCAGCAAGTAGCCGATTGCACAATCACACTGTCAGCAAGTAGCCAATTGCGCGATCACACTCACAGCAAGTTGATACAGTTGTACGAAGGAGCCATTAAATGTTTCTCAACAATGTTCCTATCTGCTAGGACATTGCAGGATATGTAGGTTGATTCATTTTCCCTGGCTTTTTAAAAGACTACAGCCTGACAGGAGCCATACTCAGTGGTGTAAAGTACTTAAGTAAAAAAACTTTAAAGTACTACTTAAGTAGTTTTTGTGGGTATCGGTACTTTACTTTATTATTAATATTTTTTACAACTTTTACTACACTACATTCATAAAGAAAATAATGTACTTTTTACTCCATACATTTTCCGACACCCAAAAGTACTTGTTACATTTTGAATGCTTAGCAGGACAGACAAATTGTCCAATTCACACGCTTATCAAGAGAACATTCCCTGTCATCTCTACTGCCTCTGATCTGGTGGACTCACTAAACACATGTTGTGTTTGTAAATGACGTCTGAGTGTTGGTGTGTGCCCCCGTCTATCCGTAAAAATGTAAAAAATGGTGCTGTCTGGTTTGCTTAAATTATTTATACTTTTACTTTTGATAGTTAAGTATATTTTAGCAATTACATTTACTTACAATTACATATCCCCCAACGGGGGACCAGTATGAAAATGTATGCACTCACTACTGTAAGTTGCTCTGGATATCAGCATCTGCTAAATGAATATAATGTATCTGAGATTGCTAAATAATTAGTTACCATGGCTGCTTCTAATGAATCCTCTTTACACGAGGCAGTGTTGTTCAGTACAGTACAATTTTGTGATCGATTCTGCCATAACAGGGTTTGCTGGTACCACAACGAGTACCACTTTCTCTCACAGATAATACTGCTTGGTAGTGCTGAGCGATTAATACTTAATTATTTGTATTTTTTTACTTTTACCCCTTTTCTCCACAATTGGTAGTTACAGTCTTATCCCATCACTGCAACTCCCCTACGGACACGGGAGAGGCGAAGGTCGAGAGAGAGTTGTTTACTTGCCGATACATTAAAGTTTTAATTAAAGTTAATAGACTGAAGTTAGTTTATCCAATTACATTAACCTGTTAGGGCTAGGGGGCAGTATTGACACGGCTGGATATAAAACGTACCCGATTTAATCTGGTTACTACTCCTGCCCAGTAACTAGAATATGCATATAATTATTGGCTTTGGATAGAAAACACTCTAAAGTTTCTAAAACTGTTTGAATGGTGTCTGTGAGTATAACAGAACTCATATGGCAGGCAAAAACCTGAGAAGATTTCATGCAGGAAGTGGCCTGTCTGACAAGGTGTCGTTCTTCTTGTCTCTGATTATTGAAGAGTGAGGATCTTAGCTGTAACGTGACACTTCCTACGGCTGCCATAGGCTCTCAGAAGGCGGCAAAATGCTGAATCGTGGCTTTGCAAGCTCTGGCTGAAAAAAAGTAGCGCGTTTGGGTAGTGGCTGGTTAAAGTACTGTGAGACTCAGGCTCGTGCCCGCGTCGACCGAAAGCTTTGTTTTCTTTCCTCTGTTTATTATTATTATCGCTTTTTTACGAGAAAAATGGCATAAAAATTGATTTTAAACAGCGGTTGACATGCTTCGAAGTATGGTAATGGAATATTTAGATTTTTTTTGTCACCAATTGCGCGACCCTGATTTACCATTTCGGATAGTTTCTGGAACGCACGAACAAAACGCCGCTATTCGAATATAACGATGGATTATTTTGGACCAAACCAACATTTGTTATTGAAGTAGCAGTCCTGGGAGTGCATTCTGACGAAGACAACAAAAGGTAATCAAACTTTTGTAATAGTAAATCTGATATTGGTGAGTGCTAAACTTGCCGGGTGTCTAAATAGCTAGCCCGTGATGGCTGGGCTATGTACTTAGAATATTGCAAAATGTGCTTTCACCAAAAAGCTATTTTAAAATCGGACATATCGAGTGCATAGAGGAGTTCTGTATCTATAATTCTTAAAATAATTGTTATGCTTTTTGTGAACGTTTATCGTGAGTAATTTAGTAAATTGTTAGTAAATTCCCCTGAAGTTTGCGGGGGGTATGCTAGTTCTGAACGTCACATGCCAATGTAAAAAGCTGGTTTTTTATATAAATATGAACTTGATTGAACAAAACATGCATGTATTGTATAACATAATGTCCTAGGGTTGTCATCTGAAGAAGATCATCAAAGGTTAGTGCTGCATGTAGCTGTCTTCTGGGTTTTTGTGACATTATATGTTAGCTTGAAAAATGGGTGTCTGATTATTTCTGGCTGGGTACTCTGCTGACATAATCTAATGTTTTGCTTTCGCTGTAAAGCCTTTTTGAAATCGGACAGTGTGGTTAGATTAAAGAGAGTCTTGTCTTTAACCTCTATGGGCTAGGTGGGACGCTTGCGTCCCACCTACGTAACAGCCACTTGCAGCCTGTGGCGCGATTTTCAAAACCTTAAAAATCCTATTACTTCAATTTCTCAAACATATGACTATTTTACAGCTATTTAAAGACAAGACTCTCGTTAATCTAACCACACTGTCCGATTTCAAAAAGGCTTTACAACGAAAGCAAAACATTAGATTATGTCAGCAGAGTACCAAGCCAGAAATAATCAGACACCCATTTTTCAAGCCTAGGACATTATGTTATACAATACATGCATGTTTTGTTCAATCAAGTTCATATTTATATCAAAAACCAGCTTTTTACATTAGCATGTGACGTTCAGAACTAGCATACCCCCCGCAAAATTCCGGGGAATTCGCTAACATTTTACTAAATTACTCATGATAAACGTTCACAAAACAAACAATAACAATTATTTTAAGAATTATAGATACAGACCTCCTCTATGCACTCGATATGTCCGATTTTAACCTGTTAGGGCTAGGGGGCAGTATTGACACGGCTGGATAAAAAACATACCCGATTTAATCTGGTTACCACTCCTACCCAGTAACTAGAATATGCATATACTTATTACATATGGATAGAAAACACCCTACATTTTCTAAAACTGTTTGAATGGTGTCTGTGAGTATAACAGAACTCAAATGGCAGGTCAAAACCTGAGAGATTCCTTTACAGGAAGTGGCCTGTCTGACCATTTCTTGAACTTCTTTTCCATCTCTATCATTTACTAAGGATCTCTGCTCTAACGTGACACTTCCCACGTCGTCCATAGGCGCTCAGAGCCCGGGAAAAAACAGAATGTCGTCATTCCAGCCCCAGGCTGAAACACATTATCGCCTTTCTCAAGTGGCCGATCAAGGGACACTGGGCTTATGCGCGTGACCCCGACCGCCCCCGCCTTTGGGATTTTTTCCTCTGTTTGCCGAAAAGGAGATTCCCTGACGGAATATTATCGCTTTTATACGAGAAAAATGTCGTAAAAATTGATTTTAAACAGCGGTTGACATGCTTCGAAGTACGGTAATGGAATATTTAGAATTTTATTGTCACGAATTGCGCCATGCGCACGACACTTCTTTACTATTTCGGATAGTGTCTGGAACGCACGAACAAAACGCCGCTATTCGGATATAACGATGGATTATTTTGGACCAAACCAACATTTGTTATTGAAGTAGCAGTCCTGGGTGTGCATTCTGACGAAGACAACAAAAGGTAATCAAACTTTTATAATAGTAAATATGATTATGGTGAGTGCTAAACTTGCCGGGTGTCTAAATAGCGAGCCCGTGATGCCTGGGCTATGTACTTAGAATATTGCAAAATGTGCTTTCACCAATCCATTTTTACGCCATTTTTCTCGTAGAAAAGCGATAATATTCCGACAGGGAATCTCCTTTTCGGCAAACAGAGGAAAAAATCACAAAGGCGGGGGCGGTCGGGTCACGCGCATAAGCCCAGAGTCCCTTGATCGGCCACTTGAGAAAGGCGATAATGTGTTTCAGCCTGGGGCTGGAATGACGACATTCTGTTTTTTCCCGGGCTCTGAGCGCCTATGGACGACGTGGGAAGTGTCACGTTAGAGCCGAGATCCTTAGTAAAAGATAGAGATGGAAAAGAAGTTCAAGAAATGGTCAGACAGGCCACTTCCTGTAAAGGAATCTCTCAGGTTTTGACCTGCCATTTGAGTTCTGTTATACTCACAGACACCATTCAAACAGTTTTAGAAACTTTAGGGTGTTTTCTATCCATATGTAATAAGTATATGCATATTCTAGTTACTGGGTAGGAGTGGTAACCAGATTAAATCGGGTATGTTTTTTATCCAGCCGTGTCAATACTGCCCCCTAGCCCTAACAGGTTAAATAGCTGTAAAATAGTCATATGTTTGAGAAATTGAAGTAATAGCATTTCTAAGGTATTTGAAAATCGCGCCACTGGATTAGACTGGCTGTTGCGTAGGTGGGACGAATTCGTCCCGCCTGCCCTAGAGAGGTTAATATCACAATAAGTTGAAGTCAAGACAATTGGTTTCTGATGCAGCTGGAATCATTTAGTCACTTGTCAGCACACTTGTAAAAAATATTACACTGCTCAAAAAAATAAAGGGAACACTTAAACAACACAATGTAACTCCAATTCAATCACACTTCTGTGAAATCAAACTGTCCACTTAGGAAGCAGCACTGATTGACAATACATTTCATATGCTGTTGTGCAAATGGAATAGACAACAGGTGGAAATTATAGGCAATTAGCAAGACACCCCCAATAAAGGAGTGGTTCTGCAGGTGGTAACCACAGACCACTTCTCAGTTCCTATGCTTCCTGGCTGATGTTTTGGTCACCTTTGAATGCTGGCGGTGCTTTCACTCTAGTGGTAGCATGAGACTGAGTCTACAACCCACACAAGTGGCTCAGGTAGTGCAGCTCATCCAGGATGGCACATCAATGCGAGCTGTGGCAAGAAGGTTTGCTGTGTCTGTCAGCGTAGTGTCCAGAGCATGGAGGCGCTACCAGGAGACAGGCCAGTACATCAGGAGACGTGGAGGAGGCCGTAGGAGGGTAACAACCCAGCAGCAGGACCGCTACCTCCTCCTTGCACAAAGGCGGAGGTAGCGGTCCTGCTGCTGGGTTGTTACCCTCCTACGGCATCCTCCACGTCTCCTGATGTACTGAGGAGGAGCACTGCCAGAGCCCTACAAAATGACCTCCAGCAGGCCACAAATGTGCATGTGTCTGCTCAAATGGTCAGAAACAGACTCCATGAGGGTGGTATGAGGGCCCGACGTCCACAGGTGGGGGTTGTGCTTACAGCCCAACACCGTGCAGGACGTTTGGCATTTGCCAGAGAACACCAAGATTGGCAAATTCGCCACTGGCGCCCTGTGCTCTTCACAGATGAAAGCAGGTTCACACTTAGCACATGTGACAGAGTCTGGAGACGCCGTGGAGAACGTTCTGCTGCCTGCAACATCCTCCAGCATGACCGGTTTGGCGGTGGGTCAGTCATGGTGTGGGGTGGCATTTCTTGGGGGGGCCGCACAGCCCTCCATGTGCTCGCCAGAGGTAGCCTGACTGCCATTAGGTACCGAGATGAGATCCTCAGACCCCTTGTGAGACCATATGCTGGTGCGGTTGGCCCTGGGTTCCTCCTAATGCAAGACAATGTGTAACGCTCCTCTTCGTCTGAAGATAGAGAGAAATTGCTGTCGGAAAAAGTGGACCAATACGCAGCGGGTTCCGTGCTCATCATTATATTTATTGAATGTGAACACCAAAAAACAATAAAACAATGAAACGACGACAGGAAACAGTTTTGCAGGCTACACCTACGCAATGCAAAAACAACAACCCACAAACCCCAGGTGAAAAACACACTCCTAATATATGACTCCCAATCAGGAACAACGGTAACCAGCTGTTCCTGATCGGGAGCCACACAGACCAACAAAGAAACAGACATCCTAGAAAAACCACACAACACAAACCCTTCTGCCACGTCCTGACCAAAATACTAATACAATACTCCCTCTGCTGGTCAGGACGTGACAGTACCCCCCCCCCCCCCCCCCCCCCTAAAGGTGCAGACCCCGAATGCACCTCAAAAGAAACACAAAAAGCCCCCAATACCACAAAAAAACAAATACCCACTAAACAAAAAGGGAGGGAAGGGAGGGTGTCTGCCGTCAATGACGGCACTTGTGCTACACCCCCCCTCCCCAACCCTCCTACACTGGAGGAGGCTCTGGTTCTGGCCTCCTGTCCTCCCGCCTGACGACATAGTCTCTTGGTTCTGGACCGTAGGCAGACTCCCTCAGTTCTGGGTTGTAGGTAGACTCATTTGGTTCCACGCTGTAGGCAGACTCACAGTTCATAGTTAATTTCAATCTCACCCGTTTCTGGGTCGCGGGCAGACTCACCCGGTTCCGGGTCGCGGGCAGACTCACCCGGTTCCGGGTCGCGGGCAGACTCACCCGGTTCCGGGTCGCGGGCAGACTCTCCCGGTTCCGGGTCGCGGGCAGACTCTCCCGGTTCCGGGTCGCGGGCAGACTCTCCCGGTTCCGGGTCGCGGGCAGACTCACCCGGTTCCGGGTCGCGGGCAGACTCACCCGGTTCCGGGTCGCGGGCAGACTCACCCGGTTCCGGGTCGCGGGCAGACTCACCCGGTTCCGGGTCGCGGGCAGACTCAACCGGTTCCGGGTCGCGGGCAGACTCACCCGGTTCCGGGTCGCGGGCAGACTCAACCGGTTCCGGGTCGCGGGTAGACTCACCCGGTTCCGGACAGTGGGCCGTCTCCCCTGGTTCCGGACACTCTGGATGAGGCACTGTTGCCGGATACTCTGGATGAGGCACTGTTGCCGGACACTCTAGGCTAGGCTGACGCACTGGACGCCTGATGCGTGGGGCTGGTAGAGGAGGTACCAGGCTGGATACACGCACCACAGGACTAGTGCGAGGAGCGGGAACAGGCTGAATAGGACTAGGCTGACTCATGGGAAGCTTGATCCGTGGTGCTGGTACTGGTCCTGCCAGACTGGAGGTACTCACTTCTGGGTTAGCACGAGAGGCGGGAACCGGAAAGACTGGGCCATGGAGGCGCACAGGTGGCCTAGATCGCACTTCCTGCACAACCCGTCCTGGCTGGATGGAACTAGCAGCCCTGTACGAGCAGGGTGCTCGTACAGGGCGAACTGGGCCGTGCAGGGGCTTGATGGTTACCGTGCATAGAGCGGGCGCAGGGTAGCCTGGTCCTAGGAGGTGTACCGGCAACCAGATGCACTGCGCAGGCATCATCCTACCAGGCTGGATGCCCACTCTAGCATGGCATCTGCGAGAGGCTGGAATAGCTCGCACCGGACTGTGCGAGCGTATGGGCGAGATCATGCGCACTTCCTCAAACTTCGGCGCCCTCCACTCCATACGTTCCTCCATGTAAGCACGGATAGCTGGCTTATGGCTCTTCCTTGGCCTAGCCAAACTACCCGTGTGCCCCCCAAAAAAAATTATTGGGGGTGCCTCTCGTGCTTCTCCATCAGCGCGTTCCTGGCCTCATACCGACGCCTCTCTGCCTTAGCCTCCTCTATCTCTTCCCTTGGGCGACGGTATTCCCCAGCCTGATGCCAAGGTTCAGCCCCGTCCAGAATCTGTTCCCATGTCCATTTCTCTCGATAGTCCTTATAATCCACCTGCTCCTTTCTCCGCTGCTTGGTCTTTGTTTGGTGGGTTGGTCTGTAATGCTCCTCTTCGTCTGAACATAGAGAGAAATCACTGTCGGAAAAAGTGGACCAATACGCAGCGGGTTCCGTGCTCATCATTATATTTATTGAATGTGAACAATAAACAACGAAACGACGACAGGAAACAGTTTTGCAGGCTACACCAACGCAATGCAAAAACAACAACCCACAAACCCCAGGTGAAAAACACAGCCTGTAGTGTGGTTTTCCACTTTAATTTTGGGGGTGACTCCAAATCCAGACCTCCATGGGTTGATAAATTGGATTTCCATAGATTTTTTTTGTGTGATTTTGTTGTCAGCACATTCAACTATGTAAAGAAAAAAGTATTTCATAAGATTATTTCTTTCATTCAGATCTAGGATGTGTTGTTTAAGTGTTCCCTTTATTTTTTTGAGCAGTGTATAACAGTTGTATGTTTTATGAATTTGTATAATGAGTATTTCTGTTTTTGAATTTGGCGCTCTGCAATTTCACTGGATGTTGGCCAGGTGGGACGGTAGCCTCCCACATCCCCTAGAGAGGTTAAGCCAAGTTGTATATTGCTGATTCATTATGGAAACTAGGGTTTTTGCAGGTAACCAAGAATTTTATGACGTTTGGAATGAGACTGAGGTAACAATTAATAATTCATTAATAGAAGACTATTTGATCAGATATTAAAATATCTGAAGAGTCATATATGGGCTCCTGAGTGGCGCAGTGGTCTAAGACACTGCATCTCAGTGCTAGAGGTGTCACTGCAGTACCTGGTTAAAATCCATGATGTATCACATCCGGCCGTGTTTGGGAGTCCCATAGGGCGGCGCACAATTGGCCCAGCATCGCTGGGGTAGGCAGTCTTTCTAAATACGAATTTGTTCTTAACTGACTTGCCTAAAAGTAAATATTCTGAAAATGTTGTAATCTTAATATTTTCCGTGGTGACCCGACTTCCTAGTTTAATTAATATTTACATGATTAGTTTAATCACGCAATACGTAGTTCAACCTAGAGAACTGATTTGATGAAAAATAAGTCTTCACATTTAATGATAATCATAGACACGACAATGTGGTGCCCCATGTAAGACATCTAAAATTGAATGTGGTCTTAATGATTGAATTAAGTATATTTATTAATTGTGCAAACAGATTACTGTACAAACAGATTGCATTAGATACGAATTGGGCGGTATGGTGTGTGTGTTGCCCATAGTTGTCCCGGTGTCGCATATCTGATAACTTCAAGGTGGCATATGAGTTGTAAAGTAGTGATTTACATTTCTAGTACTTGGATGATGATTCAGCTACTTATTGAAATTTGACAAATAGACGCGTTGGGCCAAACGTGCTATTTCTGTCTCTCGTGTTTCAGAACCGGCTAGACTCGGTCGTTATTCATTTCTCGAGTGAGGACAAAGTGCCATTCGATTGAAATTTGAGATATTAGCTTGACAACCGATAATTCTCTGTCACTCGCCTCTTCAGTAGCGTGAGGAGACCACGGTGCATTTCGCAGTTTTTCCGCGCTTTCCGGTTAAAACATTGCGAAAATAACGCCGAAAAGGGTTTGAACGTAAAACATTATTAGTAAAACCATTCCCTTGTTTGAAGGGATCCAATGTTATGCTTGAAAGTGTACAAAGTAGGATTAGCTTGAACAAGATGCTCAGCTAACAAAGGAACAGCAGCCATTTTGTTTTTCCGTGTCAAGTTGAAATCCCTCCGTTTTGGGCGACGAAAGTACCGCCCTTTGTACTTCCATTTGATTTTAGCTTTCTGCGATCAGTGACCCCCTGGGGGAGAAGAATCGGCAGTACATTTCTTTTGAAAATAATTATTTTGGTGACACCCAAATGTGGATCACGTTTAACAAGTGGTTACTTATCATATCCAGCCAGTCTCAACTGATTGGATATCGATGTCTCATTCAATTTAACTAAGAAGTAAAAGTGCCCAATTTACCTTTTTCCAATGGACATTTTAAATAACATCCAAATGGATGGGATTCTACAAATGAGACAATTTAAACTTTTCCACATTAACCTTGATACAGCAACGCTCTCAGGTTAATTAAAGTTGAATTCCCAAATAGCCTATACAGGTTTGATTTATCATTAACATTGATTAATCAGTAAAATTTGCTTTTGCAAAGCTCATTAAGGATTACCCAGTACTGAATGACGCTGCCAGATCGTAATCTCTGCTCAGTCAGTCTACGTTTCTAGCCCTGGAACGTGAAAATTCAAAGCCCTGGAACGTGAAAATACTGCCCCCTAGCCCAAAGAGGTTAAAAAAGTTATTCAGGATCGATGTCCCGTCCACAGGACGGTTGAGCTAACGTAGGCTAATGCAATTAGCATGAGGATGTAAATAACAAGAACATTTCCCAGGACATAGACATATCTGATATTGGCAGAAAGCTTAAATTCTTGTTAATCTAACTGCACTGTTCAATTTACAGTAGCTATTACAGTGAAATAATACCATGCTATTTTTTGAGGAGAGTGCACAATTTTGAACATTAAAATAAATAAATTAGGCACATTTAGGCAGTCTTGACACAAAATTTTGAATAGAAATGCAATGGTTCATTGCACATACACTGCTGCCATCTAGTGGCCAAAATCTAAATTGCACTTGGGCTGGAATAATACATTATGGCCTTTCTCTTGCATTTCAAAGATGATGATACAATTAAAATTCAAAAAAACTGTCGTTTTTTTTCTATGTGGTATCTTTTACCAGATCTATTGTGTTCTCCTACATTCCTTACTTATTTCCACAAACTTCAAAGTGTTTCCTTTCAAATTGTACCAAGAATATGCATATCCTTGCTTCAGGGCCTGAGATACAAGCAGTTAGATTTTTGTAGTTGGTAGTAAAGTAGTTGGCAAAATCAGTCGGTTTTGTAATGAATGAGCCATCTGATTCATGAATGATGTAGTGGAGTTTGCCTTTTTTCCCAAAATGTCATTGAAGGTGCTCCAAAGCTTTTTACTATCGTTCTTTATATAATTAAAAATATTTAAAAAAGTCAACCAAAATGAGAATAATGAGGCTATATACAGGGGGCACTGGTACCGAGTCAATGTGCTGGGGTACAGGTTAGTCGAGGTAATTTGTATCTAGGGGTAAAGTGAATATGCATTGATAATATACAGTGAGTAGCAGCAGTGTAAAAAAGGTGTTGTCATGCCCTCTTCACGACTGTCTTGGTGTGTTTACGCTGCTGTGCGTTTTGTTGCCGATCTTACTTTGCTACCTGACGGTTTTTTACTTTTTCATTACCGTATATTTTTACTTTTTCCCTCACTCAACTTTTTTCATTCAACTTTTTCACCCCGGAGGTTTTATCTGGACATGGTTCGTCAGGACTTCAAACAGCCGAAGCTAAGTAACATTAACATGATGCCTTCTAATTGCAGTCGTTGTACTTATAATATACAGGAGAACGATCGCCTTACGGCAAGGATAGCTGTGCTGCAAGCCCAGCTTCAGACGCGATCGTTAGGCAAGGGTAATTTCAGTGTAGGAAAGGATGAAACAGCGTCTGTGCCACCAGTAAGTACAGATAGTAACGTTAGTATAAACCCCCTCGCACGGTCCCCGCAGCCGGACATCTTTCTCATGGCTTCTGGAGGGAAACGCTGTAGGAATACTCAACCGGTGTCGCTTATTCAGCCGACAGAAACTTTCAACCGGTTCTCCCCATTAAGCGAGTCGGAGTCGGAGGCCGAGACTTCTCTGGTCTCTACTCCTCCCGTTGTGGGGTCTGAGACGCCGACGGCTCCCACCATTAGCTCTGACAAATTGAAAACCCTAGTCATTGGCGACTCCATTACCCACAGTATTAGACTTAACCTGTTAGGGCTAGGGGGCAGCATTGACACGGCTGGATAAAAAACATACCCGATTTAATCTGGTTACCACTCCTACTCAGTAACTAGAATATGCATATACTTATTACATATGGATAGAAAACACCCTAAATTTTCTAAAACTGTTTGAATGGTGTCTGTGAGTATAACAGAACTCAAATGGCAGGTCAAAACCTGAGAGATTCCTTTACAGGAAGTGGCCTGTCTGACCATTTCTGGAACTTCTTTGCCATCTCTATCATTTACTAAGGATCTCTGCTCTAACGTGACACTTCCCACGTCTTCCATAGGCTCTCATAGCCCGGGAAAAAAGAGAATGTCGTCATTCCAGCCCCAGGCTGAAACACATTATCGCCTTTCTCAAGTGGCCCATCAAGAGACACTAGCTTATGCGCGTGACCCCGACCGCCCCCGCCTTTGGGATTTTTTCCTCTGTTTGCCGAAAAGGAGATTCCCTGTCGGAATATTATCGCTTTTCTACGAGAAAAATGACGTAAAAATTGATTTTAAACAGCGGTTGACATGCTTCGACGTACGGCAATGGAATACTTTGAATTTTATTGTCAGGAATTGCGCCAAGCGCGCGACACTTCTTTACTATTTCGGATAGTGTCTGGAATGCACGAACAAAACGCCGCTATTCGGATATAACGATGGATTATTTTGGACCAAACCAACATTTGTTATTGAAGTAGACGTCCTGGGTGTGCATTCTGACGAAGACAACAAAAGGTAATGACATTTTTATAATAGTAAATATGATTATGGTGAGTGCTAAACTTGCCGGGTGTCTAAATAGCGAGCCCGTGATGCCTGGGCTATGTACTTAGAATATTGCAAAATGTGCTTTCACCAAAAAGCTATTTTAAAATCGGACATATCGAGTGCATAGAGGAGGTCTGTATCTATAATTCTTAAAATAATTGTTATGCTTTTTGTGAACGTTTATCGTGAGTAATTTAGTAAAATGTTAGCGAATTCCCCGTAAGTTTGCGGGGGGTATGCTAGTTCTGAACGTCACATGCTAATGTAAAAAGCTGGTTTTTGATATAAATATGAACTTGATTGAACAAAACATGCATGTATTGTATAACATAATGTCCTAGGGTTGTCATCTGATGAAGATCATCAAAGGTGAGTGCTGCATTTAGCTGTCTTCTGGGTTTTGGTGACATTATATGCTGGCTTGAAAAATGGGTGTCTGATTATTTCTGGCTTGGTACTCTGCTGACATAATCTAATGTTTTGCTTTCGTTGTAAAGCCTTTTTGAAATCGGACAGTGTGGTTAGATTAACGAGAGTCTTATCTTTAAATGGCTGTAAAATAGTCATATGTTTGAGAAATTGAAGTAATAGGATTTTGAAGATTTTGAAAATCGCGCCACAGGCTGGCAGTGGCTGTTACGTAGGTGGGACGAATTCGTCCCGCCGGTCCCATAGAGGTTAAAACTAATCATCCAGCGATCATACACTGTTTACCAGGGGGCAGGGCTACCGACGTTAAGGCTAATCTAAAGACGGTGCTGGCTAAAGCTAAAACTGGCGAGTGTAGAGAGTATAGAGATATTGTTATCCACGTCGGCACCAACGATGTTAGGATGAAACAGTCAGAGGTCACCAAGCACAACATAGCTTCAGCGTGTAAATCAGCTAGAAAGATGTGTCGGCATCGATTAATTGTCTCTGGCCCCCTCCCAGTTAGGGGGAGTGATGAGCTCTACAGCAGAGTCTCACAACTCAATCGCTGGTTGAAAACTGTTTTCTGCCCCTCCCAAAAGATAGAATTTGTAGATAATTGGCCCTCTTTCTGGGACTCACCCACAAACAGGACCAAGTCTGGCCTGTTGAGGAGTGACGGACTCCATCCTAGCTGGAGGGGTGCTCTCATCTTATCTACGAACATAGACAGGGCTCTAACTCCTCTAGCTCCACAATGAAATAGGGTGCAGGCCAGGCAGCAGGCTGTTAGCCAGCCTGCCAGCTTAGTGGAGTCTGCCACTAGCACAGTCAGTGTAGTCAGCTCAGCTTTCCCCATTGAGACCGTGTCTGTGCCTCGATCTAGGTTGGGCAAAATTAAAAATGGCGGTGTTCGCTTTAGCAATCTCACTAGTATAAAGACCTCCTCCATTCCTGCCATTATTGAAAGAGATTGTGATACCTCACATCTCAAAATTGGGTTACTTAATGTTAGATCCCTCACTTCCAAGGCAGTTATAGTCAATGAACTAATCACTGATAATAATCTTGATGTGATTGGCCTGACTGAAACATGGCTTAAGCCTGATGAATTTACTGTGTTAAATGAGGCCTCACCCCCTGGTTACACTAGTGACCATACCCCCCGTGCATCCGGCAAAGGCGGAGGTGTTGCTAACATTTACGATAGCAAATTTCAATTTACAAAAAAAAAAACAATGATGTTTTCGTCTTTTGAGCTTCTAGTCATGAAATCTATGCAGCCTACTCACTCACTTTTTATAGCTACTGTTTACAGGCCTCCTGGGCCATATGCAGTGTTCCTCACTGAGTTCCCTGAATTCCTATCGGATCTTGTAGTCATAGCAGATAATATTCTAATTTTTGGTGACTTTAACATTCACATGGAAAAGTCCACAGATCCACTCCAAAAGGCTTTCGGAGCCATCATCGACTCAGTGGGTTTTGTCCAACATGTCTCTGGATCTACTCACTGCCACAGTCATACTCTGGACCTAGTTTTGTCCCATGGAATAAATGTTGTGGATCTTAATGTTTTTCCTCATAATCCTGGACTATCGGACCACCATTTTATTACGTTTGCAATTGCAACAAATAATCTGCTCAGACCCCAACCAAGGAGCATTAAAAGTCGTGCTATAAATTCTCAGACAACCCAAAGATTCCTTGATGCCCTTCCAGACTGCCTCTGCCTACCCAAGGACGTCAGAGGACAAAAATCAGTTAACCACCTAACCGAGGAACTCAATTTAACCTTGCGCAATACCCTAGATGCAGTTGCACCCCTAAAAATTAAAAACATCTGTCATAAGAAATTAGCTCCCTGGTATACAGAAAATACACGAGCTCTGAAGCAAGCTTCCAGAAAATTGGAACGGAAATGGCGCCACACCAAACTGGAAGTCTTCCGACTAGCTTGGAAAGACAGTACCGTGCAGTATCGAAGAGCCCTCACTGCTGCTCGATCATCGTATTTTTCCAACTTAATTGAGGAAAATAAGAACAATCCGAAATTTCTTTTTGATACTGTCGCAAAGCTAACTAAAAAGCAGCCTTCGCAAATGGAGGATGGCTTTCACTTCAGCAGTAATAAATTTATGAACTTCTTTGAGGAAAAGATCATGATCATTAGAAAGCAAATTACAGACTCCTCTTTAAATCTGGGTATTCCTCCAAAGCTCCATTGTCCTGAGTCTACACAACTCTGCCAGGACCTAGGATCAAGGGAGATACTAAAGTGTTTTAGTACTATATCTCTTGACACAATGATGAAAATAATCATGGCCTCCAAACCCTCAAGCTGCATACTGGACCCTATTCCAACTAAACTACTGAAAGAGCTGCTTCCTGTGCTTGGCCCTCCTATGTTGAACATAATAAACGGCTCTCTATCCACCGGATGTGTACCAAGCTCACTAAAAGTGGCAGTAATAAAGCCTCTCTTGAAAAAGCCGAATCTTGATCCAGAAATTATAAAAAACTTTCGGCCTATATCGAATCTTCCATTCCTCTCAAAAATTTTAGAAAAAGCTGTTGCACAGCCTTCCTGAAGACAAACAATGTATACGAAACGCTTCAGTCTGGTTTTAGACCCCATCATAGCACTGAGACTGCACTTGTGAAGGTGGTAAATGACCTTTTAATGACGTCAGACCGAGGCTCTGCATCTGTCCTCGTGCTCCTAGATCTTAGTGCCGCTTTTGATACCATCGATCACCACATTCTTTTGGAGAGATTGGAAACCCAAATTGGTCTACATGGACAAGTTCTGGCCTGTTCTAGATCTTATCTGTCGGAAAGATATCAGTTTGTCTCTGTGAATGGTTTGTCCTCTGACAAATCAATTGTAAATTTCGGTGTTCCTCAAGGTTCCGTTTTAGGACCACTATTGTTTTCACTATATATTTTACCTCTTGGGGATGTCATTCGAAAACATAATGTTAAATTTCACTGCTATGAGGACGACACACAGCTGTACATTTCAATGAAACATGGTGAAGCCCCAAAATTGCCCTCGCTAGAAGCCTGTGTTTCAGACATAAAGAAGTGGATGGCTGCAAACTTTCTACTTTTAAACTCGGACAAAACAGAGATGCTTGTTCTAGGTCCCAAGAAACAAAGAGATCTTCTGTTGAATCTGACAATTAATCTGGATGGTTGTACAGTCGTCTCAAATAAAACTGTGAAGGACCTCGGCGTTACTCTGGACCCTGATCTCTCTTTTGAAGAACATATCAAGACTGTTTCAAGGACAGCTTTTTTCCATCTACGTAACATTGCAAAAATCTGAAACTTTCTGTCCAAAAATGACGCAGAAAAATTAATCCATGCTTTTGTTACTTCTAGGCTGGACTACTGCAATGCTCTACTTTCCGGCTACCCGGATAAAGCACTAAATAAACTTCAGTTAGTGCTAAATACGGCTGCTAGAATCCTGACTAGAACCAAAAAATTTGATCATATTACTCCAGTGCTAGCCTCCCTACACTGGCTTCCTGTTAAGGCAAGGGCTGATTTCAAAGTTTTACTGCTAACCTACAAAGCATTACATGGGCTTGCTGCTACCTATCTTTCCGATTTGGTCCTGCCGTACATACCTACACGTACGCTACGGTCACAAGACGCAGGCCTCCTAATTGTCCCTAGAATTTCTAAGCAAACGGCTGGAGGTAGGGCTTTCTCCTATAGAGCTCCATTTTTATGGAATGGTCTGCCTACCAATGTGAGAGACGCAGACTCAGTCTCAACCTTTAAGTCTTTACTGAAGACTTATCTCTTCAGTAGGTCCTATGATTAAGTATAGTCTGGCCCAGGAGTGTGAAGGTGAACGGAAAGGCTGGAGCAACGAACCGCCCTTGCTGTCTCTGCCTTGCCGGTTCCCCTCATTCCACTGGGATTCTCTGCCTCTAACCCTTTTACAGGGGCTGAGTCACTGGCTTACTGGTGTTCTTCCATGCCGTCCATGGGAGGGGTGCGTCACTTGAGTGGGTTGAGTCACTGACGTGGTCTTCCTGTCTGGGTTGGCGCCCCCCCTTTGGGTTGTGCCATGGCGGAGATCGTTGTGGGCTATACTCTGCCTTGTCTTAGGACGGTAAGTTGGTGGTTGGAGACATCCCTCTAGTGGTGTGGGGGCTGTGCTTTGGCAAAGTGGGTGGGGTTATATCCTGCCTGTTTGGCCCTGTCCGGGGGTATCATCGGATGGGGCCACAGTGTCTTCTGATCCCTCCTGTCTCAGCCTCCAGTATTTATGCTGCAGTAGTTTATGTGTCGGGGGGCTAGGGTCAGTCTGTTACATCTGGAGTATTTCTCTTGTCTTATCCGGTGTCCTGTGTGAATTTAAATATGCTCTCTCTAATTCTCTCTTTCTCTCTTTCTGTCTTTCTCTCGGAGGACCTGAGCCCTAGGACCATGCCTCAGGACTACCTGGTATGATGACTCCTTGCTGTCCCCAGTCCACCTGGCCGTGCTGCTGCTCCAGTTTCAACTGTTCTGCCTGCGGCTATGGAACCCTGACCTGTTCACCGGACGTGCTTGTTGCACCCTCGACAACTACTATGATTATTATTATTTGACCATGCTGGTCATTTATGAACATTTTAACATCTTGACCATGTTCTGTTATAATATCCACCCTGCACAGCCAGAAGAGGACTGGCCACCCCTCATAGCCTGGTTCCTCTCTAGGTTTCTTCCTAGGTTTCTAGGGAGTTTTTCCTAGGGAGTTTTTCCTAGCCACCGTGCTTCTTTCACATGCTTTGCTTGCTGTTTGGGGTTTTAGGCTGGGTTTCTGTACAGCACTTTGAGATATCAGCTGATGTACGAAGGGCTATATAAAAATAAATTTGATTTGATTTGTTTGGACCAAGATAGTTTGTTGGTGATGTGGACACCAAGGAACTTGAAACTCTTGACCCTCTCCACTGCAGCCCCGTCGATGTTAATGGGGGCATGTTTGACCCTCCTTTAGTCCACGATCAGCTCCTTTTGTCTTGCTAGCATTGAGGGAGAGGTTGTTGTCCTGGCATTACACTGCCAGGTCTCTGACCTCCTCCCTATAGGCTGTCTCATCATTGTCGGTGATCAGACTTACCGTTGTTGTGTCATCAGCAAACTTAATGATTGTGTTGGAGTTGTGCTTGGCCATGCAGTTGTGGGTGAACAGGGAGTACAGGAGAGGACTAAGTACGCACCCCTGAGGGGCCCCAGTGTTGAGGATTAGCGTGGCAGATGTGTTGCTGCCTACCCTTACCACCCGGGGGTGGCCCGTCAGCATCCAGTTGCAGAGGGAGGTGTTTAGTCCCAGGGTCCTTAGCTTAGTGACGAGCTTTGTCGGCGCTATGTTGTTGAACGCTGAGCTGGAGTCAATGGACAGCATTTTCACATAGGTGTTCTTTTTGTCCAGGTTGGAAAGGGCAGTGTGGAGTGCGATTGAGTCATTAGGTCTTTGATTTTCTCCATTATGTTTGACAATGTATTCTCCCTGTTGAAGAGAGGGAGAAAGATTACCCATACAGCCAGGACAGTTCAAGAAGTGATCAATGTAGTTGAGCAGTGGTCCCTCAGGTGGGGCTTCAAGTTTTCAGTTGAAGACAGACAGTTTTTTCTAAAAGGAAGGTTGGGGAGAAATACTGTAATCTTGAAGTTGTATGGAAGGAATCTGTAGAGGGTGGGAGTGTTTAGGTTTCTAGGGGTCTAGTTTGACACTGGAATTACAGGGGTGGAACACATTAATAGAATAGTTGTCAAAGGAAAGAAAATATTGAATGTGATGTGTTGCCTGTCAGGAATGAAGTGGATGGCAGATAGAATGGAGTTGAAATTGCTACATATAGCGCTGTTAAGGTCATCACTGGATTTTAGAAGTGTATCATATGGATCAGCAGCTCAGACGTCTGTAAAGACTCTTGATGTAATCCAGGCAAAAGTCTTAAATATATGTTGAGGTGCACTCAGGACCTCCCCGGTGCCAGCGATGCAGGTAGAGTTGGGAGAGATGCTGTTAAAGTTAAGACAATAGCTAACCATGACATATTGGGTAAATCTATGAGGTTACACGTCCTACAAAAAAGGAACTCCTAGAGTGCTGCGTACATGAACAAAATCTGAATACAGGTTTTGGGTGGATAGGCAATGTCATGGCGAGAGAGATGGGTTGTTTGGGAGAAAGGTTAGCCCATCTGTGATTCTTCCTTCTATCCCACCTTGGTTTCTCCCTCAGCCAGTGATAGATCTAGGGTTATATGAGAGGGTAAGAGCTGTTGAGGAAAGAGTAGATTCAGTTGTAGGTGAACATTTAAGAACACAATACTATGCTTTCGTGAATATATTCACAGATGGATCTAAGGACCCTAAAAGAGGGAGGACAAGTGCAGCTTTTAGTGTTCCTGAGTTTAAGGTGGAAGTGACAAAAAGAGCAACAAATCATTTATCTGTTTACACAATGGAGTTGATGGCCATACTCTTCAGAGTGGAGGAGGTGAGGCCAGAAAGGGTAGTCATCTGCTCTGACTCCTGTGCATCACTAATGAGCTTAACCTCTTATGGCTAGGGGGCAGTATTTTCAAGGCTGGATAAAAAACGTACCCGATTTAATCTGGTTACTAATCCTACCCAGTAACTAGAATATGCATATACTTATTAGATATGGATAGAAAACACACAAAAGTTTCTAAAACTGTTTGAATGGTGTCTGTGAGTATAACAGAACTCAAATGGCAGGTCAAAACCTGAGAGATTCCTTTACAGGAAGTGGCCTGTCTGACCATTTCTGGAACTTCTTTGCCATCTCTATCTTTTACTAAGGATCTCTGCTCTAACGTGACACTTCCTACGTCGTCCATAGGCGCTCAGAGCCCGGGAAAAACCTGAATGTCGTCATCCCAGCCCCAGGCTGAAACACATTATCGCCTTTCTCAAGTGGCCGATCAAGGGACTCTGGGCTTAGGCGCGTGACCTGGCCGCCCCCGTCTTTGTGATTTTTTTCCTCTGTTTGACGAAAAGGAGATTCCCGGTCGGAATATTATCGCTTTTCTACGAGAAAAATGGCATAAAAATTGATTTTAAACAGCGGTTGACATGCTTCGAAGTACAGTAATGGAATATTTAGAATTTTTTTGTCACGAATTGCGCCATGCGCGCGACACTTCTTTACCATTTCGGATAGTGTCTGGAACGCACGAACAAAACGCCGCTATTCGGATATAACGATGGATTATTTTGGACCAAACCAACATTTGTTATTGAAGTAGCAGTCCTGGGAGTGCATTCTGACGAAGACAACAAAGGTAATGAAACTTTTGTAATAGTAAATCGGAGTTTGATCAGGGCTAAACTTGGTCGGTGTCTAAATGGCTAGCCGTGTTGGCTGGGCTATCTACTGAGAATATTGCAAAATGTGCTTTCACCGAAAAGCTATTTTAAAATCGGACATATCGAGTGCATAGAGGAGTTCTGTATCTATAATTCTTAAAATAATTATCTTTTTTGTGAATGTTTATCGTGAGTAATTTAGTAAATTCACCGGATGTTTGCGGGGGGTATGCTAGTTCTGAACGTCACATGCTAATGTAAAAAGCTGTTTTTTGATATAAATATGAACTTGATTGAACAAAACAGGCATGCATTGTATAACATAATGTCTTAGGGTTGTCATCTGATGAAGATCATCAAAGGTTAGTGCTGCATTTAGCTGTGGTTTTGTTTTTTGTGACATTATATGCTAGCTTGAAAAATGGGTGTCTGATTATTTCTGGCTTGATACTCTGCTGACATAATCTAATGTTTTGCTTTCGCTGTAAAGCCTTTTTGAAATCGGACAGTGTGGTTACATAAAGGAGAGTCTTGTCTTTAAAATGCTGTGAAATAGTCATATGTTTGAAAAATGGAAGTTTTTGTATTTTTGAGGAATTTGTAATTCGCGCCACGCCTATCATTGGATATTGGAGCAGGTGTTCCGCTAGCGGAACGTCTAGATGTAAGAGGTTAAACTGATTTGTCTCTGAGCAGACAGGATGTACTGTATAAGGTTTTACAGTGCTTGTGTAAGGTGAGACAGATGGGGCACTTATGATGTTCCTCTGTGTACCAGTTCATGTGGGAGTAGAGGGGAATGAGGAGGTTGAAGTTATTGCCAAGCAGGCTCTTAATAATTTTGCCTGACCACAGGAAGAGCTAATGAGGATCCATAATAAATACAAATACAAATACCTGGCTCCAGTTCTGCATCGTAACCAACTTCAGTGTTCAAATGCTCACCTTCAATGGCCGCTGACACACTGGAGAAGTGTGCTTGTCACGGATGAATCCTGGTTTGAACTGTACTGGGCAGATGGTAGACAGCGGATATGGTGTTGTGTGGGCGAGCGGATTGCTGATGTCAACGTTGCAAGCAGAGTGCCCAATGGTGGGGTTATGGTATGTGTAGGCATAAGCTACGGAAAACGAACAGAACTGTCACACCCTGATCTGTTTCACCTGTCTTTGTGCTTGTCTTCCGCTCCCCTTCCAGGTGTCGCCCATCTTCCTCATTATCCCCAGTGTATTTATACCTGTGTTCTGTTTGTTTGTTGCCAGTCCGTCTTGTCAGGTCTTACAAACGTGTTTTCCCGTCTCCCTGCTTTCTCAAGTTCTGTTTCCTAGTGTCCCCGGTTCTGACCATTCTGCCTGCCCTAACCTTGAGCCTTCCTACCGTTCTGTACCTGCCTGACTCTGACCCGTTTCGAAACCTCTGCCTGCCTGCTGTTCTGTACCTTATTGACTCTGCCCTGGATTACGGACCTCTGCCTGCCTTTGACCTGTCTTTTGCCTGCCCCCTGTTTGGGTCAATAAACATCTGCGACTCTAGCTGTCTGCATCTGGGCCTTATCCTGAGTTCTGATAAGAACTGCATTTTGTCTATGGCAATTTGAATGCACAGCGATACCGTGACGAGATACTGAGGACCATTGTCGTGCCATTCATCCGCCGCCATCACCTCATGTTTCAGCATGATAATGCATGGTCCAATGTTGCAAGGATCTGTTCACAATTCTTGGAAGCTGAAAATGTCACCCTTTGAGCATGTTTGGGATGCTTTGGATCGACGTGTACAAGAGTGTATTCCAGTTCCCGCCCATATCCAGCAACTTCGCACAGCCATTGAAGAAGAGTGGGGCAACATTACAAACACCACAATCAGAAGCCTGATCAACTCTATGTGAAAATGTATCGGGCTGCATGAGGCACATGGTGGTCACACCAGATACTTACTGTATCTTTGTGGGCACAATGGTGTTGAATGCTGAGCTGTAGTCAATGAACAGCCTTTTCACATAGCTGTACCTTTTGTCCTAGTGGGAAAGGGCAGTGTGGCGTGTGATTAAGATTGCATCATCTGTGGATCTGTTGGGTTGGTATGCAAATTGGAGTGGGTTTAGGGTTTCAGGGATAATGGTATTGATGTGAGCCATGACCAGCCTTTCAAAGCACTTCATGGCTACTGACGTGAGTGCTACGTGGTGGTAGTCATTTAGGCAGGTTAACTTCGCTTTCTTGGGCACAGACACTATGGTGGTCTGCTTGAAACATGTAGTTATTACAGACTCGATCTGGGAGAGGTTGAAAATGTCAGTGAAGACACTTGCCAGTGGGTCCGTGCATGCTCTGAGTACACGTCCTGGTAATCTGTCTGGCCCTGCGGCTACGGAGAGCGTCATCACACAGTCGTCTGGAACAGCTGGTGCTCTTATGCATTCTTCAGTGTTGCTTGCCTCGAAGCGAGCATAAAATGTATTTAGCCCATTTTGTAGGCTCAAGGCACTGGGCAGCTCGCGGCTGGGTTTCTCTTTCTCGTCCATATAAAAACCCAGCAAAAAAAGAAACATCCTCTCACTGTCAACTTTGTTTATTTTCAGCAAACTTAACCTGTTAGGGCTAGGGGGGCAGCATTTGCACGTCTGGATAAAAAAAATGTACCCGATTTAATCTGGTTACTAATCCTACCCAGTAACTAGAATATGCATATACTTATTATATATGGATAGAAAACACTCTAAAGTTTCTAAAACTGTTTGAATGGTGTCTGTGAGTATAACAGAACTCATTTGGCAGGCAAAACCCTGAGACATTTTCTGACAGGAAGTGGATACCTGATGTGTTGTATTACCTTTAAACCTATCCCATTGAAAAACACAGGGGCTGAGGAATATTTTGGCACTTCCTATTGCTTCCACTAGATGTCACCAGCCTTTACAAAGTGTTTTGAGTCTTCTGGAGGGAGATCTGACCGAACAAGAGCCATGGACCGATGATGTCCCATTAGACACCTGGCGCGCGAGTTCATGTTGGGTACCCTCGTTCCAATACGTTATAAAAGAGTATGCATTCGTCCACCTTGAATATTATTCATGTTCTGGTTAAAAAAGGCCCTAATGATTTATGCTATACAACGTTTGACATGTTTGAACGAACGTAAATATATTTTTTCCCCTCGTTCATGACGAGAAGTCCGGCTGGCTTAGATCATGTGCTAACAAGACGGAGATTTTTGGACATAAATGATGAGCTTTTTTGAACAAAACTACATTCGTTATGGACCTGTGATACCTGGAAGTGACATCTGATGAAGAGAATCAAAGGTAATGGATTATTTACATAGTATTTTAGATTTTAGATCTCCCCAACATGACGTCTAGTCTGTATCGCAACGCGTATTTTTCTGATTTTTCAGATTATTGCAAAGTGTGATTTCCCAGTAAGGTTATTTTTAAATCTGGCAAGTTGATTGCGTTCAAGAGATGTAAATCTATAATTCTTTAAATGACAATATAATATTTTACCAATGTTTTCTAATTTTAATTATTTAATTTGTGACGCTGACTTGACTGTCGGTTATTGGAGGGAAACGATTTCCTCAACATCAATGCTATAGTAAAACGCTGTTTTTGGATATAAATATGAACTTGATAGAACTAAAAATGCATGCATTGTCTAACATAATGTCCTAGGAGTGTCATCTGATGGAGATTGTAAAAGGTTAGTGCATCATTTTAGCTGGTTTTATGGTTTTGGTGACCCTGTCTTTGACTTGACAAAACATTACACACAACTCTTGTAAATGTACTGTCCTAACATACTCTAAATTTATGCTTTCGCCGTAAAACCTTTTTGAAATCGTAAAACGTGGTTAGATTAAGGAGATGTTTATCTTTCAAAGGGTGTAAAATAGTTGTATGTTTGAAAAATTTGAATTGTGACATTTATTTGGATTCAAATTTGCCGCTCTTGAAATGCACCTGCTGTTGATGGAGTGCACCACGGGTGGCACGCTAGCGTCCCACCTAGCCCATAGAGGTTAAAACCTCTTACATCTAGACGTTCCGCTAGCGGAACACCTGCTCCAATATCCAATGATAGGCGTGGCGCGAATTACAAATTCCTCAAAAATCCAAAAACGTAAATTTTTCAAACATATGACTATTTTACACCATTTTAAAGACAAGACTCTCCTTTATCTAACCACACTGTCCGATTTCAAAAAGGCTTTACAGCGAAAGCAAAACATTAGATTATGTCAGCAGAGTACCCAGCCAGAAATAATCAGACACCCATTTTTCAAGCTAGCATATAATGTCACAAAAAACAAAACCACAGCTAAATGCAGCACTAACCTTTGATGATCTTCATCAGATGACACTCCTAGGACATTATGTTTTACAATAAATGCATGTTTTGTTCAATCAAGTTCATATTTATATCAAAAACCAGCTTTTTACATTAGCATGTGACGTTCAGAACTAGCATTCCCACCGAACACTTCCGGTGAATTTACTAAATTACTCACGATAAACGTTCACAAAAAACATGACAATTATTTTAAAAATTATAGATACAGAACTCCTTTATGCAATCGCGGTGTCTGATTTTAAAATAGCTTTTCGGTAAAAGCACATTTTGCAATAAGCTGAGTAGATAGCCCGGCCATCATGGCTAGCTATTTTGACTCCCACCAAGTTTGGTACTAACCAAACTCAGATTTACTATAAGAAAAATTGGATTACCTTTGCTGTTCTTCGTCAGAATGCACTCCCAGGACTTCTACTTCAATAACAAATGTTGGTTTGGTTCCAAATAATCCATAGTTATATCCAAATAGCGGCGTTTTGTTCGTGCGTTCAAGACACTATCCGAAGGGTAAAGAAGGGTGACGCGCCCGACGCATTTCGTGACAAAAAATTTCAAAATATTCCATTACCGTACTTCGAAGCATGTCAACCGCTGTTTAAAATCAATTTTTATGCGATTTTTCTCGTAAAAAAGTGATAATATTCCGACCGGGAAACCCTGTTTTCGTTCAAAGACGAAAAAATTAAAACATGGTGTCGGCTCGTGCACGCGCCCCCAGTCTCATTGTTCTCAGATCGACCACTATCCAAATGCGCTACTGTTTTTCAGCCATGGCCTGCAAAGTCACCATTCAACGTTCTGGCGCCTTCTGAGAGCCTATGGGAGCATTAGAAAATGTCACGTTATGCCAGAGATCCCCTGTTTTGGATAGAGATGATCAAGAAGGCCAAGAAATAGTCAGAGAGGGCACTTCCTATTTGGAATCTTCTCAGGTTTTGGCCTGCCAAATGAGTTCTGTTATACTCACAGACACCATTCAAAGAGTTTTAGAAACTTTGGAGTGTTTTCTATCCAAAGCTAATAATTATATGGATATTCTAGTTTCTGGGCAGGAGTAATAATCAGATTAAATCGGGTACGTTTTTTATCCGGACATGAAAATACTGCCCCCTATCCATAAGTTAACATGTGAAATATTTGCATGAACATAACAAGATTCAACAACTGAGACATAAACTGAACAAGTTCCACAGACATGTTACTAACAGAAATGGAATGATGTGTCCCTGAACAAAGGGGGGGGGGTCAAAATCAAATGTAACAGTCAGTATCTGGTGTGGCCACCAGCTGCATTAAGTACAGCAGTGCATCTTCTCCTCATGGACTGCACCAGATTTGCCAGTTCTTGCTGTGAGATGTTACCCCACTCTTCCAGCAAGGCATCTGCAAGTTCCCGGACATTTCTGGTTGGAATGTCCCTAGCCCTCACCCTCCGATCCAAAAGGTCCCAGACGTGCTCAATGGGATTGAGATTCGGGCTCTTCGCTGGCCAATGCAGAACACTGACATTCCTGTCTTGCAGGAAATCACGCACAGAACGAGCAGTATGGCTGGTGGCATTGTCATGCTGGAGAGTCATGTCAGGATGAGCTTGCAGGATGGGTACCACATGAGGGAGGAGGATGTCTTCCCTTTAACGCACAGCATTGAGACTGCCTGCAATGACAACAAGCTCAGTCCGATGATGCTGTGACACACCACTCCAGACCATGATGGACCCTCCACCTCCAAATCGATCCTGCTCCAGAGTACAGGCCTCGGTGTAACGCTCATTCCTTCGACGATAAACGCGAATCCGACCATCACCCCTGGTGAGACAAAACTGTGACTCGTCAGTGAAGAGCACTTTTGTTGCCAGTGATGTCTGGTGAGGACTTGCCTTACAACAGGCTTACAAGCCCTCAGTCCAGCCTCTCTCAGCCTATTGCGGACTGTCTGAGCACTGATGGAGGGATTGTGCATTTCTGGTGTAACTCGGGCAGTTGTTGTTACCATCCTGTACCTGTCCCGCGGGTGTGATGTTCGGATGTACCGATCCTGTGCAGGTGTTGTTACATTACGAGGACAATCAGCTGTCCGTCCTGTCATCTCTGTAGCTCTGTTTTAGGCGTCTCAGAGTACGAACATTGCAATTGATTGCCCAGGCGACATCTGCAGTCCTCATGCCTCCTTGCAGCATGCCTAAGGCACATTCACGCAGATGAGCAGGGACACTAGGCATCTTTTTTGTGTGTTTTTCAGTCAGTAGAAAGGCCTCTCTAGTTTCCTTAGTTTTCATAACTGTGACCTGAATTGCCTACCGTCTGTAAGCTATTAGTGTCTTAACGACTGTTCCACAGGTGCATGTTCATTAATTGTTTATAGTTCATTGAACAAGAATGGGAAACCGTGTTTAAACCCTTTTTCAATGAAGATCTGTGAAGTTATTTGGATTTTTAGACAGGATCCTGAAAAAGGGAAGTTTTATTTTTTGCTGTTTAGTTTGCAAGCCATGCCACATCCATATTCCCAGTCATGTGAAATCCATAGATTAGTGCCTAATTTATTTTTTTCAATTGACTGATTTCCTTATATGAACTGTAACTCAGTAAAATCTTAGAAATTGTTGCGTTCAATTTTTTTGTTCATTGTACTTAGGACTTCAAATCACACATCATATCATCAAAGAGGATAATTTCAAAGACCTTGCATATTTATCATTGTCTGAGTAGAGCAAACTAATCTCTGGGAATATATATAATATTGGTTGTCTGATGATTATTGATGATTTATACTGGTAAAGCCAAAAATAACTTAATCTTTCTACAGAATTCCTAGTTCATGATGTGGATGCGGGGAAAGGCATTTGTGGCAGGTGTGCCCTCTAAAAACAAAATACAAAAATAACATAGTATATTATTTATTCTTGTGGTTCCCAGGATGCTGTGTGATGGATCAGTGGCACAGACAGGCTACGATATAGTGTGACAACTGATTTAGTGGAAAGAGAAACATGACTGATGTGTTTTGATAAACCTGACAAATGTGCGTCTCTCTCTTACGCTGGGGCGGATGGGCAAAGAGCTGTTTGGAATAGTTGAAGCAATAACAGTTTAATGATACTAACTTATAGCATCCTGGGCTTGGGATTTATACAGCCGTAAATACAAAAGTAGAGAACGCAAGAGCTGAGCATCCTCACATAGCCTATAGAGAGAGCTAGTGCCGAATTCATTTAAACATCTTTAAGGCAGCCCTATTTGATTAATATTGCTGTAATTTAAAGCCAGCTTTCAGTCTGATTAAAATGCAGAAAACATTGCAGGTGGTTTGCTGTAATTTTGTCAAATTGCCCGTCACTGGAGCCCACTGTTTTGTTCTCTGAAACACAGTAGAGAATAAAGCAGCTAAGAATTTCATTAAAATAATTACCTTTTCCTCCCTCAGCCAATGTAATACTCACACGCCAATGTTCCTGCCAGCACCATTTCAGCTTGTCTATGTCTACAGAGCTGCTCACTTTTCAAAATAGAAAAGAATGAATAATTAACTTAAACTCTTATAGAAAACAATTGCTTCGAAAATAAAACACCATCATCACAAGCTACCCTTTAATTTGAATTTGTTTGAAGTAATTAACTGATGAGAATTACCTCAGAAATCAAATCACAAAGCACTTTGAGGACATGATTAAAATTATTTGATTTCTACTTGTTTCATTTAATTGATTAATTGATTACGTAACCATCAACTGCATAACATCCAAACACGGCTCTTTGATAGAACAGAGCCACAGTGTCAGTGTGTTCCACAGTTGCCCTTACATGTCTCACTTCTCTCTGTTATCTCTTAGAACACTCCATTAAGGTCAACTGCAGGTCAAGGTAATCATCTCTGAGGTCACCCTTTATCACTGCTTCCCTGTCTGTCTCTGGTTGGCTATTTGGCCTTTTCCACTACTCAGGTCACAGAGGTGCCATAGTCAACATTAACAACATCAGCAGCAACAATTCAGCGGTTTATGGTCCTTCTTTTACCGCAGAAATTCAAAAGCTTTGATAAATACTTATGATCCACATGGAGCCGAAGAGATGTAACGTAAGACTGTAATAAACAGAGAACTCTTGTATCCTCACCATCTTCCAAATGCTCCTAAAATGAAAGCTCCTGTTCAACAGTGTTGGCTGCTAGCTAGACTGGGGGGGTTGTATAAACTGTGCAAGGAGAAGAATACTTATTGGATGATACCGGTATAATAGACAGCAATGGCTCTCAGGTAAGACCTTTCATTCATGATTCCATTTGCGGAGACCAAGCCCAGCTAGCACATTTGGTTCCTTGAAAGTTGTGGGAACCTACATTTTTGTTATTCCATTAGTTCTGGGGATGAAGACATGAGTTTCCACCTGTTCTGGGAAAGTACATTTTTAGGTTGAAGGGAAGTTATAAGAACGTTATCCTATGGTTCCCTGAAATCTATCCTGGAAGGTTTTATTTACGTTCTGAGAACGGAAATTGTAGGTTATTTGGAGGTTTTTCAATGTTTCAATAAGACTTTTAATAACACTACTAGCTTAGGTTAGCTGTTTTGAACTATTTATTTTGCTTAGGCTTTAATATTGCAAACATTTCTTTTTTATCATAGCACAGTGTCAGTGAGATTTAAACATATGATATTCTGTTCTCTATCCATGGAATTAGTCCACTGCACCACCAGGATGAAACTGTAGGGCTGTCTCCGACAAAAAAAAATCTCAGTCGACCGAAAGTAGTCTGTTCGTTCGACCAATCGATTCGTCAAAAAAAATGCACATGTATTTTTCTATATACAGTGGATTCGGAAAGTATTCAGACGCCTTCCCTTTTCCACATTATGTTACCCACATGATTATTCTTAACTGAATTAAATATTTTTTTCCTTATCAATCTACACACAGTACCGCATAATGACAAAGCAAACACAGGTTTAACATTTTTGGAAAATGTAAACAGAAATACCTAATTACATAAGTATGTAGAACATGACCCAATTCAGGTAACTATGCGTATGTCACAAGTCACGCCTTCACAGGATAGCTGTTTGAATGTACATTTTAATTTTTTTTATCAAAATGCATTTTTTTTTGGGCAGAAATTCCCTTTCGAACATCTGAACTTTCATGTGCCTAAATATCAAAATCGTATGCCATCTGTAAAAAAAATTAAATTGTTAAATTAACCTAGTTGGTTTAGCCACAGAAAAAGTGAGCAACCTTCCTGCTAGCCATGATTGGCTGAGATAATGAGTGGGCTGTGCCAGTGGGCTGGACATGCTTTGGTCTACCATATAGCACGCGTCTGTCTATTGGAGCTGGTCAGTATGTTTAGGTAATCATGTCGAACGCAGCTTTTAATGTTTTTTTTATTGCGTAGTAAAACTGCATTTTCCTAATGTCAAGTTAAAGTGTACTGTTAGCTAGCTAACATTAGCTGGCTGGCTTGCTAGCTAACATTATGTGTATGCTCTCCACTTTCGGGATGATCGAGTTTTGAAATCAGTGGAATTCGAATATGATAGCTAAGGAGATGGAGAAAACACCGGTCTGGAATACATCGTCAAACTAAGGCAACCATGCATGGCATCAGACAAGAGACGCGTCCAACCATGATGTAAACTGGTAAAATGTTCAGATATTACACGTTTCTAATTTGACAGAAAGTGGTTTCATTTCAAGAGTACTGTTAGCTAGCTAACGTTAGCTGGCTGGGTCGTTAGCTAACGTTATGTGTATGATCTTATTCTTCGTATCTCAGACACATTTGCTTGACTAGTTATAGCCATAGAACCTGGTGGTTAGCTACCTGCAGATTCATGCAGGGTGGTAACGTCATGAGTTGTGATTATGGTCCATTGTTTAGCTAGCTAAATGTCTTAAACGACTCCACTCTAATTATGACAAAGTATTTTCATTTGAAGTTAAAGTGTACTGTTATCTAGCTAGCTAACATTAGCTGCATGGCTGGCTTGCTAACTAACGTTACGCCATGCGTTGGGATTCATTGTTTAAAAAGCTAGCTATCTAGCTACATTTCTTAACAAAAGACTCGTCTTAGTGTACCAGAGCGCAGAATAACTGATGCATTTTTGAACGCTCATCACCTGTTTGAATATGTCCGACGTCAGTAAATGTGTAATTCAATTGTTGCCAGCAGCACAGGTGCATTCACCAACGCTCTGGATAATGTGAAAAAAGCCTAACCAGCTCTGCTAGGACGAGTAAAATGGTCAGAGTGGGGTGTTCTCTCATTATGTGTCTGGAAGTAGCTAGCCAATGTTTGCCAGTTAGCTTGGGTCTTGTGAGGTCAGAGCTTTCAGAGAAACCACAGATAGGGCGAGTAATGTTCAGTAATGCTGGACACATGACATTTTTTAACAATGCTTTTTTCTGATAAAAACTAGTTAATTGCATCCGCCGTGGAGCCCATTTTCATAATATTACCATATGTCCTAGCTGCTTGCCATAGTTTTAATAGTAAAAACAAAAAACAGGGCTTATTTTAGGCCCACGTTGTTTGTAGTTAAAATGTAAAGAACATTTAACCCCCTTGGCATTTTTACCATATTGTTGCCTTACAATTTTTTTTTTGGGGGGGGGGTTGTATTATTTGATTTACACAACATGCCTACCACTTTGAAGATGCAAAATCATTTTTATTGTTAAATAAGTAAGAAATAAGACAAAAAAACTGAACTTGCGTGTGCATAACTGTTCACCGCCCCAAAGTCAATACTTCGTAGAGCCACCTTTTGCAGCAATTACAGCTGCAAGTATCTTGGGGTATGTCTCTATAAGCTTGGTACGTCTAGCTACTGGGATTTTTGCCCATTTTTCAAGGTAAACTGCTCCATCCTTCAAGTTGGATGGGTTCCGCTGGTGTACAGTGACCTTTAAGTCATACCACAGATTCTCAATTGGATTGAGGTCTGGGCTTTGACTAGGCCATTCCAAGACATTTAAACATTTCCCCTTAAACCAATCGAGTGTTGCTTTAGCAGTATGCTTAGGGTCATTGTCCTGTTGGAAGGTGAACCTCCGTCCCAGTCTCAAATCTCTGGAAGACTGAAACAGGTTTCCCTCAAGAATTTTGCTGTATTTAGCACCATCCATCATTCCTTCAATTCTGAACAGTTTCCTAGTCCCTGCCGATGAAAACATCCCCACAGCATGATCAACATGCTTCATTGTGGGATGGTATTCTCAGGGTGATGAGATGTGTTGGGTTTGCGCCAGACATAACATTTTCCTTGATTGCCAAAAAGCTACATTTTAGTCTCATCTGACCAGAGTACCTTCTTCCATATGTTTGGGGAGTCTCCCACATGCCTTTTGGCGAGCACCAAACGTGTTTGATTATTTTTTCTTTAAGCAATGGCTTTTTTTCTGATTACTCTTCTGTAAAGCCCATTCCTGTGGAGTGTACGGCTTAAATTGGTCCTATGGACAGATACTCCAATACCCGCTGTGGAGCCTTGCAGCTCCTTCGGGTTATCTTTGGTCTCTTTGTTGCCTCTCTGGTTAATGCCCTCCTTGCCTCGTCCGTGAGTTTTGGTGGGCGGCCCTCTCTTGGCAGGTATGTTGTAGTGCCATATTCTTTCCATTTTTAAATAATGGATTTAATGGTGATCTGTGATATTTTTTTATAACCCAACCCTGATCTGTATTTCTCCACAACTTTTTCCCTGACCTGTTTGGAGAGCTCCTTGGTCTTCATGGTGCCGCTTTTGCTTGGTGGTGCCCCTTGCTTAGTGATGTTGCAGACTCTGGGGCCTTTCAGAACAGGTGTGTATATACCGAGATCATGTGACACATCATGTGACACTTAGATTACACACAGGTGGACTTTATTTAAAATTGTGTGACTTCTGAAGGTAATTGTTTGCACCAGATTGTACGCACCACTTTTTCATTTATTTATTTTTTGAATTTTTTAAAACAAGTAATTCTTTTAATTTCACTTCACCAATTTGGACTATTTTGTGTATGTCCATTACATGAAATCCAAATAAAAATCTGTTGAATACAGGTTGTAATGCAACAAAATAGGAAAAACGCCAAGGGGGATGAATATTTTTGCAAGGCACTGTAGGTCTGTCATTTCGCCAAATATCTCGCAATGTATATTTAGACTTTTTCAAGTCAGACACCATTTTAATCATGAGAATCTCCTCTTTCTAATTATCTAAGGCTGGGCAGTGTATTCCTTTGTCATCAAATGCTAGCCACAAAATACCTTTTGCCCTTGGAACGCTGAGCACCCCCCATTGTTTTCCTTTGGTGTTTGGCGAACGTTCCTTTGGTGCATAATGGTACATTTCGCCAAATATTTCACAAATGTGTATATTTAGATTTTTTTCAAGTCAGTCACCATTTTAATCATGAGAATCTCCTCTTTCTAATTATGTAATGTTGAGCAGTGTATTCCGTTGTCATCAAACGCTAGACCAGAAATAGTCAGATGTTGCAATTTTTTTCTACTTCCTCGTTATGCAGACATAAGCACACTTGGCACCATCGAGGTGCGGATGTTTACTTTCTACACAAGTTGTTATTTTTCAGTTTCCTCCTAAGAACAGATTGTTGTGGTAAAATAATAAGGGATACATTTTTTTGGTGCCATGTGGGTGAAATGGAATTGTAAGCATCACTCGGCAAACGTTCAATTCCATTAATTTGTTATGGGCTCGTGCTAGTGTTCCAGCTTAACAAACGTTCTTTTGCCATTTTTCAGCCTTGGGTGAATGTTGACCCGTTCTATTGTCCAGCCTAGTTCAGTGAGCTGTTATCTCTCTCTTAGATGTCTGGAAGTAGCTGGCAAGTTAGTACAGAACAGGTGGATCAACCCTTAAAGAGATGGGTGGGGCTAAGGCTTAAGAGGGTGTGAATAATGCTGAATGGGTGTAGACACAGAAGGGCTCTAATACCAAAACATTGAAAGACTTTTTTCTCAAAAGTGAGTTTACAAGTTGATCAATTTTCAAAGCAGAATTACTTTCCCGTTGTTTCCTCAAATGCAGTGTATGATATACCATTTTGTAGCTCTTAGTCTCTACTTTTATCCAATGTAAAAAAACAGAAATTCAAATGTTGAGACCGAATCCAGGTGGTGAGTCACATTTGATATGAGACTCGAAATTGAGCTCAGGTGCATCCTGTTTCTATTGATCATCCTTGGCATGTTTCTACAACTTGATTAGTCTGCCTGTGGTAAATTAAATTTATTGGACATGATTTGGAAAGGCACACACCGGTCTATATAATTTCCCACTGTTGACAGTGCATGTCAGAGCAAAAACCAAGCCATGAGGTCAAAGGAAATGTCCATAGAGCTCAGCGACATAATTGTGTCGAGGCACAGACCTGGGAAAGGGTACCATAAAATGTCTGCAGCATTGAAGGTCCCCAAGAATGCAGTGGCCTCCATAATTTTTAAATGGAAGAAGTTTGGAACCCCCAAGAGTCTTCTTAGACGCGGCCACATGGCCAAACTGAAAAATCGGCGAAGAAGGGCCTTGGTCAGGGAGGTAACTAAGAACCCGATGGTCACTCTGGCCAGACAGAAGCCACTCCTAAGTAAATGGCACATGACAGCCTGCTTGGAGTTTGCCAAAAGACACCTAAAGACTCTCAGACCATGAGTAACAAGATTCTCTGATCTGATGAAACAAAGATTGAACTCGTTGGCCTGAATGCCAAGCGTCAAGTCTGGAGGAAACTTGGCACTATCCCTATGGTGAAGCATGGTGATGGCAGCATCATGCTGTGGGGATTTTTTTCAGTGGCAGGGACTGGGAGACTTTTCAGGATCAAAGCAAAGATGAACGGAGCCAAGTACAGAGAGATCCTTGATGAAAACCTACTCCACAGTGCTCAGGACCTAACTAGGGTGACGGTTCACCTTCTAACAGGGCAATGACCCTAAGCCCACAGCCAAGACAATGCAGGATTGGCTTCGGGATAAGTCTCTGAATGTCCTTGAGTGGTCCAGCCAGAGCCTAGACTTGAACCTGATCGAGCATCTCTGGAGAGACCTGAAAATAGCTGTGAAGCGACGCTCCCCATACAACCTGACAGAGCTTGAGCAGATCTGCAGAGAGAATGGGAAAAACTCCCGAAATACACGTGAGACAAGTGTGTAGCGTCATACCCAAGAAGACTCGAGGCTGTAATCGCTGCGAAAGGTGCTTCAACAAAATATTGAGTAAAGGGTCTGAATACTAATGTAAATGTATTTTTTCAGTTTTCTATTTTTATACATTTGCAAACATTTAAAAAAACTGTTTTTGCTTTGTCATTATGGGATATTGTGTGTAGATTGATGAGATCTTGTAAAATGTGTATATCCATTTAGAATAAGGCTGTAACGAAATTTGGAAAAAGTCACAGGGTCTGAATAATTTCTGAATGCACTGTTTTTATTAAAATCAACTATATGCATTGAGCTTGTCTAATGCTTACGGTTTGATGAAATAAGACAAATGCCTCGAGGGTGCCAGAGATCTAGATAACCAGAAGAAAAAAACCTAACCTGTCCCAACTAATCTCCTCCCGCTCATGCTGGCTTTCGCTGATTCTGCCATTACTCTCCTGAAGTAGCACGAGGAGTCGGCAACCTTTCTCATGTGGAATGCTAATGTATCTTACCAGTTCAACCAATCTGTGTGCTAGTTATGGTTTTCATATGCACATTTTAGTTTAAGTTTCATTAAATTTATAATTATGTCTTCATATCTCAAAATCATGCTTGAGCTCCTGTTCCTCTTATAGAATATTAGCTCAAAGGTATTGTGAAGCTCCTGCACCTAAATATAAACTGTACCAGCACCCAAAATTTGTAACGGTACCTATTTCAGCCCAAGTCAGGCACTGATAAGAAGTAATCAGTTAGGCCTATTTTATGACGTTTCCACATGATCAGAACATAACATTTTCCCTTTCACGCTGAGTGGTTATCAAAAGGGAGAGAACTGGAAAGATTTTTCAAATATCAAATCAAATTTATTTATATAGCCCTTCTTACATCAGCTGATATCTCAAAGTGCTGTACAGAAACCCAGCCTAAAACCCCAAACAGCAAGCAATGCAGGTGTAGAAGCACGGTGGCTAGGAAAAACTCCCTAGAAAGGCCAAAACCTAGGAAGAAACCTAGAGAGGAACCAGGCTATGAGGGGTGGCCAGTTCTATTCTGGCTGTGCCGGGTGGCGACTATAACAGCACATGGCCTAGATGTTCAAATGTTCATAAATTACCAGCATGGTCAAATAATAATAATCATAGTAGTTGTCGAGGGTGCAACAAGTCAGTAACACAAGAGTAAGTGTCAGTTGGCTTTTTCATAGCCGATCTTTGAGAGTATCTCTACCGCTCCTGCTGTCTCTAGAGAGTTGAAAACAGCAGGTCTGGGACAGGTAGCACGTCCGGTGAATAGGTCAGGGTTCCAGCAGGTCTGGGACAGCAGGTCTGGGACAGGTAGCACATCCGGTGAACAGGTCAGGGTTCCATAGCTGCAGGCAGATCAGTTGGAACTGGAGCAGCAGCACGGCCAGGTGAACTGGGGACAGCAAGGAGTCATCAAGCCAGGTAGTCCTGAGGCATGGTCCTAGGGCTCAGGTCCTCCGAGAGAGAGAGGGAAAGAAAGCGAAAGAGAGAATTAGAGAGAGCAAATTTAAATTCACACAGGACACCGGAAAAGACACGAGAAATACTCCAGATGTGACAGACTGACCCTAGCCCCCCGACACATAAACTACTGCAGCATAAATACTGGAGGCTGAGACAGGAGGGGTCAGGAGACACTGTGGCCCCATCCGATGAAACCCCCGGACAGGGCCAAACAGGTAGGATATAACCCCACCCACTTTGCCAAAGCACAGCCTCTGCACCACTGAAGGGATATCTCCAACTACCAACATACCATCCCGGGACAAGGCCAAGTATAGCCCACAAAGATCTCCGCCACGGCACAGCCCAAGGGGGGGCGCCAACCCAGACAGGAAGACCACGTCAGTGACTCAACCCACTCATGTGACGCACCCCTCCCAGGGACGGCATGGAAGAACACCAGTAAGCCAGTGACTCAGCCCCCGTAATAGGGGTAGAGGCAGAGAATCCCAGTGGAAAGAGGGGAAACCGGCCAGGCAGAGACAGCAAGGGCGGTTCGTTGCTCCAGCCTTTCCGTTCACCTTCACACCCCTGGGCCAGACTATACTTAATCATAGGACCTACTGAAGAGATAAGTCTTCAGTAAAGACTTAAAGGTTGAGACTGAGTCTGCGTCTCTCACATGGGTAGGCAGACTATTCCATAAAAATGGAGCTCTATAGGAGAAAGCCCTGCCTCCAGCTGTTTGCTTAGAAATTCTAGGAACAATTAGGTGGCCCGCGTCTTGTGACCGTAGCGTACGTGTAGGTATGTACGGCAGGACCAAATCGGAAAGATAGGTAGGAGCAAGCCCATGTAATGCTTTGTAGGTTAGCAGTAAAACCTTGAAATCAGCCTTTGCCTTAACAGGAAGCCAGTGTAGGGAGGCTAGCACTGGAGTAATATGATCAGATTTTTTGGTTCTAGTCAGGATTCTAGCAGCCGTATTTAGCACTAATTGAAGTTTATTTAGTGCTTTATCCGGGTAGCCGGAAAGTAGAGCATTGCAGCAGTCCAGCCTAGAAGTAACAAAGGCATGGATTAATTTTTCTGCGTAATTTTTGGACAGAAAGTTTCTGATTTTTGCAATGTTACGTACATGGAAAAAAGCTGTCCTTGAAACAGTCTTGATATGTTCTTCAAAAGAGAGATCAGGGTCCAGAGTAACGCCGAGGTCCTTCACAGTTTTATTTGAGACGACTGTACAACCATCCAGATTAATTGTCCGATTCAACAGAAGATCACTTTGTTTCTTGGGACCTAGAACAAGCATCTCTGTTTTGTTCGAGTTTAAGAGTAGAAAGTTTGCAGCCATCCACTTCCTTATGTCTGAGACACAGGCTTCTAGCGAGGGCAATTTTGGGGCTTCACCATGTTTCATTGAAATGTACAGCTGTGTGTCATCCGCATAGCAGTGCAATTTAACATTATGTTTTCGAATGACATCCGCAAGAGGTAAAATATATAGTGAAAACAATAGTGGTCCTAAAACAGAACCTTGAGGAACACCGAAATTTACAGTTGATTTGTCAGAGGACAAACCATTCACAAATTTAAATTTGCTATCATAAATGTTAGCAACACCTCCGCCTTTGCGGGATGCGCGGGGGATATGGTCACTAGTGTAACCAGGGGGTGAGGCCTCTTTTAACACAGTAAATACATTAAGGAACTATTGTAATTCTCAATGGATGTAAAAGCAGACTTGGTTTGCATGCAGTTTGAGCTGAAGAAAACATTACTTTGAGAAGCTCTACTGGTCATTAGTAGTGCTGTGTTAAGCCAGTCAGAAATACTATCAGATCCCCAAATGGGCACATATATGTATGTGATAATGTCCGAGAAGCTGGTGTTTGGGGGATATATTGTTAGGCCTGAGACGAAGTCTATACAATATAATACAGCTTTATTAGCACGAGTAGCTAAGGACCGGCAAACCGTGCCAATATATCCTCCAAACACGAGCTCTCGGGCATTGTCACCTTTATACAACGGGTTACTAACATATTCAAATCATGATAAACATATTTTCATTAAAAACCTTATTTTGATGAATTTATTCATACTATTTCATCCTTTCACAAGATATTGTCCCGAAACAAATTTACGGTTGCTACCCAAGGTGGCTGGTCGTTTGTTTTATCGGTTCCATTGCCAGAGACGCAACCCAGTCTTTTTGTTCTCTATCTGTGGATGCGACCCAGTCGTTCATTCAAGATGTTCCATTGCCATAACTTACAGTCACGTCAAAAAGTGCAGCCAGACTAACAGGATAAGTAGCCACAATTGTTTAAGCTGTTTTCTAGTGACATTTATTTGGATAAATCCATAAAAATTATGACAACTGATTCATGATTTCGACTGGCTGAGTAGTCTCACCCCGACTCCCGACAAGTTCATTACAATGGGACAGCTGGAGAACTGAAACAATGTTGCAAATGCCAGAGAGACAGGCAGCAAGGTTTATACAAGTATCCACTGTTGAAAACTAAATATTAGTCTAAAAGAACTGTGAGATAATGTCTTGATGCTTTTTATAGTAGAGATCAAGTTTATACATTTCTTGGCTGGGTTGATGAGACAGTGGATTGCGTAGTCAGATGGAACAGAGTAAATGGCCATTTTAACTTAGATTTAGACACTGGCTAGAATGCAGTTTTAACCAATCAGCATTCAGGATTAACCTCTTGGGGCTAGGTGGGACGCTAGCGTGCCACCTGTGGTGCACTCCATCAACAGCAGGTGCATTTCAAGAGCGGCAAATTTGAATCCAAATAAATGTCAAAATTCAAATTTTTCAAAAATACAACTATGTTACACCATTTGAAAGATAAACATCTCCTTAATCTAACCACGTTTTACGATTTCAAAAAGGTTTTACGGCGAAAGCATAAATTTAGAGTATGTTAGGACAGTACATTTACAAGAGTTGTGTGTAATGTTTTGTCAAGTCAAAGACAGGGTCACCAAAACCATAAAACCAGCTAAAATGATACACTAACCTTTTACAATCTCCATCAGATGACACTCCTAGGACATTATGTTAGACAATGCATGCATTTTTAGTTCTATCAAGTTCATATTTATATACAAAAACAGCGTTTTACTATGGCATTGATGTTGAGGAAATCGTTTCCCTCCAATAACCGGCAGTCAAGTCAGCGTCAGAATTAAACCCACCAATTGTATGAATGTCTACATTTGCGCGCAATCCAGGTAGCCTATAGGCCTACTTCTATGTGTGTTTATCCTTACTCAATAATGACAGGAGCGCTCCAAATAAAACACAATGATTAAATTGACAAAACTTGGACATGGAATAAAATAAACCAAAACTTGTTTCTCACAAGTGTAGGATAGGTTGTGCACCCTGCAAACAATGTGCCTACTCCAACAATGATAACGAGAAGACTGGAATAATAATGTTGAATGCGTTAACAGAAATTCTATTACATACAGTGAGGGAAAAAAGTACACTGCTCAAACAAAGAAAGGGAACACTAAAATAACACATCCTAGATCTGAATGAATGAAATTATCTTATTAAATACTTTTTTCTTTACATAGTTGAATGTGCTGACAACAAAATCACACAAAAAGAATCAATGGAAATCCAATTTATCAACCCATGGAGGTCTGGATTTGGAGTCACACTCAAAATTAAAGTGGAAAACCACACTACACGCTGATCCAACTTTGATGTATTGTCCTTAAAACAAGTCAAAATGAGGCTCAGTAGTGTGTGAACTCCACGTGCCTGTATGACCTCCCTACAACGCCTGGGCATGCTCCTGATTAGGTGGCGGATGGTCTCCTGAGGGATCTCCTCCCAGACCTGGACTAAAGCATCCGCCAGCTCCTGGACAGTCTGTGGTGCAACGTGGCATTGGTGGATGGAGCGAGACATGATGTCCCAGATGTGCTCAATTGGATTCAGGTCTTGGGAACGGGCGGGCCAGTCCATAGCATCAATGCCTTCCTCTTGCAGGAACTGCTGACACACTCCAGCCACATGAGGACTAGCATTGTCTTGCATTAGGAGGAACCCAGGGCCAACCGCACCAGCATATGGTCTCACAAGGGGTCTGAGGATCTCATCTCGGTACCTAATGGCAGTCAGGCTACCTCTGGCGAGCACATGGAGGGCTGTGCGACCCCCCCCCCCCCCCAAAGAAATGCCACCCCACACCATGACTGACCCACCGCCAGACCGGTCATGCTGGAGGATGTTGCAGGCAGCAGAACCTTCTCCACGGCGTCTCCAGACTCTGTCACGTCTGTCACGTGCTCAGTGTGAACCTGCTTTCATCTGTGAAGAGCACAGGGCGCCAGTGGCGAATTTGCCAATCTTGGTGATCTCTGGCAAATGATAAACGTCCTGCACGGTGTCGGGCTCTCAGCACAACCCCCACCTGTGGACGTCGGGCCCTCATACCACCCTCATGGAGTCTGTTTCTGACCATTTGAGCAGACACATGCACATTTGCGGCCTGCTGGAGGTCATTTTGCAGGGCTCTGGCAGTGCTCCTCCTTCTCCTCCTTGCACAAAGGCGGAGGTAGCGGTCCTGCTGCTGGGTTGTTGCCCTCCTACGTTCTCCTCCACGTCTCCTGATGTACTGGCCTGTCTCCTGGTAGCACCTCCATGCTCTGGACACTACGATGACAGACACAGCAAACCTCCTTGCCACAGCTCGCATTGATGTGCCATCCTGGATGAGCTGCACTACCTGAGCCACTTGTGTGGGTTGTAGACTCCGTCTCATGCTACCACTAGAGTGAAAGCACCGCCAGCATTCAAAAGTGACCAAAACATCAGCCAGGAAGCATAGGAACTGAGAAGTGGTCTGTGGTCACCTGCAGAACCACTCCTTTATTGGGGGTGTCTTGGTAATTGACCATAATTTCCACCTGTTGTCTATTCCATTTGCACAACAGCATGTGAAATTTATTGTCAATCAGTGTTGCTTCCTAAGTGGACAGTTTGATTTCACAGAAGTGTGATTGACTTGGAGTTACATTGTGTGTTTAAGTGTTCCCTTTATTTTTTTAGCAGTATGTTTGATCCCCTGCTGATTTTGTACGTTTGCCCACTGACAAAGAAATGATCAGTCTATAATTTTAATGGTAGGTTTATTTGAACAGTGAGAGACAGAAAAACAACAAAAAAATTCAGAAAAATGCATGTCAAAAATTTTATAAATTGATTTGCATTTTAATGAGGGAAATAAGTATTTGACCCCTCTGCAATGACTTAGTACTTGGTGGCAAAACCCCCAACAGATTAATTGTTTATTTACTGGCTAACTAAATAATAACACAGAAAAAACATACACACTTAATACATTAGACAAAGGTCCCTAGTGGGCTGACACAGTATGGTGGTTTTTACACAACGACATGGACATAGAGAGAGAGACACTTATCGTTGATACATTTCAGAACTATTCTCGCAGTAATCATATGGTATGCACACAAACCGCCGCCCATTTGGAATAAGAAATCATGAATGTATTTACGTGTGAATGCCTTTCCCTTATCTCTGTCAGAACCAGCCCTCCATAGAAAGGTCTCCACTTCCCATCTTCTACTGTTGTTCACTCTGGAAGATAGCTAGCCTGCCATGTCGAAGGTTCCTATTCTTGATGAGCATAGTAGTTTAGTCTTACTTAGATTCGCTTTCTAGATATTTGACACAAGAAAGCTAATCAGCTGTACCAGTAATTGATTTAGAGTGGAGTATGTTTTCCCCATTGTGTCGGTATTCAGGATTTGCCAACTTTGGACGTGAGCTGCAGCTCGCCGTCTTTCTGGTCTAAAGGAAGGTGAGTTTATTTCTTCACCTCGTTTTGAGGATCACATTTCCAACCATTTCAAATGTGTAGCTCCCGCCTCACATTTTCTGGTCTAAAGGTTGATTTCTCTCCTAAGCCTTTATGCACTCTGGTCAAAAGGGGTCAGTTCCATCAGGCTGACACGCTCTCTGACCTCACTCGGGGCGAGGCTACTTACTTGCACAAAGTTATGTAAAACTAGTATCTGTTATGGCTCCTAAAATCACATTCAAATCTTTTTCATATTTCACGCATACCTGTAGTGTAAATACTTACTGCTTCTTATCCCTTGCACAAATAGCCTACAGCTGTGTCTGTCATGAGCTCACTAGCGCAGGAAAAACTCCATAACCTTTTTAATGACATCACAAAAAAAAAAATGTATGACAGTTTTTTATAGATCATCTCCGAGCATTCCCCACGTTCTTATGTTAGAAATATTGTTCCAGTATTCGCTTTTTGAATGTGTTAGAGATTCGTCGGGAAAAAGTCTGTTAATCTTACATCTAGACGTTCCGCTAGCGGAACACCTGCTCCAATATCCAATGATAGGCGTGGCGCGAATTACAAATTCCTCAAAAATCCAAAAACTTCAATTTTTCAAACATATGACTATTTTACACCATTTTAAAGACAAGACTCTCCTTTATCTAACCACACTGTCCGATTTCAAAAAGGCTTTACAGCGAAAGCAAAACATTAGATTATGTCAGCAGAGTACCCAGCCAGAAATAATCAGACACCCATTTTTCAAGCTAGCATATAATGTCACAAAAAACAAAACCACAGCTAAATGCAGCACTAACCTTTGATGATCTTCATCAGATGACACTCCTAGGACATTATGTTATACAATACATGCATGTTTTGTTCAATCAAGTTCATATTTATATCAAAAACCAGCTTTTTACATTAGCATGTGATGTTCAGAACTAGCATTCCCACCGAACACTTCCGGTGAATTTACTAAATTACTCACGATAAACGTTCACAAAAAACATAACAATTATTTAAAGAATTATAGACACAGAACTCCTTTATGCAATCGCGGTGTCCGATTTTAAAATAGCTTTTCGGTGAAAGCACATTTTGCAATATTCTGAGTAGATAGCTCGGCCATCAAGGCTAGCTAAACAGACACTCGCCAACATTGAGGCTCAGTAAATTCAGAATTACTAGTAGAAAAATTTGATTACCTTTGCAGTTCTTAATCAGAATGCACTCCCAGGATTTCTACTTCAACCACAAATGTTGTTTTGGTTCAAAATAATCCATAGTTATGTTCAAATATCCTCCGTTTTGTTCGTGCGTTCAGGTCCCTATCCGAAGGGTGATGCGCGGACGCATGTCGTGACAAAAAAATTCAAAATATTCCATTACCGTACTTAGAAGCATGTCAAACGCTGTTTAAAATAAATTTTTATGCTATTTTTAACGTAAAATAGCGATAATATTCCAACCGGGCGACGTTGTTTTCATTCAAAGGCTGAAAGAAAAACATGGCCACTTCTCGGGGCTGCGCATCTCATGTCTCTGAGCCACCAGCCTGACCACTCACAAACAGCTCTCCTGTACCTAGCCCAGAGACAGCAGAGATCTCATTCCACTTTCTGGCGCCTTCAGAGAGCCTATGGGAGCCTTAGAAATTGTCACGTTACAGCCGAGATGCTGTATTTTCGACAGAGATGCCATAGAAGCACAAGAAATGGTCAGAGAGGGCACTTCCTGTATGGAATCTTCTCAGGTTTTGGCCTGCCATATGAGTTCTGTTATCAATCAAATCAATCAATCAAATGTATTTTTATATAGCCCTTCGTACATCAGCTGATATCTCAAAGTGCTGTACAGAAACCCAGCCTAAAACCCCAAACAGCAAGCAAAGCATGTGAAAGAAGCACGGTGGCTAGGAAAAACTCCCTAGGAAAAACTCCCTAGAAACCTAGGAAGAAACCTAGAGAGGAACCAGGCTATGAGGGGTGGCCAGTCCTCTTCTGGCTGTGCAGGGTGGATATTATAACAGAACATGGTCAAGATGTTAAAATGTTAAAATGTTCATAAATGACCAGCATGGTCAAATAATAATAATCATAGTAGTTGTCGAGGGTGCAACAAGCACGTCCGGTGAACAGGTCAGGGTTCCATAGCCGCAGGCAGAACAGTTGAAACTGGAGCAGCAGCACGGCCAGGTGGACTGGGGACAGCAAGGAGTCATCATACCAGGTAGTCCTGAGGCATGGTCCTAGGGCTCAGGTCCTCCGAGAGAAAGACAGAAAGAGAGAATTAGAGAGAGCATATTTAAATTCACACAGGACACCGGATAAGACAAGAGAAATACTCCAGATGTAACAGACTGACCCTAGCCCCCGACACATAACCTCTCTAGGCTAGGCGGGACGAATTCGTCCCACCTACGTAACAGCCACTGCCAGCCTGTGGCGCGATTTTCAAAACCTTAAAAATCCTATTACTTCAATTTCTCAAACATATGACTATTTTACAGCCATTTAAAGACAAGACTCTCGTTAATCTAACCACACTGTCCGATTTCAAAAAGGCTTTACAACGAAAGCAAAACATTAGATTATGTCAGCAGAGTACCAAGCCAGAAATAATCAGACACCCATTTTTCAAGCCAGCATATAATGTCACCAAAACCCAGAAGACAGCTAAATGCAGCACTCACCTTCGATGATCTTCATCAGATGACAACCCTAGGACATTATGTTATACAATACATGCATGTTTTGTTCAATCAAGTTCATATTTATATCAAAAACCAGCTTTTTACATTAGCATGTGACGTTCAGAACTAGCATACCCCCCGCAAACTTCCGGGGAATTCGCTAACATTTTACTAAATTACTCACGATAAACGTTCACAAAAAGCATAACAATTATTTTAAGAATTATAGATAGAGACCTCCTCTATGCACTCGATATGTCCGATTTTAAAATAGCTTTTTGGTGAAAGCACATTTTGCAATATTCTAAGTACATAGCCCAGGCATCACGGGCTCGCTATTTAGACACCCGGCAAGTTTAGCACTCACCATAATCATATTTACTATTATAAAAGTTTGATTACCTTTTGTTGTCTTCGTCAGAATACACACCCAGGACTGCTACTTCAATAACAAATGTTGGTTTGGTCCAAAATAATCCATCGTTATATCCGAATAGCGGCGTTTTGTTCGTGCGTTCCAGACACTATCCGAAATAGTAAAGAAGTGTCGTGCGCATGGCGCAATTCGTGACAATAAAATTCTAAGTATTCCATTACCGTACTTCGAAGCATGTCAACCGCTGTTTAAAATCAATTTTTACGACATTTTTCTCGTAGAAAAGCGATAATATTCCGACAGGGAATCTCCTTTTCGGCAAACAGAGGAAAAAATCCCAAAGGCGGGGGCGGTCGGGGTCACGCGCATAAGCCAGTGTCCCTTGATCGGCCACTTGAGAAAGGCGATAATGTGTTTCAGCCTGGGGCTGGAATGACGACATTCTGTTTTTTCCCGGGCTCTGAGCGCCTATGGACGACGTGGGAAGTGTCACGTTAGAGCAGAGATCCTTAGTAAATGATAGAGATGGAAAAGAAGTTCAAGAAATGGTCAGACAGGCCACTTCCTGTAAAGGAATCTCTCAGGTTTTGACCTGCCATTTGAGTTCTGTTATACTCACAGACACCATTCAAACAGTTTTAGAAAATTTAGGGTGTTTTCTATCCATATGTAATAAGTATATGCATATTCTAGTTACTGGGTAGGAGTGGTAACCAGATTAAATCGGGTATGTTTTTTATCCAGCCGTGTCAATACTGCCCCCTATCCTAAACAGGTTAAACTACTGCAGCATAAATACTGGAGGCTGAGACATGAGGGATCAGAAGACACTGTGGCCCCATCCGATGATACCCCCGGACAGGGCCAAACAGGCAGGATATAACCCCACCCACTTTGCCAAAGCACAGCCCCCACACCACTAGAGGGATGTCTCCAACCACCAACTTGCCGTCCTAAGACAAGGCCGAGTATAGCCCACAACGATCTCCGCCATGGCACAACCCAAGGGGGGCGCCAACCCAGACAGGAAGACCACGTCAGTGACTCAACCCACTCAAGTGACGCACCCCTCCCATGGACGGCATGGAAGAACACCAGTAAGCCAGTGACTCAGCCCCTGTAAAAGGGTTAGAGGCAGAGAATCTCAGTGGAAAGAGGGGAACCGGCAAGGCAGAGACAGCAAGGGCGGTTCGTTGCTCCAGCCTTTCCGTTCACCTTCACACTCCTGGGCCAGACTATACTTAATCATAGGACCTACTGAAGAGATAAGTCTTCAGTAAAGACTTAAAGGTTGAGACTGAGTCTGCGTCTCTCACATTGGTAGGCAGACCATTCCATAAAAATGGAGCTCTATAGGAGAAAGCCCTACCTCCAGCCGTTTGCTTAGAAATTCTAGGGACAATTAGGAGGCCTGCGTCTTGTGACCGTAGCGTACGTGTAGGTATGTACGGCAGGACCAAATCGGAAAGATAGGTAGGAGCAAGCCCATGTAATGCTTTGTAGGTTAGCAGTAAAACCTTGAAATCAGCCCTTGCCTTAACCTCTTGGGGCTATGTGGGACGCTAGCGTGCCACCCGTGGTGCACCCTATCAACAGCAGGTGCATTTCAAGAGCGGCAAATTTGAAACCAAATAAATGTCAAAATTCAAATTTTTCAAACATACAACTATCTTACACCCTTTGAAAGATAAACATCTCCTTAATCTAACCACGTTGTCCGATTTCAAAAAGGTTTTACGGCGAAAGCATAAAGTTAGATTATGTTAGGAGAGTACATTGACAATAGCTGTGTGTAATGTTTGTCAATTCAAAGACAGGTGTCACCAAAACCATAAAACCAGCTAAAATGATGCACTAACCTTTGACAATCTCCTTCAGATGACACTCCTAGGACATTATGTTAGAACTAAAAATGCATGCATTGTCTATCAAGTTCATATTTATATCCAAAAACAGCGTTTTACTATGGCGTTGATGTTCAGGAAATCGTTTCCCTTCAATAACCGGCAGTCAAGTCAGCACCACAAATTAAATAATTAAAATTAGAAAACATTGGTAAAATATTATATTGTCATTTAAAGAATTATAGATTTACATCTCTTGAACGCAATCGACTTGCCAGATTTAAAAATAACCTTACTGGGAAATCACACTTTGCAATAATCTGAGCACTGCGCCCAGAAAAATACGCTTTGCGATACAGACAAACGGCCATGTTGGAGAGATCTAAAATCGAAAATGCTATGTAAATAATCCATTACCTTTGATTCTCTTCATCAGATGTCACTTCCAGGAATCCCAGGTCCATAACGAATGTAGTTTTGTTCAAAAAAGCTCATCATTTATGTCCAAAAAGCTCCGTGTTGATCTAAGCCCGCCGTACTTCACTTCATGAACGAGGGGAAAAAATATATTTACGTTCGTTCAAACATGTCAAACGTTGTATAGCATAAATCATTAGTGCCTTTTTTAACCAGAAAATGAATAATATTCAAGGTGGACGAATGCATTCTCTTTTAAAACGTATTGGAACGAGGGTACCCAACATGACCTCGCGCGCCAGAGTCTAATCGGCCATCACCGTTCCAAGGCTCTTGTTCGGTCAGATCTCATAGTAAAAGACTCAAAACACTTTGTAAAGGCTGGTGACATCTAGTGGAAGCAATAGGAAGTGCCAAAACATTAATCAGCCCCTGTGTGTTTCAATGGCATAGGCTTAAAGGTAATTCAACACATAAGGTATCCACTTCCTGTCAGAAAATGTCTCAGGGTTTTGCCTGCCAAATGAGTTCTGTTATACTCACAGACACCATTCAAACAGTTTTAGAAACTTTAGGGTGTTTTCTATCCATATATAATAAGTATATGCATATTCTAGTTACTGGGTAGGATTAGTAACCAGATTAAATCGGGTACGTTTTTTTATCCAGCCGTGAAAATACTGCCCCCTAGCCCCAACAGGTTAACAGGAAGCCAGTCTAGGGAGGCTAGCACTGGAGTAATATGATCAGATTTTTTGGTTCAAGTCAGGATTCTAGCAGCCGTATTTAGCACTAACTGAAGTTTATTTAGTGCTTTATCCGGGTAGCCGGAAAGTAGAGCATTGCAGTAGTCCAGCCTAGAAGTAACAAAAGCATGGATTAATTTTTCTGCGTCATTTTTGGACAGAAGATTTCTGATTTTTGCAATGTTACGTAGATGGAAAAAAGCTGTCCTTGAAACAGTCTTGATATGTTCTTCAAAAGAGAGATCAGGGTCCAGAGTAATGCCGAGGTCCTTCACAGTTTTATTTGAGACGACTGTACAACCATCCAGATTAATTGTCAGATTCAACAGAAGATCTCTTTGTTTCTTGGGACCTAGAACAAGCATCTCTGTTTTGTCCAAGTTTAAAAGTACAAAGTTTGCAGCCATCCACTTCTTTATGTCTGAAACACAGGCTTCTAGCGAGGGCAATTTTGGGGCTTCACCATGTTTCATTGAAATGTACAGCTGTGTGTCATCCGCATAGCAGTGAAATTTAACATTATGTTTTCGAATGACATCCCCAAGAGGTAAAATATATAGTGAAAACAATAGTGGTCCTAAAACGGAACCTTGAGGAACACCGAAATGTACAATTGATTTGTCAGAGGACAAACCATTCACAGACACAAACTGATATCTTTCCGACAGATAAGATCTAAACCAGGCCAGAACTTGTCCATTGCTTATGTTATACTCACAGACACCATTCAAACAGTTTTAGAAACTTTAGGGTGTTTTCTATCCACAGGTATTAATTATATGCATTTCCTAGTTTCTGAGTTTGATTAGTAGGCCGTTGAAAATGGGCACGAATTTTTTCCAAAATGCGTTGTGGCGCCCCCTATCCTAGGGTAACGTCAAGAGGTTAACAAAGACCATTCCTTGGTGGATTTTACTGGAGTGGAAAGAGAGTCCTCTTCTGTAATTTACAACAGGTTGTGAGCTGTCAACACCCACCAGCTCCCTCCTCCCCTCTTCTGTGGGTGAGAGAAGGTCTGGTTATTGTCAACCATTGCCAAGCTGATCTGACCCATTATGCTCCTCACAGGACAGTCATGTCAGTAGCCACCCTTTGCCTTGATGACAGCTTTGCACACTCTTGGCATTCTCTCAACCAGCTTCATCTGGAATGCTTTTCCAACACAGTTCCCACATATGCTGAGCACTTGTTGGCTGCTTTTACATTAACTCTGCGGTCCAACTCATCTCAATTTGGTTGAGGTCAGGTGATTGTGGAGGCCAAGCCATCTGATGCAGCACTCCATCACTCTCCTTCGTCAAATAGCCCTTATACAGGCTGGCGGTGTGTTAGATCATTGTCCTGTTGAAAAACAAATGATAGACCTACTAAGCGTAAACCAGATGGGTTGGTGTATTGCTGCAGAATTCTGTGGTAGCCATAAGTGTGCCTTGAATTCTAAATAAAATCACTGACAGTGTCACCATCACACCACCTCCTTCATGCTTCATGGTGGGAACCACACATGCAGAGATCATCCGTTCAACTACTCTGCGTCTCACAAAGACATGGCAGTTGGAACCAAAAATCAGACCAAAGGACATATTTCCACCGGTCGAATGTCCATTGCTTATGTTTCTTGGCGCAAGCAATTCTCTTCTTCTTCTTGGTGTCCTTTAGTAGTGGTTTCTTTGCACTAATTCGACCATGAAAGCCTGATACACGCAGTCTCCTCTGAACAGTTGTTGAGATGTGTCTGTTACTTGAGCTCTGTAGCATTTATTTGGTCAGCAATTTCTTTGGTTGGTAACTCTAATGAACTTATCCTCATGAGAGCCAGTTTCATCTTAGTGGTTGATGGTTTTTGCAACTGCACTTGAAGAAACTTTCAAAGTTCTTGAAGCTTTCCAGATTGACTGACCTTCATGTTTTAAAGTAATGATGGGCTCTGATTTCTCTTTGCTTATTTGAGCTGTTCTTGCCATAATATGGACTTGGTCTTTTACCAAATAGGGCTACCTTCTGTATACCACCCCTACCTCGTCACAACAAAACTGATTGGATCAAATGCATTAAGAAGGAAAGAAATTCCAGAAATGTACTTTTAACAAGGCACACCGGTTAATTGAAATGCATTCCAGGTGACTACCTCATGAAGCTGGTTGAGAGAATGCCAAGCGTGTGCAAAGCTGTCAGAGGCAAAGGGTGGCTATTTTGAAGAATCTCAAATATAAAGTATATATTGATTTGTTGAACACTTTTTTTGGTTACTACATGATTCCATGTGTGTTATTTCATAGTTTTGATGTCTTCACTATGATTCTACTTGGTAGAAAATAGAAACATTTAAGAAAAACCATTGAATGAGTAAGTGTGTCCAAACTTTTGACTGGTACTATAAATACTTGTTACTGGTCGACTAAAACAATCTCTGTCGACCACCAGCCTAACGATCAAACAGTTGACTAACTGGGGTCAGCCCTATTAGCATGCCATGTTTCTTTTACTGATACGAAGCTGTTCATTTGAGTCTATTCAAACAGACCCCATTTCAAAGGAAACAAGCTCTCATTAAGATCAAGTGTTGCCAATTAGTGGGTGCGGCCAACACACCAGCACACACTTAGAGGACAGAGTTTTGTTGACGCTGAGAATGGAACGTATACTGTATGTTTTTCAATAACTTTCTTAGAACGTTCTTTGAATGTTACTAATGTTTTCTTGTGTTTTCTTTCTGGAAAGTTTTCTTAATGTTCTGAGAACATGACTTTAAATAGAACCATATGCTGATGTATTGACATTACCACAGAAGAGCGTTGTTTCTTAACTTTCTGAGAACTTGACTTTAAAAAGAATCATGAGTTAACATTATGCTGAAGTATTGAAATTCACAGGAGAACGTTGTTAATGTTCTCTGAACTATTTGAGAACATTCCCAATGTCTAACCAGTTGGAGAACGTTCCTCGAACATTATCAAAAATGGAGTTCAAAAACCATGTTTGAACTTTTAAGAAATGTTATGTTAAAGTAATGAAATCAATTTGCTGAGAATGTTTCTAAGCCAAGAAACTATCCTCCACCGTTCCCAGAACGTTGTGGGAAGGTTGTGTGCAAAATATTCACAGGGACAACCACGCTTTCACCAAGCTCTAAGAAACATATGGTTCTCAGAACGTTATATGCTAGCTGGGAGGTCAATGAATTTCAGCACAACCTGCAAAGTTAGTGTGCTGTCAAGTCTGGCTTGGTGAGGACAAATAATATGTCTGCCAGAGTGAATGAACATGTGGTAAACATAGCATGATTTAATTTCACATGATATATATATACACATGAAGGTGGAGGGTGAGTTAACTTCTAGCAACTTGTTTGTTTGTGAATTCACATACACATCACACACAAGAAAATACACATTTATGCCAACACAAACACCCTTACAAACACAGACACGTGCGCACACACCTGCCCGAACGTCGACACACACACCCATGCAAACACACTAGTCACTGCCAACTGCAGGGGTCAGGCGGTCCCCTCTCACATCCATATTTGGACATGTTCTGCAGACCCATCAATGAGTGCTGGCAGTCTGTAAGACGGAGTGGACAACACACAGTTATTGACAGCCAAGACAGATTCTACACAAGAGCCTACCTGGGACTCCAGTGGCCAGCCACTGATTGAGGTGGAGGCTTGTCAAAGAAAATGACTCGCTCCATCCATTTCTTCCCTCCTTCTACCACACTTTTTCCTTTTCCTTTGATGAACGGTAATGTACTTCAAATGAGTTGAGCATTAGAGCGTTGAAATGAACAGGAGGTGGTAATTTTGGCAGCATCAACATTCTGAATACCTTCCAGAAGAGGTATTTTTCAACAATGCATCCTTTGTGTTGGTCCTATGTTGTATTTCTCTCATAAAGGGCCCTCTAGAAAACAGGTTCTGCAATTTATTCTGCTGAAGAGAAATGCTTTTTGAAGTGCCTAGGGCCAGTTCCACAGAGTGGGGCCCTTCTCATCATGACTTGCACTCTGTACCACCCCCAAGACACATTATGCTATTGTTTGCTTGTGCCAGAGAGGATGGCTGATATTTTACTTGCTCCTAACCAACTGTGCTATTTTGATAGTTGTTTCTAACCTATTTTTGAACTTCTTTTGTACATAATGTTGCTGCTACTGTCTCTTATGACTGAAAATTACTTCTGGACATCAGAACAGTGATTACTCACCTCGACCAGGAAGAATATTTTCCTTTAACGAATCCAACGAGTCCGACATGAAGGATATACTGCTTTCCCGGGAACAGGCCAAATCCTAGTCATTTGCGTGAAGAAAAGACTGAGGAAAAAAAGAGGCGGAGGTCGGGCTGCCTTCTGAGAACTCTTAGGCGAACGAGTAAACTCCTACAGCCATCCCTTCTATTGGCCAACGTGCGATCATTGGAAAATCAAATCGATGACCTACGATCAAGATTATCCTACCAACGGGAAATTAAACTGTAATATCTTATGTTTCCCCCGAGACGTGGCTGAACGACGACATGGATAATACAGAGCTGGGGGGATTTTCCATGTACCGGCAGGACCGAGAAGCTACATCTGGTAAGATGAGGGGTGGGGTTGTGTGTCTATTTGTCAATAACAGCTGGTGCGCGATGTCTAATATTAAAGAAGTCTCGAGGTATTGCTCACCTGAGGTAGAGTACCTTATGAGAAGCTGCGGACCACACTGTCTACCAAGAGAATTGTCATCTATATTATTCGTAACCGTCTATTTACCACCACAAACCGACGCTTGCATTAAGACCGAACTCAACTAACTCTATAAGGCCATAAGCAAACAAGAAAATGCTCATCAGGAAGCGACACTCCTAGTGGCCGAGGACATTAATGCAGGCAAACTCAAATCCGTTTTACCTCATTTCTACCAGCATGTCACATGTGCAACCAGTCTTCCCTGTGGCTCAGTTGGTAGAGCATGGTGTTTGCAACGCCAGCATGGTGTGTGCAACGCCAGGGTTGTTGGTCAGATACCCACGGCGGGCCAGTACAATTCTTTTTTTCTTTTTTTATAAATGTATGAAATGTATGCATTCACTACTGTAAGTCGCTCTGGATAAGAGCTAAATGACTAAAATGTAAAAATGTAAATGTAGAGGGAAAAAAACTAGACCACCTTTACTTCACACACAGAGATGCATACAAGACCCTCCATTTGGCAAATCTGACCATAGTTAAATCCTCCTGATTCCTTCAAGCAAAAACTAAAGCAGGAAGTACCAGTGACTCGCTCAATGCGGAAGTGGTCAGATGACGCGGTTGCTATGCTACAGGACTGTTTTTCTAGCACAGACTGGAATATGTTCTAGGATTCATCCAATGGCAATGAGGAGTACATCACCTCAATCATCAGCTTCATCAATAAGTGCATCGGCGACGTCGTACCCACAGTGACCGTACGTACATCTCCCAACCATAAGCCATGGATTACAGGCAACATCCGCATTGAGCTAAAGGCTAGAGCTGCTGTTTTCAAGGAGCGGGACACTAATTCAGACGCTTATAAAAAAATCCCGCTATGCCCTCAGACGAACCATCAAACAAGCAAAGCGTCAATAGAGGTTTAAGTTCGGCTCTGATGCTCGTCGGCTATGGCAAAGCTTGAAAACTGACGCGAGCATACCAGACGAGCTAAATGCCCTTTATAATCACGTCGAGGCAAGCAACACTGAAGCATACACGAGACCACCAGCTGTTCTGGACGACTGTGTGATAACGCTCTCGGTAGCCAATGTGAGCAAAACCTTTAAACAGGTCAGCATTCACAGCCACGGGGCCAGACGGATAACCAGGACCTGTACTGAAAGCATGCGCAGACCAACTGGCAAGTGTCTTCACTGACGTTTTCAACCTCTCTCTGACTGAGTCTGTAATATCTACATGTTTTAAGCAGACCACCATAGTCCTTTTGCCCAAGGAAGCAAAGGTAACGTGCCTAAAATGATTTCCGCGCCATAACACGGTCATGGTTCACATCAACAGCATCCTCCCAGATGTCCTAGACCCACTACAATTTGCTGCAACAGATCCACAGATGATGCAATCTCAATCGCACTCCACACTGCCCTTTCCCACCTGGACAAAAGGAACACCTATGTGAGAATGCTGTTAATTGACTTCAGCTCAGTGTTCAACACCATAGTGTCCACGAAGCTCATCACTAAGCTAAGGAGCCTGGGACTAAACACTTCCCTCTGTAACTGGATCTTGAACTTCCTGACGGGCTGCCCACAGGTGGTAAGGGTAGGTAACAACACATCTGGCAACCTGATCCTCTACACATGGGCCCCTCAGGTGTGCATGCTCTGTCTCCTCCTGTACTCCTTGTTCTCTCATGACTGCACGGCCAGGTACGACTCCAACACCATCATTAAGTGGTAGGCCTAATCACCGACAACGATGAGACAGCCTATAGGGAGGAGGTCAGAGACCTGACTGTGTGGTGCAAGGACAACAACCTCTCCCTCAACGTGATCAAGACAAAGGAGATGATTTTGGACGACAGGAAAAGGATGACCGAGCATGCCCCCATTCTCATCGACTGGGCTGTAGTGGAGCAGGTTGAGAGCTTCAAGGTCCTTGGTGTCCACATCAGCAACAAACTAACATCGTCCAAGCACACCAAGACAGTCGTGAAGAGGGCACGACAAAACCTATTCCCCCCTCAGGAGACTGAAAAGATTTGGCATGGGTCCTCAGTTCTACAGCTGCCATCGAGAGCATCCTGACGGGTTGCATCACTGCCTGGTAAGGCAACTGCTCGGCCTCCGACCATAAGGCACTACAGAGGGTAGTGCGTACAGCCCAGTACATCACTGGGGCCAAGCTTCCTGCTATCCAGGACCTCTATACCAGGCGGTGTCAGAGGAAGGCCCTAAAAATTGTCAGACTCCAGCCACCCAAGTCATAGACTGTTCTCTCTGCTACCGCATGGCAAGCGGTACCGAAGCGCCATGTCTAGGTCCAAGGGGCTTCTAAACAGCTTCTACCCCCAAGCCATAAGACTCCTGGACAGCTAATCAAATGGCTACCCAGACTATTTGTAATGCCCCCCCCCCCCCTTCTACGCTGCTGCTACTCTCTGTTATTATCTATGCATAGTCACTTTAATGACTTTACCTACAATTACCTCGACATCAGTGCCCCCTCACATTGACTCTGTACCGGTACCCCCTGTATATAGCCCCATTATTATTTACTGCTGCTTTTTAATTTATTGTTCTTATCTTATATTTTTTTATTTTTTATTATTAAGTGCATTGTTGGTTAAGGGCTTGTAAGTAAGCATTTCACTGTAAGGTCTACACCTGTTGAATTCGGCGCATGTGACAAATACAATTTGATTTGATTTATAACTTGTTTGCGCAGAGGTACTGAAGGGGGAAAGGTATTCTCAGATTAATGTTTATTCCAACATAAAAAATGCAGCCCTCCATTTTGATGTGAAATGTTGAGAATTGCTCTATCACTTTCACCTTTGCATTCCATAATGCTTCTTTCCACAGTAATCCTTTTTTAGTCCGAAAAATATGATATATTTAAAATAAGACTGTTTTCCTGCTGGATTATTCTTAACGGGCGTTTTTAAAGTAAGAGTATTACAAAAAAATTGATATTAACTGGACAACGACATCTTTTTTGCGGGGTGCCCCCCCCCCCCCCCAAATTCACTAATAATAATTTATTCATTTTAATTTGGCGGACGCTTTCAGGACACTCAAGGACATCTTACATTAAAAGTAGCCCTACATGAAATGAAGTGCAAACATAATGTCATAAAATCATATGCATCAATCAACAGTGCAATATAAAATTTAAACAAAGGTACAGACAAAATAGGACAGATAAAAAGAGGGAGGGGTTGGGAAGAGTATACAAACACGGTTTAGGGTAAGGGTTTGGCTTACGGTGGTAGGCTACCCGGTTTAGGGTAAGGGTTTGGTTTAAGGTGGTAGGGTTGGGAATAGGAGCTAAAGGTCCCGGGCACCCATGGTGGAATGGGGGGGAGACAGGAGACCAGCAGAGGAGGAGTGGGAGGGGGCATAGACTGGGAGAAGATCAGTGAGGTAGGTGGGTGCCAGGTTGTGGAGGGCTTTGTAGGTGAGGAAGAGTATTTTAAAGTTAACACAGGATTGCACATGGAGCCAGGATTGGTTGGATGTGTTCAGTTGATCTGGTGCTGGTAAGGATTCTGGCAGCAGTTCAAAACCAGCTGGAGTCTCTTGATGAGTTTGGTGGGGATGTGTTACAGTAGTGTTACAGTAGTCTAGTCGGGTAGCAATGAAGGCGTGGGTGAGGGCTTTAGTGCTGGAGTGGAAGAATGCTGTCCGGGTGCTGGTTTTTATGTGGGGTTTGAAAGAGGGAACTATCCAGGGAGACGCCGAGGCTTTTGACTTGTGTTTACAAAAGGAACGGGAAACCATCTGTGATGATGCTTGGAGAGAGTGGATTTGGAGCTGATGAGCATGACCGCTGTCTTGTTGAATTTGAGGAGGTTCATGCTTATCCAGCTCTGGATGTCGTGAAGGCAGCTGATGAGTGAGGGAAGTGGTGGGTTTGGTGGAGAGGTAGAGCTGGATGAGCATGATGTTGCCTGATCTCACCCAGGGGTAGGAGGAATATGTATTCTTCTGACAATGAGTATTCATGGTTGAGGAAGGTTTTTGCACATTAATGATTGATTTACAGGAATGAGGTCCATGGTTTGAATCATACGTGAAATGTATTCAGAAATCTATTACTTAAAACTGTGGTTCACTACAAGTCACTTATCAATCCATAATCATTCAGCAGTTGTGAGATGAATGCCTACAGTAAGTAGTAATGACATTGTATCTCGTCACACTACATCAAGCTGCCCTCAAACCTATTTAACTAGTACACAGTAATAAATGCAGTTTCAACATTGTTCTGAAATATGTTGGCTGGAGATGTGCTGTTCTCTAACAACCGCTAGACTGTAATTACATAGCTGGAAGCACAAAGTGATGCTTTGTTTCCAAATTCGTGTCCAAGTGATCAGTAAGAAAGCATTTTTATCCAGCCTGGGCACTATCACACCTGAATTGACTGGCCAACGAATCACAAAGCCCTTGATACAGCCTAATGCAATTAGTTGTATCTGATGTGCCTGGGATAGATTTCAAATAGACAGCAGATTTATTTTCTGAAGCACAAATATCTTTCAGCACCAATAATAGAGTCACAACTCTATAATCACCATTGGAGAGCCCCTCAGTAATATCACAAAATCTTCAGTGCTACCGCTCATACTGTGATCATAATCTTTTACTTTAAATTAGAAACAGCAATACATACAAAGTGCATAGTTTTAAGGAGGCGTGCCCAGGGAGGAGAGCGGATCCTGGCTGAAGGTCATCATTTTGCCATACTTACTATTCAACTACCAGGCTGACAGTACTGGAAAGTCACCTTCACTTCTCTTGTCCTCTCAAGGCACTCCAACCTTTACAAATAATGGAATCTTCTGGCCACTAGGAAAAACTGGAAATGTATAGGGACAACCCCACCCACCAATAACGTGATGCACCTGGGTGCAATAACAGTTAGGTGACGCATGTCGCACCAATAAAACAGTCGACTTGTGTGTTCCGTAATGTTTAATTAGAGAACAATTTAAAAGTGAATTGTTTCACCTGTTAGGGCTAGGGGGCAGTATTGACACGGCCGGATAAAAAACGTACCCGATTTAATCTGGTTACTACTCCTGCCCAGTAACTAGAATATGCATATAATTATTGGCTTTGGATAGAAAACACCCTAAAGTTTCTAAAACTGTTTGAATGGTGTCTGTGAGTATAACAGAACTCATATGGCAGGCAAAAACCTGAGAGGATTCTATATGGGAAGTGGTCTGTCTGACAAGATGTTGTTCATCTGGGCTCTTTTTATTGAAGATTTAGGATCTTTGCTCTAACGTGACACTTCCTACGGCTCCCATAGGCTCTCAGAGCCCGGGAAAAAGCTGAACGATATCGAGGCAGCCTCTGGCTGAAACACATTATCGCTTTTTGCAAGTGGCCGATCAGAGTACTATGGGATTAGGCGCGTGCCGGAGTCAACCCCATGCTTTATTTTCTTTCGTCTGTTTACCTAAACGCAGATTCCCGGGTCAGAATATTATCGCTTTTTTACGAGAAAAATGGCATAAAAATTGATTTTAAACAGCGGTTGACATGCTTCGAAGTACGGTAATGGAATATTTAGAATTTTTTTGTCACGAATTGCGCCATGCTCGTCACCCTTATTTACCCTTTCGGATAGTGTCATGAACGCACGAACAAAACGCCGCTGTTTGGATATAACTATGGATTATTTTTAACCAAACCAACATTTGTTATTGAAGTAGAAGTCCTGGGAGTGCATTCACTCGATATGTCCGATTTTAAAATAGCTTTTCGGTGAAAGCACATTTTGCAATATTCTCAGTAGATAGCCCGGCATCACAGGGCTAGCTATTTAGACACCCAGCAGGTTTAGCACTCATCAAAGTCAGATTTACTATAAGAAAAATTTTATTACCTTTGTTGTCTTCGTCAGAATGCACTGCCAGGACTTCTACTTCAATAACAAATGTTGGTTTGGTCCAAAATAATCCATCGTTATATCCAAACAGCGGCGTTTTGTTCGTGCGTTCTAGACACTATCCTAAAGGCTAAATAAGGGTGACGAGCATGGCGCAATTCGTGACAAAAGAATTCTAAATATTCCATTACCGTACTTTGAAGCATGTCAACCGCTGTTTAAAATCAATTTTTATGCCATTTTTCTCATAAAAAAGCGATAATATTCCGACCGGGAATCTGCGTTTAGATAAACAGACAAAGGAAAAGAGAGCATTCGGTCGAAGCGGGCACCGCCTAAGCCCAAAATACTCTGAGTGGCCACTTGCCAAAAGCGATAATGTGTTTCAGCCAGAGCCTGCCTCGATATCGTTCAACTTTTTCCCGGGCTCTGAGACCCTATGGAAGACGTAGGAAGTGTCACGTTATTGCACAGATCCTGAGTCTTCAATAAAAAGAGCCAAGATGAAACACTACTTCTCAGACAGGCCACTTCCTGCTTGAAATCTTCTCAGGTTTTGGCCTGCCATAGGAGTTCTGTTATACTCACAGACACCATTCAACCAGTTTTAGAAACTTTGGAGTGTTTTCTATCCAAAGCCAATAATTATATGCATATTCTAGTTACTGGGCAGGAGTAGTAACCAGATTAAATCGGGTACGTTTTTTATCCAGCCGTGTCAATACTGCCCCCTAGCCCTAACAGGTTTACTGACTTGCTTAGTTAAAGATAAAATAAAATAGAGTAACAGACACGTCTCAACATCAACTGTTCAGAGGAGACTGTATGAATCAGGCCTTCATGGTGAAATTTCTGCAAAATAACCACTACTAAAGGACACTAAGATGAAGAAACTTGCTTGGGCCAAGAAACACGAGCAATGGACATTAGACCATTGGAAATCTGTCCTTTGGTCTGATGAGTCCAACCATCGTGTCTTTTTGAGATGCAGAGTCTGCGAACAGATGATCTGGAGGTGGAGGTGTGATGGTGTGGGGGCGCTTTGCTGGTGACACTCTGTGATTTATTGAGAATTCAAGGCACACTTAACCAGCATGACTACAACAGCATTCTGCAGCTATACATCATCCCACCTGGGTTGCACTTAGTCAAAACAAATTGTATTTGTCACATGCGCCGAATACAAGATGTGTAGACCTTACAGTGAAATGATTACTTACAAGCCCTTTAAACAACAATGCAGTTGAAAAATATATTTAAAAAATACAAAAGAAAAATAAGAATAACAAATAAAAGTAACATAATTAAAGAGCAGCAGTAAAATAACAATAGCTACGCCATATACGGTTAGTCGAGGTAATTGAGGTAATATGTACATGTACTGTAGATTTATTAAAGTGACTATGCATAGATAACAGAGAGTAGCAGCAGTGTAAAAAGGGGGGGGGGGGCAAAGCAAATAGTCTGGGTAGCCATTTGATTAGATATTCAGGAGTCTTATGGTTTGGGGGTAGCAACTGATTAGAATCCTTTTGGACCTAGACTTGGCAATCCGGAACCGCTTGCCATGCCGTAGCAGAGAGAAACAGTCTATGACTATGGTGGCGGTATAGAGGTCCTGGATGGCAGCGAGCTTGGCCCCGGTGATGTACTGGGCCATTCACACTACCCATTGTTGTGCCTTACGGTCGGAGTCTGAGCAGTTGCCATACTAGGCAGTGATGCAACCAGCCAGGATTCTCTCAATGGTGCAGCTGTAGAAACTTTTGAGGATCTGAGGACTCATGCCAAATCTTTTCAGTCTCCTGAGGGGGAATAGGTTTTGTCGTGCCCTCTTCACGACTGTCATGGTGAGCTTGGACCCTGTTAAAACCTGTTGCGGATAGGGGGCAGTATTTGCACGGCCGGATAAAAAACGTACCAGATTTAATCTGGTTACTACTCCTGACCAGTAACTAGAATATGCATATAATTAGTAGATTTGGATAGAAAACACTCTAAAGTTTCTAAAACTGTTTGAATGGTGTCTGTGAGTATAACAGAACTCATATGGCAGGCCAAAACCTGAGAAGATTCCATGCAGGAAGTGGAAATCTGATTTGTGGAATCACCTTCAACACTTTGCCTATGAAACACACCATGAGTTAGGATTCATTTAGCACTTCCTAAGGCTTCCACTAGATGTCAACAGTCTTTACAAAGTGGTTTGAGTCTTTTCCGGTAGAAACTGACCGAACGAGAGGCTTGGAAAGTTGGTCATAGGGGGAGGGCCGATACTACTATGACGCGGGCGCCCATGGGTACCCTCTCATTCCGAAACGTTTAGTAAGACAATGCAATTGTCCGCCTTGAATATTATTGAAGCTCTGGTTGAAAAAGGCCCTAAAGATTTATGTTATACAACGTTTGACATGTTTGAACGAACGTAAATATATATTTTTTGCACATTCGTGACGACAAGTCCCCCGCACTTCAGTACATTATGAGTAGCCTTCGGAACGCGCTAACAAGAAGGAGCTATTGGGACATAAATTATTAACTTTTTCGAACAAAACTACATTTGTTGTGGACCTGGAATTCCTGGAAGTGCCTTCTGATGAAGATAATCAAAGGAAAGGGAATATTTACAATAGTATATTTGATTTTAGATGGTTCCAAGATGGCGCTAACCTGTATCGCCTAGCCAATTTTTCTGAGCATCCCACCTCGTTTATTGCAAAGTGTGATTTCCCAGTAAAGTTATTTTAAATCTGGCAATGCGGTTGCATTCACGAGATTACATCTAGACGTTCCGCTAGCGGAACACCTGCTCCAATATCCAATGATGGGCGTGGCGCGAAATACAAACTCCTCTAAAATACAAAAACTTCAATTTTTCAAACATATGACTATTTCACAGCATTTTAAAGATAAGACTCTCCTTTATCTAACCACACTGTCCGATTTCAAAAAGGCTTTACAACGAAAGCAAAACATTAGATTATGTCAGCAGAGTACCAAGCCAGAAATAATCAGACACCCATTTTTCAAGCTAGCATATAATGTCACAAAAACCCAGAAGACAGCTAAATGCAGCACTAACCTTTTATGATCTTCATCAGATGACAACCCTAGGACATTATGTTATACAATACATGCATGTTTTGTTCAATCAAGTTCATATTTATATCAAAAACCAGCTTTTTACAGTAGCATGTGACGTTCAGAACTAGCATACCCACCGAACACTTCCGGTGAATTTACTAAATTACTCACGATAAACGTTCACAAAAAGCATAACAATTATTTTAAGAATTATAGATACAGACCTCCTCTATGCACTCGATATGTCCGATTTTAAAATAGCTTTTTGGTGAAAGCACATTTTGCAATATTCTAAGTACATAGCCCAGGCATCACGGGCTAGCTATTTAGACACCTGGCAAGTTTAGCACTCACCAATATCAGCTTTACTATTATAAAAGTTTCATTACCTTTTGTTGTCTTCGTCAGAATGCACTCCCAGGACTGCTACTTCAATAACAAATGTTGGTTTGGTCCAAAATAATCCATCGTTATATCCGAATAGCGGCGTTTTGTTCGTGCGTCCCAGACACTATCTGAAATGGTAAATCAGGGTCGCGCGCATAGCGCAATTCGTGACAAAAAAAATCTAAATATTCCATTACCGTACTTCGAAGCATGTCAACCGCTGTTTAAAATCCATTTTTATGCCATTTTTCTCGTAGAAAAGCGATAATATTCCGACCCGGGAATCTCCTTTTAGCTAAACTGAGGAAAGTAAACAAAGCTTTCGGTCGACGCGGGCACGCGCCTGAGTCTCACAGTACTGTAACCAGCCACTACCCAAACGCGCTACTTTGTTTCAGCCAGAGCCTGCAAAGCCACGATTCAGCTTTTTACCGCCTTCTGAGACCCTATGGCAGCCGTAGGAAGTGTCACGGGACAGCTAAGATCCTCACTCTTCAATAAACAGAGACAAGAAGAACGACACCTTGTCAGACAGGCCACTTCCTGCCTGAAACCTTGTCGGGTTTTTGCCTGCCAAATGAGTTCTGTTATACTCACAGACACCATTCAAACAGTTTTAGAAACTTTAGGGTGTTTTCTATCCATATGTAATAAGTATATGCATATTCTAGTTACTGGGTAGGAGTGGTAACCAGATTAAATCGGGTATGTTTTTTATCCAGCCGTGAAAATACTGCCCCCTAGCCATAACAGGTTAATCTATAATTCTTTGAATGACAAAATTACATTTTAACAATGTTTTCGAATAGTAATTTTGTAAATTGTAGCGCTGATCCACCGGAAGCATTTGAGGGAAAATATTTTCTGAACGTCACGCGCCAATGTAAAATGCTGTTTTTATATATAAATATGAACTTTATCGAACAAAAAATGCATGTATTGTGTAACATGATGTCCGAGTGTCATCTGATGAAGATTGTCAAAGGTTAGTACTGCATTTAGCTGTGTTTTGGGTATTTGTGATGCATGCTAGTTGCTTTGAAAATGGCAGTGTGATTTTTTTTTGGCAGGGTACTCTCCTAACATAATCTAATGTTTTGCTTTTGCTTTTGCTGTAAAGCCTTTTTGAAATCGGACAACGTGGTTCGATTCAGGAGAGGTGTATCTATAAAATGGTGTAAAATAGTCATATGTTTGAGAAATTGAAGTTATAGCATTTATGAGGTATTTGTATTTCGCGCGACGCGATTCCACTGGCTGTTGACTAGGGTGGGACGCAAGCGTCCCAGGTTCCCAGACAGGTTAATTTGTTGGTGATGTGGACACCAAGGAACTTGAAGCCCTCAAACTGCTCCACTACAGCCCCATAGATGAGAATGGGGGTGTGCTCAGTCCTCCGTTTCCTGTAGTCCACAATCATCTCCTTTGTCTTGATCCAGTTGAGGGAGAGGTTGTTGTCCTGCCAGGTCTGTGACTTCCTCCTTATAGGCTGTCTCGTCGTTGTCGGTGATTAAAACTACAACTGTTGTGTCATCGTCAAACTTAATGATGCTGTTGGAGTCGTGCCTGGCCGTGCAGTCATGAGTGAACAGGGAGTACAGGAGGGGACTGAGCATGCACCCGAGGGGCCCACGTGTTGAGGAACAGCGTGGCGGATGTGTTGTTGGCCGCCCCCTTACCACCTGTGGGCGGCTCATCAGGAAGTCCAGAATCCAGTTGCAGAGGGAGGAGTTTAGTCCCAGGGTCCTTAGCTTAGTGATGAGTTGTGATGGCACTATGGTGTTGAACGCAGAGCTGTAGTCAATGAATAGCATTCTCACATAGGTGTTCCTTTTGTCCAGGTGGGAAAGGGCATTGTGGATTGCAATGGATATCGCATCATCTGTGGATCTGTTAAGGCGTTATACAAATTGGAGTGGGTCTAGGGTTTCTGGGATAATGGTGTTAATGTGAGCAATGACCAGCCTTTCAAAGCACTTCAGATGTGAGTGCTACTGGTCGGTAGTCATTTAGGTAGGGTACCTTAGTGTTCTTGGGCAGAGGGACTATGGTGGTCTGCTTGAAACATGTTGGTATTACAGACTCAGACAGGGAGAGGTTGAAAATGTCAGTGAAGACACTTGACAGTTTGTTAGCGCATGCTCTGAGTATACGTCTTGGTAATCCGTCTGCCACATCCGACGAGCCCTGCCACATCCGATGAGTGTCGGAGCTGGTGTAGTACGATTTGATCTTACTCCTGTATTAATGCTTTGCCCGTTTGATGGTTCGTCAAAGGGCATAGCAGGATTTCTTATAAGCTTCCAGGTTGGAGTCCTGCTCCTTGAAAGCGGCAGCTCTAGCCTTTAGCTCAGTGCGGATGTTGCCTGTAATCCAGGACTTCTGGTTGGGGTATGTACAGTTGAAGTCGGAAGTTTACATACACCTTAGCCAAATACATTTAACCTCTTAGGGCTAGGGGGCAGTATTTACACCGCCGGATAAAAAACGTACCCGATTTAATCTGGTTACTACTCCTACCCAGTAACTACAATATGCATATACTTATTAGATATGGATAGAAAACACCCTAAAGTTTCTAAAACTGTTTGAATGGTGTCTGTGAGTATAACAGAACTCATATGGCAGGCAAAAACCTGAGAGATTCCTTTACAGGAAGTGGCCTGTCTGACCATTTATTGGCTTTCTTTGACATCTCTTTCCAAAACAAAGGATATCTGAGGTAACGTGACACTTCCCACGGCTCCCATAGGCTCTCAGAGCCCGGGAAAAAGCTGAATGTCGTCATTCCAGCCCCAGGCTGAAACACATTATCTTCTTTGTCAAGTGGCCGATCAGGGGACAGTGGGCTTAGGCGCGTGCACTGGTCGCCCCCGTCTTTCTTTTTTTTCCCTCTATTTACCGAAACGCAGATTCCCGGTCGGAATATTATCGCTTTTTTACGAGATAAATTGCAAAAAATTGATTTTAAACAGAGGTTGACATGCTTAGAAGTACGGTAATGGAATATTTAGAAATGTTTTGTCACGAAATGCGCCATGCTCATAACCCTGATTTACCATTTCGGATAGTGTCTAGAACGCACGAACAAAACGCCGCTGTTTGGATATAACGATGGATTATTTGGGACCAAACCAACATTTGTTATTGAAGTAGAAGTCCTGGGAGTGCATTCTGACGAAGAACAGCAAAGGTAATAACATTTTTGTTATAGTAAATCTGATTTTGGTGAAGGCTAAACTTGCTGGGTGTCTAAATAGCTAGCCCGTGATGGCTGGGCTATGTACTTAGAATATTGCAAAATGTGCTTTCACCAAAAAGCTATTTTAACCTGTTAGGGCTAAGGGGCAGTATTGACACAGCCGGATAAAAAACGTACCCGATTTAATCTGGTTACTACTCCTGCCCTGTAACTAGAATATGCATATAATTATTGGCTTTGGATAGAAAACACCCTAAAGTTTCTAAAATTGTTTGAATGGTGTCTGTGAGTTTAACAGAACTCATATGGCAGGCCAAAACCTGAGAAGATTCCATGCAGGAAGTGGCCTGTCTGACAAGATGTGTTTCATCTAGGCTGTTTTTATTGAAGATTTAGGATCTTTGCTCTAACGTGACACTTCCTACGGCTCCCATAGGCTCTCAGAGCCCGGGAAAAAGCTGAACGATATCGAGGCAGGCTCTGGCTGAAACACTTTATCGCGTTTGGCAAGTGGCCGCTCAGAGTATTTTGGGCTTAGGCGCGTGCCCGAGTCGACCGAATGCTTTATTTTTTTTCGTCTGTTTACCTAAATGCAGATTCCCGGTCGGAATATTATCGCTTTTTTACGAGAAAAATGGCATAAAAATGGATTTTAAACAGCGGTTGACATGCTTCGAAGTACGGTAATGGAATATTTAGAATTTTTTTGTCACGAATTGCACCATGCTCGTAACCCTTATTTACCTTTTCGGATAGTGTCTAGAACGCACGAACAAAACGCCGCTGTTTGGATATAACGATGGATTATTTTGGACCAAACCAACATTTGTTATTGAAGTAGAAGTCCTAGGAGTGCATTCTAACGAAGACAGCAAAGGTAATAACATTTTTCTTATAGTAAATCAGACTTTGATGAGTGCTAAACTTGCTGGGTGTCTAAATAGCTAGCCCTGTGATGCCGGGCTATCTACTGAGAGTATTGCAAAATGTGCTTTCACCGAAAAGCTATTTTAAAATCGGACATATCGAGTGCATAGAGGAGTTCTGTATCTATAATTCTTAAAATAATTGTTATGCTTTTTGTGAACATTTATCGTGAGTAATTTAGTAAATTCACCGGCAGTGTTCGGTGGGAATGCTAGTCACATGCTAGTCACATGCTAATGTAAAAAGCTGGTTTTTGATATAAATATGAACTTGATTGAACAAAACATGCATGTATTGTATAGCATAATGTCCTAGGGTTGTCATCTGACGAAGATCATCAAAGGTTAGTGCTGCATTTAGCTGTGGTTTGGGTTTATGTGACATTATATGCTAGCTTGAAAAAATGGGTGTCTGATTATTTCTGGCTGGGTACTCTGCTGACATAATCTAATGTTTTGCTTTCGTTGTAAAGCCTTTTTGAAATCGGACAGTGTGGTTAGATAAAGGAGAGTCTTGTCTTTAAAATGGTGTAAAATAGTTAAATGTTTGAGAAATTGAAGTAATAGCATTTTTAAGGTATTTGAATATCGCGCCACGGGATTAGACTGGCTGTTGCGTAGGTGGGACGATTTGGTGCCACCTACCCTAGAGAGGTTAAATGTGTAACCAGGGGTAAAAAAAACTCTAGACCACTTTTACTCCACACACAGAGACGCGTACAAAGCTCTCCCTCGCCCTCCATTTAGTAAGTCTGACCACAATTATAACCTCTTGATTCCTCCTTACAAGCTAAAATTAAAGCAGGAAGCACCAGTGACTCGGTCAATAAAAAAGTGGTCAGATGAAGCAGATGCTAAACTACAGGACTGTTTTGCTAGCACAGACTGGAATATGTTCCAGGATTCTTCTGATGGCATTGAAGGGTACACAACATCAGTCACTGGCTTCATCAATAAGTGCATCGATGACGTCGTCCCCACTGTGACTAAGTACATACCCCAACCAGAAGCCATGGATTACAGGAAACATCAGCACAAAGCTAAAGGGTAGAGCTGCCGCTTTCAAGGAGCGGGACTCTAACCCGGAAGCTTATGAGAAATCCCGCTACACCCTCCGACGAACCATCAAACAGGCAAAGCATCAATACAGGACTAAGATCAAATCATACTACACCGGCTCCGACGCTCGTCGGATGTGGCAGGGCTTGCAAACTATTACAGACTTCAAAAGGGAAGCACAGCCGAGAGCTTCCCAGTGACATGAGCCTACCAGTCGAGCTAAACTACTTCTATGCACGCTTCGAGGCAAGTAACACTGAAACATGCACTAGAGCATCAGCTGTTCCGGACGACTGTGTGATCACGCTCTCTGCAGCCGATGTGAGTAAGACCTTTAAACAGGTCAACATTCACAAGGCCACAGGGCCAGACGGATTACCAGGATGTGTACTCTGAGCATGTGCTGATCAACTGGCAAGTGTCTTCAATGACATTTTCAAACTCTCCCTGTCTTAGTCTGTAATACTAACATGTTTCAAGCAGACCACCATAGTCCCTGTGCCCAAGAACACTAAGGTAACCTGCCTAAATGACTACCGACCCATAGCACTAACGTCTGTAGCCATGAAGTGCTTTGAAAGGCTGGTTATTGCTCACATCAACACCATTATCCCATAAACCTTAGACTCACTCCAATTTGCATACTGACCTCAACAGATCCACAGATGATGCAATCACTATTGTACTCCCCACTGCCCTTTCACACCTGGACAAAAGGAACACCTATGTGAGAATGCTATTAATTGACTACAACTCATCGTTCAACACCATAGTGCCCTCAAAGCTCATCACTAAGCTAAGGACTCTGGGACTAAACACCTCCCTCTGCAACTGGATCCTGGACTTCCTGACGGGCCGCCCCCAGGTGGTAAGGGTAGGAAACAACACATTCACTACGCTGATCCTCAACACGGGGGCCTCTCATGGGTGCGTCTCAGTCCCCTCCTGGACTCCCTATTCACTCATGACTGCACGGCCAGGCACGACTCCAACACCATCCTTAAGTTTGCCGATGACACAACAGTTGTAGGCCAGATCACCGACAACGACGAGACAGCCTATAGGGAGGAGGTCAGAGACCTGGCCCTGTGGTGCAAGAACAACAACATCTCCCTCAACGTGATCAAGACAAAGGAGAGGATTGTGGACTATAGGAAACGGAGGACCGAGCACGCCCCCATTCTCATCAACAGGGCTGTAGTCGAGCAGGTTGAGAGCTTCAAGTTCCTTGGCGTCCACATCACCAACAAACTAGTATGGTCCAAGCACACCAAGACAGTCATGAAGAGGGTACAACATAACCTATTCCCCCTCAGGAAACTGAAAAGATTTGGCATGGGTCCTCAGATCTTCAAAAGGTTCTACAGCTGCACCATCGAGAGCATCCTGACGGGTTGCATCACTGCCTGGTATGGCAACTGTTCGGCCTCTGCCCGCAAGGCACTACAGAGGATAGTGCGTACGGCCCAGTACATCACCGGGGCCAAGCTGCCTCCCATTCAGGACCCCGATATCAGGTGGTGTCAGAGGAAGGCCCTAAAATTTGTCGAAGACTCCAGCCATCCTAATCATAGACTGTTCTCTTTGCTACCGCACAGCAAGCGATACCGGAGCGCCAAGTCTAGGTCCAAGAGGCTTCTAAACCGCTTCTAACCCCAAGCCATAAGACTCCTGAACATCTAATCAAATGGCTACCCAGACTATCTGCATTTCCCCCTCTTCTTTCATGAGTCTACCTACATGTACACATTACCTCAATTACCTCGACTAACCGGTACCCTCGCATATTGACTCTGTACCTGTACCCCCTGTATATAGCCTCACTATTGTTATCTTACTGCTGCTCTGAAATTATTTGTTAATTTTATTTCTTACTTTTTATGAGGTATTTTCTTAAAACTACATTGTTGATTAAAGGCTTGTAAGTAAGCATTTCACTGTGTTTGGCGCATGTGTCAAATATAATTTATTTGATTTGTATTTTTGTAGTGACTGGATATATTGATACACCATCCAAAGTGTAATTAATAACTTTACCATGCTCAAATGGATATTCAATGTCTGCTTTTTTGTATTTTTACCAATCAACGGCCACCCGAGTGGCGCTGCCTCATGCACCGGCTGTGTCACAGCCGGCCGTGACCGGGAGACCAATGAGGCGGCACACAATTGGCCCAGCATCGTCTGGGTTAGGGGAGGGTTTGGCCGGCCGGGATTTCCTTGTCCCATCGCGCTCTAGCAACTCCTTGTGGCGGGTCGGGCTGACTTCGGACTTCGGCTGGACGGTGTTTCCTCCGACACATTGGTGCGGCTGGCTTCCTGGCTAAGGGAGCAGAGTGTCAAGAAGTAGTGCGGCTTGGCAGTGTCGTGTTTCGGGGGACGCATGGCTCTCGACCTTTGCCTCTCCTGAGTCTGTTGGACAGTTGTTGTGATGGGACAAGACTGGAACTACCAATTGGATATCATGAAAAAGAGGTCATTAAAAAAAATATATAATAAGAAGAAGAAATGTTTGACCCATCAACAATAGGTGACCTTTTTTGCGAGTGATTGGAAAACCTCCCTGGTCTTTGTCGTTGAATCAGTGCATAAAATTCACTGCTCGACTGAAGGACCTTATAGATAATTGTATGTAGCTTACAGATGTGGAGCAGTCATTCAAAAATCATGTTAAACATCATCATTGCACACAAAGCTAGTCCATGCAACTTATTATCTGACTTAAGCACATTTTTACTCCTGAAGTTATTTATGCTTCACATAACAAAGGGTTTGACTACTTATTGAGTGAATACATTTCAGCTTTTCATTTTGAAGTAGTATGTAAACATTTCCAAAAACATTATTCCACTTTGAAATTATGGGGTATTGTATGTAGATCAGCGACAAAAAAACAAATGTAATAATTTTTAAATTCAGGCTGTAATGCAACAAAATGTGGAACAAGCCAAGTTGTGTGAATACTTTCTGAAGACATAATACAGTACAAGGCTATATCATCGCAGACGCACCAGCCTATTAAATCGACTAGAAATAAACATGGATTTGTGTGTTTTCCTCACAGAAGCAATGCCACTGTTATCTGACGAAAGATTTATTAATAATTCACAGCAGTCATTCACCCCCTCCCTCTGCCGCTCGGGATGTCTATGCCGTTTCTTCCAGCCTCCTGACCCCTCATATTTTTCATTTCAATGCGCGCTGTCGGCTAGTGCGGATATCACATCTGAGCCTCATCAGATAAAGAGAACAACGCTCCATCAGATGTACTTGCATGTCACTCAGGTACCCCAGAGTAACCGCACTTTATCCAGACCCATCAAATCAAAAACAGTCGTGGGCCTACCCGGTGACACCCACTGCAGCTACAGTCTGAGGATCCGTGAGCAAAGCAGGACAGGCGGGCCATCGCACCACTCACCAAACGTAGATGCGAGTCATAGGACATGCATTTGGGCTCACTGATGCAATAAGGCCACTTAATTGACTCGGGAGTCCTGGGGTAAAGTGATGAATGTACAAAACATTAGGAACACATTCCCAAAATTGAGTTGCACCCCCTTTTTCCTTCAGAACAGCCTCAATTCGTCGGGGAATGGACTCCACAAGATGTCGAAAGCTTTCCACAGGGATGCTGGGTCATGTTGACTCCAATGCTTCCCACAGTTGTGTCAAGTTGGCACAATGCCCTTTGGATGGTGGACCATCCTTCATACACACGGGGAACTATTGAGCGTGAAAAACCGAGCAGCATTGCGGTTCATGACAGACATAAACCGATGGGCTTGGCACCATTCTACCATACCCTGTTCAAAGGCACTTAAATATTTTGTCTTGCCCATTCACCTTGCGAATGACACACATACACAATCCATGTCTCAATTGCCTTAAGGCTTAAAAATCCTTCTAACCTGTCTCCTCCCCTTCATCTACACTGATTGAAGTGGATTCAACAGGTGACATCAATAAGGGATCATAGCTTTCATCTTGATTCACCTAGTCTATGTCATGGAAAGATAACCTAAAGTTTTGTACACTGTGTATAGCAAGGTTTAAACTGTACAAATACGACCTATGCAGAATGGTCAAGATGGCGAAACACAAGTATAGGGACAAAGAAGAGGAGCAATTCAGCCTGTCGGACACAAGGCGTATGTGGCAGGGGATCCTAACGATCACGGATTACAGTCGCAGTCTCCACTGAGGACGTATGTAAGTCATTCAAACATGTTAACCATCGCAAGGCTGCCGGCCCAGACGGCCTCCCTAGCCGTGCCCTCAGAGCATGTGCAGACAAGCTGGCTGTTGTGTTATCTAACATTTTTTACATTTTCAATCTGTCCCTAGGTCAATCTCTCCCTATGTCATATCTGTGAACAAGAAAGGGAAAGTAACTGAACTGAATGACTACCAACCAGTAGCACTCACCTCCATCATCATGAAGTGCTTCGGGAGGCTAGTCAAAGACCGTATCACGCTACAAGCTTGGCACACCTGTATTTGGGGAGTTTCTCCCATTCTTCTCTGTAGATCCTCTCAAGCTCTTTCCGGTTGGATGGGGAGCGTCGCTGCATAGCTATTTTCAGGTCTCTCCAGAGATGTTTGATTGGGTACAAGTCCGAGCTCTGGCTGGGCCACTCAATGACATTCAGAGACTTGTCCCGAAATTACTCCTATGTTGTCTTGGCTGTGTACTTAGGGTCATTTTCCTGTTGGAAGGTAAACGTTCGCCCCAGTCTGAGATCCTGAGCGCTCTGGAGAAGGTTTTCATCAAGGATCTCTGTACTTTGCTCCATTCATGTTACCCTCCATCCTGACTAGTTTCCCAGTCCTTGCTGCCACGCCCATGCTTCACCGTAGGGACGGTGCCAGGCTTCCTCCAGACGTGATGCTTGGCATTCAGGCCAAAGTGTTCAATCTTGGATTCATCAGACCAGAGAATCTTGTTTCTATGAGAGCCTTTTAGGTGCCTTTTGGCAAACTCCAAGTGGGCTGTCATGTGCCTTTTACTGAGGAATGACTTCTGTTTGGCCACTCTACCATAAAGGCCTGATTGGTGGAATGCTGCACAGATGGTTGCTCTTCTGTAAGGTTCACCCATCTCCACAGAAAAACTCTGGAGCTCTGTCAGAGTGACCATCGGTGTCACGACTTCCGCCGAGGTCGGTCCCTCTCCTTGTTCGGCCGGCGTTTGGCGGTCGACGTCACCGGTCTTCTAGCCATCGCCGATCCACCTTTCATTTTCCATTTGTTTTGTTTTGTTTTGTTTTCCCACACACCTGGTATTCATTCCCTCATTACATGTTGTGTATTTAATCCTCTATTCCCCCCATGTCTGTGTGTGTAATTGTTTATTGTTGAGGTTGGTACGCTTCCGGCTGGTTTGCGCCGGGTTTATTTTCTTACCCGTGCTTTGTGGCAGCCTGTTCTTTGTACTTGTGTTTTTGTACTTTGGGCTGCCTCACTGGTTCATTGGGCATTTGTTTTGTGATGCAGTTGCGTTCTGTGCAAATGATTGCCTTAGTAAAGTGCTTTGTCCACTCATCTCTGCTCTCCTGCGCCTGACTTCGATGCACCAGCTACACTCACCTCTTGACAATAGGGTTCTTAGTCACCTCCCTGGCCAAGGCCCTTCTCCCCCAATAGCTAAGTTTGGCTGGGCGGCCAGCTCTAGGAAGAATCTTGGTGGTTCCAATCTTCTTCCATTTAAGAATGATAATGGCCACTGTGTTCTTGGGGACCTTCAATGCTGCAAACATTTTTTGGTACCCTTCCCCAGATCTGTGCCTCGGCACAATCATGTCTTGGAGCTCTACAGACAATTCCTTCGACCTCATGGCTTGGTTATTGCTCTGACATACACTGTCAACTGTGGGAGCTTATATAGACAGGTGTGTGCCTTTCCAAATCATGTCCAATCAATTGAATTTACCACAGGTGGACTCCAATCAAGTTGTAGAAACAGCTCAAGGATGATCGATGGAAACAGGATGCACCTGAGCTCAATTTGATTGAAGAGGAAAAATGTGTATTAATCCATTTTATAATAAGGCTGTAACGTAACAAAATGTGGAAATATTGAAGGGGTCTGAATAATTTCTTAATGCACTGTATGTGCATTCAATCCCCTCAATCATCATGCTGCTCCCCCTATGGTCATTCCCCCACACCCCCCTAACAGTCTTTACTCTGCCTCCACCCCAGTGGACATTTATTTATTCATCACTGCTACAGTTGTTATGATGTATATAGTGGTATTTCTATTGTTTTTATTACAATTTTAATTATTTTATTTAACTTTGTCCTGAATGTTGGATCTTCACAGTACCTTGCAATCACACCTGCTACCTGGTACATGTGACTATTAAACTCTGAATTGAAAGCTCTACGTCTCGTGATGATGGAATGACCGTCCCAACGCAGACAGGTCCAAGCTAAAAAAGCCAAGTGGATGAACATTTAAACATTTGTGACCAGTTCGAGCTCAGACCAAAAATATTTCCTCAGGCAAAAAATATCAGCAAAATACACCTTACTCCCTCTAGTCAGACTGAGGTTCAAATGAGAAGGTTACATTCAAGTTTCATTGAATGGCAGCACATCATAGAAGGCTACCGTTGCTGTGTGACATAGCATATTATATTAATTTGGTAGGTTAAGAGACCATTGATTTGTCACAGACAACCTTTGAGATCTTTATTGTATTTAGTCTGCCTGTCAATCTCGCATGGACTGAGGAGGGCGAAAGAAGGAGATACGAAATGTAACAATGGGCCACTATGCCAAGACCTTATATTGGCTGGCTCAGGGGTAGATGTAACATGGTAAAAGTCAATTTGTCTCCCTGAATTTAGTATAGATAGATGGATAGATACAGTAGAAATATTTCAAAGTCTCAAAGCCCATACAAAGTTTAAAAAAAGGGTTTTAATATTGGAGAATGAAAGTCTCAGTGGGCTTGGGATGACGTTGATGCCGTTTGGGCTGGAAAGGCAGTGTACAGTATGTTCAGGGGAGTGGGGCATCGATGGGACATCCAAGGAGAAACAAAGATAGCCTGAAAAAACAGGCCTGGCGCTCTTCAACAGTGCACCACACCTGCTTCTCTAAATGGTCAGTCACACCATTAGAGCTGCTTATCTGGTACTGATCCGCCATTGCCAAGAATGTAGCACCCACCTGGGTCATGCCATGGCTGCTGAAAAGTGCACGAAAAGCCACCACATTTTTGACAGTGGTTAGGAGCATTCCCTGAACCGTCCCTGAACTTCCTACTTCAAGACAGATTAGCTATTAAGCCAAAATATCACGATCCTGCATCAAGACCACAGGATACGGTGATCAAACTCTTGAGCAGCCAAAACCCCCCAAAAAGTAATAGAAATTTGCAAAAGAAAACACACCATTCTATGCACAATATTTAGAGCTCACTGCCTAGGCTATATCACGGTGCCCATGGAATAGTACGATATGTTATATTTTGTCAATAACCTTCATCAATTTCGTATATATGTTAAATTCAAATTTGTATGATATGTTACCAATTCCTGTTTGTACAGTATGTTACAAATTTGCAATACATATACTTATAGTACATGTCAAAAGTTTGGACACACCTACTCATTCAAGGGTTTTTCTTTAGTTTTACTATTTTAACATTTTTACAAATCAAAATATATTTTATATTTGAGATTCTTCAGAAAATATGCAAAGACCTCCACAATCACCCGACCTCAACCCAATTGAGGTGGTTTGGGATGAGTTGAGTGAAGGAAAAGCAGCTAACAAGTGCTCAGCATTTGTGGGAACTTTGAAAAATCTCAAATATAAAATATATTTTGATTTGTTTCACACTTCTTTGTTTACTACATGATTTCATGTGTTATTTCATAGTTTTGATGTCTTCACGATTATTCTACAAAGTAGAAAATAGTAAAAATAAAGAAAAACCCTTGAATGAGTATGTGTGTCCAAACTTTTGACTGGTACTGTACATAATGGAGGCATCAATAAGAAGAGATGTTTGACATGCAGCTCTCACGCTCAGGCTATGTGGTTCACTGGTCAGCCTACCCCTTGGAAGAAATTAAGAATGTATAGGCCTACCAGCTGGCCAAGTAGTTATGATTCCACTGAGACATCATTGGTGAAATTTAAATGGAATGAGGCCTTAATTTCAGTAGCCTTCCGAGTTACTGTGAAGACATATCTTTGTATAATGTGCCTGCCTCACACGAGACTAGGCTATCGACCGTGCTGCAGACGTTTTTCAGACCAGCAGTCGATGACAATTATTTTGTTTCACATGACGTTTAGTCTACAGCTAATTCAATTGAGGGCAGGCTTAACTGAATGAACAACAGAGACAAAATGCAAGTATGAATATTTATAAAAATAGTTTGGGGAATGGCCTTGTCTCTGTGGGATGATCCTCTGAGCCTGATGCTGTAATGCAGGTAGCCCTATGCGGGGCAGCTGGCATCGAAACCCTCCGCTCGAGAATGAGGTTTAACTGGTGGAGGTGGGGAGGTAGAGGGTCGGCGGTAACGGTTTGCTCAAAGACATAAGTAAGAACAAGAGTGTGATGTTGATGAGAACATTGTAAACATCAGATATAAATTCCTGCTGTGCCCATAGAAGAGGAAGCAATGTGAATTACACTTAGTGTGCAAAACGTTGCTTTTTCCATGATAGATTGACCAGGTGAATCCAGGTGAAAAATATGATTGATGTCACTTGTTAAATCCACTTCAATCAGTGAACATGAAGGGGAGGAGACATGTTAAAGAAGGACTTTTAAGCCTTGAAACTGGGACATGGATTGTGTATGTATGCCATTCAGAGGGTGAATGGGCAAGACAAAAGATTGAAGTGCCTTTGAATAGGGTATGGTAGTAGGTGCCAGGCACAACGGTTTTGGGTGTGTCAAGAACTGCAATGCTGCTGGGTTTTTCACATTCAACAGTTTCCCGTGTGCATCAAGAATGGACCCCCACCCAAAGGACATCAAGCCAACTTGACACAACTGTGGGAAGTATTGGAGTCAACATGGGCCAGGTTGGAGGAGAAGATGGTGGATTTAACACAGCAGTGTAGATCACCTCAAGATAAAAACGTAATATTCAGTATCGTTAAGTTTGACTAAATATTAGCACTTCACAAACTGGTGGGTTATAACCTTCAGTCTGGATAACAACACAAAACAAATCCTAAGGCTAAAGAAAAGTATTGACAAATATTATGAAAACAATTAACACCCAAACATGACGGAGAGTAAAACAGGGGAACCAATCCTGAAACGAAAATGTGACTCTTTGACAGACACAGACAATTTAATCTTTTCACCACCGGGAATGGTAAAGGTGGACACAGATCTGTTAAATTCAGTAAATGACAAGCTGGGCATACTTGAACAAGTCAGTAAGGAAATAAAGGAGTTTAAGGCAAGCCTTGAGATGAGTGACAAAAAAGCTGCGACATTGGAGAAAGATACAAACAAGCTGAAAGGGACAGTCAATAAGATTGAAACCGATGTTAATGTACTTAAAAAGAAGAACATCTTTCTGAGAGAAGCCTTACTTGACATACATACATACATATCCATGAGAGAAAATGTAGTACTTACTTGTATCCAAGAGTTCTAAGGAGAAGTTCCTTGCAGGAAGTCACTCCTTGCAGCGCTTCAGATCTCACTCGAAGCTGTCGACGAAATCAAAATCCAAAACGTGTACACCGTTTTGGACAGAGAGGGCAGAGGTGTGAACGCCCAATCGTTGCCAAATTTCCGTTCTTTAAAGATAAAATAATGGTTAAAAGCCTGGGTAAAAGACTTGCTGGCACAAAAATAGACATGATTGACCAGTTCCTGAAGGAAATTGCAGAACGGCGCAAAGTTCTGTATGCAATCTTCAAGGAAAGTAGATTGAAAGGGAAACGCGTAGCTCTCGTAGTTGATAAACTGTATACTAACCAAATGTTCAGAGACACAGACTACTCCATGGCTATTCTAAATATTATAAAGTTCCCATAGAGGAGTCAAATAATGGAACACACACTACTAGACATGGTAGGGATTGTAATAAATAAATAAATAAATATATATATATATGTACAGAAAAGCAATAAAATACAATTGTTAAAGAAATAAACTTCAACTACACTATACAATTCTATATAGGAAATGTTGGAAAATAATTTGTTTTAGACTTTCTATTTACAGTATTTGAAAAAAGGATAATTAGCTAAATAATACATTTCAGGTAAGACCCAGATGCAGACAACATTGAAGTAACAACAGTTTATTAATCGAACAGGGGCAGGCAAAGGCAGGTCAAGGGCAGGCAGAGGTCAGTAATCCAGATAGGTGGGGGCAAAGGTACAGGATGGCAGGCAGGCTCAGGGTCAGGGCAGGCAAAGGTCAGTAATCCAGAAAGGTAGGGGCGCCACCTGGTGTCCTACTTGGGTGCATACCTGGTTGACCGGGGTGCCTGCGTTGGAAATCCGCAATGAGGCCTGGGTCCAGGATGTACCTGGAAACAGGAGACAAAGGGCTGTGAGACATGGGTTTAACTCTGGTCACATGAAAGGTAGGATCTATACGAAGGGTACGGGGCTACAGAAGACGAACAGCAGAAGGGCTAATGACTTTGGAGATGGGAAACGTGCCGAAAAACCGGGAGGAGGGGCTGATCTCGGGTGGACAGCCATACCTTCTGCCCTAGCCGATACTGGGGAGCCAGGGTACGGTGGCAATCTGCTTGTCATCAATACCTGGAGATGGTCTTGAGGAGGACCGATCGGGTTCTCCTCCAGATACTATGACAGCGTCGGACAAACATCTGGGCAGAAGGTATGCCAACCTCTTCTTCCTGCTCAGGGAAGAGCGGGGGCTAATAACCCAGGGAACACTCAAAAGGTGATAGGCCGGGAAGGGTGTTGTGGGTGTAGGGAACGGCGTTGCGGGTGTATTTGACCCACACAAGCTGCTGGCTCCAGATGGTGGGGTTGGTGGAGACCAGGCAGCGCAGACTAGTCTCTAGGTCCTGGTTGGCTCGCTCCCAGGACTTCTACTTCAATAACAAATGTTGGTTTGGTCCAAAATAATCCATCGTTATATCCAAACAGCGGCGTTTTGTTCGTGCGTTCTAGGCACTATCCTAAAGGCTAAATAAGGGTGACGAGCATGGCGCAATTCGTGACAAAAGAATTCTAAATATTCCATTACCATACTTCGAAGCATGTCAACCGCTGTTTAAAATCAATTTTTATGCCATTTTTCTCATAAAAAAGCGATAATATTCCGACCGGGAATCTGCGTTTAGATAAACAGACAAAGGAAAAGAAACCATTCGGTCGAAGCGGGCACGCGCCTAAGCCCATAGTACTCTGAGTGGCCACTTGCCAAAAGCGATAAAGTGTTTCAGCCAGAGCCTGCCTCGATATCGTTCAACGTTTTCCCGGGCTCTGAGACCCTATGGACGACGTAGGAAGTGTCACGTTATTGCACAGATCCTGAGTCTTCAATAAAAAGAGCCAAGATGAAACACTACTTCTCAGACAGGCCACTTCCTGCTTGAAATCTTCTCAGGTTTTGGCCTGCCATAGGAGTTCTGTTATACTCACAGACACCATTCAAACAGTTTTAGAAACTTTAGGGTGTTTTCTATCCAAAGCCAATAATTATATGCATATTCTAGTTACTGGGCAGGAGTAGTAACCAGATTAAATCGGGTATGTTTTTTATCCAGCCGTGCAAATACTGCCCCCTATCCCCAACAGGTTAATTGTACAATGAATGCAAAGCGTGCCAAGTGCCAGAATCAAACATTTGGTGTGTTTAGATGCATTTCATCTAAACCTAGGGTTTAGCAAAGTGACAGGGAAGAGGGATTTGGAGTTTCATTCATGTTAGTCAGTAGGGGACTTACAATAACTAGCTGTTACGCACAAGAGCAGCACCGGGATTAAAACTGTAGTTTAGTTTCATGTCAAGTCAAACAGCAGTTATCTGCTACACAATGAGGCAGCTGCGTCAATGCGCACAACATTTTATCCACAAGTACATTTGCTGGAAACACATCTCTGGTGGGAAAATGCTCATATGGGTTTTATGAGGATTTTCAAATATTAGCATGAACATCTGTCACCAGTTGGATGGACACCTAGCTTGTGACATCACAAGGTAGGATTAAAAGTTTCTAGAGTTGAGGCCCAACTGACAAAACAATTTACACACTTGAGTTGTCACGTCCTGACCAGTAATAGGGGTTATTTGTTATTGTAGTTTGGTCAGGACGTGGCAGAGGGTATTTGTTTTATGTGGTTCGGGGTGGTGGTTTGTTTAGAAGGGTGTTTGATTTATTATTTCTGGGTTTTGGGTTATGTTTTATGTTTTTGTATTTCTATGTTCTTTCTAGTTTAGTATTTCTATGTTTAGTGTTGGACTCTCAATTGGAGGCAGGTGTTCCCTAGTTGCCTCTGATTGAGAGTCCTATAATTAGGTATATGTTTGTGTTTGGAGTTTGTGGGTGATTGTGCTAGGTATAGCTTAGTTGCCTTACCAGCCTGTTATGCGTCATTGTGTTTTGTGTACGTGTTTATTTTGGTTTCCCTTCTTTTCCTAAATAAAGAAGATGAGTACACATGATCCCGCTGCGTTTTGGTCCAACAATGATTTTTCTTTATCGTCTGACGAAGAAGATTGTGACATGAGTACAAATATTGTTCCTGAGTTATTTAAGGAATTAACATCGCGATTCAGGAAACTAGGCATATGTCGCAAGTCACGACTTCACAGGAGAGCTGTTTGAACGTACATTTTTATTTTTTTTATCAAAATGTGTTTTTGGGCAGAAATGCCTTCTCGAACATGTGAACTTCATGTGCCTTAATAACAAATGTGTATGCCATCTGTAAATACTAATACAATTGTTAAATTACGAGCCTTGTTGGTTAAGCCAAAGAAAAAGTTGGCAACCTTCCCACGAGCCATGATTGGCTGAGATAATGAGTGGGCTGGACATGCTGAGAGAGGAGTTCGGATTGGTTTGCCATATTGCCAGGCCTATTCGCCCAACATCAGTCCCCGCAGCAATGTGCTAACGTCTAGTGGAAAGCCTTCCCAGAAGAGTGGAGGCTGTCATAGCAGCAAAGGAGGGACCAACTCCATATTAATGCCCATGATTTTGTAATGAAATGGTCAACAAGCATGTGTCCACATACTTTTGGTCATGTATCTCTCTCTCAACAGGGAAACTTGATGTTGGCTTTTGGTTTACCAAGTAATCACTCAGAGCTTAATGGGTAAACATCAACGTTCAGCCCCTGGCGGCATCATGTGAGAAAGTTATTCAAACCTATTCAGCGGACTCCCAGCTCCTTTGAAGTTGGCCACAGATGATAAAAGTAATACATCTTAGAAAGGCTAGTCTAGATATGAACTCAGTATTTACAGCCCAACAACAGAATCTCTAAAATGTCTTATTATACATGAAATAGAAGTGGTCCGGAGGAAATGTTGTTTTGTTAATTATTCATAAGACGTATCTGAATAATATTACATTGTTGGGATACGTAAACAAACAACCTCTATAAATATGTTTGGAGGAGTATTATATTCTTCCTCTGGCAGCAGAATTCCTTCAGACAAAGAAAGGGAGAGAGAGAATGTAGGCCGGCTTTTTGGCTTGGGTTTTGTGTTTGTTTGTTTTACTTTATTTTGCAGGAAATTACATTTTCCTATTCACAGCAGCATTAAGGCTTCTGCATAGAAAAAGCAACTCTATACATTTTTTTTACAGGGAGTCACTGTCGACTATGAAAAGGTTTCTTTCAGAAGGTATCTGAGTTCACACAGCAGTAATCGCTTATTTCTGCGGAGTATAATGTGGAAAGATAGGCCGAGAGCAAAGAGAAACAGTTTATATTTATCCCCTTTCCTAACCCCTATTATAGTTACTGTTGTCTGGTCACGACTCAGGCTGCATCCTGCTAGACCTACAAGTCTTCTCTCAGTCAGAAGTATTCCATTAGCAGTCCTACAGTCGCCACAACGACAGCTTTAAGGTGCCTTTTTGAAATGTAGCTCGGTTCATTGATTAATGAAAACAAGGTTTGAACAAAAGCTCCTTCTAAAACCCCAGCGGACACCAACACAAATCTACAGACAATGTTCTGGACTGGATTGCCTTTTCATGATGCAATTTAAAACACTACATTCACAAAAAAATTAAAACAACCCCAAAGTAAAAAATTTAAAATAGAACTCATCACAATGAGAAGTATTAAAAGCATTCTGAACCCACACTACATGACCAAAAGTATGTAGACACCTGCTCGTCAAACATCTCATTCCAAAATCATGGGCATTAATATGGAGTTGGTCCCTCCTTTGCTGCTATAACAGCCTCCTCTCTTCTGGGAAGGTTTTCCACTAGATGTTAGCACATTGCTGCGGGGACTGATGTTGGGCGAAAAGGCATGCCTCGCAGTCGGTGTTCCAATTCATCCCAAAGGTGTTCGATGGGGATGAGGTCAGGGCTCTGTGCACGCCAGTCAAGTTTTTCCATACCAATCTCGACAAACATTTTCTGTATGGACCTCACTTTGTGCACTGGAGCATTGTCATGTTGAAACAGGAAAGGGCCTTCCCCAAACTGTTGCCACAAAGTTGGAAACACAGAATTGTCTAGAATGTCATTGTATGCTGCAGCGTTAAGATATCTCTTCACTGGAACTAAGGGACCTGAACCATGAAAAACAGTCCCAGACCATTATTCCTGCTCCAGAGTCCAATTGCGGCGAGTTTTACACCACTCCAGCCAATGCTTGGCATTGCGCATAGTGATCTTAGGCTTGTGCGGCTGCTCGGCCTTGGAAACCCATTTCATGAAAATACTGACCGATAGTTATTGTGCTGATGTTGCTTCCAGAGGCAGTTTGGAACTTGGTAGTGATGTTTACGCTCTGCACGCTTAAGCACTCAGCTGTCCCATTGTGTGAGTTTGTGTGGCCTACCACTTCGCGTCTGAGCCGTTGTTGCTCCTAGACATTTCCAAATCATGCCGGGTGTGCATATTTTTTCCCACTGTCTCTATGGCAGACACCAACCCACAACTTGGCAGCAACACTCCACATCCTAGGGGGCTCCTCGCTCATGGCTCCAGGTAGCAAACAGAGGTGTGCATGAAGTCCCCCTGGGCATTTACCAGTGTCTCCTTGTTTATTTAGACCACCACGCTCCTGGGAGTGACAAAATAATGCACCTTCCTCTTGCTCCATCAACATCAGCCTTACAGTGAATGTAGACCATGTGACCATTCACCAGGAGACCGTGCAGCAGGAAAACATTCTGGGGTAACATCGTCGTCCGGCCTGCAGGGGGCAACATACAAGGACATGTCAGAGGAATGCTTTCTGACTAGTCTTTACCCAGATCCATACAAGGATGCAATAGAGGAGGGCTTCATGACTGATCTACAGTCTACTTCTCTCCTGGTCCTTGAGAGACACATTTTCAGTCTTGAAAATACCCCAGAGCCCCCCATCCAGCATGGGAATCCACATGATAGGCAAGGCCACAGTCACAGGCCACAGTCCGTGTATCATGGTCTGCCCGGGGTCGCGGTATTAGCCGGAAAATATGTTGACCACGTCCCCTCCTTCTGGAAGTTCATCAACATAGTCACGCCCAGCTCCCCCTTCAGCTTGAGGGTCACATCCTCCAGCTGGCGAGGGCAGCTACCCAGAAACACCCAGGGCAGGACTATGGGAACAGAGCAGAGCGGGTACAGGCGTTGAGGGAGTGGGGTTGATGCCCAGACACACCCAGTAAAGAACCCTGGTAGCAGTGAAGGGGCACAGGGGTTGAGCGACTGGGGTTGATGCCCAGACACACCCAGTAAAGGACCCTGGTAGCAGTGAAGGGGCACAGGGGTTCAGGGAGTGGGGTTGATGGTTGATGGGGTAGAAAATTAGGGGAACGGGGTTGGAGTATGGAGAGGTAAGAAAAAGCACATGGTTAAGGTGGTAGGATGGGGAAAATATGAAGGGAAGCCTAGAGGGTGTAAGAGCTAAATGTATTTTTAGAAACTGTCTCCCAGACAGACCAAAGGCAACTGATCTAAAGCTGTTTTCACTCATCTAATTTCTCTCCACACGAAAGAGACCAATTAAAAAAAATCCCCAATTCTCAGAAAAGCCATCAGTCAATCTCATCTCTCTCTCCTCTCTCGCTCTCTCGCTCTCTTTCCTCCTGTAATTTTCTCCGGCAGTGATCGTTCCCTGACCTCCTCTATTCATTGTCTGCCCTGTCACTCTGAGACCAGACTCCATTTAGCTTGAGTAAACTCAACAGTCAGTGGAAGTAAGTTACCCGTAAAAGAAGCGACAGCGTCACAGAATGATGCCCTTGAATGACACCACAATGACCCCTTTGGTTGGGCCAGCAGCTGGGGCCACAGACTTCTGGGTATTTATGGGAAACCAGGGCAGTGAAACTCAAAGACGCTCTTGATTTGCTTAAGAGTTAAATGGAGATTATTCAGGAACATTTGCCTCCACTTTAAATGTACAGCTGGAGAAAGACTCCTCTCTACACCCGGAAACTCTTCAGTTCTTCTAAAATCCAGTGAAATTTAGTTATTCACAACTATCATAGAAATGGGCATATTCTTTCAACACAAAGATACAGTTGAATAGCCTCAAGTAAACTTATTTTGAAAATCCCAAGTGTATAATTTTCGTATTTAGGAGCATCTACACAGTAAAAAAAGTTTTGGGGATTAAGTCAAAATAACTTATTTAATCTATTCAAGTCAACTAAATGTGCAAAATGTGTTGATTTGACAAATAATGTTAAGTTAACTTTAACTCAATAAAAGCTGTAAACATAAAAAATCTAGTTCAGTTAGCAAAGAACAATTTGCTCAGTCAACTTTCCAATCAGAACTAATAAGTCAAATAAACTAAAACAAGATCCTAGTTGTGTTGACGAAACAAGGCAAGTTATAATAACTATAAATCATTACATTGTCTTACGTTCCCTCAACTTTCAAATTCGATCCAATAAGTCAAATGAACTAAATAAAGACAATAGTTGTTTGACTTTAAATGTCAAGATAGGATAACTACAAATCTTGACATGAACTTTACTTACAAAATTAAGTTAAATCAGCTAAGACCTGTGTGTTAATTTAACTTTCAAGGCACAAGGCGAGACCCAGACGCAGACACAGGAGGCAGATGGTTGGAGTCTTACAATGTTTATTCATCCAAAAAGGGGTAGGCAAGAGTGGTCATGTACAGGCAAAAGGTCAAAACCAGTTCAGAGTCCAATAGGTACCGAAGGACAGGCAGATTCAAGGTCGGGGCAGGAAGGATGATCAGGCAAGCAGGGAAAGTAGTCCAGAGTCAGGCAGTGGTCAAAACCAGGAGGACTAGCAAAAGAGAATAGAAAAGGAGTACGGGAAAAAACACGATGGTTGACTTGACTAAACATACAAGACGAACTGGTACAGAGAAACAGGAAACACAGGGATAAATACACTGGGGGAAATAAGCGACACCTGGAGGGGGTGGAGACAATCACAGGGACAGGCAAAACAGATCAGGGCGTGACATTAACTTTCAATTCAGAACCAAGAAGTCAAATCAACAATAACAAGATAACAGTTGTGTTAACTAAACATTTCATGTTTTGATAACTATAATTAATTACACTGTCGTAACTTACAAAATCTATTTGAATCCTCTAAGAACAATTTGTTCAGTCAACTTTCAAATCAGAACTAATAAGTCAAATAAACTGAAACAAGATCCCAGTTTTGTTGACAAAAAATGACATGTTATATTAACTACAAGTCATTACATTGTCTTAGCTTATAAAATCAAATTGAATAAGCTATGAACTATGTGTTCCCTCAACTTTAAAATTAGATCCATGAACTAAATGAATACAACAGTTGTCTTGACTTTAAATGTCAAGTCAGGATAACAACAAATCTGTACATTAACTTAACTTACAAAATTAAGTTAAATCAGCTAAGACCTATGTGTTCATTTAACTTTTAAGTCAGAACCAAGAAGTTCAGTGGTCTGTGCAACTGCCTCCGGTGCACATGTACTGGTGTGTGGGTTTGAGTCTGGATTTGAACTTCTTCATTATTGCCCTAATAGTGTACCTATTGTTTAATAGCGGAATTATTTTTTTTTTAATTTGTGAGTGTTTTTGCCTTTCCAAACTGTGATTGAGGAAAAATGCATCTTCCATGCGTGTTAACTATTTTTATACCCTAGTTAAAGGGAGCCATGGAAGGCCACAATACAGCTCCTCATTAGTAAGAATCCTTATGGGGTGCCAACAATTGTCACAATTGTCATTCTGTTGATCTGTTTGTTTTAAATGGAATTTGATTGGTGCAACTTTTCTGGAGTGACTTCCCCCATATTCCTTGCAGCCAATACATTCATGTTTTGTCTGTGAGGACAAGGGCACATGCAATATCTAATTTTCTCATTTCTGACACCAATGCAGCAAATGTTAAAGAATATGGAGCCACATAGCATTAACTGTGTCAGTTGTATGAGCTATGGGTTCATATTGTGTTAGCTGAGGGTTACAGGTTTTTACTGCATGAAGGTCTACACATGTGTAACTAAGGCCTATTGCTTAATCCTATAAGACTAACTGTAAGTCGCTCTAGTTAAGAGCGTCTGCTAACTGAGTAAACTGTAGGAGAATGATTTACATATACTATTTATCCATGCATGTACATTTTATTTTTATTTTATTTATTTCACCTTTATTTAACCAGGTAGGCAAGTTGAGAACAAGTTCTCATTTACAATTGCGACCTGGCCAAGATAAAGCAAAGCAGTTCGACAACATACAAAAACACAGAGTTACACATGGAGTAAAACAACATACAATCAATGATGCAGTAGAAAAATTAAAAAATTTTTTTTTTTAAATAAGACTATATACAATGTGAGCAAATGATGTGAGATAAGGGAGGTAAAGGCAAAAAAAATGCCATGGTGGAAAAGTAAATAAACTATAGCAAGAAAAACACTGGAATGGTAGATTTGTAGTTTGAAGAAAGTTCAGAGATAAAATATCAATAATATGGTGCAAAGGAGCAAAATAAATAAAATAAATAAATACAGTAGGGGAAGAGGTAGTAGTTTGGGCTAAATTATAGATGGGCTATGTACAGGTGCAGTGATCTGTGAGCTGCTCTGACAGCTGGTGCTTAAAGCTAGTGAGGGAGATAAGTGTTTCCAGTTTCAGAGATTTTTGTAGTTCGTTCCAGTCATTGGCAGCAGAGAACTGGAAGGAGAGACGACCAAAGGAGGAGTTGGCTTTAGGGGTGACCAGAGAGATATACCTGCTGGAGCGCGTGCTACAGGTGGGTGCTGCTATGGTGACCAGTGAGCGGAGATAAGGGGGGACTTTACCTAGCAGGGTCTTGTAGATGACCTGGAGCCAATGTGTTTGGCGACGATTATGAAGCGAAGGCCAGCCAACGAGAGCGTACAGGTCGCAGTGGTGGGTAGTATATGGGGCTTTGGTGACAAAACGGATGGCACTGTGATAGACTGCATCCAGCTTGTTGAGTAGGGTATTGGAAGCTATTTTGTAAATGACATCGCCGAAGTCGAGGATTGGTAGGATGGTCAGTTTTACGAGGGTATGTTTGGCAGCATGAGTGAAGGATGCTTTGTTGCGAAATAGGAAGCCAATTCGAGATTTCACTTTGCATTGGAGATGATTGATGTGAGTCTGGAAGGAGAGTTTACAGTCTAACCAGACACCTAGGTATTTGTAGTTGTCCACAAATTCTAAGTTAGAACCGTCCAGAGAAGTGATGCTGGACAGGCGGGCAGGTGCAGGCAGCGATCGGTTGAAGAGCATGCATTTAGTTTTACTTGTGTTTAGGAGCAGTTGGAGACCACGGAAGGAGAGTTGAATGGCATTGAAGCTCGTCTGGAGGGTTGTTAACACAGTGTCCAAAGAAGGGCCAGAAGTGTACAGAATGGTGTCGTCTGCGTAGAGGTGGATCAGAGATTCACCAGCAGCAAGAGCAACATCATTTATGTATACAGAGAAAAGAGTTGGCCCAAGAATTGAACCCTGTGGTACCCCCATAGAGACTGCCAGAGGTCCAGACAGTAGGCCCTCTGATTTGACACACTGAACTCTGTCAGAGAAGTAGTTGGTGAACCAGGCGACGCAATCGTTTGAGAAACCAAGGCTACTGAGTCTGCCGATGAGGATGTGGTGATTAACAGAGTCAAAAGCTTTGGCCAGGTCAATGAATACGGCAGCACAGTATTGTTTCTTATCGATGGCGGTTACGATGTCGTTTAGGACCTTGAGCGTGGCTGAGGTGCACCCATGACCAGCTCTGAAACCAGATTGCATAGCGGAGAGGGTGCGGTGGGATTCGAAATGGTCGGTAATCTGTTTGTTGACTTGGCTTTCGAAGACCTTAGAAAGGCAGGGTATCATTATCATTACATGTATTAGAGATCCTAATATTGGGCCTAAGCTTTCATGGTTATCCATCTAGCAATTCGTGTTTGGTGAGGCCAATGTAGTGAAAGTAATATGTGTAAATTTACAATTGGTTATAAAATAGATTAACTACAACAAAAAACACTCAGAATGCATCAGATCACCTATCCCATTGTGTGAAATTTATGTTTGTGTTTGAGTTTGCTCCTTGTTTGCGTATTGATAGGGAATATAGATTAAACTTAATTTGGTTTAGCACTTGCTCCTTGTAATTCTAGTAATCAATTCTTAAACAAAAGTGTACAATGTTTAGAATCAAACATATTTTTTATTTCCTTAAGCCTTGTCGTACTAGCACAATTTATTTTAGAAGTCATTGTTAATTTATAGGCGGCGGCATCATTTCAGGAAGTGGCTTGATCAAGACCGTGTTTCGGCAACTCTTCTACTGCATTCAACAGGTTTCTAAACTAGAGTGAGTAGCTTGGCAAAAGGTGAGTATCTCCTTTAAAACAATACAACCACTAGCATGTTATTTACCTACTTGGTAACCTACACGGTATAAATATTTATTGGGTAAGTTAACAAGTGGCCTTTATAAAAAATAATGAAACGTTTTCAGCACAAGAATAGCAAGGACATTAGCCACTGTGTTACATACTAGCTAGCTGGTTAGCACAGCACACACTCCATGTTAAAATGGTTATTTGATTAAATTAAGAAAGAAAAACTGATTTGGCTACTTTTGGCAAATAGTATTTTACTATATCAGTTTAAATTGGATTACTTGTGCAATTCTGCTGTCACGACTTCTGCCGAAGTTGATGCCCCTCCTTGCACGGGTGGTGCTCGGCGGTCGACGTCACCGGTCTTCTAGCCATCATTGATCAGTTTTTCATTATCCATTGGTTTTGTCTTGTCTTCCATCACACCTGTTTCCAATCCCATTAATTACTTGTGTATTTAACCCTCTGTTTCCCCTCATGTCCTTGTCGGTGATTGTTTGAATGTTATGTTACGTGGGTTACGTAGGTGTAACGGCCGTTGCAGGGAGTAGACCAAGGCACAGCGTGGTTAGTGCTCATCATGAAATGTATTGAAATAAACACTGAATCAAAAACCAAAGTGCAACAGCTAATCAGTTCTGTCAGGTAAATAATACTAAACAGAAATAAACCACCCACAAAACACAATGAGAAAACCCCTACATAAATATGGTCTCTAATCAGAGGCAATGAGATTCAGCTGCCTCCAATTAGAGACCAACCCCAAACAATTCCAACATAGAAACAGAAAAACTAGATATTTAAACATAGAAATAGAATAACATAGATCAACCCCCCCCCCCCCAAAAAAACCACACAAAACAAACACCCCCTGCCACGCGCTGACCAAACTATCTTAACAAATGACCCCTTACTGGTCAGGACGTGACAATAGGTGTGCGACGGGTATCCTTTACCCATTTTATTTTGTATTTTGTATTTTGGTTTTGGAGTTTGTTTTTAATTAAATACTCCATATTTAACCAACTTGGTTTCTCGTGCGCCTGACTTCCCTGCCACCTACAAATATGACATCTGCTACTTGTACAGTGTAGTATAATTGTAGCTAAGCTTGCTGTTATGCTGTTAAAAAGTACCGCTCTAGCCAGTAGCATGGGGTCGGAATTGTACGTGCTGATAACCTACATAATAGTGCAAAGGAAAGATGTTTGCTAGCCATACATCTAATTAGTATTGTGTTTTAAACCATTATTTTTTCAAAAATATGTGATTTAAAAACCTAGCTAAGAATATTCTAATGATTTAATTAGCCTTATCTTGCAAGTAGTAATGTTAGCATATATCTTGTTATTTTGCAATTGTTAGTTTGGGTGTAATGAGATGTTAAACAAACCATGTTATAAAAATGAATTTTGCAATTAGTAAACAGGTTCACCTAGACAGCACTTATAACCTGTCCATTACCATGTATCCATCAAGACTGTCCCTGCACCTTTTAAAACAGAAATAGCACTCAAGAAGCATTTGACTTAACACTGAAGAAATGTTCATGAAACAGTTACTGCTTGTATAAAATGGGACCTGTGTAATTTTTTTCTGAGCCCTGTAATGTTAAGCAGTACTTTTCTCATTTGAGAAGTAATTTCAACAATAAGGATTATATGCAAGAAGAGATTCAGAAAATACGTCCTGACTGTGTAACTGTTGATGCAGCTATGATGACTACTTTCTCATTAAGAAGAAAGGAGATTGTGGAAGATGAGCCCCTTGTGAGTGACATCAAATCTAGATGGCCAGCGCTGTTCACAGACCGACAAGTAAGTGCTTATTTAATATCTGCAAAAGGTCCAATAAGATTTTCTGTGATTGTTGAAATTAATAATATACACAGTTTCTCATACCTCAAGAGCTTGTCTCCCTTCAGACCTTTGTACATTTTGAGATGAAGGTGGTTAGAGGACACAAGAAACTACATAAGTTATTAATGTAATACGCTTTCAAAAAATGTATTATTTTTATCTGTAGTGCTCTTAGGCTTGGTGTAAGCGCTGTCTCCCTGTCTCCCTTGTCTGACTGTTTACAGGTCACACAAATGTAGTGCTCTATACAGTGTAAGTGTTTCACTCACATTTTTCTGAAGTCAATTATGGCTATAAACCATTGTTGTTTTCAAAGTATTTCTGTCATTTAGTTGCATAGCTTGACTCTGAATCTCTTAATGGGAAGAGATGATAGCAAATCAATGGTCTCTAACAAAAGACGGTTGTAGTTTATAGACTGAAGGTCACACGTAAAACTAGGGTAACTTGATTTTTTTTTTATCATGAAAATCAAAGTGCATTCTAGGAAACAGTACATTGTTGCAAATGTATTTGTTTGTTAATACATAGTGTAATAAATGTTCTGAAATACACGATAGGACTATTTTGTTGTCATTACAAGCTAAATGGAATTAATTGATTTCAATGTAAGTTGTTGAATCGATCAATGTACTCTTGATAGTAAATCAATCATTGTAAATATAAAGTCATTTTAAAATGGAGATAAGCTTTACTAAATCTGAACTTTGGTCAACTGTACATACTGGGTTATATTAAGTTTACATTTTTATTAGTGAATGTCATTTTGTTGAGTTAGAACAGTGGTTCTCAACTTGCAGCCTGTGGCAAGCTTGTCTGTTGTGTCAGTAATAGTATAGTTATTTATTTATGGCCTGCTTGACTTGCTCGTAGCCAGAGTGTAGCACCACCAGCCAAACAGGTTGAGAATTGTGTTACAATAATCAATAGGAAGTAGGCTTGACTTAAGTGCATGTTGATTGAACAAGGATTGTAAAATGGATTGTAAAACTCTTTTAAATGTGGATTTATTTCAGGTAACTCTAGCTTTAAGGTTGTTTCAAAATGTTATTTCCAGTCAGCTAAACTCAGGAAAAAAAGAAACGTCCACTTTTCAGGACACTGTCTTTAAAAGAGAATTCTTAAAAATCCAAATAACTTCACAGATCTTCATTGTAAAGGGTTTAAACACTGTTTCCCATGCTTGTTCAATGAACCATAAACAATTAATGAACTTGCACCTGTGGAACGGTCGTTAAGGAACTAACAGCTTACAGACGGTAGGCTATTAAGGTCACAGTTATGAAAACGTAGGACACTAAAGAGGCTTTTCTACTGACGCTGAAAAACAGCAAAAGAAAGATGCCCAGGGTCCCTGCTCATCTGCGTGAAAGTGCCTAAGGCATGCTGCAAGGAGGCATGAGGACTGCAAATGTGGCCAGGGCAATAAATGTCAATGTCCATGCTGTGAGACGCCCAAGACAACGCTACAGGGAGACAGGACGGGCAACTGATTGTCCTCGCAGTGGCAGACCATGTGTAACAACACCTGCACAGGATCGGTACATCTGAACATCACACCTGTGGGACAGTTACAGGATGGCAACAACTGCCCGAGTTACACCAGGGACGCATAATCCCTCCATCAGTGCTCAGACTGTCCGCAATAGGCTGAAAGAGGCTGGACTGAGGGCTTGTAGGCCTGTTGTAAGGCAGGTCCTCACGCAACAACGTCACCTATGGGCACAAACCGTCGCTGGACCAGACAGGACAGGCAAAAGGTGCTCTTCACTGAGCAAGTTGCGGTTTTGTCTCACCAGGGGTGATGGTTGGATTCGCGTTTATCGTCGAAGGAATGAGCGTTACACCGAGGCCTGTACTCTGGAGCAGGATCGATTTGGAGGTCATTGCAGGCAATCTCAACGTTGTGCATTACAGGGAAGACATCCTCCTCCCTCATGTGGTACCCTTCCTGCAGGCTCATCCTGACATGACCCTCCAGCATGACAATGCCACCAGCCATACTGCTCATTCTGTGTGTGATTTCCTACGAGACAGGAATGTCAGTGTTCTGCCATGGCCAGCGAAGAGCCCGGATCTCAATCCCATTGAGCACGTCTGGGACCTGTTGGATCGGAGGGTAAGGGCTAGGGCCATTCCCCCCAGAAATGTCAGGGAACTTGCAGGTGCCTTGGTGGAAGAGTGGGGTAACCTCTCACAGCAAGAACTGGCAAATCTGGTGCAGTCCATGAGGAGGAGATGCACTGTAGTAATAAATGCAGCTGGTAACCACACCAGATACTGACTGTTACTTTTGATTTTGACCCCCCCCCCCCCCTTGTTCAGGGACACATTACTCAATTTCTGTTAGTCACATGCCTGTGGAACTTGTTCAGTTTATGTCTCAGTTGTTGAATCTTGTTAGTTGACAGTGAGAGGACGTTTCTTTTTTGTTGAGTTTAGTCCCGTGGCCTTTTTAAAGTTCAGAGCACTTAACATGTCACGTTATCCTAGCTTAGACAATTTTGTTATGTAAACTTTAAATGTAGTTATAACTGTGTTACTAGTTATGATAACTTTATTAAAAATTGACCTAACAAAATTGGAAAAAGATTCAACTAAAAATGGTCGGTTATACTGACATGATGATGTGGACTTAAATGTTTTTATTTGTCAACGGAAATGTTGCTTTAGTTATGATAACTCAAAATGTATTGTTGACGTAATGTTTAAGTTGATTCAAATAAGAATAGTAAGTTAGACTGAAAAATGAAGCAGTGGACTTAACTGTCTTTTATTTGTCAACATTAATGTAGCTTTAGTTACCTGAACTCCGTAATTATTGTTAACATAACAAAGGTTTTAAGTTGATTCAAATAATATTAAATGAACAAACATCAAATTAACCGTCTGTTAGTCAAAATGAATGTAATAAAAACTAGGATAACGTGAAATGTGAAGTACTCTAAGCTTGTACAAATCATTTTTTACAGTGTCGTTTTTTTGTTCTCCTCACTGTCTGGTGTACTTAACCGGCCCTTTTGGCACTGATGAAGGTGTGGGCTGGTGTGAACTTATCCTCTTCTCCACTGGGTAAACATGGCCAACCAGTCAAAGCCCTGGCATGGAAGTAAAGAGGAGCTTACAACAGAAACAAACATCTCTAAACTATCGAAATAACCCAACTGTACAAACGGGTTTGAATTGCATTAGCAAGACAATGGTAGAGAAGTCCTTGGGAGTCACCTCTGATCAATGCGTAACGAACAATGTTCCTGTAAAGTGCATTAACCTCCCTTTCAGATAAACAATGATAAATGTATTAGAGAGCGGGCTGTGTATGATACGGTGGCTATACTGATACCAGCCTGGAAGTCTCATTTAAAAAGCTATTATTAAAGGAGAGGTATACAAGTTCATGTGCCTCCTGCAGTACAGAGGTCCATGACAAAGGCTTGTAAGGTCTTGGGCCACAAATTAAAACTGGTTGGACCTGGCCACCCTCTGTTTCATTTTAAGGTGTATATCCTTCTGGGGGACCAGACCTCACAAGGTGTGTGCACTGAGCAAAGATGGCAAGTGTGTGTGCGCGTCTGTGTGTTTGTGAAAAGTTTAATTAAATGAAGGCATCAAATAGTTACTTTGGAGGTGACTACAGCTATTTTAATACAGATTCCAAAAAATGACTACTTTTTAAAGAGCAACTGCCTTTAAAAAGCAATGAATCCCTTTGAAAACGGCCTATATGGCATCGATATGAGACAGAAACAGTTATTCTGGTGATGTCACGATTCCCACCGACGGTGGCGCCCCCTCCTGCTCGGGTGGCGCTCGGCGGTCGTCGTCACCGGCCTATTAGCTACCACTGATTCCCTTTTTGGTTTTCCCTTCTTTTTGGTTTTGTGCACCTGTGTTTAGTTTGGTTAATTAGCGGGGCTATTTATGTTAGCTGGTCCACTTCCGTGTTGTGCGGGATTATATCTATTGTGACGGCTCATGTTCGTGTCGGCGCTATTTTACGCCGTGTGTATTTTCTCCCCTGTGTTTGGGAGTATTTTGTTTGATGAGTGAGTGTAAATTAAATACGACACTACCCTGTGCTCGTTGCTTCGTGTGCCTCATTCCTTCACCACGACTGCCAATCCGTTACAGGTGACAATTTACTACAGTGTAAAGGATAATTTCGGAACATCCCTGCGTCACAACGGGTACATGAAGGTTGGGTTTTGATTTGACAATGTCCATTAGCCCACGACCATGAGGTGAACAGCTGCGGTGATTGCTCTCTATCCAGTAGCATAGACAGTGAGACAGACCTGCCCATCAGAGCCAACTTTGTTACCATAAGACAATGCATCTCACATTTTTTTACTTGAGAAATACTGCAGCTAGCACCTTAGATATGAAATTGCGCAGCTAAAACATCCTCGGCAAAAACGTCTAAATAAATAAAAATGTATTAGTCACATGCGCCAAATACAACAGGTGTAGACCTTATAGTGAAATGCTTACTTACGAGCCCCTAACCAACAATGCAGTTTCAAAAAAATACAGAAGAATAAGAGATAAAAGTAAGAAGCAATTAAAGAGCAGCAGTCAAATAACATTAGCAAGGTTATATACAGGGGGTACCGATACAGAGTCAACGTGCAGGGGCACCGATTATTTGAGGTAGTATGTACATGTAGGTAGAGTTATTAAAGTGACTATGCATAGATGACAACAGACAGTAGCAGTGGTGTAAAAAGGGGGTCAAAGGAGAGGGGGGCACTGCAAATTGTCTGGGTAGCCATTTGACTAGATTTTCAGGAGTCTTATCGCTTGGGGTTAGAAGCTGTTTAGAAGCCTCTTGGACCTAGACTTGGTGCTCCAGTACCGCTTGCCATGCGGTAGCAGAGAGAACAGTCTATGACTAGGGTGGCTGGAGACTTTGACCATTTTTAGGGCCTTCCTCTGACACCGCCTGGTATAGAGGTCCTGAATGGCAGGAAGCTTGGCCCAGGTGATGTACTGGGCCATTCGCACTACCCTCTGTAGTGCCTTGCGGTCAGAGGCCGAGCAGTTTCCCAACCAGTCAGGATGCTCTCGATGGTGCAGCTGTAGAAATTCTTGAGGTCAATGAATGGCTGTCTCACATAGGTGTTATTATTGTCCAGGTGAGAAAGGGTAGTGGGGAGTGCAATGGAGATTGCATCATCTGTGGATCTGTTGGGGCGGTATGCAAATTGGAGTGGGTCTAGGGTTTCTAGAATGATGGTGTTGATGTGAGCCATGACTAGCCTTTCAAAGCATTTCATCTCTACAGACGTGAGTGCTACGGGTCGGCAGTTGTTTAGGCAGGTTACCTTAGTGTTCTTGGGCACAGGGACTATGGTGGTCTGCTCAAAACATTTACATTTAACATTTAAGTCATTTAGCAGACTGTTTTCTGCCCCTCCCAAAAGATAGAATTTGTAGATAATTGGCCCTCTTTCTGGGACTGTGACGGACTCTATCCTAGCTGGAGGGGTGCTCTCATCTTATCTACGAACATAGACAGGGCTCTAACTCCTCTAGCTCCACAATGAAATAGGGTGCAGGCCAGGCAGCAGGCTGTTAGCCAGCCTGCCAGCTTAGTGGAGTCTGCCACTAGCACAGTCAGCGTAGTCAGCTCAGCTTTCCCCATTGAGACCGTGTCTGTGCCTCGATCTAGGTTGGGCAAAATTAAAAATGGCGGTGTTCGCTTTAGCAATCTCACTAGTGTAAAGACCTCCTCCATTCCTGCCATTATTGAAAGAGATTGTGATACCTCACATCTCAAAATTGGGTTACTTAATGTTAGATCCCTCACTTCCAAGGCAGTTATAGTCAATGAACTAATCACTGATAATAATCTTGATGTGATTGGCCTGACTGAAACATGGCTTAAGCCTGATGAATTTACTGTGTTAAATGAGGCCTCACCCCCTGGTTACATTAGTGACCATACCCCCCGTGCATCCGGCAAAGGCGGAGGTGTTGCTAACATTTACGATAGCAAATTTCAATTTACAAAAAAAAAAACAACAATGACGTTTTCGTCTTTTGAGCTTCTAGTCATGAAATCTATGCAGCCTACTCACTCACTTTTTATAGCTACTGTTTATAGGCCTCCTGGGCCATATGCAGTGTTCCTCACTGAGTTCCCTGAATTCCTATCGGATCTTGTAGTCATAGCAGATAATATTCTAATTTTTGGTGACTTTAACATTCACATGGAAAAGTCCACAGACCCACTCCAAAAGGCTTTCGGAGCCATCATCGACTCAGTGGGTTTTGTCCAACATGTCTCTGGACCTACTCACTGCCACAGTCATACTCTGGACCTAGTTTTGTCCCATGGAATAAATGTTGTGGATCTAAATGTTTTTCCTCATAATCCTGGACTATCAGACCACCATTTTATTACGTTTGCAATTGCAACAAATAATCTGCTCAGACCCCAACCAAGGAGAATTAAAAGTCGTGCTATAAATTCTCAGACAACCCAAAGATTCCTTGATGCCCTTCCAGACTGCCTCTGCCTACCCAAGGACGTCAGAGGACAAAAATCAGTTAACCACCTAACCGAGGAACTCAATTTAACCTTGCGCAATACCCTAGATGCAGTTGCACCCCTAAAAACTAAAAACATCTGTCATAAGAAACTAGCTCCCTGGTATACAGAAAATACACGAGCTCTGAAGCAAGCTTCCAGAAAATTGGAACGGAAATGGCGCCACACCAAACTGGAAGTCTTCCGACTAGCTTGGAAAGACAGTACCGTGCAGTATCGAAGAGCCCTCACTGCTGCTCGATCATCCTATTTTTCCAACTTAATTGAGGAAAATAAGAACAATCCGAAATTTCTTTTTGATACTGTCGCAAAGCTAACTAAAAAGCAGCCTTCGCAAATGGAGGATGGCTTTCACTTCAGCAGTAATAAATTTATGAACTTCTTTGAGGAAAAGATCATGATCATTAGAAAGCAAATTACAGACTCCTCTTTAAATCTGGGTATTCCTCCAAAGCTCCATTGTCCTGAGTCTGCACAACTCTGCCAGGACCTAGGAACAAGGGAGATACTAAAGTGTTTTAGTACTATATCCCTTGACGCAATGATGAAAATAATCATGGCCTCCAAACCCTCAAGCTGCATACTGGACCCTATTCCAACTAAACTACTGAAAGAGCTGCTTCCTGTGCTTGGCCCTCCTATGTTGAACATAATAAACGGCTCTCTATCCACCGGATGTGTACCAAGCTCACTAAAAGTGGCAGTAATAAAGCCTCTCTTGAAAAAGCCGAATCTTGATCCAGAAATTATAAAAAACTATCGGCCTATATCGAATCTTCCATTCCTCTCAAAAATTTTAGAAAAAGCTGTTGCACAGCAACTCACTGCCTTCCTGAAGACAAACAATGTATACGAAACGCTTCAGTCTGGTTTTAGACCCCATCATAGCACTGAGACTGCACTTGTGAAGGTGGTAAATGACCTTTTAATGACGTCAGACCGAGGCTCTGCATCTGTCCTCGTGCTCCTAGATCTTAGTGCCGCTTTTGATACCATCGATCACCACATTCTTTTGGAGAGATTGGAAACCCAAATTGGTCTACATGGACAAGTTCTGGCCTGGTTTAGATCTTATCTGTCGGAAAGATATCAGTTTGTCTCTGTGAATGGTTTGTCCTCTGACAAATCAATTGTAAATTTCGGTGTTCCTCAAGGTTCCGTTTTAGGACCACTATTGTTTTCACTATATATTTTACCTCTTGGGGATGTCATTCGAAAACATAATGTTAAATTTCACTGCTATGCGGACGACACACAGCTGTACATTTCAATGAAACATGGTGAAGCCCCAAAATTGCCCTCGCTAGAAGCCTGTGTTTCAGACATAAAGAAGTGGATGGCTGCAAACTTTCTACTTTTAAACTCGGACAAAACAGAGATGCTTGTTCTAGGTCCCAAGAAACAAAGAGATCTTCTGTTGAATCTGACAATTAATCTGGATGGTTGTACAGTCGTCTCAAATAAAACTGTGAAGGACCTCGGCGTTACTCTGGACCCTGATCTCTCTTTTGAAGAACATATCAAGACTGTTTCAAGGACAGCTTTTTTCCATCTACGTAACATTGCAAAAATCTGAAATTTTCTGTCCAAAAATGACGCAGAAAAATTAATCCATGCTTTTGTTACTTCTAGGCTGGACTACTGCAATGCTCTACTTTCCGGCTACCCGGATAAAGCACTAAATAAACTTCAGTTAGTGCTAAATACGGCTGCTAGAATCCTGACTAGAACCAAAAAATTTGATCATATTACTCCAGTGCTAGCCTCCCTACACTGGCTTCCTGTTAAGGCAAGGGCTGATTTCAAGGTTTTACTGCTAACCTACAAAGCATTACATGGGCTTGCTCCTACCTATCTTTCCGATTTGGTCCTGCCGTACATACCTACACGTACGCTACGGTCACAAGACGCAGGCCTCCTAATTGTCCCTAGAATTTCTAAGCAAACGGCTGGAGGTAGGGCTTTCTCCTATAGAGCTCCATTTTTATGGAATGGTCTGCCTACCAATGTGAGAGACGCAGACTCAGTCTCAACCTTTAAGTCTTTACTGAAGACTTATCTCTTCAGTAGGTCCTATGATTAAGTATAGTCTGGCCCAGGAGTGTGAAGAGGAACAGAAAGGCTGGAGCAACGAACCGCCCTTGCTGTCTCTGCCTTGCCGGTTCCCCTCTTTCCACTGGGATTCTCTGCCTCTAACCCTTTTACAGGGGCTGAGTCACTGGCCTACTGGTGTTCTTCCATGCCGTCCATGGGAGGGGTGCGTCACTTGAGTGGGTTGAGTCACTGACGTGGTCTTCCTGTCTGGGTTGGCGCCCCCCCCCTTGGGTTGTGCCATGGCGGAGATCGTTGTGGGCTATACTCGGCCTTGTCTTAGGACGGTAAGTTGGTGGTTGGAGACATCCCTCTAGTGGTGTGGGGGCTGTGCTTTGGCAAAGTGGGTGGGGTTATATCCTGCCTGTTTGGCCCTGTCCGGGGGTATCATCGGATGGGGCCACAGTGTCTTCTGATCCCTCCTGTCTCAGCCTCCAGTATTTATGCTGCAGTAGTTTATGTGTCGGGGGGCTAGGGTCAGTCTGTTACATCTGGAGTATTTCTCTTGTCTTATCCGGTGTCCTGTGTGTATTTAACCTGTTAGGGCTAGGGGGCAGCATTGACACGGCTGGATAAAAAACATACCCGATTTAATCTGGTTACCACTCCTACTCAGTAACTAGAATATGCATATACTTATTACATATGGATAGAAAACACCCTAAATTTTCTAAAACTGTTTGAATGGTGTCTGTGAGTATAACAGAACTCAAATGGCAGGTCAAAACCTGAGAGATTCCTTTACAGGAAGTGGCCTGTCTGACCATTTGTTGAACTTGTTTTCCATCTCTATCATTTACTAAGGATCTCTGCTCTAACGTGACACTTCCCACGTCTTCCATAGGCTCTCAGAGCCCGGGAAAAAACAGAATGTCGTCATTCCAGCCCCAGGCTGAAACACATTATCGCCTTTCTCAAGTGGCCCATCAAGAGACACTAGCTTATGCGCGTGACCCCGACCGCCCCCGCCTTTGGGATTTTTTCCTCTGTTTGCCGAAAAGGAGATTCCCTGTCGGAATATTATCGCTTTTCTACGAGAAAAATGACGTAAAAATTGATTTTAAACAGCGGTTGACATGCTTCGACGTACGGTAATGGAATACTTTGAATTTTATTGTCAGGAATTGCGCCAAGCGCGCGACACTTCTTTACTATTTCGGATAGTGTCTGGAACGCACGAACAAAACGCCGCTATTCGGATATAACGATGGATTATTTTGGACCAAACCAACATTTGTTATTGAAGTAGCTGTCCTGGGTGTGTATTCTGACGAAGACAACAAAAGGTAATGACATTTTTATAATAGTAAATATGATTATGGTGAGTGCTAAACTTGCCGGGTGTCTAAATAGCGAGCCCGTGATGCCTGGGCTATGTACTTAGAATATTGCAAAATGTGCTTTCACCAAAAAGCTATTTTAAAATCGGACATATCGAGTGCATAGAGGAGGTCTGTATCTATAATTCTTAAAATAATTGTTATGCTTTTTGTGAACGTTTATCGTGAGTAATTTAGTAAAATGTTAGCGAATTCCCCGGAAGTTTGCGGGGGGTATGCTAGTTCTGAACGTCACATGCTAATGTAAAAAGCTGGTTTTTGATATAAATATGAACTTGATTGAACAAAACATGCATGTATTGTATAACATAATGTCCTAGGGTTGTCATCTGATGAAGATCATCAAAGGTGAGTGCTGCATTTAGCTGTCTTCTGGGTTTTGGTGACATTATATGCTGGCTTGAAAAATGGGTGTCTGATTATTTCTGGCTTGGTACTCTGCTGACATAATCTAATGTTTTGCTTTCGTTGTAAAGCCTTTTTGAAATCGGACAGTGTGGTTAGATTAACGAGAGTCTTATCTTTAAATGGCTGTAAAATAGTCATATGTTTGAGAAATTGAAGTAATAGGATTTTTAAGGTTTTGAAAATCGCGCCACAGGCTGGCAGTGGCTGTTACGTAGGTGGGACGAATTCGTCCCGCCGGTCCCATAGAGGTTAAATATGCTCTCTCTAATTCTCTCTTTCTCTCTTTCTGTCTTTCTCTCGGAGGACCTGAGCCCTAGGACCATGCCTCAGGACTACCTGGCATGATGACTCCTTGCTGTCCCCAGTCCACCTGGCCGTGCTGCTGCTCCAGTTTCAACTGTTCTGCCTGCGGCTATGGAACCCTGACCTGTTCACCGGACGTGCTTGTTGCACCCTCGACAACTACTATGATTATTATTATTTGACCATGCTGGTCATTTATGAACATTTTAACATTTTAACATTTTGACCATGTTCTGTTATAATATCCACCCTGCACAGCCAGAAGAGGACTGGCCACCCCTCATAGCCTGGTTCCTCTCTAGGTTTCTTCCTAGGTTTTTGGCCTTTAAAGGGAGTTTTTCCTAGGGAGTTTTTCCTAGCCACCGTGCTTCTTTCACATGCTTTGCTTGCTGTTTGGGGTTTTAGGCTGGGTTTCTGTACAGCACTTTGAGAATATCAGCTGATGTACGAAGGGCTATATAAAAATAAATTTGATTTGATTTGATTCTTATCCAGAGCGACTTACAAATTGGTGCATTCACCTTATAATATCCAGTGGAACAACCACTTTACAATAGTGCATCTAAATCTTTTAAGGGGGGGGGTTAGAAGGATTACTTTATCCTATCCCAGGTATTCCTTGAAGAGGTGGGGTTTCAGGTGTCTCCGGAAGGTGGTGATTGACTCCGCTGTCCTGGCGTCGTGAGGGAGCTTGTTCCACCATTGGGGTGCCAGAGCAGCGAACAGTTTTGACTGGGCTGAGCGGGAACTGTGCTTCCTCAGAGGTAGGGAGGCGAGCAGGCCAGAGGTGGATGAACAGAGTGCCCTTGTTTGGGTGTAGGGCCTGATCAGAGCCTGAAGGTACGGAGGTGCCGTTCCCCTCACAGCTCCGTAGGCAAGCACCATGGTCTTGTAGCGGATGCGAGCTTCGACTGGAAGCCAGTGGAGAGAGCGGAGGAGCGGGGTGACGTGAGAGAACTTGGGAAGGTTGAACACCAGACGGGCTGCGGCGTTCTGGATGAGTTGTAGGGGTTTAATGGCACAGGCAGGGAGCCCAGCCAACAGCGAGTTGCAATAATCCAGACGGGAGATGACAAGTGCCTGGATTAGGACCTGCGCCGCTTCCTGTGTGAGGCAGGGTCGTACTCTGCGAATGTTGTAGAGCATGAACCTACAGGATCGGGTCACCGCCTTGATGTTGGTGGAGAACGACAGGGTGTTGTCCAGGGTCACGCCAAGGCTCTTAGCACTCTGGGAGGAGGACACAAGGGAGTTGTCAACCGTGATGGCGAGATCATGGAACGGGCAGTCCTTCACCGGGAGGAAGAGCAGCTCCGTCTTGCCGAGGTTCAGCTTGAGGTGGTGATCCGTCATCCACACTGATATGTCTGCCAGACATGCAGAGATGCGATTCGCCACCTGGTTGTCAGAAGGGGGAAAGGAGAAGATTAATTGTGTGTCATCTGCATAGCAATGATATGAGAGACCATGTGAAGATATGACAGAGCCAAGTGACTTGGTGTATAGCGAGAATAGGAGTGGGCCAAGAACAGAGCCCTGGGGGACACCAGTGGTGAGAGCACGTGGTGCGGAGACAGATTCTCGCCACGCCACCTGGTAGGAGCGACCTGTCAGGTAGGACGCAATCCAAGCGTGGGCGGCGCCGGAGATGCCCAGCTCGGAGAGGGTGGAGAGGAGGATCTGATGGTTCACGGTATCAAAGGCAGCAGATAGGTCTAGAAGGATGAGAGCAGAGGAGAGAGAGTTAGCTTTAGCAGTGCGGAGAGCCTCCGTGACACAGAGAAGAGCAGTCTCAGTTGAATGCCCAGTCTTGAAACCTGACTGATTAGGATCAAGAAGGTCATTCTGAGAGAGATAGCAAGAGAGAGAGAGCTGGCCAAGGACGGCACGTTCAAGAGTTTTGGAGAGAAAGGAAAGAAGGGATACTGGTCTGTAGTTGTTGACATCGGAGGGATCGAGTGTAGGTTTTTTCAGAAGGGGTGCAACTCTCGCTCTCTTGAAGACGGAAGGGACGTAGCCAGCGGTCAAGGATGAGTTGATGAGCGAGGTGAGGTAGGGGAGAAGGTCTCCGGAAATGGTCTGGAGAAGAGAGGAGGGGATAGGGTCAAGTGGCAGGTTGTTGGGCGGCCGGCCGTCACAAGACGCGAGATTTCATCTGGAGAGAGAAGGGAGAAAGAGGTCAAAGCACAGGGTAGGGCAGTGTGAGCAGGACCAGCAGTGTCGTTTGACTTAGCAAACGAGGATCGGATGTCGTCAACCTTCTTTTCAAAATGGGGATTCAGGAGGGAGGAGAAGGTAGCAAAGAGCTTCCTAGGGTTAGAGGCAGATGCTTGGAATTTAGAGTGGTAGAAAGTGGCTTTAGCAGCAGAGACAGAAGAGGAAAATGTAGAGAGGAGGGAGTGAAAGGATGCCAGGTCCGCAGGGAGGAGAGTTTTCCTCCATTTCCGCTCGGCTGCCCGGAGCCCTGTTCTGTGAGCTCGCAGTGAGTCGTCGAGCCACGGAGCAGGAGGGGAGGACCGAGCCGGCCTGGAGGATAGGGGACAGAGGAAATCAAAGGATGCAGATAGGGAGGAGAGGAGGGTTGAGGAGGCAGAATCAGGAGATAGGTTGGAGAAGGTTTGAGCAGAGGGAAGAGATGATAGGATGGAAGAGGAGAGAGTAGCGGGAGAGAGAGAGAGAGCGAAGGTTGGGACGGCGCAATACCATCCGAGTAGGGGCAGAGTGAGAAGTGTTGGATGAGAGCGAGAGGGAAAAGGATACAAGGTAGTGGTCGGAGACTTGGAGGGGAGTTGCAATGAGATTAGTGGAAGAACAGCATCTAGTAAAGATGAGGTCAAGCGTATTGCCTGCCTTGTGAGTAGGGGGGGAAGGTGAGAGGGTGAGGTCGAAAGAGGAGAGGAGTGGAAAGAAGGAGGCAGAGAGGAATGAGTCGAAGGTAGACGTGGGGAGGTTAAAGTCACCCAGAACTGTGAGAGGTGAGCCATCCTCAGGAAAGGAACTTATCAAGGCGTCAAGCTCATTGATGAACTCTCCAAGGGAACCTGGAGGGCGATAAATGATAAGGATGTTAAGCTTGAAAGGGCTGGTAACTGTGACAGCATGGAATTCAAATGAGGAGATAGACAGATGGGTCAGGGGAGAAAGAGAGAATGTCCACTTGGGAGAGATGAGGATTCCAGTGCCACCACCCCGCTGGCTCGATGCTCTAGGGGTATGCGAGAACACGTAGTCAGACGAGGAGAGAGCAGTAGGAGTAGCAGTGTTATCTGTGGTAATCCATGTTTCCGTCAGCGCCAGGAAGTCTAGGGACTGGAGGGTAGCATAGGCTGAGATGAACTCAGCCTTGTTGGCCGCAGACCGGCAGTTCCAGAGGCTGCCGGAGACCTGGAACTCCACGTGGGTCGTGCGCGCTGGGACCACCAGGTTAGAGTGGCAGCGGCCACGCGGTGTGGAGCGTTTGTATGGCCTGTGCAGAGGAGAGAGAACAGGGATAGACAGACACATAATAGACAAGCTACAGAAGAGGCTACGCTAATGCAAAGGAGATTGGAATGACAAGTGGACTACACGTCTCGAATGCTCAGGAAGTAAAGCTTACGTTGCAAAAATCTTATTGACTAAAATGATACAGTACTGCTGGCTGGTGGAGTAGGCTAGCTAGCAGTGGCTGCGTTGTTGACTTTGAACGTGTAGCTGGCTAGGTAACCTCGATAGTTTCAGTACTACACCTTGTCATGATACAAAGCAACTTTGTAGCTAGCTAGCTAACATAACACTAATCAAGACGTTCCTTGTAATGTATTTAGTTTCTACAATGCTGCTCGTCGGTAATAGTTGGCTGGGTTAGGAAAAATGGCGTCGCGGGGGACGGAAATAGCTGGCTAGCTAACAATTATCAAGCTATGACAAAGACAACTAAGTAGCTAGCTAGGTAACACTGCACTAGTCAAATCGTTCCGTTGTAAAGTATTAGTATCTACAGCGCTGCTAGTCGGTAACGGTTGGCTAGCTGGCAGTGGGTTAATGATGACTAGGTGTGTTGACTAAGTCAGGCGCCGCGTCGCGGCTGGCTAGCTCACCTCGATAATACTCAAACTCAAACTACACAATTATCTTAGATACAGAGACAGCAAAGACAACTATGGAGCTGGCTAACTAACACTAACACCACACTAATCAAGTCGTTACGTTGTAATGTAATAGTTTCTGCAGTGCTGCTAGTCGGTAGAAGTTGGCTAGCTAGCAGTGATGACTAGCTAGCTAGCAGCTAGCAGTGTTGACTACGTTAGGAGGACGAAGATAGCTAGCCTCGATAATTACTCAAATTACTCTAAACTACACAATTATCTTTGATAACAAAAGACGGCTATGTAGCTAGCTAAGAAGAATTGCTCAGATCAAACAAATCAAGCCGTTGTAATGTAGTGAAGTGTAATATTACCTGTGGAGCGAAGCGTGGTGCGACTGCTCGCTCCAAACCGGAAGTAACATCAGACAGGGAGAGGTTGAAAATGTCAGTGAAGAGACTTGCCAGTTGCTCAGCACATGCTCGCAGTACACGTCCTGGTATTCCGTCTGGCCGAGCGGCCTTGTGAATGTTGACCTGTTTAAAGGTCTTACTCACATCGGCTGCAGAGAGCGTAACCACACATTTTTCCGGGTCAGCTGGTACTCTCATGCATGTTACAGTGTTATTTGCCTCGAAGCGAGCATAGAAGTAGTTTAGCTCGACTGGTAGGCTCGTGTCACTGGGCAGCTCTCGGCTGTGCTTCCCTTTGTAGTCTGTAATGGTTTGCAAGCCCTGCCACATCCGACGAGCGTCAGAGCCGATGCAATACGATTCGATCTTAGTCCTGTATTGACGCTTTTGCCTGTTTGATGGTATGTCGGAGGGCATAGCGGGATATCTTATAAACTTCTAGGTTAGAGTCCCGCTCCTTGAAAGCGGCAGCTCTAGCCTTTAGCTCAGTGCAGATGCTGCCTGTAATCCATGGCTTCTGTTTGGGGTATGTACTGTACGTACAGAAACTGTGGGGACGACGTCTTCAATGAACTTAACCTGTTAAGCGTCCCACCTAGCCCATAGAGGTTAATGGGAGGTTTATTTGAACAGTGAGAGACAGAATAACAACAAAAAAAAATCCTGAAAAACGCTTGTAAAAAATGTTATAAATTGATTTGCATTTTAATGACCCCCTCTCAATCAGAAAGATTTCTGGCTCCCAGGTGTCTTTTATACAGGTAACGAGCTGAGATTAGGAGCACACTCTTAAAGGGAGTGCTCCTAACCGCAGCTTGTTACCTGTAAAAAAAGACACCTGTCCACAGAAGCAATCAATCAATCAGATTCCAAACAATCCACCATGGCCAAGACCAAAGAGCTCTCCAAGGATGTCAGGGACAAGATTGTAGACCTACACAAGGCTGGAATGGGCTACAAGACCATCGCCAAGCAGCTTGGTGAGAAGGTGACAACAGTTGGTGTGATTATTCGCAAATGGAAGAAACACAAAAGAACTGTCAATCTCCCTCGGCCTAGGGCTCCACCTCGTGGAGTTACAATGATCATGAGAACGGTGAGGAATCAGCCCAGAACTACACGGGAGGATCTTGTCAATGATCTCAAGGCAGCTGGGACCATAGTCACCAAGAAAACAATTGGTAACACACTACGTCTTGAAGGACTGAAATCCTGCAGCGCTCGCAAAGTCCACCTGCTCAAGAAAGCACATATACATGCCCGTCTGAAGTTTGCCAATGAATATCTGAATGATTAAGAGGACAACTGGGTGAAAGTGTTGTGGTCAGATGAGACCAAAATGGAGCTCTTTGGCATCAACTCAACTCGCCATGTTTGGAGGAGGAGGAATGCTGCCTATGACCCCAAGAATACCATCCCCACCGTCAAACATGGAGGTGGAAACATTATGCTTTGGGGGTGTTTTTCTGCTAAGGGGACAGGACAACTTCACCGCATCAAAGGGACGATGGACGAGGCCATGTACCGTCAAATCTTGGGTGAGAACATCCTTCCCTCAGCCAGGGCATTGAAAATGGGTCGTGGATGGATATTCCAGCAAGACAATGACCCAAAACACATGGCCAAGGCAACAAAGGAGTGGTTCAAGAAGATGCACATTAAGGTCCTGGAGTGGCCTAGCCAGTCTCCAGACCTTAATCCCATAGAAAATCTGTGAAGGGAGCAGAAGGTTCGAGTTGCCAAACGCCAGCCTCGAAACCTTAATGACTTGGAGAAGATCTGCAAAGAGGAGTGGGACAAAATCCCTCCTGAGATGTCTGCAAACCTGGTGGCCAACTACAAGAAACGTCTGACCTCTGTGATTGCCACCAAGTACTAAGTCATGTTTTGCAGAGGGGTCAAATACTTATTTCCCTCAATAAAATGCAAATCATTTTATAACATTTTTGACATGCGTTTTTCAGGATTTTTTGTTGTTGTTATTCTGTCTCTCACTGTTCAAATAAACCTACCATTAAAATTATAGACTGATCATTTCTTTGTCAGCAGGGGATCAAATACTTTTTTTTCCCTCACTGTAGCCAATAGTAACCTCTCATAATGAAATACACGAGAGACATGGAAACGCCTCAACATTAGAATATACCACTTTTCCAGCTTCAAAATGACAAACAAATATATTTTCATAAAGAAAATATATTTGTACAGTAACACTTGACATCAAGTTTTTATACATGTGTAGTAACTGATTATTACAATAGCAACACTGTTGTTACATAGGACTTTGGAATTTGCTTTATAATAATGAAGTTATTACATGAAATAAGGAATAGTCATTATTCCTCTTGGGCACAGTAGTTACAAAAACTCTTAGCTCATTGCTATGCAGTTCAAATGCAATTTTTATGTAATAACATACTTATAAAATGTTGCTCCAAAAGTAAATACCATTTTATTACACATGCACAACAACAGTTTAATGTTAAGTGTTACTGAGAATGCTAACAATAACAAAATATGTCTATTAAGTGTCGGAAGGAAATGAAACATCCCAAACTGCTTTCTTGAATACAGCCAACGTAGGTGGAAAATCATGTAAGCTTGTTTGAGTAAACTATCCCTTTAAAGATGGTATAGTGCGTGCTTGTAAGAAGAACACCTAACCTCAGATTGACAAAATGGTTCAAAGTTGTTTTTGCTAAACATCCAACAATGCTTTCAAATGGCTTTAAATCTCTGCAGTATTTTCAGGTATCACAAAATTAATTGCATCTTTCAACCTTTTCAGTGGCATGTTGAAAGAGTCCTACGTGCTCCATTCATTCTATTTCTAACTTCAACAAGCAGTTCCAGATACAGCCCAGCCAATAGTTGAAGGCATCCAATCCAATAGTTTCTGAAAAGTCACTTCCTGAGATCTGTATCCACGCAAATTGTTTTATGTAGTTGCTTTCTCTGATCTGTATTCAAATAGTTTTACAAAGTAGTTACTTTTTGAGATCTGAATTGAAGTGGTTTTGAAAAAGTAGTCACTTTCTGAGATCTGTATTTAAAAAAGTTTTAAAAAGCCACTGAACACGGCGATTGGCCCTATTTTCTGTTGCTCATTAGGAAAACGAGATTTGTCTGGGAGGTATGTTTCCTGACCGATTCCGCGTTTGGTTAATGATGTTTGTCCGCCATAAGACACTGTATAAGCTGAAGCCTATTTCACGTCCTCAAAATCTCCAGAATGAATCTAAGATCACTTATTTTACATATTTCTTAAAATTATAGACTGATCATTTCTTTGTCAGTGGGCAAACGTACAAAATCAGCAGGGAATGAAATACTTTTTTCCCCTCACTGTACCTTCACATATTATTTGGTTTTCTATGTAGTATTTAAAATACTTTCTAATATTATTTGTTTTTATGAGATACATTTGAATATCAAAGAAAATATTTGCCTTTTAGTTGGTACAGCATTATCAAATAAACTGCAAAATACAACTATTGTCTGCCCTGTAATTAACTGCTCAACTCTATTTCCATTCTGAACATTGAATGACTGCATTTCAATACAATCACTCAACCTGCTGTCAGTAAATTACTTCATATAGCCCAAACTGCCTTCTGAACCAATATAACACACAGCCAAATGACTCGACATCTCTTTTAAAGTTTGTGAAGAAGGTGGGAAATTAAGAAATTAAATGATGATTATGACAGTCTGGCTATCACATTGCAAATATTTATCAGTGACCTCCCAAAGGTTTTCCCCTCCTCGTCACAGAAATCTCTTTTAGGTCTTTAACACTTTTAATATCTCGTTCCTCTAATGGATTTGGCGAGCGAGGGCGAGAGCGACGACACAACTCAATTCGGAAACCTCTTCCTCCTCCATCTCTCCAACCCATGAAAAGAGAAGGTCATGGGGTGGATGCGATACAACCACTAATGGTTTCATTTCTGAAGGGCCCTTGACTGCGTTGTACCACTGAATTAATTGCCGAGTGCCTCACAAAACCCTGTTTCCATTGTAATTAGAAAAGAGTGAGAGAGAGGAGGCTAGTAGTAGACATGAGAGAGGAGGGTAAGCATGGCTGGCTGTCACTGCTCAGAGATTGAAGAGGGTCTAGCATCCCACTCATGACATGAGGATATGGTGGGAGGAGCTATTCACCTCAGGATCAAATCAATCAAAGTGTTATGTGACATGGTGAGGTAGAACCCAGGAGCAGAGAAGAGCACCAGACGAAGAACCAGGTGTTAAGGAAAAAACTTGAATACTTTACTGGAAAACGTTCAACAGAAAGTACAAAATTAAACTGGGAAAACAACAAACACTAAGACTCAAACTCACTCAGGAGACACCACACACTCCAAAAATAAAAAATCTGGCTTCTGCAAATGATAACAAAACAACAACTCTCTTAAAAGGGAATTATAATTAGCCATCACACTGCACACTGCCCTATCCCATCTGGATAAAAGGAATACCTATATAAGAATGCTGTTCATTGAGTAGAGCTCTGCATTCAACACCATAGTACCCTCCAAACTCATCATTAAGCTTGAGACCCTGGGTCTTGACCCCGCCCTGTGCAACTGGGTCCTGGATGTCCTGACGGGCTGCCCCCAGGTGATGAAGGTAGGAAACAACATCTCCACTCCGCTGATCCTCAACACTGGGGCCCCACAAGGGTGCATTCTCAGCCCCCTCCCTGTTCACCCATGACTGCGTGGCCATGCATGACTCTAACTCAATCATCAAGTTTGCAGATGACACTACAGTAGTAGGGTTGATTACCAACAAAGATGAGACAGCCTACAGGGAGGAGGTGAGGGCCCTCGGAGTGTGGTGTCAGGAAAATAACCTCTCACTCAATATCAGCTTGTAACAACTGTCTTCAAAAATGGACCAAGGCGCAGCGGGAATGTGGATACTCATATTTTAATTCAAAAAAGGAGTAAAGCATCCACTGGACAAAAACAATATACACGACAGGAACAGTCTTGCAGGCACACAAAACACAGTGCAAGAACAACTACCCACAATCCCAAAGAAAAACACACCCTTCTATATAGGACTCCCAATCAAAGGCAACTCAACACACCTGCCTTCAATTGGGAGTCCAATCCCCAACACAAATCCTTAACATACAAAAAACCTGCCACATCCTGACCAAAACTGATACAATACCTCCCTCTGCTGGTCAGGACGTGACACAGCTAAACAAAAGAGATGATAGTGGACTTCAGGAAACAGCAAAGGGTGCACCCCTCTATCCACATCAACGGGACAGCAGTGGAGAAGGTGGAAGGTTTTAAGTTCCTCGGTGTACATAAAATCAAAAAAACTCTAAAAATCCAACTTCACAGACCTTCATTGTAAAAGGTTTCAACTGTTTCCCATGCTTGTTCAATGGACCATAAACAATTAATGAACATGCACATGTGGAACGGTCGTTGAGACACTAACAGCTTACAGACGGTAGTCAATTAAGGTCACAGTTATGAAAACTTAGGACACTAAAGAGGCCTTTCGACTGACTCTAAAAAACACCAAAAGAAATATGCCTAGGGTCCCTGCTCATCTGCATGAATGTGCCATAGGCATGCTGCAAGGAGGCATGAGGACTGCAGATGTGGCCAGTGCAATAAATTGCAATGTCCGTACTGTGAGACGCCTAAGACAGAGCTACAGGGAGACAGGACGGACAGCTCATCGTCCTAGCAGTGGCAAACCACATGTAACAACACCTGCACAGGATCGGTACATCCGAACAGCACACCTGCGGGACAGTTACAGGATGCCAACAACAACTGCTCAAGTTACACCAGGAATGCACAATCCCTCCATCAGTGCTCAGACTGTCCACAATAGGCTGGACTGAGGGCTTCTAGGACTGTTGTAAGGCAGGTCCTCACCAGACATCACCTGCAACAACGTCGCTTATGGGCACAAACCCACCGTCGCTGGACCAGACAGGACTGGCAAAAAGTGCTCCTTCACTGACGAGTCAAGGTTTTGTCTCACCGGGGTGATGATCGGATTCGCGTTTATCGTCGAAGGAATGAGCGTTACACCGAGGCCTGTACTCCGGTGGGGGATCGATTTGGAGGTGGAGGGTCCGTCATGGTCTGGGCGGTGTGTCACAGCATCATTGGACTGAGCTTGTTGTGTTTGCAGGCAATCTCAACGTTGTGCATTACAGGGAAGACATCCTTCTCCCTCATGTGGTACCCTTCCTGCAGGCTCATCCTAACATGACCCTCCAGCATGACAATGCCACCAGCCATACTGCTCGTTCTGTGCGTGATTTCCTGCAAGACAGGAATGTCAGTGTTCTGCCATGGCCAGCGAAGAGCCCAGATCTCAATCCCATTGAGCACGTCTGGGACCTGTTGGATCGGAGGGTGAGGGCTAGGGCCATTCCCCCCAGAAATGTCCTGGAACTTGCAGGTGCCTTGGTGGAAGAGTGGGGTAACATCTCACAGCAAGAACTGGCAAATCTGGTGCAGTTCATGAGGAGGAGATGCGCCTCTTCAACCTCAGGAGGCTGAAAAAATGTGTCTTGTCACTGAAAACCCTCACTAACTTTTACAGGTGCACCATTGCGTGCATCCTGTCGGGCTGTATCACCACCTGGTATGGCAACTTCACCGCCCACAACTGCATGGCTCTCCAGAGGGTGGTGCGGTCTGCACAACGCATCACTGGGGCCAAACTACAATACCCGATGTCACAGGAAGGAACAATGTTAGCCATCTTGAAGCATATGGGACAATAGACTGGGATAGGGAGCAATTTAAATGTGTCCGTAAACACACCAGCCAGCTGGTCTGCGCATGCTCTGAGGACGTGGCTAGGGATGCCGTCTGGGCCAGCAGCCTTGCGAGGGTTAACATGTTTAAATGTTTTACTCACATCAGCCACTGAGAAGGGGGGGGGGTGCAGTCTTTGTTAGCGAGCCGTGACAGTTTATCCTCAATGTGGGCAAAGAAGGTGTTTAGTTTGTCTGGAAGCGTGACGTCGGTATCCGTGACGTGGCTGTTTTTGTTTTTGTAGTCCGTGATTTCCTGTAGACCCTGCCACATACGTCTCGTATCTGAGCCGTTGAATTGCTACTCCACCTTGTCCCTGTACCGGCATTTCCCTTGTTTGATTGCCTTGTGGAGGGAATAACTACACTGTTTATATTCAGCCATATCACCAGACCTCTTTCCATGGGTAAATGCGGTGCATCGCGATTTCAGTTTTTTGTGAATGCCGCCATCCATCCATGGTATCTGGTTAGGGTAGGTTTTAATAGTCACAGTGGGTATGACATCTCCAATGCACTTATTTGTAAACACACTCACTCATCGTTCTCTGAGGCTGACTGGAACATATTCCAGTCCGCGTGATCAAAACAATCTTGGAGCTTGGATTCCGATTGGTCAGACTAGCGTTGAATGGTTCTCGTCACTGGTACATTCTGTTTGAGTTTCTGCCTATTAGCCAGGACGAGCAAGATGCTGTCGTGGTCGGATTTGCCGAAGGGAGGGCGGGGGAGGGCTTTGTATGCATCGCGGAAGTTACAGTAGCAGTGGTCGAGAGTATTAGTCCTACGTGTCTTGCAATCAATATGCTGATAAAATGTAGGTAACATTGATCTCAAATGTGCTTTGTTAAAATCCCCAGCTACAATAAATGCAGCCTCAGGTATATAGTTTCTGGTTTACATCGAGTCCAGTGAAGTTCCTTGAGGGCCACCTTGGGGGGTGTACACAGCTGTGACTATAACTGACGAGAATTCTCTTGGTAGGTAGAGTGGTCGGCATTTGATTGTAAGGAATTCTAGGTCGGGTGAGCAAAAGGACTTCAGTTCCTGTGTGTTGGTATGATCACACCATGAGTTGTTAATCATAAAGCACACAGCCCCGCCCTTCCTCCTCCCAGAGGCAGCGTGATGCATGGAGAAGCCCGGTGGCTGGACCGATTCCAACAACATTTCCCGAGAGAGCCATGTTTCTGTGAAACAGAGAATGTGACAATCTCTGATGTCTCTCTGGAAGGCAACCCTTGCTCGAATTTTGTCTACCTTGTTGTCAAGAGACTGGACATTGGTGAGTAGTATACTCATGTAAGGGCTGTCTTCAGGAATGGACCAAAATGCAGCGGAGTTAGTATTCATCTTTCAATTTAATTAGAAAGAACACTATAACAAACAAAACAAGGAAACTGACAGCCAACAGTCCTGTCAGGTGCAAACACACTAAACAAGAAACAATTACCCACAAAACCCAAAGGAAAAACATGCTCCTTATGTGTGACTCCCAATCAGCAGCAACGAGCTTCAGCTGTGCCTGATTGGGAGCCACACACATGGCCCAAAACAAAGAAATACCAAAACATAGAAAAAGGAACATAGAACGCCCACCCAATGTAACACCCTGGCCTAACCAAAATAAAGAACAAAAAAAACCCTCTCTATGGCCAGGGCGTTACAGTACCCCCCCCCCCCCCAAAGGGGTGGACTCCGGACGCAAAACCTGACTCTGAAGGGGAGGGTCCGGGTGGGCCTTCTTACGGCGGCGGCTCAGGTGCGGGACGTGGCCTCTGCTCCACCCTTGACGTCGCCCTCTTATGTGGCGCACCTGGCCGCGCCGAAGGTCTGGTGGGCGACGCTGACTGCGCCCGGCTGGCGGGCGGCGATGGCTGCGCCCGGCTGGCGGGCGACCCTGGTTGCGCCCGGCTGGCGACCGGCGATGGTTGCGTCCGGCTGCCGGGCGACCCTGGTTGTGCCCGGCTGGCGGGCGGCGATGGTTGCGCCCGGCTGGCGGGCGACCCTGGCTGCGCCCGGCTGGCGTGCGTCCCTGGCTGCGCCCGGCTGGCGGGCGTCCCTGGCGGCTCCGACGGCACTGACCCAGGATTCACCAGGCTGGGGAGACATGATGGATGCCTGGCCCTGGGCACAGGCACAGGACTCACCAGGCTGGGGAGACAGGACAGAGGCCTGGCCCTAGGCGTAGGCACAGGACTCACCGGGCTGGCGGGCATCCCTGGCCACTCTGGCAGTTCAGGGCAGTCTGGCCACTCTGGCAGTTCAGGGCAGTCTGGCCACTCCGGCAGTTCAGCGCAGTCTGGCCACTCCGGCAGTTCAGCGCAGTCTGGCCACTCCGGCAGTTCAGCGCAGTCTGGCCTCTCTGGCAGTTCAGCGCAGTCTGGCCTCTCTGGCGACTGTTGACTGGCGGGCAGCTCTGACGACTGTTGACTGGCGGGCAGCTCTGACGACTGTTGACTGGCGGGCAGCTCTGACGACTGTTGACTGGCGGGCAGCTCTGACGACTGTTGACTGGCGGGCAGCTCTGACGACTGTTGACTGGCGGGCAGCTCTGACGACTGTTGACTGGCGGGAAGCTCTGACGACTGTTGACTGGCGGGCAGCTCTGACGACTGTTGACTGGCGGGCAGCTCTGGACAGGTGAGACCCGCTGGAGGCCTAGTCCTGGGAGGTGGCACAGGACGGACCAGGATGGGGAGACCCACTGGAGGCCTAGTCCTGGGAGGTGGCACAGGATGGACCAGGATGGGGAGACCCACTGGAGGCCTGGTCCGAGGAGGAGGCACAGGATAAACCGGGCGGTGGGGGAGCACTGGAGTTCTGGTACGGACACTCTTTACCCACACTCCAGGCTGAATGCCCACTTTGGCCCGGCACGGGCGGAGAGCAGGCATTGGGCGAACTGGACCCTCCCAGCGCTCTGGAGACACAGTGCGCAACGCCGGCGCAGGATAACCTGGACCGAGGAGGCGCACTGGAGACCAGACGCGCTGAGCTGGCACCATCCGCCCTGGCTCGATGCCTGCACTCGCATGGCACTTGCGGGGGGCTGGTATGTAGCGCACCGGGCTTTGAACGCGCACTGGGGACACCGTGCGCTCCACAGCATAACACGGTGTCTTACCAGTACCACGCTGCTTCCGGTAAGCACGGGGAGTTGGCTTAGGTCTACCACCTGACTCCGCCAATCTCCCTGTGTGCCCCCCCCCAAAAAAAATTGTGGGGCTGCCTCCCGTGTCCGTTGCGCTCCCTTTCCTCATACCAGCGCCTCTCAGCTCTCGCCGCCTCGATCTCCCACTGCGGGCGGCGATAATCCCCAGCTTGAGTCCATGGTCCTTTCCCGTCCAGGATTTCCTCCCAAGTCCATGACTCCAGATAGCCTTTCTCCTGGTGCCTCTCCTTGTGCTGCTCCTTCCTCTGCTGCTTGGTCCGTTGTTGGTGGGTAATTCTGTAAGGGCTGTCTTCAGGAATGGACCAAAATGCAGCGGAGTTAGTATTCATCTTTCAATTTAATTAGAAAGAACACTATCACAAACAAAACAAGGAAACTGACAGCCAACAGTCCTGTCAGGTGCAAACACACTAAACAAGAAACAATTACCCACAAAACCCAAAGGAAAAACATGCTCCTTATGTGTGACTCCCAATCAGCAGCAACGAGCTTCAGCTGTGCCTGATTGGGAGCCACACACATGGCCCAAAACAAAGAAATACCAAAACATAGAAAAAGGAACATAGAACGCCCACCCAATGTAACACCCTGGCCTAACCAAAATAAAGAACAAAAAAAAACCTCTCTATGGCCAGGGCGTTACAACTCAGGAGTGGTGAGCGATGTGCCCGTTTACAAAGCCTGACTAAAAGACCGCTCCTTCTGCCCTTTCTGCGTCGCCGTTGTTTTCGGTCAACTGCTGGGAATAGATTCATTGTCCTGGGTGGTGGTCCGAAGACAGTATCTGCTTCAGGAAAGTCGTATTCCTGGTTGTAATGTTGGTAAGTTGACGTTGCTCTTATATCCAACAGTTCTTCCCGGCTGTATGTAATAATACTTAAGATTTCCTGGGGTAACAATGTAAGAAATAATACATTTAAAAAAATACTGCATAGTTTCCTAACAATACGAAGCAAGGCAACCATCTCTATCGGCGTCATTTTAGTATCTAAGAGAGAGAGACAGAGAGAGATCTAAAATGAGATTGGTTTCCAGCTGCCAGCACCCACACAGTTGAGGGATGAGCGCTGCAAAAGAAGTGATGCCACCTGTGGGAAGACAATGGGGCTATGGGTGTTGTTACCTGTTGAAGTGCATAGCCTGCTGGCCGGCCATGCCAAAGTAAGGGTGTTTTCACAATTTAACTCAGTTTAGTTAGCTTAATTTTTTTGTGCAGTGTGAACACTCCAAAGCAACTCATACCCCTCAAAAGAGCCCCCAAAGCGAACTGAACTGAAGCTTATTTTCATTTTGCTATGTCTAATGTGGATTCATGTGATATTTCAGTGACTGAAAATTTACAACAATTTCTATGGGCAAAAAAAATGTTTGCTCACATGGACTAGTTGACATTTCTGACAAGTTATAAATAGCTCTCCAAGCAATACAATGACTAACATGACAAAAGGAACTGATGATGCACTACTCAATTTCAAAATTGCAGCTTGTGCATTCTATTATTTCAACTTTCAAGAGTACATTTAAAGCCGGACTGGATGCATGTCAGAGCAAAAACCAAGCAATGGAAGGAAGAGCTCCGAGACAGGATTGTGTCGAGGCACAGATCTGGGGAAGGGTACCCCAGAAGCTTGTAACCACCAAGAATCGTCCTAGAGCTGGCCGTCCAGTCACACTGAGCAATCAGGGGAGAAGGGCCTTGGTCAGGGAGGTGACCAAGAACCCGATTGACACTCTGACAGAGCTCCAGAGTTCCTCTGTGGAGATGGGTGAACCTTCCAGAAGGACAACCATTTCTGCAGCACTCCACCAGTCAGGCCTTTGGCCAGACGGAAGCCACTCCTTAGTAAAAGGCACATGACAGCCGCTTGGAGTTTGCCAAAAGGCACCTAAAAGACTCTCCGACAATGAGAAACAAGATTCTCTGGTCTGATGAAACCAAGATTGAACTCTTTGGCCTGAATGCCAAGCGTCACGTCTGGAGGAAACCTGGCACCATCCCTATGGTGAAGCATGGTGGTGGCAGCATGTTTTTCAGCAGCAGGGACAGGGAGACTAGTCAGGATCGAGGGAAAGATGAACGGAGTAAAGTACAGAGAGATCCTTGATGAAAAACTGGGGCGAAGGTTCACCTTCCATTGCTCGTGTTTCTTGGCCCAAGCAAGTCTCTACTTCTTATTGAATCAAATCAAATCAAATTGTATTAGTCACATACAACAGGTGTAGACCTTACAGTGAAATGCTTACTTACGAGCCCCTAACCAACAACGCAGTTTAAAAAGAATATGGATAAGAATAAGAAATAAAAGTAACACGTAATTAAGGAGCAGCAGTAAAATAACAATAGGGAGACTATATACAGGGGGGTACCGGGGGCAACGGTTAGTTGAGGTAATATGTTCATGTAGGTAGAGTTATTAAAGTGACTATGCATAGGTGATAACAACAGAGAATAGCAGCGGTGAAAAAGGGGCGGGGGGTGCAACGCAATTAGTCTGGGTAGCCATTTGATTAGGTGTTCAGGAGCCTTATGGCTTGGGGGTAGAAGCTGTTTAGAAACCTCTTGGACCTAGACTTGGCGCTCCGGTACCGCTTGCCATGAGGTAGCAGAGAGAACAGTCTATGACTAGGGTGGCTGGAGACTTTGACCATGTTTAGGGCCTTCCTCTGACAACGCCTGGTATAGAGGTCCTGGATAGCAGGACGCTTGGCCCCAGGTGATGTACTGGGCCGTTCGCACTACCCTCTGAAGTGCCTTGCGGTCGGAGGCCGAACAGTTGCCATATCAGGCAGTGATGCAACCAGTCAGGATGCTCTCGATGGTGCAGCTGTAGAACCTTTTGAGGATCTGAGGACCCACGCCAAATCTTTTCAGTCTCCTGAGGGGGAATAGGTTTTGTCGTGCCCTCTTCACGGACTGTCTTGGTGTGCTTGGACCATGTTAGCTTTGTTGGTGATGTGGACACCAAGGAACTTGAAGCTCTCAACCCTTGAAGAAAGTTCTTGAAATGTTCTGGATTGACCGACCTTCGCATCTTAAAATAATGATGGACTGTCATTTCACTTTGCTTATTTGAGCTGTTCTTGCCATAATATGAACTTAATCTTTTACCAAATAGGGCTATCTTCTGTATACCACCCCTACCTTGTCACAACACAACTGATTGGCTCAAATGCATTAAGAAGGAAAGAAAATCCACAAATTAACTTTTAGCAAAACACACCTGTTAATTGAAATGCATTCCAGGTGACTACCTCATGAAGCTGGTTGAGAGAATGCCAAGAATTTGCAAAGCTGTCATCAAGGCAAAGGGTGGCTACTTTTAAGAATCTCAAATATAACATACAGTATATTTTGATTTGTTTAACACTTTTTTGGTTACTACATGATTCCCTTAGGTGTTATTTCATAGTTTTGAGGTCTTCACTATTATTCTACAACGTAGAAAATAGTACAAACAAATAAAAACCCTTGAATAAGTCGGTGTGTCCAAACTTTTGACTAGGACTGTATATATATTCATTTTGTTTTGGGAGGGGGCCTCACGCTCCTGGCTGCAGATCACTCGCTCCCCACAGTTTGGGAACCACTGCACTAGACTACTGCAATAAACCCTCTCACATTGGTTTCACAATAGAGATAAAATCATAATGTGTAGGTTCACAGAACAAACATGTGCTGTTTTTGGTTAGGCCTATTGATTGTCATGGATGCACAGAAATTCCAAAATGTGTGTTTTAGTTCAGTTTATTTGTTTTTCAATATGTGATCTATAGGCTAAGAAATATTTGATTGTAGGGTTTGAATAGTGTGATAAGACACCAACATATGTGGTGAGAATCACAGCATAGGGTACAAAATCTATTCTAGCTCTTAAAGGGGCAATAGCCTACATTGGGTGTACAATTTTCGACTACAGCATTATTTAACCTGCAGTTATTCTTCTGTTATTTATTCTGTTACCAATAATGTTTACATGTTAATAGTATCTTCTGATCACAATTATTATGTCTCATCTTTAATTAAATGCAATCTTAGCTTCCAAAATGTAAGTAGGTACTGTATATCTAGCTGTCCATTAACACATTCTGATGTCCAATGTTGGAAAAAGATCTTGATTCCTTTCTAAACATAGTAGTGTGAATGCAAAGAGGATTCAAACCACAAAATAGGTGAAGTGAACTGGCAAATGAGTTGAGTCCTCATTCAAATTCAAGGGCAGTGTGAAAACAAAGAGAACTGCTTTTTTTTACCCCAGAGTTCACTTTAAAGCGGACTGAGATCTATTATTTTAAAGAGGACTATTTGTGAAAACAAAATAAAAGTCAGTTATGTGCTTCATCTCGTCCATGCGACATGTCACCTCGATCGAGTGTCCAACAGGGTGACATTACACCCCATCCACCATGTTTCTCTGGTCGTTGACATAACACCTTTGGATTAAAGGTGATGTGGTGGTAGGTAATAGGTAGGTAACAACACCAAATAAAGACAGTTATTCATAAAGTTATTATTCCGATTCACTGTTGATCCATGTATTTCCAAATAGGCCTAGAGTACTGTGAGCTAGGCTACATGGAAAACCATCAAATGCTTTTTTCCAATGCTAATAATTCTGGGGCTGATCTAGTAATAGCGGTAGTGCTGCCGCCTGGACCATGGTTAGATATCCCTGCTTCACCACTCGCTTTCTGAACTATATCCCTCTCATCCATCTCATATTCTAATCTATCTTCCAACCAAACTTCACAATACCCAAAGAAAACATACCATATACAGAAGATGAGTTAGATTGCAGGGAATGATGGATGAGATGTGGTCATTTGGTGTGACATTGTAAGGCCTTCTATCCTGGTATTTCTCAAGGTGGTAATTTATGCATCATTAATCACTAGCCACCCTTTCTGTCGAAAACAAAGAGCCAGAGCCTCGAGCCCGTGCTATTCAAAGACATGTCTTTGCCGCCATCAAGTGATTGAACTGCTTATTACAGTTGAAAGAGCAACAGGCAGAATACATGAAACTCAACTTGTAGGCTGTAGGCCCACCTATGCCATGGAAACAAAAAATTGATGCAACATGTAAAGTGTTGGTCCCAAGTTTCATGAGCAGAAACAAACGATCCCAGAAATGTTCCATATGCACAAAAAGCTTATTTCCCTCAAATTTTTGGCACACATTTGTTTACATCCCTGTTAGTGAGAATTTCTCTTTTGCCAAGATAATCCATCCACCTGACAGGTGTGGCATATCAAAAAGCTACAGAGGTGCACCTTGTGCTGGGGACAATAAAAGGCCACTCTTAAATGTGCAGTTTTGTCACACAGCACAATGCCACAGATGTCTCAATTTTGAGGGAGCAAGCAATTGGCATGCTTACTGCAGGAATGTCCACCAGAGCTGTTGCCAGAGAATTGAATGTTCATTTCTCAACCATAAACCACCTCCAACGTCGTTTTAGTGGGAGTGCTGCCGCCTGATGAAACTGAAGAGTATTTCTGTCTGTAATAAAGCCCTTTTGTGGGGAAAAACTCATTCTGATTGGCTGGGCCTGGCTCCCCAGTGGGTCGGCCTATGCCCTCCAATGCCCACTCATGGCCGCGCCCCTGCCCAGTCATGTGAAATCAATATATTAGCGAATAATTAATGTATTTCAATTGACTGATTTACTCAGTAAAATCGTTGAAATTGCTGCATGTTGTGTTCAGGTTTTTGTTCAGTATAGTTGAGCATTTAGCCTAACTTATATTATCATTACATTTACATTTACATTTTAGTCATTTAGCAGCTCTTATCCAGAGCGACTTACAGTAGTGAATGCATACATTTCATTTCATTTCATGCATTTAAAAAATTGTACTGGCCCCCCGTAATAATAATCATAATTAGTTGTGTTGAATATTAGTCCAATCGTTCACCGAACCATGTATTTAAAAATATATCGCTTTAGCCGACATGTTGCGGTTCATCTGATGAAGGTGCACATGGGCATATTTATATAATGAATATAAAATTGGAGGGAAGAAATGATTAAATATTAAAGCATTAGACCTCTCACTAAAGACGTCAGTCATACAAAAGTTATATTTAAATCCAAATTGGTATTATGTGTGTGTGTGAGAGTGAGAATTTTTTTACTGAAACTTTCTCATTTCATTTTTTTTTTCTCAGTCCCCCCCTTAAAAATAAAACACCTAAATATATCCTGTACTGCATACATGTACCATACTCACCTTTCCATCTACCACATGATACAAACCAACATCACAATACCCAAAACAATACCCACCATCCCATTAAACAATAGTAAAGGGTCTGTTATCCCCCCACCTTTGACCCTGTTCCTCCTTGTTAGCCAAATAGCTAACTTTGCCTGAGCAAACAGAAAATTCAACAAAACACATTTGGCCTTCTCCTTAATCGAATACCTGTATCCCATTATAAACACCCCAACAGTAAAAACCACCCCCAACCTCTCACACAGACATTGCAACAGAGACAATAATGGCATTAACCTGGTGCACACAGAAAACACATGAATCACAGTTTATTTCATTACACAGAAAGGGCACCCCTGCCCGATTCCCTGTTCAACCCGTGCCAGCCAGCTGTTAGTGGCCAGGGCTCCATGAAGAACCCTCCACTGGAGGTCCCCTGACCTCTTTGGTACTGGGGGTTTGTAGAGCCCCCTCCACCTAAAATCCACCATACTCTCCACCCCACATACCCCCTGCCACTGATGTGCCTTCACTCCTGTTAGGCTCCTAATGTTCCTAACCTTAACGCAGAGGTTGTAGAGGGCTTTACCTCCCACCCCTTCAAACTCCCCCAGGCTCAGAGTGTTAAAATCTAACAAGTCCTCCAGACCCCCTTGCCAGTCTCTAGTCTCTGCCGTCACCTGCCGTGGCGGAAACATTGGTGGCCTCTCCCCCTTTGGCCGCTCAAACACCCCCCTTACCGGCTCAGACAGTGCCTCCTGGACCTCCTCCAGGAATCTCTCCAGCAGCCTAAGAGATGTTATTCCTGTTTGTTGTGCCAAGACTTCCGTGGTTTTCCACCCCTCCTCTCCCAGCAGTCTCAGGTCACCCAGCCTTTGTAAACCCGCTGCCATCAGTTGCCTCTGCAGGGTGGCCGACTGAACCGATCTCAAAGGGATGGCTGGGTTGTTGAAGATAGGCTCCACACCCCCTTCTCATGTGGGCCTTAGCAGCTGCCAGGCCCTCAGCACTGCAGAGTAAAAATCTGAGAGACCTGCTGTACTCAGCCGTGGAGAGACCTTCAATGATGCAGAAATGTTTTGTTAGCCTTCCCCAGATCTGTCCATCGACACAATCCTGTCTCGGAGCTCTATGGACAATTCCTTCAACCATATGGCTTGGTTTTTGCTCAGACATACACTTTCAACTGTGGGACCTTATATAGACAAATGTGTGCCTTTCCAAATCATGTCCAATCAATTGAATTTACCACAGGTGGACTCCAATCAAGATATAGAAACATCTCAAGGATAATCAATGGAAACAGGGTTCACCTGAGCTCAATTTCGAGTCTCAAAGCAAAGGGTCTGAATACTTATGTAAATAAGGTATTTCTGTTTTTTATTTTTAATACATTTTCAACTATTTCTAAAAACCTGTTTTCGCTTGGTCATTATGTGGTATTATGTGTAGATTGAAGATTTTAAAAATATTATAATTGGGGGAAAAAGCTGTAATGTAACAAAATGTGCAAAAACTGAAGGGGTCTGAATACATTCCAAATGCATTGTATATGGTATGGATTAACCATAGCCAGTAAAGAGAAAAGGGGAAAGGAAAATAAGTTAGGAAAGGGGGAAAGGAAGCTAGGAAATGATGAAAGGGAGTGATGAAAAAAGGAAAGGAGTATAGGAAAGAAAAGGAGGAGTTCACATGAATGTGGTAGGGATTAACCATGGCCAGTAGATGGTGAGAGTATTGGTTTTAGTGACAGGCTAGTTTCAGTGACAGGCTAGTTTAGTCACAGGCTGCAGCTGGATTCTATTGCCTATTTTGGGTATTGCCTATTTTGACTACAGTGGCTGTGTGAGGGCAAATTTCCTTGGTGCGCTGCGTAGCTAAGCACATAGCTGCATTATTAGCTGCATTATTTTCATTGGAAAGTCCTGCAATCTTTTGACATTGATAAAGCACTTTATGATAGTTCATTATTTGGTTGGACAGTCACTATTTTCACCACTATTGCAGTCACTAGTTACTGTTATACCACTAAAGGCTACTATCCCACTAATATTTGTGTCACACCCTGATCTGTTTCACCTGTCCCTGTGATTGTATCCACCTCCTCCAGGTGTCGCTTATTTTCCCTACTGTATTTATCCCTGTGTTTTCTGTCTCTCTGTGCCAGTTCGTCTTGTATGTTTCCAAGTCAACCAGCGTTTTTCCCGTTCTCCTGCTTTTTGCATTCTCCATTTTCTAATCCTCCCGGTTTTGACCCTTGCCTGTTTCTGGACTCTGTATCCGCCTGCCTGACCTTTCTGCCTGCCTTGACCACAAGCCTGTCTGCCACTCTGTACCTCGTGGACTCTGATCTGGTTTTGACCTTTTGCCTGTCCACGACCATTCTCTTGCCTACTCCTTTTTGGATTAATAAACATTGTAAGACTCAACCATCTGCCTCCTGTGTCTGCATCTGGGTCTCGCCTTGTGTCATGATAATTTGATCACTAACCTACTAACCTATTTGGCTTTTACTACTATAGACACAAGTTTAAAAACACATTAATAAATGGCAAAAAATAAGTAAAAAACGAAATCATAAGGAATAAGTGTCTGTCCTATATCGAGGATATATTTTTTTAGTTTATTTATTTCACCTTTAACCAGGTAGGCCAGTTGAGAACAAGTTCTCATTTACAACTGCGACCTGGCCAAGATAAAGCAAAGCAGTGAGACAAAAACAACAACACAGAGTTACACATGGCATAAACAAACGTACAGTCAATAACACAATATAAAATATATGTACAGTGTGTGCAAATGTAGTAAGATTAGGGAGGTAAGGCAATAAATAGGTCTAATGGTGAAATAATTACAATTTAGAAATAACACTGGAGTGATAGATGTGCAGAAGATGATGTGTAAGTAGAGATACTGGGGTGCAAAAGAGCAACAACAACAAAAATTATATGGGGATGAGGTAGTTGGGTGTGCAATTTACAGATGGGCTATGTACAGGTACAGTGATCGGTAAGCTGCTCTGACAGCTGATGCTTAAAGTTAGTGAGGGAGATATAAGTCTCCAGCTTCAGTGATTTTTGCAATTCGTTCCAGTCATTGGCAGCAGAGAACTGGAAGGAAAGGCGGCCAAAGGAAGAACTGGCTTTGGGGGTGACAGTGAAATATACCTGCTGGAGCGCGTGCTACGGGTGGGTGCTGCTATGGTGACCAGTGAGCTGAGCTAAGGCAGGGCTTTACCTAGCAAAGACTTATAGATGACCTGGAGCCAGTGGGTTTGGCGACGAGTATGAAGCGAGGGCCAGCCAACGAGAGCATACAGGTCACAGTGGTGGGTAGTTTATGGGGCTTTGGTGACAAAATGGATGGCACTGTGATCGACTGCATCCAATTTGCTGAGTAGAGTGTTGGAGGCTATTTTGTAAATGACATCGTCGAAGTCAAGGATCAGTAGGATAGTCCGTTTTACGAGGGTATGTTTGGCAGCATGAGTGAAGGATGCTTTGTTGCGAAATAGGAAGCCGAGTCTAGATTTAATCTTGGATTGGAGATGCTGGAAGGAGAGTTTACAGTCTAACATATCCACATATTCCAAGTCAGAATCGTCCAGAGTAGTGATGCTGGATGGGCGGGCAGGCGTGGGCAGCGATCGGTTGAAGAGCATGCATTTAGTTTTACTTGTATTTAAGAGCAGTTGGAGGCCATGGAAGGAGAGTTGTATGGCATTGAAGCTCATCTGGAGGTTAGTTCACAGTGTTCAAAGAAGGGCCAGAAGTATACAGAATGGTGTCGTCTGCGTAGAGGTGGATCAGAGAATCACCAGCAGCAAGAGCGACATCATTGATGTATACAGAGAAAAGAGTCAGCCTGAGAATTGAACCCTGTGGCACCCCCATAGAGACTGCCAGAGGTCCAGACAACAGGCCCTCCGATTTGACACACTAAACTCTGTCTGAGAAGTAGTTGGTTAACCAGGCAAGGCAGTCATTTGAGAAACCAAGGCTGTTGAGTCTGCCGATAAGATTGTGGAGGGCCTCCCGGGTGGCGCAGTGGTCTAAGGCACTGCATCGCAGGGATATCCTTGTCTCATCACGCACTAGTGACTCCTGTGGCGAGCCGGGCGTAGTGCACGCTGTCCAGGTCGCCAGGTGTACGGTGTTTCCTCCGACACATTGGTACGGCTGGCTTCGGGGTTGGATGCGCACTGTGTTAAGAAGCATTGCGGCTTGGTTGGATTGTGTTTCGGAGGACGCATGGCTCTCGACCTTCGCCTCTCCCGAGTCCATACGGGAGTTGTAGCGATGAGACAAGACAGTAACTACTAACAATTGGATACCATGAAATTGGGAAAAATAATAATAATAATAATTTAAAATTAAAGATTAAAAAGGATGGGGTGATTGACAGAATAGAAAGTCTTGGTCAGGTCATTGAATACAGCTGCACAGTATTGCCTCTTATCGATGTTGGTTATGATATCGTTTAGGACCTTGATCGTGGCTGAGGTGCACCCATGACCGGCTCGGAAACCAGATTGCATAGCGGAGAAGGTACGGTGGGATTCGAAATTCGATCTGTTTGTTAACTTGGCTTTCGAATACCTTAGAAAGGCAGGGTAGGATAGGTTGAATGTTGAATGGGGAGTGTCACTGCACAGTTATTTTCAAGTCTCTCCAGAGATGTTCGGTTGGGTTCAAGTCCGGACTCTGGCTGGGCCACTCAGGGACATTCAGAGACTTGTCCCGAAGCCACTCCTGCGTTGTCTTGGTTGTGGGTTTAGGGTCGTTGTCCTGTTGGAAGATGAACCTTCGCCCCAGTCTGAGATCCTAAGCGCTCTGTAGCAGGTTTTCATCAACAATCTCTCTGTACTTTGCTCCATTCATCTTTCCCTCAATCCTAACTAGTCTCCCGGTCCCTGCCGCTGAAAAACATCCCCACAGCATGATTCTGCCACCACCATGTTTCACTGTAGGGAGGGTGCCAGGTTTCCTCCAGACGTGACGCTTGGCAAAATAGTTCAATATTGGTTTCATCAGACCAGAGAAGGCCATCATTGAAAATAAAAATGTGTTCTTAACTGACTTGCCTAGTTAAATAAAGGTTAAATTTAAAAAAAAATCTATGGTTTGATATTAAAAATAATGTAAATAAGTTATTTTTATTTTTTATGTTTAATACACGTGCAAACATTTCTAAAAACCTGTTTTCTCTTTGTCATTATGGGGTATTGTGTGTAGATTGCTGAGGATTTTTATTTATTTAATCAATTTTAGAACAAGGCTGTAACGTAGCAAAATGTGGAAAAAATCAAGGGATTTGAATACTTTCCGAATGCACAGTATATATATATATATATATATATATATATTGCTCAAAAAAATAAAGGGAACACTAAAATAACACATCCTAGATCTGAATGAATGAAATAATCTTATTAAATACTTTTTTCTTTACATAGTTGAATGTGCTGACAACAAAATCACACAAAAATAGTCAATGGAAATCCAATTTATCAACCCATGGAGGTCTGGATTTGGAGTCACACTCAAAATTAAAGTGGAAAACCACACTACAGGCTGATCCAACTTTGATGTAATGTCCTTAAAACAAGTCAAAATGAGGCTCAGTAGTGTGTGTGGCCTCCACGTGCCTGTATGACCTCCCTACAACGCCTGGGCATGCTCCTGATGAGGTGGCGGATGGTCTCCTGAGGGATCTCCTCCCAGACCTGGAGTAAAGCATCCGCCAACTCCTGGACAGTCTGTGGTGCAACGTGGCGTTGGTGGATGGAGTGAGACATGATGTCCCAGATGTGCTCAATTGGATTCAGGTCTGGGGAACGGGCGGGCCAGTCCATAGCATCAATGCCTTCCTCTTGCAGGAACTGCTGACACACTCCAGCCACATGAGGTCTAGCATTGTCTTGCATTAGGAGGAACCCAGGGCCAACCGCACCAGCATATGGTCTCACAAGGGGTCAGAGGATCTCATCTCGGTACCTAATGGCAGTCAGGCTACCTCTGGCGAGCACATGGAGGGCTGTGCGGCCCCCCAAAGAAATGCCACCCCACACCATGACTGACCCACCGCCAAACCGGTCATGCTGGAGGATGTTGCAGGCAGCAGAACGTTCTCCACGGCGTCTCCAGACTCTGTCACGTCTGTCACATGTGCTCAGTGTGAACCTGCTTTCATCTGTGAAGAGCGCAGGGCGCCAGTGGCGAATTTGCCAATCTTGGTGTTCTCTGGCAAATGCCAAACGTCCTGCACGGTGTTGGGCTGTAAGCACAACCCCCACCTGTGGACGTCGGGCCCTTATACCACCCTCATGGAGTCTGTTTCTGACCGTTTGAGCAGACACATGCACATTTGTGGCCTGCTGGAGGTCATTTTGCAGGGCTCTGGCAGTGCTCCTCCTGCTCCTCCTTGCACAAAGGTGGAGGTAGTGGTCCTGCTGCTGGGTTGTTGCCCTTCTACGGCCTCCTCCACGTCTCCTGATGTACTGGCCTGTCTCCTGGTAGCGCCTCCATGCTCTGGACAGTACACTGACAGACACAGCAAACCTTCTTGCCACAGCTCGCATTGATGTGCCATCCTGGATGAGCTGCACTACCTGAGCCACTTGTGTGGGTTGTAGACTCCGTCTCATGCTACCACTAGAGTGAAAGCACCGGCAGCATTCAAAAGTGACCAAAACATCAGCCAGTAAGCATAGGAACTGAGAAGTGGTCTGTGGTCACCACCTGCAGAACTACTCCTTTATTGGGGGTGTCTTGCTAATTGCCTATAATTTCCACCTGTTGTCTATTTTGGTCACTATCGGCCTATATCGAATCTTCCATTCCTCTCCAAAATTTTAGAAAAAGCTGTTGCACAGCAACTGACTGCCTTCCTGAAGACAAACAATGTATACGAAACGCTTCAGTCTGGTTTTAGACCCCATCATAGCACTGAGACTGCACTTGTGAAGGTGGTAAATGACCTTTTAATGACGTCAGACCGAGGCTCTGCATCTGTCCTCGTGCTCCTAGATCTTAGTGCCGCTTTTGATACCATCGATCACCACATTCTTTTGGAGAGATTGGAAACCCAAATTGGTCTACATGGACAAGTTCTGGCCTGGTTTAGATCTTATCTGTCGGAAAGATATCAGTTTGTCTCTGTGAATGGTTTGTCCTCTGACAAATCAATTGTAAATTTCGGTGTTCCTCAAGGTTCCGTTTTAGGACCACTATTGTTTTCACTATATATTTTACCTCTTGGGGATGTCATTCGAAAACATAATGTTAAATTTCACTGCTATGCAGACGACACACAGCTGTACATTTCAATGAAACATGGTGAAGCCCCAAAATTGCCCTCGCTAGAAGCCTGTGTTTCAGACATAAAGAAGTGGATGGCTGCAAACTTTCTACTTTTAAACTCGGACAAAACAGAGATGCTTGTTCTAGGTCCCAAGAAACAAAGAGATCTTCTGTTGAATCTGACAATTAATCTGGATGGTTGTACAGTCGTCTCAAATAAAACTGTGAAGGACCTCGGCGTTACTCTGGACCCTGATCTCTCTTTTGAAGAACATATCAAGACTGTTTCAAGGACAGCTTTTTTCCATCTACGTAACATTGCAAAAATCAGAAATTTTCTGTCCAAAAATGACGCAGAAAAATTAATCCATGCTTTTGTTACTTCTAGGCTGGACTACTGCAATGCTCTACTTTCCGGCTACCCGGATAAAGCACTAAATAAACTTCAGTTAGTGCTAAATACGGCTGCTAGAATCCTGACTAGAACCAAAAAATTTGATCATATTACTCCAGTGTTAGCCTCCCTACACTGGCTTCCTGTTAAGGCAAGGGCTGATTTCAAGGTTTTACTGCTAACCTACAAAGCATTACATGGGCTTGCTCCTACCTATCTTTCCGATTTGGTCCTGCCGTACATACCTACACGTACGCTACGGTCACAAGACGCAGGCCTCCTAATTGTCCCTAGAATTTCTAAGCAAACGGCTGGAGGTAGGGCTTTCTCCTATAGAGCTCCATTTTTATGGAATGGTCTGCCTACCAATGTGAGAGACGCAGACTCAGTCTCAACCTTTAAGTCTTTACTGAAGACTTATCTCTTCAGTAGGTCCTATGATTAAGTATAGTCTGGCCCAGGAGTGTGAAGGTGAACGGAAAGGCTGGAGCAACGAACCGCCCTTGCTGTCTCTGCCTTGCCGGTTCCCCTCTTTCCACTGGGATTCTCTGCCTCTAACCCTTTTACAGAGGCTGAGTCACTGGCCTACTGGTGTTCTTCCATGCCGTCCATGGGAGGGGTGCGTCACTTGAGTGGGTTGAGTCACTGACGTGGTCTTCCTGTCTGGGTTGGCGCCCCCCCCCTTGGGTTGTGCCATGGCGGAGATCGTTGTGGGCTATACTCGGCCTTGTCTTAGGACGGTAAGTTGGTGGTTGGAGACATCCCTCTAGTGGTGTGGGGGCTGTGCTTTGGCAAAGTGGGTGGGGTTATATCCTGCCTGTTTGGCCCTGTCCGGGGGTATCATCGGATGGGGCCACAGTGTCTTCTGATCCCTCCTGTCTCAGCCTCCAGTATTTATGCTGCAGTAGTTTATGTGTCGGGGGGCTAGGGTCAGTCTGTTACATCTGGAGTATTTCTCTTGTCTTATCCGGTGTCCTGTGTGTATTTAAATATGCTCTCTCTAATTCTCTCTTTCTCTCTTTCTGTCTTTCTCTCGGAGGACCTGAGCCCTAGGACCATGCCTCAGGACTACCTGGTATGATGACTCCTTGCTGTCCCCAGTCCACCTGGCCGTGCTGCTGCTCCAGTTTCAACTGTTCTGCCTGCGGCTATGGAACCCTGACCTGTTCACCGGACGTGCTTGTTGCACCCTCGACAACTACTATGATTATTATTATTTGACCATGCTGGTCATTTATGAACATTTTAACATTTTAACATTTTGACCATGTTCTGTTATAATATCCACCCTGCACAGCCAGAAGAGGACTGGCCACCCCTCATAGCCTGGTTCCTCTCTAGGTTTCTTCCTAGGTTTTTGGCCTTTCTAGGGAGTTTTTCCTAGGGAGTTTTTCCTAGCCACCGTGCTTCTTTCACATGCTTTGCTTGCTGTTTGGGGTTTTAGGCTGGGTTTCTGTACAGCACTTTGAGAATATCAGCTGATGTACGAAGGGCTATATAAAAATAAATTTGATTTGATTTGATTTGATATTCCATTTGCACAACAGCATGTGAAATTTATTGTCAATCAGTGTTGCTTCCTAAGTGGACAGTTTTTGATTTCACAGAAGTGTGATTGACTTGGAGTTACTTTGTGTTGTTTATTAAGCGTTCCCTTTATTTTTTTGAGCAGTGTATATATATATTATCAGATTATGAAATTACAGGCTGTTATCCCTAGGCTGCGCTCCAGATCAAAAATCTCCCCAATTGATTAAGCTTTTTAGGGACAAGAAAATGATCATACCTATCCTATAACAAACACAATTCAACAATTCATTTTTTTCTAGTGAATAAAAAACTCTAGTCTAGGCTGTAAACTGCAGTAAATATGCCATTTCAATAACCGCAACAACAACAAAAAAGGCCCTGCGATTTGAATGCATGTTAAATCCCGAAATAATAATAATCTACCCAAAGCCTGATTAGGCAACCATTTGGATCAGTAATGGGTATTTTCAGTTTACAAGGTCCAAAAAGGCACATTAGCAGGGCAGTCATAATGTGTACTTTGTCAGGATGTATCAGCGTTTACAGATAGGCCTACCATCGGAAAATATGGCTTTCACATGCGATGTTTGTCGTGGATCATCATTTTTCCAAGTCATTCTATAATGAATGTGGCCACCAATATGCTCACACGTTTCATTTGTGCTCTGCTTTCTTCCCTCGTGAGCAGCCTCGCGCACCTAGAATCAAGACCGTGTCAATAAAACCCGTTTTTGATTGGTTTTCAATGTTTTATCGGGAAAATATTGCTCTGAAAGTGATCCAAACGATAAATAGAGCTATCGTTTTTCACTCTTGTTGTAGTTATCGTTGTAGTGTTAATGCTCCTGTTCACTTGAATTATATATATTTAAAAAAATCTCGTTATAGCTATTGTCCTTGGTGTGGAGGGCCCTTGCCCTACCCTTAAATTACCTGAACAAGACCGAGATGGAGAATTGTGTATCCATGTGAGCCTGTTCATGTTACTATATGATTGAGCATTCAAAAATGCATGCAAGCCCAGTAGTACAGGATGTAATTATGAGCATTCAAGTGAAAGTGTAATTGAACCTTTGGAGAGATGGAGAATATCATTTTTGTATTTATTTAACCCAGTAAATTGACTGAAAACACATTCTAAGTTACAGCAACAACCTGCGTCAGTTACAGGGAAGAATGCGCCAATTGGAAGCTGGGGATGATTAGGTGACCATGATGGTATGAGGGCCAGACTTGGAATTTAGCCAGGACACCAGGGTTTACACCCCTACTCTGACAATAAGTGTCATGTGATGTTTAATGACGAGTCAGGACACCCATTTAACATCCCATTCAAAAGACAGCACCCAACAACAGGGCAATGTCCCAGGGCAAATTTCTTTAATTTTTGGGGACCAGAGGAAAGAGTGCCTCCTACTGCCTCTCCAACACCACTTCCAGAAGCATCTGGTCTGCCATCCAGGGACCAACCAGGATCAATCCTGCTTACCTTCAGCGATAACCCAGCAGTGGGATGCAGGTTGGTATGCTGCTGGCAAGTCATCTTGCCAGAATGTCTTATGTGATCTCATTGGCCATGTTAATGACTGAACTAACATTTGTCTTCTGATTGAGCATCTTCATATGTACTTTTAATTATAAAATAAATCACCTCAAACAGCTTGTCTGATTCACTGAAGCTTCATGGTGATGATAGAAAAACAACCATCAAAATAACAGAATACAAAGAACACAAGGAAAATCATGAAAGGTGCTATTAAAGACTATGTTTATTAAATGGCAACGGAGTCACATGCATTGTTGGGAAATGTCCATTGGGACCTTGTGTGACTTCTCTCCCTTTGTTTTAGTTTGTGTGTTGTGGTCCCTTTCTGGTCCAACCTACACAGAGAGCAGACTTGTCCTTCAGATTCATTTCATGGAGGACGATTTCAGTAAATTGAAAATGTGTTTAAGAGTGCAAAATTCATTAAAGTGCTAGCATAACTCGTGAAAAAAATTGTGTGATATGGCAAACAACTTGCACATCCCATGGCTATGAGTAAAAAAACAAGACAAACTGAAAATATGTATTTCTTTCTCTGTATGGTCAGTATCTCACAGAAAAGTACTAAATAAAACTGCAACTATTGCATGTTTCTCTCTCCAAGACAATCACGTTACCAAAATAGAGGCACGATTTAAACACCAAACCATGCGAGGTAAATTGTTTAACACTACCTTTGATTGACACGGCAGGTAGCCTAGTGGTTAGAGCGTTAAACTAGTAACCGAAAGGTTGCAAGCTCGAATCCCCAAGCTGACATGGTAAAAATCTGTCGTTCTGCCCCTGAACAAGGCAGTTAACCCACTTGAAAATAAGAATTTGTTCTTAACTGACTTGCCTAGTTAAATAAAGGTACAATTTTACTGGAACTGTGTGTCAAGAAGGTCATAAATTAAAGGCTCTTACCCTTCAACCTCAATATAACACGGGACAGTCTTTTCCAATAAAAAAAAAATGTAACATCAAAACCTGAATTAAATTAGACAGTGTAGCTAACAGAGGTTAGGTACTGGTAAGGTCATGTGTTGCTCCTGGAGTTTCAAGACAGAGAGGAGGGATATGTCTCCGGCTGTGCACATGGACGGCAGTGGAACGGCCTCCATCTTGTGCTCAACTGTGTTGTAGTGGCACTTCCTCAGCTGGTCAGACATACTGGAGACTTCGGCGAACCGCCACTCATTAACGGGGCTAAAGGCAGTGCTGAATCTCCACACCTGCCCGAACAGAACAGGTAAGAAAGCATTAGTAAGGCAGGAAAGTTCAATCCAGTCTAGTTAACATTTAAAGGGGTATAGGGTAAGGGAATCAACATCAGTGCTATTGTACATACAATAAGAAAGGCCTATATGGTGGCAGTGGCACTTTAAAATCCTAGACAGGAAATGTAAATCCTCAGATGAGGGTTGTAAATAAAGTTTTATACAACGGGTGGGTCTAATCCTGAATGCTGATTGGTTAAAACCGCATTCCAGCCGGGGTCTATTCCACAAGTTACCACCTGACTGCGCAATCCACTGTCTCATCAGCCCAGCCAGGCAGTTTATAAACTTGATCTCCACTATGAAAAGCATCTAGACATTATCTCACATTTCTTGTAAACTAACATTTAGTTTTCAACAGCAGAGATTTGTAGAAACCTTGCTGTCTGTCTCTCCTACATTTACAACATTGTTTCAATGTTCAAATTCGATCTCCAGCTGTCGTATAGTAATGAACGTGTCAGGAGTCGGGATGAGACAGACAGGCAGGCAGCTTTTCTCAGCCAGTCGAAATCATGAATCAGCATCATTTTTTATGGATATATACAAAGACATATCAATAAGAAACAGGTAAAACGAGACCAAAGGCAGCTAGTTTGCAGTCTTTCCAGCTTCAGTTTCAAGTTCGTGTAAGCTGTGTTGTTGACTAGCTCCTCTGAACAACGCAAGAGCACATTTTCTATGCCAGGTGAAATCGTGCCTCATTAGCTAATTGTTCTGGGATGTATCCAAATAAATGTCACTAGGAAACAGCTAAAACAAATGCAGCTACATTGTTGTTATTCTGGCTACATTTTTCGACATGACTGTAAATTAGCCGTAGTTGGCTAGCTAGCATGGGATAAGAACGTTGACAGCCAGTATGGTAATGGGACTTTTAGAATTAACAACTGGGTCGCGTCCATAGATACAGAACAAAAAGACTGGCTCGCTTCTCTGGCAACCGAACGGATAGAATGAACGACCAGCCGGCTTGTTTAGAAACCTTAGATTTGTGTCGGGACTATGTCTTGAGGAAGGATGGATGATTGATTAATAAATTAATCAAAATAAAAAGTTTCTAATGAAAATACAGTGCCTTCGGAAAGTATTCTGACCCCTTGGCTTTTCACATTTTGTTATGTTACAGGCTTATTCTAAAAATGATTAAATAAAAAATCCTCAGCAACCTACACACAATACCCCATAATGACAAAGCAAGTTTTTTACATAAATTAGCAAACATTTCCAAAAACTGTTTTTGCTTGGTCATTATGGGGTATTGTATGTAGACTGAGGGGGGGGGGGGGGGGGACGATTTAATCAATTTTAGAATAAGGCTGTAACGTAACAAAATGTGGAAAAAGTCAAGGGGTCTGAATACTTTCCAAATGCACTGTATGTAAATCATTATTTGAATATGTTGGTGACCCGTTTTATTAAAGTGATGATGCCCTCAAAGCCGGTGTTTGCAGGATATATTAGCACGGTTTGCCTAACAACACCCGAGCCAATATATCCTCTAGACACCGGCTTCTTCGGGCATTATCAATTAAATAAACTAGAATACTGGCGTTCCAAAAGGCGAACTTTTGCACATCTTACACATACTGTAAGAGTAACGAGTTGACATCACCTGGTGGCACAGTTTCAGCCAACAAATGTGAGTTTCTTACCCTGTCTTTGATCTGCCATAAGAAAGTAACGTTTGGATATTGACTTCTCTCCCACCGTAGTTCTACAATTCCCCGGGACTGCAGCAGACTAGCACACGCGTACCTCATGGTCCACGACAACATGGACAGCTGGGACAGGCTGAAGCCATCCAGGAAGCAGGCCACATGCTGCAGCACCTCAAAGGGAAGCCCACTAAAAGGGAAGCCCACCTCAAAGGGAAGCCCACTAGACTCCCCAACGGTCCCGTCCCCCCCCTCAACGGGGCTGGGCTTCACCCCGAATGACCTAAAGTTCTGATTATGGATGACCTTTGACCCCTGGTATGAGGGGGAGAACCTGCGCTGGGAGTAGGTGCAGCCGTAGTAGGCCAGGGGACAGTGGTATTCCATCTAGTTGCTGAGGCCTGTGTGCATGTCCTTGTGGAGGTTCTTGAAGTGGGAGGAGTAATCGTCCCTGCGGAACAGCTGGCCACAATCGAAGGAAAACATTTGCTGGAGCCGATTACATGGGATGTTCCGGATCTGTGGAACTTCCTCTAGAACCAGGTCCAGGCTGAGGGTGCGGAAGGGGCTGGGATATGAGAGTTGTGGCGCATGGTCACAGGCAGCTGACGACGCCAACCCTCGTGCTGGTCACCAAGATGGGGGCAGGGGAGGTGAAGGTCTGTGTGCCGAAGTTGACGTGGAAGCCGTCCACATTGGCAGTGTCGGAGATCCTGAGGCACTTGCGGGACTCCTCCAGGCAGAGGAGGGCAGCTGCAGTGATCAGGTCGATCTTCCCCAGGCCCATGGAGTCGTCCTCCTGCTCCAGGTCTGACGTATCCACTGTCTTGTCCTCCATTTTGGGTCTAAACCTAACCCGGACTCTCCGTCCGTTGGACAGAGCAAACTGGCCCGAGCCTCTGAGCAACAGGTGGTTCTGGAACTTCCTCTCCAGTTCCCTGTCCTCTAGGACCACGTGACTGGCCCTGTGTGCCATACCCTGGTGGATCTGCATGGGTGGTGCTAGTTGCGTTGCTGGGTGAGATTGGGGATGCTGTAGCTGTGACAGAACCAGAGGGCCCTTGAGGTACAGGTGGAGGATTCAAGTCATCTTGCACCTTGATTGGGCAAACTGCTTCACTGGAAGACCAACTGGTTCCAGGTTGATGCTGATCTACTGAGTCTGAACCTAAGGCCTGCTCCCCTGGTCTCTTCTGGGAGCCTTTCCCACTCAAACAACCATTACATAAGCTTTGTTCATTCAGCCCCTCAACACTCCTCGAGGTCACACCTGAAAGCTCCATCCACATCTCGCCATCGGCAAAGACCTCCATAGCAACCTCACTGTCAGTTCCGCTGACCACTCTAAGCTCTCCAACTGATGACCCTGCCTCAGCATCTTTCATCTCAACGTTCGTCAAGTCTGCAGCTTCCGATTGGTGGGAGCTGACGTAAGCTCTGCTTGCGGGTGAGTGGGGGCTCCGTTGATTGGGTCTGTATATTTAACCGTGTTTCTGAGGTCGCCCTGTGCTGTGACCAGGCTCCTCCTCAGCTGGACCGTCGCCCGGTGGAGTTGGTGCAGCTGATAAGCTGACCGTAGCACTCCTTCACATCCAAATCTCCAGCCTGTTATGAAGCAGCAGCTCATCGTTCCAGTCAATGCTGTTGATCTTGATGCATTGCTCTGTGCTGAGAACGTCCAACGCTGCGGCAAGGCTCCGCGCCGTCTCCACCATGTACAGCTTGCTATACCACTCCTCGTTCAAACCATTTATTCCGTTAGCAATTTTATCCTTCGCTGAGCTCAGTGGCGGTGACTGTGACGTCAATGTTGGTGATGACTGTGTCGTCAATAGTGGTGGTGACTGTGTCGTCAATAGTGGTGGTGACTGTGTCGTCAATAGTGGTGGTGACTGTGTCGTCAATAGTGGTGGTGACTGTGTCGTCAATAGTGGTGGTGAATGCGTTGTCAACGCAGTGTCCTTCTCACTCGCGCTCTCTACGGTGAAAACAGGTGGCTCTCTCTCGACCGTGGGCGCCGTTGGGACCACCTTGAGGGACTTGACCAGCGTGTACTTGTCCTGCAGGGCCAGCGCCATGTCCAGCTGCTCTGTCTCCTCCACCCCCCAGCTCAAGCTCTCGTATGATGTGTAATCCAGGCAGCTGATAGCTCACCTGTTCCACTCCATGGTGTGCAGGCATCCGGGTCTGCACTAGTGTGTCAGGGAAGCCAAAACCCCTGTTCAGGCAGGGCACTCTCTCCAGGGGACAGAGGAGGAGGTGCTCGGGCCCTTTGTAGGAGTGGAAAATGGCCCCACAGACTAGGGGGCAGGTGACAGGAGATACCGGGTTCTGGCCTGGTCATGCACCTCTGACTCAGGCAGGTCACACAGCGGATATGTTGCTGCTCCATCTTTAAGAGGGCAGGGAGTGGAGTATTTAGAGTGTTGTAAGGTGGAGCTGGGAGTGGTGGTGGGACCGGGAGAGTCAGCAGCTCTGTGAGGGAAAACGAGAAAATACACAGGACCTAATTTTGTAGTTTTGATGCAGACAATACAGTACAGTCAATAGAAGAAGTATTTAAATGGAATCATTAGCTTTTATTTCTACACAAGTAAATTGGATGAAAATGTACCAAAAGGCAGCAATTCACTGTCAGAATCATGCAAGTATCAACATTATATCAAATAATAATTTGGATAGGAAAGTGGTCTGTCTTGCTCAGTTCAATACGTAAGCTAAAGAGCGAGCTGGTTTAGCTATGTCGAGTCACTGTAACACCAAATAAAAAGCATAACAACTTGACTGGCCAACTGGATAGCTACTTAGCATAAATTAGTCGCTAGTTCGCCAGATTTGTCGACAAAGGAAAACAAGCTGAAGCTAGCTAGCAAGTTAGCAAGATTCAGCTTGACAACCCAAAACAAACCTAACGAATGAAGGAAAACTATTTCAGGGACTGGTTTCATAGACTGGCCATGCTGACGTTGAGATTCATTGTAGACAACACCTAGCAAGAAGACCGTGTCGCAGTAGCTATGTCCCATGAACAACTCAACAAGAAACGTATATTCTTGGCTAACGTTACCTACTACAGTACCGTGGAGTTGATGTAAACCGGTTGTTCAAACTCTACGACTAAAGAAACATAGCTATTTTCCCGTTTATCTTACAGTGTTACAGCTGGGTATAAACTACTTTTTTCTATACATTTTTTCTCTTCTTTCAATCAACCTCCCTTTGCCTTGTGTGTCTGTCTGCTGCGGCGCCCTCTAAACTGATAGCAGGGGCATATTCATCACGTCAATTTTGTTGCAAAACGTTTCTTAAACTGAAGGTAATGGAACGAAACAGGGAGGGACCTACCTGAATTTGTCCAATAGAAACTCTCATTTTAGGAACGTTTTGAAACGGTTTGTACTAACGATTACAGGTCGTCACTAGTTACCACAGCCACAAAGTTTATTTTCGTTTACATGAATGTTACGAAATAGCCAATATTGACTTTGTGACTATGGAAACTAGTGGAAACCTCAAAGAGAGATGTGAGTTCCCATTGGACAATGATTGTCATGTGGGTCGCTGTTCTTTCCTTTTTCTTGAAGTTTGGCATGTGAGGTTTTCCTTCAACTATTTCACCGCGAAGCAGTCGTATGCCAGATGTCCATAACACGTTTTGATATTAGCTGGGTAGTAATGCGATTCGTAATTAGCATCTTCAAATGAAAAACTTGTATCATTTAGCTGAGACGCTAGTTGATATTGTCATCATGCAGCAGTTACGTATGATAAAATCGTCCATATCCAATTCGGGAACAGGAATGGCTCATTGCAATGTAAGGGGCCGATCGATATTTACAGAATGGAAAACGGAGGAGGGTCATCCTTTTTCAATATCAGTCAAGGGGAGGATTTAGTATTTTTCTAATTGTTTTTAAGTAGTCCAGGGGAGGGTAATGTAATTTGTAGTTGATGACATTTCAATATTTCTCTGTGTTTTAGAATGAGTTGCTTATTAGGCTATATATTCGTGTGCCCGATGCAGCCCCTCATCTCTGATTCTCCGCTGGGCAAGCAATATCAGTTGTGCCTATAAGCTATTTATTGTGGTCTCAATCAAAAGACTACGAAGTGCATGCTCTGAGAAGCACAGAGCAAAATTATATTTCTAAAATAGCTGCTGGGATTGTGTGAATAAAATTAGGCTGCATTACACACTGCAATGGATATTCCAACCCTGAGCTCCCACCTGCTCTGCTCTTGCTGATCAAAGTGCAGTTCAGGAGGAGTGCAGTTCAGGAGGAGAATCAAAGGTTTTTTCCGACAATTATTTTTGATTAGGCCTAGTGCAATAAATTAAATATATTGTGTGCGGACTAACCTATAGCCTATGTTCTGTGTAGTTTGAGAATGGGAGCGCGAAAATGAGGAGGAGGACCGGAGGTCAACTTTGATAGCTTGCTACTACTATAATTGATTGATTGTTAAAAACAATATGTTTCTTGTCCATGATGTATTAATCAACGTTATTGCTGGCTTTTTGTTGGAGACTATTTCTTCCTATTTAAGAAATACGAGGTAGCTCTACCTGTTTGACAGACGAAATTAGGCTGTAGGCTGCTATATCCATAGATTTGTCGGTCAATTCCTCTACCCACCATGCACTCGTTAAACAGCCTACCTCCATGTCAATGAAGGGCTGTTAACTTAAGTTAAAACCAATACCTGAGTTGAGGGGGTATGAGATGGTATGCCATAGGCCTACCATTTAGTAAAGAAAATGCCAAAAAGCACATGCTTAGCTTAAGATTCTGAAGAAAATAAAACGGGTCCGATAATATAAAGTGATCTATAACAGCGCTTTGGTCCACGCTGCTTTATGCTAGAAACAAGCTGTAAAATACCAGGAAAAGACTGATGCATATGGGAATATCATTGTTTCATTTCTTTGACATTCAGAGGCTGACTTTGCTTGGGAAGTAATCTAATTATGTTACTATCAATTGATTAAGATATTCACTTTCTGTACAATACAAACAACGCAGACAGCTTTTAGGGAAACACTTGTGACCTCTCGCTGGGTTAAATCACGGAAGAAGAGTAGGCAGCAGTTGAAGCTTAAATTGTTATGTGTCGGTAGGCGTACTCTGTCTGGGGTGGAAAGGTAGTCCTAACTTTTCAAAGAACCATGCTCAGATCCCTAATGATGTCTCAGATTAAATTATTTGCAAACAGGGACAGTTTCGTTTGCAAACAAGACACACGGATTTGGCATTGGAGAAATAGGATGAGACGAACACATAGCGCTATGTCTCGAGCCATTCTTAGCCTGTCATTTTGGTAATTTGTCTGGAATTAAAAAAATATTCCGCTAATATGTACATTTTTATGAAATGCTATTTTTTCTTGGACCTGCAAATACGATTGTAGAGTCATGTAATGCTTTTACTATAAAAAATATATTTCCACCCTTACTCTTGTCCACAGTGGTCAGCGAACGCACAACCTTCTGGTCCGCAGCCCTGTGCGATATCAAAATTCCTGCTTTGCTATCTAGTGCTTACTGGACGAAGAACAGTTTCTAAAACTGCAAATCTACGGCTCTGGTCCGTCCAAGCAGTGAGGTTAAATGGTAGACATGTTCTCTGATATCCACTTAGTTTTAATTATAATTTTGGGTATAGGGGGGTCACTTGTTATTTTTTTCTTCAGGCATTCAGGGAGGGTTTAGGTCACATGTATTTTACTGAAGGGAGGGCCATCTATTTTCACTTCATAGACGTCCGAATTTCTCCATATAACCTTTATTATAAATAACGGTTGAAGAGGAAGAGGCGAAGCGAGAGGCCCAACTCAACCAACAATATGTATTCTCTAGCAGGTGGGGTTGTTTCGTTTCTTTCGCTCACCAAACAAGGAGTTTTTGTATGGAGGTCAATAAGAGTGTCGAAATGTGGTCCAAAAAAAAAATGTAATGGCTTATTTACTATTTGTTTATTTCGAGTAGAAGTGGTGTAATGCTTAGGTTACTACGAGTTTACTGGTATAAGTAGGACACGTGACATACCGGCAACTTTGTGAAAATACATTTTATATCGGAGTTGTCTCGAGATGGCTATGCATATTTCATGACATGAAGCTAGTAACATAACATCTCTCCATTGAATTCAGGCGGTTGATGTCAACAACTATCATCGAATATTCAAAAATGTATTAAAATAATGAGATGTAACTTATCCACCAATCCAAATAAATGATTTTTTTATAAATAGGATTTAGAAAAAGAAAGGCTAGACCTAAACCTATGAATGCAGTCTTAAGAATGAACGTTAGCTAGCTAGCTCTCTAGCCAATTCAGCAAAGCCAGCACCACAATCGCAGACCTTCAAAGTCAAATCTCTGTACAGAAGTTGACCTAGCTATTGTGGGTACTTTAAACTCCAGGATGTGACCCTAGACTCCTACAATTTTAAAGCTAAAACCCAGACAGATCTATAGCTGTGAAGTATGTTGTCTCCAGATGGGCAAACATCAAGCAGACCAGGGCAAATTTTCACTGATGGCCTGCTACATCTGAGCAAAAGATACAATACCACCCAGCACCATCTTCAAACATTCGGCCCAAAGTTATTTGACACAGCTTACCCTGATGAATTTTTCCACTACGTATCAGAAAGTGGGAATATGGACAAAAAGATTTCAAAGGGTGGTATAAGATTATTTTTTTGCTTTGCTGTGAAGGACCTTCCGCTTGTGCTGATTCTCAAAGGAAAGACAGATCTGCTTGATTCTGATATTATCATTGAAGCTTACAGAGACAGTCATATTGTTCTGTATACTACACCTGACTTTCCCCCTTTCCAGCAGCCACTAACCATGGAGTCCTTTAGGCCCTTCAAGGAAGTTTTCCAGTAATGCATTTGACATCCTCTCTCCTTATATGGTTTTTGTCCATAGGCACATGGTTGCCACAGTGTTGAAGCAGACGTATGACGCTTTTGAGACTGAGAGGACTGTAAAGGATGGGTTCAGGAGGACAGGTATCTTTCAATTTGACCCACATGTCATGGCTGGGTCAATGTGGTGTGGGAGGGAAGAGATGAGGCCTGAAGTCAGTGCTGCTGGACCCTGTGATGATGGGCCAATGGAAGAACAACCCGAACGAGTGTGTCCGAGACCATGGCAAGAAGGCAGTAAAGCAAGTTCTCTATCTTAAGTTCTCTAGAAACTGATGATTAATTTACGCCAAAACATAAATAATCAATTTAACGTCATGGCTGTATCAGTACATGTTTTTGATCTATTGATTTACAGGAGGAATCTGATGTCAAACTGGTGCTGCCTGGGTCATCCTTGCCAGTTTCTATGCCATCGGAGTCTGTTCTGAAGCGAGAGGAGATATTTGAAGTAGTGCTTAAAAAACAAGAGGAAATTAAGGAGGAGGAGTTGAATGTTGTGTCAAACATATCCTCAGTAGACCTTCATGTCACGGACTCCAGTGAGTTGAGGAGACAGAACTGCACAACATTTTTTAAATAATGCCAATAATCAATATTGGATGATCATTATCAAGTAAAACCTATCGAGTGGGAGGGCAAAGAGGCAGGTGCTCGAGCACAAGTAGATCCCTATCTGTGCACGTGCCTGGTTTACCGTGTGGTCTAAATAAAGTCATATTGGATCATTGATTGATGTAGACCTTTTCAATAAAATGACATTTCCTAAATCTCAATTCACTGGAAAATCTACATGATGTGTGATGAGGTATCCTCTTTAGTGCCCTATAAATTCGACATAATAGTTTGGATGGGCCATCAATCTCATTGCAGAAAAAAATATCAAGTGTAACATTGATGGATGGGTGTAGACTCGCCTGTTCAAAGCCAGTTCCAACTGTCACTAATGATGTCAGGCCAAACATGAAGGATTGTCCTTGAGGCTGAACATGGAGGACTGTCCTCTCAAAAAAGGTGAAAGATTTATTGATAGGCCTTCACTTCACACCAGGACATAAAACGGCAACATAGCCTATGACTCGTTTTGAGATCAGACCATTTGTCGCAAGTCGGGTCTAGATAGTGACATCAATTATTTAGAGGGATAAAACAATAGCCTTTTCAGGCCACAGAAAAAGAAGGCAAGGCAAGAAGACGACATAACTTCACAGTTTCCTTCACTTGATGTAGGCAGTCTAAGCTATTTTCCTTGGACATTTGCCCCTATGTTGCAGAGACCGCATGTAAGCTATAATAGGGTAATTTTCAGGGGGACCGTTCTCAATAATAGGAGCTGTATCAGGACTACGTCATCTTTTAACCTCAAAGGAACTCGAAACGAAAAACACTGAGGTCCCCCCAAGCACCTACTCCACGACGTCTCCCTCCCTATCCCTCAAAATGTCGCTGTTAGTCTGGATCAATATCAGCTCTTACGACCCTAGGGCAGCAGCGGTGGCAGTGTCATAGTGTCTAGTCTCCATAAAAGTTTTTTTGTGTTGTGGAGCGCAGGGCGGACCTGACTCATAACTCAAACATATCAAGCAAAGAGAAGCCCCGGGATACGGGTGACCGGGTCGCATCTGTCTGGGGTCTGCGTGGGATGCTCCCGTGGGTTGTAGACTCACTCAGTCGGCATCTTCATTGGCGACCGAGAACCACATTTTTTCACTGTAGGCTAAAAATTCAAGTAGCCTATTAAAAGTTAGCCTAGTTCGTAAACTTGGTTGAGGCAAAACATAGACCCAGAGTACTTTTTCATAATGAATAGCTGAAGCTATCTGACTGTAGCCTATTTGATGATTAGGCGTTTTTCTTTATCAGTAAAAATGTGTACATTTTCATGACATTTATTATTTAGGCTAAACACCTGTCAAATTGTGAGACCTATGATGACTTTGTATCAGTGTCTGTGTGTGTAGGCCAAACGCCTGGTTGAAGCTATTTTGATTTGATTAGGATCTCCATTAGTCAATGCCAATGGCGACAGCTAGTTTTACTGGGGTCCGACACAATGAAAAAGACATTACAGACGAAAAACTTTACAATTTATATCCATTTAAAAACATTAACATGTAGTGTGCGTGTGTGTCCATCTATCAGTTGCACATAGTGTAGGTATGTCAGTACATACTTTACACACATCAAGTAGGTCACATGCGATGGGGGTGAGGCGTTTTGCCATAAGGTGTTGCTTTATTTGTTTTTTGATACCAGGTTTGCTGTTCACTTGCACAATATGAGATGGAAGGGAGTTCCATGCAATCATGACTGTGTAATACTGTTTCCTTGAATTTGTTCTGGACCTGGGGACTGTGAAAAGACCCCTGGTGGCATGTCTGGTGTGGTAAGGGTGTGTGTCAGTGCTGTGTAATGAGTTATCTATGCAAAGAATTTGGTATGTCCAACACATTCATGTTTCTTATAAAAACAAAAAGTTATGCAGTCAGTCTCTCTTAGCCAAGAGAGTGGCATGCATAGTATTGATATAACCACAAGAGGGCGAAATTGTGTCAAAAGCAAGTCTGCTCTCAGACGTTTAGAACGTTATTTGTCGAACACTAGAGGGCAGTCTGTTGCTTTCAAAAATAAGTATATTGAAGTAGCTGTTGTTGGCGCTGAAATTGTCCATTTCACATGAGGTCATGGATAAAAGGGATCCAGCTTTTGCCAAATTAACATCAAACCTTTACCTAATTCTCCTAACCTGCTATGTAAATTCTTCTAACTTTCTGCATAATTTCTCCTAACTTACTACTAAGAGTCAAATCTGGCCATGACCAATTTATGATGCCTGAAACTAATTTGAATCTGTGGATAAGAGTAGGGTTTTTTGTGCCTTGACTTTTTCCACATTTTGTTGTGTTACAGCCTGAATTTAAAATGGATGAAATTGAGATTTGTTTGTCACTGGCCTACACACAATAGCCCATAATGTCAAAGTGGAATTAGGTTTTTAGATTTTTTTTTACAAATTCATTTAAAATAAGAAGTGGAAATGTCTTGAGTCAATAAGTATTCAACCCCTTTGTTATGGCAGGCCTATATCAGTTCAGGAGTAAAAATGTGCTTAACGAGGCACATAATAAGTTGCATGGACTTACTCTATGTGCAATAATAGTGTTTAACATGATTTTTGAATGAATACCTCATCTCTGTACCCTACACAGACAATTATATGTAAGGTCCCTCAGTTGAGCAGTGAATTTCAAACACAGATTCAACGAGAAAGACCAGGGAGGTTTTCCAATGCATTGCAAAAAAGGGCACCTATTGGTAGATGGGTAAAAAAAAATGCAGACATTGAATATTCCTTTTGAGAATGATGAAGTTATTAATTACACTTTGGATGGTGTTTCAATAAACCCAGTCACTACAAAGATACAGGCGTCCTTCCTTACTTTGTTGTCAGAGAGGAAGGAAACCGCTTAGGGATTTCAGTTGAATGGCTGTGATAGGAAAAAAACTGAGGCTGGATCAGCAACATTGTAGTTAATCCACAATACTAACCTAATTGACAGAGTGAAAGGAAGGTACATAATACAAATATTCCAAAACATGCATCCTGTTTGCAAGGAACTAAAGTATAACAACAAAAAAAATGTAGCAAAGCAATTCACTTTTTGTCCTGTTTGGAGCAAATTCAATGCAACACATTACTGAGTACCACTCTCCATATTTTCAAGCATAGTGGTGGCTGTATCATGTTATGGGTATGCTTGTAATCGGGGAGTTTTTCAGGATAAAAAAATAAACAGAATGGAGCTAAGCAGAGGCAAACTCCTAGAGGAAAATCTGGTTCAGTCTTCTTTCCACCAGACACTGGGAGATGAATTCACCTTTCAGCAGGACAATAACCTTAAACACAAGGCCAAATCTACACTGGAATTGCTTACCAAGAAGACAATTAATGTTCCAGAGTGGCCGAGTTACAGTTTTGATTTAAATCTGCTTGAAAATCTATTGCAAGACCTGAAAATAGTTGTCAAGCAATGATCAACAACAAACGTGACAGAGCTTGAATCATTCTTTTAAAGAATAATGGGAAAATATTGTACAATCCAGGTGTGCAAATCTCTTAGAGATTTACCAAGAAAGACTCACAGCTGTAATCGCTGCCAAAGGAGATTCTAACATGTATTGACCAAGGGGTGTGAATACTTATGTAAATGAGATACACTACAGGACCTAAAGTATGTGGACACCTGCTCGTCGAGCATCTCATTCCAAAGTCATGGGCATTAAAATGGAGTTGGTCCCCCCTTTGCTGCTATAACAGCCCCCACTCTTCTGGGAAGTCTTTCCACTAGATGTTGAAACATTGCTGCGGAACTTGCTTCCATTCAGCCACAAGAGCATTAGTAGTGATGTCAGGCACTGATGTTGGGTAATTAGGCCTGGCTTGCGGTCAGCGTTCCAATTAATCCCAAAGGTGTTTGATGGGATTGAGGTCAGGGCTCTGTGCAGGCCAGTCAAGTTCTTCCACACCAATCTCGTCAAACCATTTCTGTATGACTGGGTATCAAGGATTTGTTTTAGTAGTGTCTAATAAAAGGAATATACATTGCCATGTTGAAAGTCACTGAGCTCTTCAGTAAGGCCATTCTACTGCCAATGTTTGTTTATGCAGATTGCATGGCTGTGTGCTCGATTTTATACACCTGTCAGCAACGGGTGTGGCTGAAATAGCCGAATCCACTAATTTGAAGGGGTGTCCACATACTTTTGTATGTATTTCTATATTTCATTTTCAATACATTTTCAAAAATGTCTAAAAACATGTTTTCACTTTGTTATTGTGGGGTAGTGTGTGCAGATTTGTGAGAGCAAAAAATATATTTAATCCATTTTGAATTCAGGCTGTAACACAAAAAATGAATTCAAGACAATGTCAATTGATTTCTGATTGAGGGGTGACAGTCACTGCGTGCAGTGGTGTAAAGTACTTACGAAAAATACTTTAAAGTACTACTTAAGTCGTTTTTTTGGGGTATCTGTACTTTACTTTACTATTTATATTTTTGACTACTTTAACTTCACTACATTCCTTAATAAAATGATGTACTTTTTACTCCATACATTTTCCCTGACACCCAAAAGTACTCGTTACATTATGAATGCTTAGCAGGACAGAAAATGGTTCAATTCGCACAGTTATCAAGAGAACATCCCTCGTCATCCCTAATGCCTCTCATCTGGTGGACTGACTAAACACAAATGCTTTGTTTTTAAATTATGTCTGTGTTGGAGCGTAACCCTGGCTATCCGTAAATTAAAAAATTAAAAATAAATAAAATTGTGCCGTCTGGTTTGCTTAATATAATGAATTTTAAATTATAAATGTACTTTTACTTTTAATACTTAAGTATATTTTAGCAACTACATTTACTTTTGATACTTAAGTGTATTTAAAATGAAATACTTTTAGACTTTTACTCAAGTAGTATTTTACTGGGTGACTCACTTTTACTTGAGTCATTTTCTATTAAGGTATCTTTACTATTACTCAAGTATGAGAATGTAGTACTTTTTCCACCACTGACTGCGTGATAGTGACTTATAACGTTATTTTTGTGCGTTTTCTGATGGTTCTGTCTGGTCTATGGTCACGCTTCTCATGGCGCTCGGGTACCATCTTCTATAGCCTCCAATCTCTTAAATCCCGTTGACTCTTCTCAGCAGGCTATCAAAGAGGTAAGCTACATATAGGATAACACCGCATGACATCCGTTTCTAATAAGTGACGGTGTGTGTGTGTGTAATGGTGTATGTGTGAGTGTGAGAGATTTTTGTCATCTCGATTCTATCACTCTCTCAGACACACACACACACACACACACATAATTACGCTTGCTCTCCATGTTCACACTCCACAGGGCGCGTGTCAGGAAGATATGTCCTAGTGCGCTCGCCGGTTGTTTACTAATTAAACGCCTGCTGCTGCTGGCTCCCGGCGTGCCCACGCAAAGCAGCCCTCTCTAGCCTTGTGGACTCCTTTTTCGTTTTTCTTGTTTTTCCTAACGCTGTTTGATATATGTCGCCCAAACCCATTTCTTGGTGAAGAGAATATGGCACAGAGAATATAGCACAGAAATGACCCAATTCTAAACAAAGAACCTCTCCACGATTTGGAAGACTAAGACTGTTGACCTTCGGCAATTAACTCAATTTACATATTTTACGTTAGGCTTACAAGTAAGGTCTTCAACTTCAACTATAGGTTTTTCTACCATTGAGGTGCTTCGTTAAAAGATAACTATTTGTATATAAGTCAGACAGGCCAGTCGGTATATCTGGCATCCATCCGAATTTAGAGGTCAGATATTGGATCAGAAGACATATAGCATATAGACAGATTAGCTAGGGTAGACCAGGACTAGTACAATGTTGGACTCTCATTCCTTAATAAGAAAAGTAAGTAACATTTGATTGATGATTCCTCCATTATCTGGTCAACCATTGACAAAAGAAATCAATGTATTCTCACACTGAGTGTTGTTGCTGTGAGACGGTCCAGTTGAGGCATGGGGTAATGGACCGGGTCACAATTCTGTAGACAAACACCATCTATATCAGCTGTCTAAGCGGCTTGCGCACTGCTTAACTCTCCAATGCTGCACCACTCAGGTTCAGGCTGATTAACCCTCGCATGAAGAATGACAAGACTAAGAATAAGTTACCTGTAGTGTGGTTTTAAACGCCTACAATTTTGCGCTATTAAAGACTGCAGCTTTTATGACCCGGATTTTGAAATGTGGTAACAAACTGGCAGAGAGAGAAATGAGAAGAAGACAAGGAGGGGTGGGGGTTCTCGTGATCTCGCTGGAGGAGATAAAAAAAAAAAACGTCCGCTCGAGCGAAACAAACTCAACTATCACAGCCAAGGACCACGCGGCACAGAAGACGGAGCATGGCACGCGATATGTCTCGCAGATTCAGGTACGTCAGAAGTTCTTCCCCTAATTCATTTGAGAGAAGAGATGTGAACGCTAGAGCATGTGTCGTTTTTGATATGCTCGTGACACGGATTACCTTGTAATCATCCTTTTTCGATAATGGCATTTTATTGAATGTTTTGATTCAGGCCACTGAGGGGTGTGAGCGATGAATTCGAATAGTTGAGGGTGGAAAATATTGCATGCTGCGCATTGGATCTTACAGAGCATGACAAGAACAATTCGATTTATGCTCAAATATGTTCAAAGCTCCATGTCATCAGACTGGGTATCAAGGATTTGTTCAGTCGTGTTTAATGAAATTAATATACTTTGCCATTGATTGGTTTAGGAACTCAATGAGATCCTTTCACGACCGTGGAAATATCAGCACATAGCTCCAGTACCCTACATAGCTTATCAGTAGTACCTACCTGTACGAAGGCGTTTCCTCAGTAATCGGCTGAATTAGTGAGCTCTCCAGGGTGCTGAAATGGGCTTCTCGGCAGCTCGGGTTTCTCAATGGACGGTGGGAGCGATGCCATTATCTCTGGAGGGGGGGATAACATCATTTAAAATAACATAATTGCCCCTTGTGGGATTAATGATAGTGTGTATAGTTTGCAAAGGGGTAAGGTATTAATTAGCCTTATTTCTAGAAGGAATGGTGTGTTGGCTAATAGGCTATGAACCTCATCAATCCAAGAATATCCTCCTGTTCATTGTGAGGGCCACCATTATTTTCAAACCAATGTAATGTAGATAACTGATATGATAACTGAAACGTTGCATATCTGTTGCTGTCTTCACAATCTTGTTTAATATTTTATGACAGTGTGTTTTGATCTCTCTCCAGGTGTGTTTGGATATGCTCAGGGCGCTGTGTTCGCAAATCATGGTCACTGGGTTAAACGTGGATATACTGAGAGACAGCAAACGTTCCTGCTCAACTGCCAGGAGCAGATAGTATGCCCGCGTAGCTGGCACCGCTCACGTGATGCGGGACATGGCAAGCGTAAAGATGGCTTTCCTCATGCTCCTATGTCTCCCGACACTATTCTTTGATGTACTCGTGCTGTCCTACAAAAGCAGCATCTTTGAGCGATCGGCGGTCCCGCGGGCCACTCCCCGCTCCGTGGCCCGGATGGATGGAGACGTGATAATCGGGGCCCTCTTCTCCGTCCACCACCAGCCGTCCGCCGAAAAAGTGGCCGACCGAAAGTGCGGGGATGTCCGTGAGCAGTATGGCATCCAGCGGGTAGAGGCCATGTTCCACACACTGGACCGGATCAACGCCGACCCTTTCCTGCTCCCCAACATCAGCCTGGGCTGTGAGATCCGGGACTCCTGCTGGCACTCCTCTGTGGCCCTGGAGCAGAGCATCGAGTTCATCCGGGATTCCCTCATCTCCATCCGGGACGACAAGGACGGCTCCAAGTGGTGCATCGACGGGACGCCAACTAACCAGCCCCCGCCCTCCAAGAAGCCCATCGCTGGGGTGATTGGGCCGGGCTCAAGCTCCGTGGCTATCCAGGTGCAGAACCTGCTGCAGCTCTTCAACATCCCCCAGATTGCTTATTCCGCGACCAGTATCGACCTGAGTGACAAGACGCTCTTTAAGTACTTCCTGCGGGTAGTACCCTCTGACACGCTCCAGGCCCGGGCCATGCTGGACATAGTCAAGCGCTACAACTGGACCTATGTGTCTGCGGTGCACACAGAGGGTGAGTCACTCAACTCACTCAAAACAGAGGTTCAACTTCTAGGATAGGATTAGACCAAGTAGGCATAGTCGGACTAGCACGGATTTGGAGAGGTTTTGCACATGCTGTCAAATTGATTTTGTCTTGTCTCTGTTCGGGTTTGAGGTTGAGAAATCTGGGATTATGATAAATAGGCCTAGCTATTGATATGGTGGTGGATTGTGAGCGTGGTTTTTAAACAGTTAAGCACTTGCTCCTAACTTTGTGTCCTCCCTGTGTGTGCTTCTGTGTGCATTGCGTTGAAGGGAAACTGTAATATTGGAATTCCCTCTCTCCAGACAAACCTATACATCCTGTGCAATATAACTATCCATACACACACCCCGGGTAAAGTATGGGGTTGTGACCTATATTGGATGTACGTCACAACAATCTGTTCTTCTGCCTTTTATCACATCCACACTCCAGCAACGCATCCAATCTCTCAAGCCACAATTCAGTCTTATTGTTGTCAATGTTCTCTGACTGAAAATGCATTTTGGTGTTTATTTGGATCTATTCATATTAGAGACAATTAGATTGGACGCTAGATAGAAAAGATAATCAGTCAGCACTGCTCTCTCTCTCTCTCTCCTTCTCTCTCCCTCTCTCTCCTTCTCTCTCCGTCTCCCAGGATGTTTAATTTGATGCTAATTCTATTCCATTAGAAAATAACAGGCGGGCTCCATCATCTTCATTATTTGCATTTCTAAGCATGTCTTAATTAATCAACCAGCCTATCCATATTTAACAGGGGCACTAATGGACTGTTTCCCCCCTGCATTTGCTGTTCTTGTGCTGTGTGGCGTACTATCAGGCTGGGGTTACAGGTAATGTATCTCTATGAGAGTAATCATATAAATAGAATCCGTCTGGTACACCCATTTACATAACACTTGAAAGAAATGTCTGCTCTAGTAATTCTAATTCTATGGGTGTAATCAATACCTCCAAGGGAGACCCCTGTTATGGATATCGATAGAAATAAACTCCCAAGTGTGTTATTTCTATTCAGATGTAGAAGAATTACTGTGTTGAGTGCGTTTCCATCATATTTAACTCATGGTTGTGAGGGATTTCTAAGCACTTCTGGCAATGCCACTCAATGCTGGAAATATCAGCACATCGCAATAGCTTCTCAGCAGCACCGGTCTGAATGCGTTATCGGTGGAGTTTATCAGTGCGCTGTCCATGGTGCTGAAATGGTTCATATACCAGTAGCCCTCCACAATGCAGACACACACCGCTTAAGCTTGAATCACATAAAACTCTTTCACCAGTTTTACCACAAGTGTAATTGGGAGAGGATAAAATTAAATGTGAAGATGGCTAAATTCTAGTTACATGTAAATCTCTGCCATTAGCCGAGACTCCTCAGCCTAAACCTCAGTGAAATGTAACCAATGGAGTGATCAGGTAATGATTGAAAGGCAGAGTGCATCTCTGCTCTGTAGTGGCCACTGATGAATTCTGGGAGTTGTTAGAGGGATATGTGATAGACAAGGGAGGGTTGAACTCTGGATCACCTTGTAAAGGCAGAGCCTAGAAACCAGTAGGGGAATCACAAAAGTTCAGGGGTCACGGTCAGGTTCAAGGGCATGCAGGCAGAGCCAGGAGAGAGTGGAGGTGAAGTGCCATGAAGCACAGCAAGGGGGTGCTAGGGATCTGACCTTCACCATGCCTGCTAGGTATAATATTGAGTGTATGGTAAGGTAAATCGTATTTTCTGCACTTTTAGGAATGGTTGTTGTGAAAATTGTGGGGGCTGTGAGTTAAAAAATTTAGTGAATGTGTTAATTGATATGAAAAATGTGACTAGAATGTCTCTTGCTAGACTGAAATCTTTAAATTGAAATCCTTTGAATTGAAGCGGTTTAGAATTGATCAACCATAAAATGAATTTACCTGTTCAGATAGCTTTAAACAGCAGTCACAACGACAGATAGCACCTCCCCATGCAGCCATCTCTCTCCACCACCTAAGACAAGTAAAAATGCAGCATGTTGCCCATAGCAACAGCTAAGGATCTGCGATTGCATAAATTACCTGGCTAGATTAACATAAATTGTTTCAGTGAACGGGTGTCAATATACCTCCGCCTGCTTTCATCCATCCATCCCTCCCTCCAACCTCAATCGAAAGAGAAAAATAATTGTATATCATGATTCCCATTTGCCATCAAGAAAATAAAACGAGGCAATTCAAAATATCATCAAAGGCTATGTTGGAAAACTAACAATTGTGGCCCAGTCTAATAGCATCCCTAGGGTAATGCATTAGTGTGCTGCCAATTCAGACCTATTTTCTCTTGTCAAGCACAATCATACTGTCAAAAGAGCACAATGTGCTCAGGAAGATGCCTCAATTTTTCAGAATGAGACAGGTGTGTGTGTAAGGGCCATGAAAGCACTGCATTAACATTGCAGACAACATCTTTGATTGAAGCCAGCACTTTGAATATACACAATAAAATAGCGTCCTCTGTGCACAACTAGGGCTGTGTCCAAAATGGCACCATATCCTCTATAGTGCACTACATAGGGAATATGATGCAATTTCAGACGCAGCCTATGTATGTACGTTGGTGTAGGCAGTCATTGTAAATAAGAATTTGTTCTTAACTGACTTGCCTAGTTAAATAAAGGTTACACATGTAAAATAAGACAGCTTTGCAGAGCTTGATTAGGATGTCATCATAGGCAAATATAGCAGCCCTCTACCCCATTCAGCATCCCTGATTGCGATCAGTAGCCACTTGACTCCCTATTTATCTGGTTATATCAGAGGATGGATATGGACTGCAGCACAGTCACAGTCGTTCACAGCCTGACGTGTCACAGTCATCAGACTACGACAGTAGTTTTAGCCTAAACTCCCGAAAGGCGAGTGTGTGAGGCGTGTGTGTGTGATTTATTTTAGAATGCATTGTTGATGAATTATAATGACCCAACCGAAGCCGGGCAGGCAGGTTGTCCTCATTGACGCCTTGGTCAATTAGAACTTGTCTCTATTTTGGCGTTTTATTGCCGGCACTAGTCACACAAAATAAAAAATTAAATGTCATTCACTTTTTTCAAGCTTATTTTAATTGGAAGAGCTAGCTAAGGGTTGAAGCTTTACCATAAATGCTAAGTAAGACCAAATCATCCACTTATGGAAACACAACATCGCTATCAGCAAAGATGATTGGAGATATGGACTATCCTGCTAACATACAGTCACTGCTCTCTCTGCCTGTCCCATCCTTTCCACCCACCTCGCTCTGCTTGCTCCGCCCGTCCGTTTCTGGTGAGTTTTTCGCTTTAGTGTGGCTGAATCCAGTCACTGTCAGCCTGCAGGGCCTTGATGAAGTATATAGAGAAATACTGAAATCAGTGCACACTGAAATAGACTGTTAACTACAACTCAGTGAAATAGATTGAGAGGCTTGGTTGAAATGAAAAGTATAGACACAGCTACAACTCAGTGAAATAGATTGAGAGGCTTGGTTGAAATGAAAAGTAATGCTCATAGACTATATTCTTTCTCATGATGATTCTGTGCTACGATTGTTCCCCATTCCTCAATGGTGACTTTTTATGTAGGTTTTGTTTTCTATAACGACAAAACCTCCATTGTAGATCAATGATGAGGATGTTTTTCCTTTTCCTGCTCCAAAATGGTGACTCCTCGTCAGTCATTTTGTGTGTCAAGTGGTGATTAACCCATCTGTTCATCCCTCCACCCTAGGAAACTACGGGGAGAGTGGCATGGAAGCCTTCAAGGAGCTGGCCTCCCAGGAGGGTCTGTGCATCGCCCACTCTGACAAGATCTACAGCAACGCCGGGGAGAAGCACTTTGACCGCCTGCTTAAGAAACTCCGTGAACGTCTGCCCAAGGCCCGCGTGGTGGTGTGTTTCTGCGAGGGCATGACAGTGCGTGGCCTCCTCATGGCCATGAGACGTCTGGGTGTGGCTGGAGGAGAGTTCCTCCTCATTGGCAGGTAAGGCACATGGCTGTAAGGTACTTATTTTGGGGTAATGGGGTTTTTGTCTTGTATTCAACGGCGGGTGCAGGGTGATTTTGCCAGAAGTCAGAAGGGTAAAACTAACCTGTCTCACGACGGTCTAAACCCATCTCACGTTCCCTATTAGTGGGTGAACAATCCAACGCTTGGTGAATTCTGCTTCACAATGATAGGAAGAGCCGACATCGAAGGCAACTAAGTGGAATTGGAGCAGATACCACTATTTCCAGTGAGAAATGGTCACCGGTAATGAATAATTTGTATCTCTGTCACAGATATAAAACTGCTTATATGATGCTGTGTCAGGATGTAAATTCTGTAGACCTTGATAATGCCTGAGAAGCCGGTGTTTGGAGGATATTCAATACAACTTTATTGGCATGTGTGGTCGAGGGCTGGCGAACCGTGCCAATATATCCTCCAAACACCGGCTTCTAGGGCAATATCACTTTTATAAGGGTTACCATCGTATTCAAATAATGATTGACATATTTTCATTTAAAAAAAATATTTTGATGAATTTATTCATACTATTTCATCATTCCACGAGATATAGTCCAGACACAAATCTAGGGTTGCTACCCAAGCCGGCTGGTCGTTCGTTCTATCGGTCCAGGTTTCCAGAGACGCAACCCAGTCTTTTTGTTCTAAATCTATGGACGCGACCCAATCATGGCACATCTTTGGACTTTTTCCACATTTTGTTGTGTTACAACCTGAATTTAAAATGGATTACATTTAGATGTTTTTTTTGTCGTTTGCATACACACATACCCCATAATGTCAAAGTGGAATTATGTTTTTCATTTTTTATTATTATTAATAAAAAATGTAAAGCTGAAATGTCTTGATTCAACACCTTTGTTATGGCAAACCTAAATAAGTTCAGGAGTAATAATGTGCTTAACGAGTCACATAATAAGTTGCATGGACTCACTCTATGTGCAATAATAGTGTTTAACATGATTTTTGAATGACTACCTCATCTCTATATCCCACATATACAATTATCTGTAAGGTCCCTCAGTTGAGCAGTGAATTTCAAACACAGATTCAATGACAAAGACCAGGGAGGTTTTCAATGCATCGCAAAGAAGGGCACATATTGGTAGATGGGTAAAAAAATAAGCATGGTGAAGTTCTTCATTACACTTTGGATGGTGTATCAATATACCCAGTCCCTACAAAGATACAGGCGTTCTTCCTAACTCAGTTGTCAGAGAGGAAGGACACCGTTCAGGGATTTCACCATGAGGCCAATTGTGACTGTGAAATGAGAAAACTGAGGATGGATCAACAACATTGTAGTTACCCCACAGTACTAATCTAATTGACAGAGGAAAAACTGGTTCAGTCTGCTTTCCACTGGGAGATGAATTCACCTTTCAGCAGGACACTAACCTAAAACACAAGGCCAAATATACACTGGAGTTGCTTACCAAGTGAATTACCAAATGAATTTTCCTGAGTGGCCGAGTTACAGTTTTGACTTAAATCTACCTGCAAATCTATAGCAAGACCTGAAAATGGTTGTCTAGCAATGAACCAATTTGACAGAGCTTGAAGAATTTTGAAAAGAATAATGGGCAAATGTTGCACAATCCACCTGTGGAAGGCTCTAAGAGACTTACCCAGAAAGACTCACAGCTGTAATCGGTGGCAAAGGTGCTTCAACAAAGTATCGACTCAGGGGTGTGAATAAATCAAATCAAATTGTATTTGTCACATGCGCCGAATACAACCATACAGTGAAATGCTTACTTACAAGCCCTTAACCAACAACGCAATTTTAAGAAAAATACAAAGAAAATAAAGAAATTAAAGTAACAAATGATTAAAGAGCAGCAGTAAAATAACAATAGCGAGGCTATATACAGGGGGTACCGGTACAGACTCAATGTGTGGAGGCACCGGTTAGTCGAGGTAATTGAGGTAATATGTACATGTAGGTAGAGTTATTAAAGTGACTATGCATAGATAATAACAGAGAGTAGCAGCAGCATAAAAGATGGGGGGGAGGCAATGCAAATAGTCTGGGTAGCCATTTGATTAGATGTTCAGGAGTCTTATGGCTTGGGGGTAGAAGCTCTTTAGAAGCCTCTTGGACCTAGACTTGGCGCTCCTGTACCGCTTGTAGCAGAGAGAACAGTCTATGACTAGGGTGGCTGGAGTCTTTGACAATTTTTAGGGCCCTCCTCTTGCACCGCCTGGTATAGAGGTCCTGGATGGCAGGAAGCTTGGCCCCAGTGATGTACTGGGCCATATGCACTACCCTCTGTAGCGCCTTGCGGTTGGAGGCCGAGCAGTTGCCATATCAGGCAGTGATGCAACCCGTCAGGATGCTCTCGATGGTGCAGCTGTAGAACCTTTTGAGTATCTGAGGACCCATGCCAAATCTTTTCAGTCTTCTGAGGGGGAATAGGTTTTGTTCTGCCCTCTTCACGACTGTCTTGGTGTGCTTGGACCATGTTAGTTTGTTGATGATGTGAACGCCAAGGAACTTGAAGCTCTCAACCTGCTCCACTACAGCCCCGTCAATGACAATGGGGGCGTGCTCGGTCCTCCTTTTTCTGTAGTCCACAATCATCTCCTTTATCTTGATCACGTTGAAGCTAACACAGTCACGTCAAACAGTGCAGCCAGAATAATAGCAAAGAAGCTGCATTTGCGTTGGTTTAAACTGTTTTCTGGTGAATTTTTTTGGGAGACATCCATAACAATGAGGTAATGATGCGCGATTTCGCCTGGCATAGATAATTTGCTCTCTCGCCAAGCCATTGTTCAGAAGAGATAGCCAACTACACATCTAACACAATCATTTCAAACATGTTTTCTATTGACATTTCTTTGTATGTATCGATTAAAATTATGCTTTTTACAGTGTAGATCTAGTATATACTGTAAATTGCCTAGCTGGTCTGATGAGACAGTGGATTGCGCAATCAGATGGAACAAAGTAAATAGGCATTTCAACGTCATAGATTTAGATGGAGTTAACTTGTGGAATACCCGTTATATCATTTAGGGTAATCACCTATATCCACTACATAAAACAATCCATAGAATAAGGAGCTACCAGTAACACATACTGTACTGTGTCAATATACCAGTATGAAGAGAAAGACTTGATTTGTTTGATTATTTTTTATTGTTTATCTTTACAAATACATCAACAAAGCTTCCAGTTGCTCTTTGAAGTCGAGTCAGTCCCTCCAAACTCTCAATTCAATTAAATTAATTTCGATTCAAGGGGCTTTATTGTCATGGGAAACATATGTTTACATTGTCAAAGCAAGTGAAATAGATAATAAACAAAAGTGAAATATACAATAAAAAATGTACAGTAAGCATTACACTCACAAAAGTTCCAAAAAAATAAAGACATTTCAAATGTTTTATTATGTCTATATACAGTGTTGTAACGATGTGCAAATAGTAAAAAAGGGAAATAAATACAAATAAATATGGGTTGTACTTACAATGGTGTTTGTTCATCACTGGTTGACCTTTTCTTGTGGCAACAGGTCACAAATCTTGCTGCTGTGATTGCACACTGTGATATTTCCCCCAGTAGATATGGTAAATTGGATGGAAAATTAAGTTGATGGAAAATTTGATTTGTTTTCAAATTCTTTTTGGGTCTGTGTAATCTGAGGGAAATATGTGTCTCTAATATGGTCATACATTTGGCAGGAGGTTAGGAAGTGCAGCTCAGTTTCCACCTCATTTTGTGGGCAGTGTGCACATAGCCTGTCTTCTCTTGAGAGCCAGGTCTGCCTATGGGGACATTTCTCAATAGCAAGGCTATGCTCACTAAGTCTGTACGTAGTCAAAGCCTCTCTCGCTCTCTTCCCCCACCCCCTGTCGATCCTCTGGTGGGCTCTTCCTTGTGGCAGCGGGCACAGACATGGGTGTCTGAGAGGCTCTCTAGTGTCAACACTGGGTGACTCTGAGTGACTCCAGCTGTAATCTTTTTCATTAGAAGAAGAATAGGGGAGAAGGGCAGAGCAGCATTCACAGTGTGACAACCACACATTACACCATCAAGACCTTCAAAGACAAGGACACTCCTCTGTTGTCATCAAAAGATATGCCTAAAACTTGACCTCCACTTCCATCGCCACCTTTTTTATTGCAAGATCCTGTCTATTTCTTAAAGATGTTTGGGGATGGAGGTTGTTGTAGGGCATTGGTCCTTCTGACTGTCAGGCTTGTGTCTGAGGAGGAGGACATTGATGAGACAGAATGATAGGGAGGGAGTAGATTCAGAGCCAGTGTAAGCACCGTTCTCAGTGGATTTGCCAAACTCTTCTCAAATGCTTCTCAAACACTGCTCCATCACCAGGTTCATCTTCTTGGAGAGCCCTTCTGTTCCTCCTCTTATCTAGATGGAGGCTGTTATGTCTAAACAGCAGGGATGGAGGAAAAGCAGTTGCTGTTCCATGGTTGCCGTGGCGCCTAGTGGCAGCCTTGGTAGTTTACTCCTGCGAATTTCTTTATACTTATTTGTGTTTTTATCTTCATTTTTTTTATCTGCCCTCTTGGTTGCACATAAGAATAAGGAGACTGTTGAAAAGGCCTTAAGCAGCTAACTGACTAAAGGGTAGCCATGTTCATGGAGACAGAGACCATGAGGACCCTGGCAACATATCTGATACAGTGCCACTATGACTATATCTCATGGTTCAGTGGCATAACAAAAAACTTGAAATGGCCCAAAACAAACTGCTGAAAATTATACTCAAGCTCAGCCCTAGGACGCACATTGGTCCTAATCATTTCAGGGAAATGAACTGTCTACCAGTAGATCTCCATGTGGTGCAGATCAAACTGTTCATGGATTTTAAAGGTCCTGAACAGCCAAAATAAAGTTTTTCATCAAATTGGATGATATTAGGATGAAACCCGTTCAAAGTAGGGTGACCCAATTATGAAAAATGACTGTAGCTGGTACATTGATAAAGTTTGGTCATAAAGTTACTGACCCCCCCCCCCCCCCCCCCCCCCCCCCCACACACACACACACCCCTGTCTCAAACACATGGATTCAGGAGGCAGGCATTACCAAGGATTTACTTTTGGCTTTATGCAACATCACATAAAGCCGGAATGTAATACACCATCTTAACTAATGGAAATATATGTCACCTTAAAACCTTCATCACATGTGCGCCTACATCTTGCTTTGGCTTTGTTTACCAAAGATACGGATAACCTTTGATATGTGGTGTGGCTGTTACTAAGCTACTTACCAGGTTGCCAGCAAAAGCACACGGGGTTGTGACTGGATGCCAGAGTGTAAAATTAACCTTACACTATTTTCTGAAAAATGAAGACATCTGACAGCAGTAGTGGCTGCTTCACATTTCAGGTGGACAGGCTGCACCGGAAATTACGATCATGTAACGCATGTGCAGTGCACATTTCGAGTGAAGTTGCTATATCAATTGGGGAGAATTGATAGAGCGATGGTGGGTCTTGCCAGGAAGCTAATCCTGAAGACGGATGCTGTACCATCATTGACAGTGGATCTTGCAAGCGCTGACCATAATGTAAGTATCAGAGTTTGATGAGTCTGACATGGCAGCCAACATTTTTGGGGGGGAGGACGGGCCACTCGGGCTGACCCTGGCAGACGGACCACTTTGGCTGGGTCGGAAGACATGCGGGCCGCTCGGGCTGGGCCGGAGGACATGCGGGCCGCTCGGGCTGGGCCGGAGGACAGGCGGGCAGCTCTGGCGACTCACGACTGGCGGGCAGCTCTGGCGACTCACGACTGGCGGGCAGCTCTGGCGACTCACGACTGGCGGGCAGCTCTGGCGACTCACGACTGGCGGGCAGCTCTGGCGACTCACGACTGGCGGGCAGCTCTGGCGACTCACGACTGGCGGGCAGCTCTGGCGACTCACGACTGGCGGGCAGCTCTGGTGACTGTTGACTGGCGAGGCTGGGCTGACGCACTAGACTCCTGATGCGTGGGGCTGGTACTGGACGTGCCAGCCTGGAGACACGCACCTCCATGCTAGTGTGTCTAGCGGGAAACACCGGACCGAAAGGGCGCACTGGTGGTCTTGAGTGCAGGGTTGGCATCACCCCTTCCGGCTCGATGCTCACCTTGCCCTGGCACCTGCGGGGCGCTGGTACCGGGCGGACTGGGCTGTGCGTCCGTATAGGCGAGATGGTGCGTACCTCAGCGTAACATGGCGCCCTCCACCTTATACGCACCTCCCTGTAGTCACGGGTAGCTGGCTTACGGCTCTTCCTTGGCCTGGCCAAACTACCCGTGTGCCCCCCCAAAATGTCTTGGGGGTGCCTCTCCGGCTTCCTCGCCAGCCGTGTTCCAGCATAACGTTCGTGTTGGTTCCTCTGTCCAGCTGCCTCCACTCTCCCGAGTGCCTCCACCTGTTCCCATGGGAGGCGATCCCTTCCGGCCAGGATCTCTTCCCAGGTGTAGGCTCCCTTGCCGTTCAGGACGTCCTCCCATGTCCATTCCTCCATTTTATTCTCCTGTGGCTTCCTCCTCTTCCACTGCTTGGTCCTTTGGTGGTGGGTGGTTCTGTCACAGAAGTTGTCATGGAGAGAAGAGGACCAAGGTGCAGCGGGATTGTGGACACTCATGTTTATTAAATAAAACACGTAAAGCATCCACTTGAAAAAAACAATAAACAGTACTTACAACCGCAACAGTCTTGCAGGCACATACAATGCAGTGCAAGGACAACCACCCACAACCCCAAAGAAAAACACACACACCTATATAGGACTTCCAATCAAAGGCAACTCAACACACCTGCCTTCAATTGGAAGTCCCAATCACCAACCCAACATTTAACAAACACAAACCACCTGCCACATCCTGACCAAGACTAACACAATTACGCCCTCTGCAGGTCAGGACTTGACAGAGTGTTACAAATTGTATGATTGAATTGATTGAATTGAATTGATTGAATTGAATTGAGGTCTGAGTTGACTAGGCCATTCCAAGAAATTTAAATGTTTCCCCTTGAACCACTCAAATGTTGCTTTAGCAGTATGCTTAGGGTCATTGGCAGGGTAGGGTAGCCTAGTGGTTAGAGCATTGGGCTATTAACCAAAAGGTGGCAAGTTCAAATCCCTGAACTGACAAGGTACAAATCTGTCATTCTGACCCTGAACAAGGCAGTTAACCCACTGTTCCTAGGCCGTCATTGAAAATAGGAATTTCTTCTTAACTGACTTGCCTAGCTAAATAAAGGTAAAAAATAAAATTGTCCTGCTGGAAGGAGAACCTCTGTCCAAATCTCTGGAACATGGAAACAGGTTTCCCTCAAGAATTTCCCTGTATTTAGTGCCATTCATTATTCCTTCAATTCTGACCAGTTTCCCAGTCCCTGCCAGCTAAAAACATCCCCACAGCATGATGCTGCTACCACTATGCTTCCCTGTGGGGATGGTATTCTAGGGGTTATAAGAGGTGTTGGACCATCAAGGTTTTCCTTGATGGTCAAAAAGCTCCATTGTAGTCTCATCTGACATAATTTCTCTCATCTCATCAGGGTCTCTTTCTTCCACATGTTTGGGGAGTCTCCCACACGCCTTTTGCTGAACACCAAACGTGTTTGCTTATTTTATTGTTTAAGCAATGGCTTTTTTCTGGCCACTCTTCCATAAAGCCCAGCTCTGTGGAGTGTATGGCTTAAAGTGGTCCTATGGACAGATACTCCAATCTCCACTGTGGAGCTTTGCAGCTCCTTCAGGGTTATCTTTGGTCTCTTTGTTGCCTCTCTGATTAATGCCCTCCTTGCCTGGTCCGTGAGTTTTGGTGGGCGGCCCTCTCTTGGCAGGTTTGTTGTGGTGGCATATTCTTTCCATTTTTTAATAATGGATTTAATGGTGCTCCGTGAGATGTTCAAAGTTTTGGATACTTTTTTATAACCCAACCCTGATCTGTACTTCTCCACAACTTTGTCCCTGACCTGTTTGGAGAGCTCTTTGGTCTTCATGGTGCCGCTTGCTTGGTGGTGCCACTTGCTTAGTGGTGTTGCAGACTCTGGGCCTTTCAGAACAGGTGTATATATACTGAGATCATGTGACAGATCATGTGACACTTAGATTGCACACTGCTGGACTTTATTTAACTAATTATGTGATGTCTGAAGGTAATTGGGTTGCACCAGATCTTATTTAGAGGCTTCATAGCAAAGAGGCTGAATACACTTTTCCATTTTAAACAAGTCATTTTTTCATTTCACTTCACCAATTTGGAGTATTTTGTGTATGTCCATTACATGAAATCCAAGTAAAAAATCTATTTCAATTACAGGTTGTAATGCAACAAAATAGGAAAAACGCAGAGGAGGATGAATAATTTTGCAAGGCACTGTATGTTAGGCTTATGGCTCTAATATTTGTTTTATGCCAAATTACCATTATTTCTCACCTTTATTTCTAATGAGTGTTCATGTTGATCAATATTTTGGCTATGCTGGCCTATTGTAAAATATCAAATGCCCAGTTGAGGATCCTCAGAGGGGAAAGGGAAGGACTATCCTCCTCAGTGAATTTCATAAAAATAAAACATTAAAAAAGTTATCCTTATTAGATAAAACTATACTAAATATAATCATGTCACGAAATAATTGATTAAAACACACTATTTTGCAAAGGTCTACAGTAGCCTCAACAGCACTCTGTAGAGTAGCACCATGGTCCACCAAAGGTTTTTGCGCCTGGTCACAGACAGCTGATGTTTTGTGCACTGAAGTCCACAAGCAAAGGGAAAAGGTGAGAGGAGGAGAGCACATAGATACAAGATGTAATTATGCAAAATGATCATGCTGTTTGTATGTGGCTGCTATGAAAGTTAACTTTATATATAAATATAAATAAATATATATATATATATATATATATATATATATATATATATATATATAAATATATACTTTTTTATATTTTGGGGGGGGATATCCAAAACATAAAATATACTTGCAGTGAGGACGCTCAACAACTACATCACACCAGTCATCCAACAGACTCCCATTCAGAGCGACACACAGAAGCATCCAGGGTCAATGCCCTGCTCAAGGGCACGTTGACAGATCTCACACCAGGCCAAAAAACATTAACCTGAACCCTCCAAGATCCCCCCCACAGTTCCCCAATAGCTGTCCCTCAACCATTCCAGATCCCTCCCACAGTCCCCACCAAAAATAAATAAATAAATAAATAATACAATTAATTCCATTCCCCACCCCAAGAACCCCCAATGCACCAACAACCAAGAAGATGAACTAAAGAGAAAAAAGAAAAAGACAGAAGAAAACAGCAAACAACAAATTTTTTTTATAAAAAATAGGACATCAAGGACAACTAAAATTATAACAGCAATGCCAACTGTATATGTTTGTGTGCATGTCTGGCACTATTACATGTATATGTGTGGTTTTGTATGCGTTTATTTGAATGGTAGTGTGTGTATATGCATGTGTACAAACACCTGCACGGCATCAGCCTCAGGCAGACCGGCATTAGCTGTAAAAACACTGCCACTTAGTGTCATTCAAATGTACTTTTTTATTATGTTTTATTTTGACTTTATTTTTGACTTTTATCTTTGACCATCATTCTATCTCCCGCATAGCAACTCCACTCCCACTTGTCTCCAATTCCACATCCCAACCCTTAGCTTCCCTCAGCCCATCCCACCTGACCCATGGCCACCCTCTTTGGATTTTTACACAACATATATCTTTCAACTATTCTGTGATGTTTAATGTACAATTTCAATCTATCTAATCGAATAGAATCTACAGATTGCGAGTTGAAGATAAATACTTTTACTAAGAGTATTAGTATATTAGTAATTGACTGACCCGGTCTCTCCACATCTCCAAACAGTACTATTTCTAGGGTCAATTTTAGATCAATGCTATGCATTTTCAGCCATTCCTGAACCTGAGACCAGAAACAGGCTACCTGAGGGCAATACCAAAATAAATGGTCTATTGATTATGTATCCTTACAACAAAATCTGCAGAGCTTCGATGATTTTATTCCCCAAATATTCAACATTTTGTTGTTGGCAAGAATTCTATATGATAATTTTTGCTGAAAAGCACGAAGTCTTGAATCTTGCACCGTTTTATGTATCACCTCCTACACCCGGTACCATGGAATCGGTACATCATGAGAGGATACAGAATTAAAATCTCTTCCCAACTATTTTGCCATCTGTATGGCACAGTTGTCAACATCCTGGTCCTCAAATGAAACTGGTATTCTTTCCTATTTATGCTATTTTTATTCCTCCACCAGTTTTGATCCTTTATATTGGGCAGACTGTAACGGCTGTTGAATGGAGTAGACCAAGGCGCAGTGTGGTTAGTGCTCATCTTTGTAATTTAATGGAAACAGAGAACACTTTACAAAATAAACAAAAGACAACAGCCAAACAGTTCTGTCAGGTAACAAATGACTAAACAGAAAATAACCACCCACAAAACCCAAAGGAAAACAGGCTGCCTAAGTATGGCTCCCAATCAGCAACAACGATATACAGCTGTCCATGATTGAGAGCCATACCCGGCCGAAACAAAGAAATACCAAACATAGAAAAAAGGACATAGAATGCGCACCCCAACTCACGCCCTGACCAACCAAAATAGAGACATAAAAGGATCTCTAAGGTCAGGGCGTGACACAGACAGACTAGTTCCCTACCTCTACCCGCTGCCACCTGCCTCCTCCATTTTTGGGGTAATGCTGTAATCAATTGGTTGTACTCTTGGATTGAGCAGACCTTCCCGTACAATTCTGATAACTCCATGAAGGACATAACTCTACCATTCCAATTTGCAATATCATTTAAGAACAAAATACCCTTTTCAAACATATTTCCCATAAATACAGGTATTTTATCAACAAGCACATTTGAGTTCAGCCAAAATATTTGTTGTAATATCTTTTCAGGGGGATGAAATTGAAATTGTAGCCAGCTCTGCAATGCTTGTTTGAAAAAGAGAGATACTTTGAAAAACGTATCACTTTCAATTAATCGAAAATAAGACATGGCCTTCTGCACAAAGGCAGAAAGGCCATTTTTAAACAATGGATGAACTTTTCTTAGTAATCTACTTGAAAACCATTTAGGGTTCAAGTAAAACTTTTGAATAAATGAAGCTTTTAGAGAGAGGTTTAGTGCTTTTATATTTAATAATCTCAACCCACCCAATTCATATTCATTATATAGATAGGCATGATTTATTTTGTCTGGTTTAGTATCCCAGAAAAAGCAAAATATGTTTTGCTCATATGATTTGAAAAACAGCCGCATAAGTAAGTGAGTAAACTGAGATATGACTAAGGAGTTAATCAGGGCAGTTTTCCCATAAATAGATAGGTATTTATGTCACGTTCTGACCATTGTAAGAGGTCATTTGCCATAGTGGAGTGGTCAGGGCGTGATAGGTGTTTGTTTTGGGTGGTTTTGGGGTTTTCTGTTTCTAGGTGGGATCGTGTTAGAATTCTATTTCTATGTTTCGTTTTCCATGTTTTGGCCGGGTATGGTTTCCAATCAGAGGCAGGTGTCTTTCGTTGTCTCTGATTGGAAGCCATACTTAGGCAGCCTGTTTTCCTTTGGTGTTTGTGGGTAGTTGTTTCCTTTTAGTCTAGTGTACCTGACGGGACTGTTGTTGGTCGTTTTGTTGTAAAAGTGTATTCATTAAAGACAAAGAATGAGCACTATACATGCTGCGCCTTGGTCTCCATTCAACGACCCGTATGACAATTTACCTCTCCATGGTTGCAGGATCTATTGAAATTCATTGTGGAGAGCTTATTTACATCTTTCATAATATGAATACCAAGTATTTTGTACCTCCAGCCAATCGCAATCACTCTATCGAGACATATTGCAGACTTGTTGAAAAAGATGTTGCTCATCTCCTTAAGAATAAACAGGACTTCAAATCTTTGCATAATTTATCTAAGGATGAAAAACAAGCTTTGCTTGATTTACAATCCGATACGTCAGTCCTTATTCGTCCTGCTGATAAGGGTGGGTCGGTTGTACTCATGGATAGGACAGCTTATGTAAATGAGTGTCATAGACAACTGCTTGACAACACCTTTTACAAGAAACTCAGAAGTGACCCTTCCCAATTTCAGAATACTGTCTTTACTGTCCTAGATGGTTATTTAAATTCTGGTCAGATAACTAAAAAAGAATATGACTTTCTGGCCATTCAACACCCTAAAATTGCCACTTTCTATACTTTGCCGAAATTACACAAGAATGTTACAAACCCTCCAGGGCGCCCTATTGTAGCGGGCATTGATGCAGTAACGGCCCCTCTATCTACTTTTGTGGACTTTTTTATTAGACCACTTGCAGAACAGCTCCCCTCCTTTGTAAAGGACACCAGCAGTATGATCTCTATCATTGAATCTCTTGATCCTCTGCCTGAGAACACCTTGTTAGTTACTTTTGATGTTGAGTCGTTATACACAAATATTCCACATGAGGGCGGTATTGAAGCCATGGAACATTTTCTTCTGCAACGTGACCCTAATGAGCTACCTTCCAGTGCCTGCATTGTAACATTGGCTGAAATAGTACTCACACATAACTACTTCATGTTTCTAAATTATTTCTTTATTCAGACGAAGGGCACTGCTATGGGATCCCCCATGGCTCCTAACCAAGCTAATTTGTATGTGGGTTACATGGAGAAACAATCCATTTTCAACCCTCTCAAAAATGTTTTCTTGCCTAACATCATTATTTGGAAACGGTATATTGACGATATTTTTGTTCTATGGAGGGGTGATGCAGAACTGCTCCAGGCGTTTTATGCTTTTCTTAACTCCTGTTCTGAACATTTGAGATTTACTATGCAATCTGATACACGTCAAATCAGTTTTCTTGATCTTCTGATCTTGTGTGAAGATAATGTTTTATACACTGATCTTTACAGGAAACCTACTGATCGTAACAGTTTGTTGAGGGCTGATAGTTGTCACCCACTTCCCTTGAAAAATAGTTTGCCCTACAGCCAATTCTGTCGAATCAAAAGAATTTGTATTAAACAATCATATTTCGACAGAAATATGGCTGAGACTCAGGATAAGTTCAAGGAGAGGGGGTACAACAATGATCAGATTAATATTGCCATTGAGAAAATTCAAAACAAAACGAGACATGACCTTTTTCAAGGTCAGTCTCGCAAAAAGACGCATTCTTGCGTTCTCACTACCCGCTATTCAAAGTGCTCTGAACAAATTAAAGGAATCGTTCACAAACATTGGCACATTCTGAAATATGATGATAGTCTCGTTAATGTGTTTTCTGATCTTCCCCTGGTCGTATTCTCGCGGGGAAGAAATCTCAGAGACCAATTGGTACACTCCGATTTACCACCCCAAGATATTCCTGAACAACGTCTATTTGCGCCCATACTGGATGGAAATTACAAGTGTAATGGCTGTGCTCAATGCAATGGCACTTATAAATGAAAACTTAACTTACCCAGTTGCGGCCCACTTTTTGGAAGCAAACCATCCGATTTCGTCTCTGCGTTATATTGGTATCGAACATGTCACCCTCCCGAGGAGAGGGGGTGACCTTGATAATTTATTGTTAAAACGAGAGGCTGCCTGGATCTTTAATTTAAAGACCCTTGCTCCCTTCGGTCTCAACATAGACTTTGATCTGAAGCCATTCTTGTGATAATTGTGATTTTGCCATTGTAATTGTTTGTTAGATACATTTTAGACTACAAATGCTATGATCGTATGCTATCCATTTGTTTGTCTTTTTGTATGTTCTTTGTATGCCATTTTTTTAAATATTTGAGTTAACCAATGATATTAGGTCATACTTGGCCATGATTACAAACACCTGTGTGTCTCTTGACACTATATAAATGACTCACCTCGCAGTGTTTGATGATACCCTGATGAAGACAGCTTCGCTGTCGAAACGTTGGTTATTAAATTTTGGCATCTGAGCTCTTAGAGTGTGCGGCTTTCCTTTATTTTCTAATGAATACCAAGTATGTCTACAGTACTTCCCCATCAGCCCATTTTATAGGTAAACTGTAGGGTAATGTAAAAGTTGTATTTTTTAAAGATGCAATACGTAATATTGTACACTTATCATAATTAGGTTTTAGTCCAGAGAGTAAAGAAAAGTTATCTAGGTCTTCAATGAGACATTGCAGGGATCTAGCTTGCGGACTTAATATAAAACTTGAGTCATCGGTATACATGCACACCTTTGTTTTTAAGTCTTGGATTTCTAATCCTCTAATGTTGTTATTGGATCTGATTTTAATCGCTAGCATTTCGATGGCCATAGTGAATAGATATGGTGACAGCGGACACCCTTGTTTAACTCCTCTTGACAATTCAAACCTCTCTGAGAAGTAGTCGTTACTTACTATTTTACACCTGGGGTTGCTATACATTATTTTTACCCATTTTATAAGAGAATCACCGAAATTGAAAAAATGTAGGTATTTATAAATAAAATCCAGTCTTACTTTATCAAATGCCTTTTGAAAATCCGCTATAAATACCAGGCCTGGCTTCTTAGATGTTTCATGATGTTCTATTATGTCTAGTAGTTGTCGTATATTATCTCCAATGTATCGTCCATGTAAAAAACCTGTCTGATCAGGATGAACAATACCTGGTAAAAAAAAACTTTTATTCTGAGTGCTATGCATTTCGCTAGTATTTTTGCATCACAACATTGAAGTGTAAGGGGCCTCCAGTTTTTTAGATAGACTGGATCATAATAGAGAAATAATAATAGAGAAATCAGACCTTCCTGCTGAGTACCTGACAGACTACCATTTCTATAGGAGTAGTTAAAACAATCTAACAATGGCGCTTTTAGTATATCAAAAAAGGCTTGATATACCTCTATATGCCATCAAGCCCTGGGGTTTTTCCAGACTGAAAGGATTTAATAGCCTCAAAAAGTTATTCCTCTGTAATTTGGCTTCGCACTGATCGTTCTGTACATTTGTTTAATTTTCCATTTTTGATATTATTTGGAAAGAATTCCTTACCGTAATCTTCATTCAGTGGGAGAGGATGAAACGGAAAAGAGAACATCTGCCTAAAATATTTAGCTTCCTCTTTTAAAATATAATTTGGAGAATCATAGATGACTCCATCTTCAGTAACGAGTTTCTGCAAATGATTTTTGATAGCAATCCTGTATTGGAGATTCAGGAATAATTTTGTTCATTTATCTGCATATTCCATCCAGTTTGCTTTATTTTTGTAATATATTACATTAAATCATTTTTGAATAAGTTCCTCAAGTTCTTTTTGTTTTTCCTCTAACTTATTTTGTATCGCTGTAGTATCATTTTTATTGCTATCTACCTGTACTCTTAGTTAATGTATTTCCCTTGTTAGTCTTGTCACTTTAGCCAGAAACTGCTTTTTTATTATTAATGAATATTGAATTGAATGACCTCTGAAGGTACATTTAAAGGTATCCCAAACAATAAGGGGATTTGCGTAACTTATATTATGCTGGAAATAATTATGTTATGAATTATTTTGTCTTAGTTCAAAATAAGTTGTCCTCCAGTAAACGTTGATTAAATTTCCAATATCCCCGTCCACGTGGAAAACCTACTAGAGTTATGTGAATGCCAATTAGATGATGATTCGATTGCATTCTGTCTCCTATTAATAAAACTTTTTTAACCGTTGATGCAAGAGAGAAAGAGACAAGAAAGTAGTCAAGATGACTAGCTTGATTAAGTCTCCTCCATGTATATCTCACTAGGTCAGGGTTTTTTAGTCTCCAAATATCCACTATTTCTAATATGTCCATAATATTTGTGATTTCCTTAAGGGCACGGTGATGATAGTTTGTAGATTGATTACCTTTATGGTCCATTGAGGTACTAAACATTGTGTTATAGTCTCCTACCATAATGATGAAAGTGAACTTTGTTTGAGTGTGATCGGGGATGTAGGCTATTCATTCTACCAATTCTGTTGATAAACATTTCTTATACAGAAGCAAATGGAAGAAAACGGGGATAAACTTACCTTAATTTGACCAATAGAAACACTCGTTTGCAACTGGACTAATGATTACACTACATGATTCTACTAAGCTATATGGAATTGTTTTACCAAGGATCATTTTTCTATTTGATATGGAATTAGATTTTTATTTTTTATTTGGCCTTACTGCAATTAGCCCATACAAACTCATTGAATAACAGATTCACTACATGGAACAACAGTAATCCCCAAAAAATCGAAAGGAAGTTTGTTCTGAACTGTCTGTCCTATATCTGAGAGAAATAAGAAAGGTCAGGAAACATTTGTTATTTTGACATATATTTAATCCCTTATTTTTGGCACTAAGCAGTCTCCATAAACTGTACACTGTACTTTCATTAATTTTTTCAACTGGTACCAGGGAACCTTCAGACGAGTATTGTGAGGCCTGTGGGCGTTCTAGAGTAACATGTATGTGTTCGAAGAGAGCCTCACCTTTCCACATAGGGGACATATTAGCGTCTAGGCCAAACTCTTCGGACGCTACAAGCAAAAGTTGGCAGATCAGCTGTATCGACTTCAGACAAGTTTGAAGACACTTGTGGGGTGCCATGGGATCTATGTGTTCGAAGAGAGTCTCACCTTTCCTCAGAGGGGTCATATTAGTGTGTAGCCCAAACTGTTCAGACACTACAGACAGAAGTTGTCAGATTGGCTGTACCGACTTCAGACGAGTTCCAAGACGCTTGTGGGGGTCAAAGAGTAAAACATAGAACACTGTTGTATTCGTAAGAATCTCATCTTTCCATGCAGATGATTTTGTGAGAAGACTGATTTTCGGGATGTCTCATGGTCTGACAAACACCGCTCTAGCTCTGTCACCTTTCACCAGTTGTGGTGGATTGAGATGCACCCATTACAGATATCTCTAGTTTAAACGGACAGATTTTTACAGGGATATTTCTTTTAATGCTAATTGGATTTCTTTAGATCATGCCAAATGAATTGTCCATCGTAATGAAGCTCCAGTGTTTTCCCTGTCTCTCCTCTCTTACATTCCCTTTCTGATCTCTATCCTTCCTTATCTCCCTCCATATCTTCTTCCATCCTTACAGATTCCTTCCTCTCTCCGCTCCACACGAGAGGATTTTTTTTTTGCTGGTGGGTAGGTCTCCATGGGCGAGAGAAAGAACTGGTGGCTTAGCTCTACATGCTTCTGGGTCAGAGCGAGAGAGAGAGAGAGTGAGAGGACAGTGAAAGAGGGAGATGAAGAAAGACTGACGGAGCAACGTTCTGGGCCAACACACATATGTGCGTGATTGTGTGTGTCTAAAGCTTGGCTACAGTGTCATGGTCACACAGGCTTGGAGGTTGGCTGACAGATATTAGCTCATCAAAACACAGCCTGCTATTCCATGCTAATTTGTGCCGTTGCTTGCCAGTCGAGTGAGAAGCTATTGATGTGTATGTGAGAAAGAAAGACAGAGAGAGAGAGGAAATGGCTGGAAATGGTATTAGACCTTAGGGTTGAGGGACTGTGAAAGACAGGCAAAGATACAAAGAGAGACAGAACAAGGGAACAAGGTTAGGCTCATAGTTGAAATAGGGAGAAAGATAGAGGTAGAGTGACTTGACTGAGACGTAGAAAGAACGAGAAGTGAAGGGAGGGATTATGAGAAATGGAGAGAGAGACAGACAAAAATGCATAAAATCACAGAGTGAGAGAGAGTGAGAGAGAGAAACGGACCGAGAGAAAGAAAGAGAATCAGACACACAGATACAGACAGACAGACAGACAGACAGACAGACAGACAGCAGGCAGACAGACAGACAGACAGACAGACAGACAGACAGACAGACAGACAGACAGACAGACAGACAGACAGACAGACAGACAGACAGACAGACAGACAGACAGACAGACAGACAGACAGACAGACAGACAGACAGGTTTAGAGTCTGAGAGCTCTTGTTTTAGAGCTCTGCTGTTGAACACTCGCCTGCTCTTCAGAGGGCCAGGTGCAGTCTCATACGGGAATACTTTATTCCTGCAGCCCCAGGCCTGTTGCAGATTGATCATCTCCATGGTTTCGCTACATTTGTTGCACTCACCATTGTTTCAATCTTTTGGATCCTGTCACAATCTGTGAATGACAACCTGGTCCATCTGTAGAGATCTTCAGGGACTCTAGTGCCTTGGTCTGTAGTTTGAATCAAGGTATTTTTCATGACTTCAGTCATTGTTTCATATCAGCATACAATACATAGATAGATCTATTCAGAAAGAGAATGCGATTCATAAGGAATTTCATCATGCATCAAGGCACAGCTAAGCAACAGTGTAATGTACTGTAGTTAGTTGAATGTGGTTAGGTTGCATCATTGTGTCTGAGAGCATTTTGTTTTATGTTTAATATCTCTGACTCTCTCTCGATTTGACTATGATAAAATGATGCAGCACTAGATCATAATGAATCAGACATTTTTCGTTGATGATATCCAACAGCCCAGAAAAGTATTCTTTCCCATTTCTTTTTGAATTAACATTTAAAGACTACTCAGGATCATTTTAGGTAACTCAAATATTTACTTTCTTAAACAAAGTTTAATGGACCTTCGTTCACATGGAGCACTTTTTATAAAAAAATTTCACCCATGAATTTGCCTTTCAAAGTCAATAATCCAAGCAGGTATTTGAATGTCTGATTCCCTACCTTAGATTGTCTGGGTTGGCATGTGCCGAGCAATGACATGAAAAGTAGATTCCTTCAAATGAAAGAAACCAAAACAACTCTCCATCTCTAGCTTACAAAACACAAACCTCAAAAACAATGTTTAAGGTTACATTTAAGCATTAACTCTGCATTTTTAAGGTTAGTGTTAAGTTTAGGCAATAACTCAGAATGGTTAAGGTAAGGCTTAAGATTTGGGATAGGCTTAAAACAAAAAATAACTTTCTATCGCTGGATTTGAATTTGCAACCTTTGGAAGCCACCATCCCCGTCCACAACGCCTTAGCAAAACCGAAAACTACTTGAAGGTAACAGTGCTCACTGTTGCCCCTAGTGGCCAGTTGCCACATCATCTCCCGATGTCCTCAAACACTAGATTGATGTGAAATACTGACTTGTATCACGAGTGACCTGGCTGGATTTGGAATTAGATTTAATGTCTGTGATGTGATGTCTTGGGTGGTGTTGGAGGTATGGGAGGGACTATACACAGAGTGTACAAAACATTAGGAACACCTACTCTTTCCATGATATAGACTGACCAGGTGAATCCAGGTGAAAGCTATGATCCCTTATTGATGTCACTTGTTAAATCCACTTCAATCAGTGTAGATGAAGGGGAGGAGACAGGTTAAAGAAGAATTTTTAAGCCATGAGAAAATTGAGACATTGATTAAGTATGTATGCCATTCAAAGGGTGAAATAGGCAAGACAAAAGATTTAAGTGCCGTTGAACGGGGTATGGTAGTAGGTGCCAGGCACACCGGTTTGAGTGTTTCAAGAACTGCAACACTGTTGGGTTTTTCACGCTCAACAGTTTCCCGTGTGTATCAAAAAGAAAGGAGGACCAAGGCACTCTTCATATAATGAATTAAAATGCCTTTATTTGTATGGCATGTTCAATGGACAACTCCAACGCGTTTCGGCTGCATGGCCTTCATCAGGGAGTACAAAGATACGCTAATACAATGTCCTCTTTTGAACAGCTTTTTCCAATCAACCCTGATTTGAAGTGGTTACAGAATTCGTTGGACAACACCTAGTAAACAATACTATATATTAAAGAGTGAAATAGATATGTAATCAAAATGCAAATCAAGGCTAGGAGCATTAGCACCATCAGAAAAGACAAAGTTGTTCTAGCCTTGAATAGAACTGGGCAAAGTGGTGAGAGTAGGAGAGCCATACATTTTATAGTACATTAGATCACAGCAAACAACTGTGTATATCAAGAATGGTCCACCATCCAAAGGACATCCAGCCAACTTGACACAACTGGACACAATTGGAGTCAACATTGGCCAGCATCCGTGTGGAATGCTTTCGACACCTTGTAGAGTCCATGCCCCGACAAATTGAGGCTGTTCTGAGGGCAAAAGGGAGTGTGTTTTGTACACTCATTGTATATTCTCCCTCAGGATGTGGTTGGAGGTAACACTGAACAGATGTCCCATCACAAGGGGGCACTAACACCTCATGTCAGGACGGGACGTCCCGTAGAGGGAACCATAGATTTAGGGAGAAGGTTTGAAGGGAGTACTATCACACCGTGTGATGAGCTCTGAGCCCCGGCATGAGCTACACACACTAGTCTACTCTACACAGCTTCCCAGCATAGTGGACTGAGCTGTGTAGAGAAGCAAATCTGTGGCTGTCTCCTCTCACTCAAGTATAACTACCTTGTATGGAATTACGTGCCTGACCTGCTTACTGATTTTACTTCATTACTGAGGGGAAATTACATTAGATGCATTAAAAGCAACAGGCACATAATGGGTCATTAACATGTTGTTACAGCAATCACTGAAATGCAATAGGCTACAGTTCTGTTAACTCAACGGTGAATCACTCTTTCGATCATGATTGACACTCAAAACTGCTAATAGATTACTTTCCCCGTTGGCTGTTAGTTGCATCATATCTACCTTTCGTCACCACCACCAGTGCCTTTTCCATCCAATACCCAACCTCCCCCATTAGAAAGACTGTGTGTGGGGAGCATAGTCAGTCACACCCACCCACCCACCCACCCACCCACACGCAATTAGCACCATTGCTTTAGCTCCCCATCTAATGCTGCCTGCCTCAATGCTGTTATTACAACCGCATTTGAATAAGCTGCTTTTCCAGTAATATTCTCTTGGAACACATGAGAATACTGATAATACAGTATTTACACTGTAATTTGCCTCACCTCTGTAATCACTGATAATAGTTACGATTGAAAAAGGACCAAGGTTGTTATACGGCTACATAAAGAATACGTGATCGGGAGACTGATTTTCTTCTGATTACTCCTGTCCTTGCATCTATTTTCACCAGTGTTGCTTAGGTAGGCCTGGGACAGACGAGGACAGCCTTGGCTACCAGCATGGGGTGCATTATAGTGAAGTAGGTCAGTATAGTGGGACAGAGGGAGCCTGCCTGCCAGTGATTCCTGCCTTACAGATTATATTTATACTATTTTCTCAGAAAAGGCTGTGAAGTGAAGGGTGCTGTTCTTTATAGGCGGCCCTGTTTCAGCATTATAGAGATGATCTCTAAGTCTCTATTTCCCCATTTAGGATTATCCCCCGGTGTGTGTGGCATGATCTCTACGCCTGACAGGACACACACACACACACCAGTGTGTGTGTGTGTGTGTGCCTGTGTATGATTTAAGAGGCCCAACTCTACTCCTCTCCTCCTTCTGCCATGTTGCTACCCTTTTAACCCATTATACAAATCTAGGTTTAGATGAAGTTTATTGGGGCATGTTGGGGGGGTGTTGGCTAGTCAAGTGATGTCCCTTTCATGTTATAACTGTGATTTGTGTTTTTATGGAGAAAGTACATTTTGCTCCCTGAGGTTAGCGTGTTGCTAACGTTACAATCCCCATGGAGATTCGGTTTTGTTTGATGAGAGGCTAGGAGACTTGTGTGAATGGCTCTGAGTCTAGGGTTGTCAGTCAAACAATAGCCTCTCAGGAAAATATCTCGACACTGAAAGTCCACAGTTTTAAGAGAGCAGCACAATTCTAGCACATATCACATACTGTAGAATGCCACAGAGGAGGCAAAGATAAGTCTACAGCTTTGTGTGTGATTACACACAATAGTAGTTCCACAAAGTTTTTCACAGTTGACTTATGAGTCTAAATTGCGTCTCTTTATGTTTTACTGAACAGTAGGCTTTACACACATAATTGGAATATTCATATGTACCACAGACTTGAATTGATAAACAGAAAACATTGTCAAGGACATCTCTCCAATTGATGCATTGTTTTCTTTCTAGTATGAAGGACTAGTGAATGACATTGAAATGATCAGAAAGAGCATGCTGGGTTGGCATCTGGATGTCATTGTGAGATCAGAACACGCTGAGGCTGAAACAATTTCCTTGATGGCCCCCTAGCTCACTTTTCCCTTGTTATAGTTCGCACACATGCAGTACGCATGAAAATGCATGCATACATACACAATTAAACAATTGCATGCACACACACACACACACACACACACACACACACACACACACACACACACACACACACACACACACACACACACACACACACACACACACACACACACACACACACACACACACACACACACCTCAACCCGAGGCAGGAAAACATGAAAACAGTCACTATGGTTCGGGACAACACATTTCCTAGGTAGTACTTAAATATGGAGAATTGCCGGCAGGTAGCCAGCTAGCAGTAAATCTGTCTCTCCAAACACTGTTCGCCATCGGTCCAAGGCAGACGGATCTGGGAGATGAATCTCCGAACTGGGGCGTGATGAATAAGTAAAGGCTGCTTGATCTGGATAGTGTTTTAATGGATCCCAGCTTGGCCAGGGTCGTTGAGCTGCCTCGGGAGAGGCCTGGCCTGCCTACCGACATCTAGCTAACAAACTGCCACTTCGCTCATGCAAAATGAACTGGATCAGGAAGGAAGAGAAAGGGAAGAGGGAAGAGAGAATGATGAAGAAGGGAAGGTGGGGGAGGTTGGGCAAAATAGAAAAACAGGGAAAAAGAAGACAAGAGGAGAAAGAGGGAAGAGGGAGCGAAGGAAAGAGGAGGTGGGTTAAGATTGAGAGAAAGGAGAGAGAGTAGGAACTGAGGGGTGAGGAGAGGAGAGAGGGATAGGGTAGAGGTAGGGCTTGGCTCTATACATTTCAAACGTTATGGTGGTTTGAATATAATCGGGTCAGTTAGCATTCTACTGGTCTTTAGACACCTACGTTTGTTTGGGTATTCTTATTAAGTGTCTGCTTGTGTCAAATGAGCCAGAACAATGTAAAATGTAAACAAGGGAACGCATAATTAATCTCTTTCTTTTCTGCTTTTTAGGAAACTATTTTACAATCCATTCTCTCTCTTAGGAGATGGTGCATGTGATTAAGTCTCTTCCCCGCCAATTAATTCATGGCTTCATAAATATACAAATGCGTTAGCTATCAAACTGGAACGAGATCATCTGAAATAGTCTGGGGGATTTGTTTGTTTGTTCTCTCTCCTGGCACTCAGACCACTCAACTGAAAGATCTGCTGTGTTTTAGCTATTAATTATCTAACTGTTGGCTCCGTCAATCATCTGGCCAATGTTCTCACACACACACACAACAAACACACACACACACACACACACACACACACACACACACACACACACACACACACACACACACACACACACACACACACACACACACACACACACACACACACACACACACACACACACACACACACACACACACACATCTCTAATTGACCACTTGATGCATGTGGTAATTTGGCCTTCAGTATATTTCTCTAGGAAAACAGTTGCATTCGATAGCAATTTACTGGAATAACAGGGAAGGAATATGCTAGAAATGACACTGCCTCCAGTAATTAAACTAGCCTAGCTGTGGTGTGGTGGGAGTAATAGTAATCCCATATGGAAACGATATAGAAGAAACAAACAATATTATTATGTGTTCTCCCTGGAACTTCTAAGTAATACATATGGCAGTACATACACATAACAGATTAATACAAAAAGAATCATGAAAATATAATTAGAATATTGTATGGCAGAGGAAGATAATTTTTTACAAAAAGCTAATAAGTAACCTAATAAGTATCTGATAAGATCATTTATGTTTTGCTGTATGTTAGTGGTGTATTTGTATGTGTTTTTACAGCGACCTTGTCAGACTGGGTGCGCAACTGGTCAACTGGAGTCAGGTGCAGGAGAGCAGAGATGAGTGAACAGGCACACTTTAATTGGCAGAAGCAAATCAGTCGGACGCAACAGCGTCACAACACTCCAGCCAAAGGCAAAAGCGAATAGCGCACTAGTCACACAAATAATGTACAACAATACAATACCACGGGTTCAAAACAATACCCGGAAAAACCAGCCTGCCGCATCACACAATAAACATAACGAACAATTACACACACAGACATGGGGGGAACAGAGGATAATATACACGTAGAGTGATGAGGGGATGTAAACCAGGTGTGCGGGAAAACAAGACAAAACAAATGGAAAATGAAAGGTGGAGCGGCGATGGCTAGAAGACCGGTGACGTCGACCGCCGAGTGCCGCCCAAACAAGGAGAGGAGCCGACTTCGGCGGGAGTCGTGACAGTACCCCCTCCCTGACGCGCGGCTCCAGCAGCGTGCCGACACCGGCCTCGGGGACAACCCGGAGGGCGAGGCGCAGGGTGATCCGGTCGGAGACAGTGGAACTCCCGCAGCATTGAGGGGTCCAACACGTCCTCCACCAGAACCCAGCACCTCTCCTCCGGACCGTACCCCTCCCACTCCACGAGGTACTGAAGGCCCCTCGCCCGACGCCTCGAATCCAGTATGGAGCGAACGGAGTACGCTGGGGTCCCCTCGATGTCCAGAGGAGGCAGAGGAACCTCCCGCACCTCAGACTCCTGGAGCGGGCCTGCCACCACCGGCCTGAGGAGAGACACATGGAACGAGGGGTTAATACGATAATCGGGGGGAAGCTGTAACCTGTAACTAACCTCGTTCACTCTCCTCAGGACTTTAAATGGCCCCACAACCCGCGGGCCCAGCTTCCGGCAGGGCAGGCGGAGGGGCATGTTTCTGGTCGAGAGCCAGACCCGGTCCCCCGGTGCGAACACCGGGGCCTCACTGCGGTGACGGTCTACGCTGGTTTTCTGGCACAGCACGGCCCACTGGAGGTGAACATGGGCGGCGTCCCAAGTCTCCTCCACGCGCCTGAACCAGTCGTCCACCGCAGGAGCCTCGGTCTGACTCTGATGCCAAGGCGCCAGAACTGGCTGGTACCCCAGTATGCACTGGAAGGGGGAGAGGTTAGTGGAGGAGTGGCAGAGCGAGTTCTGAGCCATCTCGGCCCAGGGCACGAACGCTGCCCACTCCCCCAGCCGGTCCTGGCAATAAAACCTGCCCACATCCTGGTTCACTCTCTTCACCTGCGCATTACTCTCGGGATGAAACCCCGATGTAATGCTGATCGAGACCCCCAGATGTTCCATGAACGCCCTCCAGACCCTCGAAGTGAACTGAGGACCTCGATCAGACACTATATCCTCAGGTACCCCGTAGTGCCGGAAGACGTGCGTAAACAAGGTCTCCGCTGTCTGTAGGGCCGTAGGGAGACCGGGCAGAGGGAGGAGACGGCAGGACTTAGAGAAACGATCCACAACGACCAGGATCATGGTGTTACCCTGTGAGGGTGGAGATTGGTAAGAAAATCCACCGACAGGTGCGGCCAAGGCCGTTGTAGACCAGGTAAGAGGTGGAGCTTACCTCTGGGCAGGTGCCTAGGAGCCTTACACTGGGCGCACACCGAGCAGGAGGAAACATAAACCCTCACGTCCTTGGCCAAGGTAGGCCACCAGCACTTCCCACTAAAACAGCGCAGCGTTGACCGATCCCAGGATGACCAGAGGAGGGTGACAGCAGACGGACAGCAGACGGAACGTACAGACGCCCGGTGGGACACTGGAGGGGAGCGGGCTCTGCACGTAATGCCTGCTCAATGTCTGCCTCCAGCTTCCACACTACCGGCGCTACCAGACAGGAGGCCGGGATTTTGGGAGTATGATCCATGGGCCGCTCCTCTGTGTCATACAGCCGGGACGTGCGTCTGCCTTCACATTTTGGGAACCTGGTCTGTAGGAAAGGGTGAACACAAAATGGGTAAAAAACATGGCCCACCTTGCCTGACGAGGATTCAGTCTCCTTGCTGCCCGGATGTACTCCAGGTTGCGGTGGTCAGTCCAGATGAGAAAAGGGTGTTTAGCCCCCTCAAGCCAATGTCTCCACGCCTTCAAAGCCTTAACCACAGCCAACAGCTCCCGGTCCCCCACATCATAGTTTCACTCCGCCGGGCTGAGCTTCCTCGAGAAGAAGGCACAGGGGCGGACCTTCGGTAGCGTGCCTGAGCGCTGAGAGAGCACGGATCCTATCCCAGCCTCGGATGCGTCCACCTCCACTATGAATGCCAAAGAAGGATCCGGATGGGCCTGCACTGGAGCTGAGGTTAACAGAGCCCTTAGGTGACCAAAAGCCCTGTCCGCCTCCGCCGACCACTGCAAACATACCGGACCCCCCTTCAGCAGTGAGGTAATGGGAGCCGCTACCTGGCCAAAACCCCGGATAAACCTCCGGTAGTAATTGGCAAACCCTAGAAACCGCTGCACCTCCTTTACCGTGGTGGGAGTCGGCCAATTACGCACGGCTGAAATGCGGTCACTCTATATCTCCACCCCTGAGGTGGAAATGCGGTACCCTAGGAAGGAAACGGACTGCTGGAAAAACAAGCATTTCTCAGCCTTGACGTACAGGTCATGCTCCAACAGTCGCCGAAGCACCCTGCGCACCAGGGACACATGCTCGGCGCGTGTAGCGGAGTATATCAGAATGTCATCAATATACACCACTATACCCAGCCCGTGCAGGTCCCTGAAAATCTTGTCTACAAAGGCTTGGAAGACTGATCAGAGATGAGTGAACAGGCCCAATTTAATTGGCAGAAGCAAATCAGTCAGACGCAACAGCATCACAACACTCCAGCCAAAGGCAAAAGCGAATAGCGCACTAGTCACACAAATAATGTACAACAATACAATACCCGGAAAAACCAGCCTGCCGCTTCACACAATAAACATAACGAACAATTACACACACAGACATGGGGGGGGGAACAGAGGATAATATACACGTAGAGTGATGAGGGGATGTAAACCAGGTGTGCGGGAAAACAAGACAAAACAAATGGAAAATGAAAGGTGGAGCGGCGCGAACAAGGACAGGAGCTGACTTCGGCGGGAGTCGTGACAGACCTTTACAGAGAACATACACTTTTATTATAATTTTAATTGATGACTCATATACTTAATATATGTTGTCTCAAATATGTCATACCATATCTAAACTCAGCAAAAAAATAAACGTCCCTTTTTCAGGACCCTGTCTTTCAAAGATAATTCGTAAAAATCAAAATAACTTCACAGATCTTCATTGTAAAGGGTTTAAGCACTGTTTCCCATGCTTCTTCAATGAACCATAAACAATTAATAAACATGCACCTGTGGAACGGTCGTTAAGACACTAACAGCTTACAGATGGTAGGCAATTGAGGTCACAGTTATGAAAACTTAGGACACTAAAGAGGCCTTTCTACTGACTCTGAAAAACACCAAAAAGAAAGATGCCCAGGGTCCCTGCTCATCCGCGTGAATGTGCCTTAGGCATGCTGCAAGGAGGCATGAGGACTGCAGATGTGGCCAGGGCAGTAAATTACAAAGTTCGTACTGTGAGACGGCTAAGACAGGGAGACAGGACGGACAGTTGATCGTCCTCGCAGTGGCAGACCACGTGTAACAATACCTGCACAGGATCGGTACATCCGAACAGCACACCTGCGGGACAGGTACAGGATGGCAACAACAACTGTCTGATTTACACTAGGAACGCACAAACGCAAAACATACAAAATCTTACCAGATACTTATTAGATTACTTATTAGATTTTTGTACAAATCATCTTCTCCTGCCATACAAGATTCTTATGAGATTTTCATTATTATTTTCCATATAGGATAGCAGTGGTATGGTGTTTGATAGTATTAGTATAACTGTGGTAGGTCTGTGTTTTCGTGAATATTGGATAAAAATACCATTAACAGTATTCATGATACATGAACTCATGAAACTTAGGTAGGTATGAATTCAATCAAATTTGGCCTCCATTGGTTTGACTGTTTTGATGAGGTATATAAACTAAGTAGATCTAGTACAGCAGGATCCAGCGACGGCATGAAGAGAGAGGGAGAGAGTGTCATTTTTTCTTTATCGAAACTCCGATGTGAAAGAAGCGATGCATGTCTACCTTCGCAACAACTCATAAATTATTCATTGGGATGTTAAATAAATGCTCCACACACACACACACACACACACACACACACACACACACACACACACACACACACACACACACACACACACACACACACACACACACACACACACACACACACACACACACACACACACACACACACACACACACACACACACACAAACACACACAAACACACCCAAACCCAATCTCTCTCTCTGCCATAGCCTGCTGTTGCAGTTCTTCACGTCTGTGGGGACAAATATTGGAGGTCCGTATATAACACTGTATCGAATTTAGAACATCAAATGCAGTCAGCTACCTTGGGTCAGGGAATGGACTAGACTAGTGATAGGGAGGGAGGGAGGGCAGAGGGAGGGAGGGAGGCCACAGGGAGGGTGGGCACAGTCTTTATCAGTGCTAAAAAACACTTCAAAATATTCAAGCAGCCCACTAAATCACTCTTTATATGCTTCTTATCCCTTGGATTTCTCTCAGACCTCTTTTAAAATGGCAGAACATAACACACACCAACCTGGTCTCAGAGCATTTCATATTATTCTGTACATAAATCCGAGATGGCCCATTTAGTATGATATGTTACGTATGGTATGGGTACATAATACAGATTGTTACTTAAGGCAAACGTCTACAGTACACTCTAAAAAATTGGAGTTCAACAACGGTTTTTCCAAGATCCTCAAAGTTCTTTGAAGAACCTTAAGGTTCTTGGCGCTGAAAATTGCCCCCTAAAGGTACTTCCAAGAACCCCATAGGAGGTGGGGTTCATCGAAGAACCTCCTTAGTTGGTGGGGAGAAAATGGACACAAATCAAAGGATAACAATCAACAAATAGGTAAGAATATGTTGAAGGCTAGCTGTATTGGGTGCAGATGACTGAACTGGTCACTTTTGTGTCTGGGTCTGCATGTTTACAGACAAGGAGGCATATAATGTCAATTGGTCAATTGGTATTGGTATTTCAATTGGTATTGGTATGTTATGCTGACCAGATTTACCATCCTCCTCCCTTACCTCTTCAATTAATATCCCATAGGCCTCTACATTATGGACAAGGTATGTGTATGAAAACCATTAACACAGTTTTTGTCATTCACATTTACCACAAAAACCAAAGTATGAATACTGTCGTGTGCATGTTTTTTTAATCATCTGTATAATTACTATTTTTGGATTTACAGACTTTACCCTCCTTTGACCTCTGATGAATATAACAGGAAACCTGTTCAATCACCACGCACTGCAAAATCATTCTGGCTATGGATACGGAAAACATCAACACATTAACATCAACACGCTAGAGGATATACCCATTGGACTTGGGGCTCTCTATAATAATAATAATAGGGGAGGGGGTAGTTAAAAAATTAACCCCAAAATAACTTAATGGTGTTTCCCCACAGTTTCAAAGTGAAGAACCACTAAAGGATACTCCAGTAACCTTTTCTTTTTAGAGTGTAGCAACCCAAAGGTTGCAAGTTTGAATCTCATCACGGACAACTTTAGATTTTAAACAACTTACAAAATGTTTTGCTACTTTGCAACTACTTCGCATGTTAACTAACCCTTTCCCTAACCGTAACCCTAACCCTTTAACCTAACTCCTAAACGTAACACTAACCTTAACCCTAACCTAGCTAACGTTAGCCAGTTAGCTAACGTTAGCCACCTAGCTAGAATTTGTAACATATTATACGTTTTGCAAGTTCGTAACATTTGTACGTTTGACAGTCATAAGATATTGTATGTTTTGCAATTTCCGAACATATTTTACATTTGCTAAATCATAACATATAGTACGAATTGTAATTTGTAACATATCATACGAATTGTAATTTGTAACATGTCATACGAATTGTAATTTGTAACATATCATACGAATTGTAATTTGTAACATATCATACTAATTGTAATTTGTAGCATGTCATACGAATTGTAATTTGTAACATATCATATGAAATGGGTGATGGAAATCGACAACTTAATACATACCATACGAAATGTCATTGATACTAAATGGAGTGTCTCGGATTTACTTACATAATACTATGAAATGCTCTGAGACCAGGTTGCACACACACACACTCACATATGCTCTTGCCCATCAGAATATCCCTTCTGTGTGTGGTAATTGGCTACTGGCTCACTTACTCTCTAATTGGAGGGTAGCTGTCAACTGTACAGATATTCAAGGCTGCTGCATCCAGAGAAGAGAAGAGCACAGCTTAGAGGAGCTCTGTATATCTACTCATTTATTTTCTTTGTCTCTGTCTCTAGTCTTTCTTGTTCATCCCTCTGAGGGTCTCCAGGCTTCAAATGCATGTCTAAATGAGCTTAGTTTAATAGGGATTCTGACACAGAGGGGAAGAAAAACCAAAAAGGCGATTGGTGGACTATAAGTAGAGTTGAAAATTAAGATGGAAGCCATGGGAAGCGGTATAGGAGGACGAGCTCATTGTAGTGGCTGGAATGGAATAAACGAGACCTTCCTCCTATAGCTCCTCCCACCAGCATCCACGGATCCACATAGAGATGGAGATAGTATTGGAGAGAGCCCTTGGGAATATTCAGTTGTCACAGAGCTCAAGCTAAGGGGCTAAAGATCCCTATAGATTCCATAGAAACTATGGTAGACTTAAAGGCCACTGCCTAATACCTTGAAGAGCAAAGGAGCAGAACATTGCAGTGGAATTTGATTGGTGGGAAGGATATGACATAGGACCACAATGGAAATAAGTCATATACGTGTTTGTGTTTACCATAGACGATTCTTAATAAAGTGCATCATTTTGTATGTGTACCTTGTTTTAAATGATCAAATAAACTAAACAAAAAAAGACAAAAAAAAATGTTCTGCTACTCTTTTGTCCCCTTCTCTCTTCGTGTGGCCTGGTCTGAAAGAACGCTGTCAATGAGGGTAACAAGACAGTGAGACTATTCTAACTGATATCCTTGTTGGTTGGATACAGGTTACCTCCCATCTTCCAACAGTTCTATCAGATCAGTATGCAGCTAGAATGCACTAACACTATTGCCACGGCTAGCAGAACGCCCAATTGTCACTGGATGAATGTCTGAACTCCTGCTCATGAGTTTACATTTTTTTTTTACATTTTAGACATTTAGCAGACGCTCTTATCCAGAGCGACTTACAAATTGGTGCATTCACCTATAATATCCAGTGGAACAACCACTTTACAATAGTGCATCTAAATCTTTTAAGGGGGGGGGGGTAGAAGGATTACTTTATCCTATCCCAGGTATTCCTTGAAGAGGTGGGGTTTCAGGTGTCTCCGGAAGGTGGTGATTGACTCCGCTGTCCTGGCGTCGTGAGGGAGCTTGTTCCACCATTGGGGTGCCAGAGCAGCGAACAGTTTTGACTGGGCTGAGCGGGAACTGTGCTTCCTCAGAGGTAGGGAGGCGAGCAGGCCAGAGGTGGATGAACGGAGTGCCCTTGTTTGGGTGTAGGGCCTGATCAGAGCCTGAAGGTACGGAGGTGCCGTTCCCCTCACAGCTCCGTAGGCAAGCACCATGGTCTTGTAGCGGATGCGAGCTTCGACTGGAAGCCAGTGGAGAGAGCGGAGGAGCGGGGTGACGTGAGAGAACTTGGGAAGGTTGAACACCAGACGGGCTGCGGCGTTCTGGATGAGTTGTAGGGGTTTAATGGCACAGGCAGGGAGCCCAGCCAACAGCGAGTTGCAATAATCCAGACGGGAGATGACAAGTGCCTGGATTAGGACCTGCGCCGCTTCCTGTGTGAGGCAGGGTCGTACTCTGCGAATGTTGTAGAGCATGAACCTACAGGATCGGGTCACCGCCTTGATGTTGGTGGAGAACGACAGGGTGTTGTCCAGGGTCACGCCAAGGCTCTTAGCACTCTGGGAGGAGGACACAAGGGAGTTGTCAACCGTGATGGCGAGATCATGGAACGGGCAGTCCTTCCCCGGGAGGAAGAGCAGCTCCGTCTTGCCGAGGTTCAGCTTGAGGTGGTGATCCGTCATCCACACTGATATGTCTGCCAGACATGCAGAGATGCGATTCGCCACCTGGTTGTCAGAAGGGGGAAAGGAGAAGATTAATTGTGTGTCATCTGCATAGCAATGATATGAGAGACCATGTGAGGATATGACAGAGCCAAGTGACTTGGTGTATAGCGAGAATAGGAGCGGGCCAAGAACAGAGCCCTGGGGGACACCAGTGGTGAGAGCACTTGGTGCGGAGACAGATTCTCGCCACGCCACCTGGTAGGAGCGACCTGTCAGGTAGGACGCAATCCAAGCGTGCGCGGTGCCGGAGATGCCCAGCTCGGAGAGGGTGGAGAGGAGGATCTGATGGTTCACGGTATCAAAGGCAGCAGATAGGTCTAGAAGGATGAGAGCAGAGGAGAGAGAGTTAGCTTTAGCAGTGCGGAGAGCCTCCGTGACACAGAGAAGAGCAGTCTCAGTTGAATGCCCAGTCTTGAAACCTGACTGATTAGGATCAAGAAGGTCATTCTGAGAGAGATAGCAAGAGAGCTGGCCAAGGACGGCGCGTTCAAGAGTTTTGGAGAGAAAGGAAAGAAGGGATACTGGTCTGTAGTTGTTGACATCGGAGGGATCGAGTGTAGGTTTTTTCAGAAGGGGTGCAACTCTCGCTCTCTTGAAGACGGAAGGGACGTAGCCAGCGGTCAAGGATGCGTTGATGAGCGAGGTGAGGTAGGGGAGAAGGTCTCCGGAAATGGTCTGGAGAAGAGAGGAGGGGATAGGGTCAAGTGGGCAGGTTGTTGGGCGGCCGGCCGTCACAAGACGCGAGATTTCATCTGGAGAGAGAGGGGAGAAAGAGGTCAAAGCACAGGGTAGGGCAGTGTGAGCAGGACCAGCAGTGTCGTTTGACTTAGCAAACGAGGATCGGATGTCGTCAACCTTCTTTTCAAAATGGTTGACGAAGTCATCCGCAGAGAGGGAGGAGGGGGGGGGGAGGGGGAGGAGGATTCAGGAGGGAGGAGAAGGTAGCAAAGAGCTTCCTAGGGTTAGAGGCAGATGCTTGGAGTTAATGGGGAAATGTAACACAGACAATTATTTAGTAAATCATTTTATTGTCTTTCCATTGTAATGAATGTTTTTTTTTTCAGAATGAACTTGCTCTTCCCTTTTATTGTCATACATAAGTTTTGATCAATCTCACAATCCAAATACAGTTCATTATCTGTGTGCTCAGTATTCTCTCTCTCTCTCTCTCTCTCTCTCTCTCTAGTGATGGATGGGCAGATCGAGATGAGGTGGTGGAGGGGTACGAACAGGAAGCAGAAGGTGGGATCACCATGAAGCTGCAGTCAGAGGAAGTAAAGTCATTTGATGACTACTTCCTGAAGCTGCGTTTGGACACCAACATACGGAACCCTTGGTTCCCAGAGTTCTGGCAGTACCGCTTCCAGTGCCGGCTGGCCGGACATCCACAGGAGATTAAGAAATACAAGAAAGTCTGCTCTGGTGAGAACCACTAATAAACTACACTAGGCTACCCAGAGCCATGAGGACTGAGCAGGGGTTAGGTTGGGAATCAACAAAAGCAATGGGAAGAAAAAATACATACAATCATCCCATAAAGACCATACAGTATTTTCTATTGTAATGTCAATACATGATGAGTTAGGCTGAGGACAAATTAATAGTTAATCTTAATGTTTTGAACATAGGCTAGCAATTGTATGATAATGTATTGTCTCCCTTTTTTCCTTCTCCAAATACTCTCTGCTTACGAACAAAAGGTGATCTAGGTAAATTGAGTTGTTGCCCCGCCAATGATTAACATAGTGATTACATTTAACACCTGAAATGATGCTTGATAGGCATGCGTTCAAACATTTTCTAAGAAAAACTATTTTAAGGGTTGATGTTATTGTGAGTGTATTCACCTCAACATGAAGGTATTACACATGTACTACTGTGTAATACCTCACTCTCTTAAGACTTAAGTAAACCAAAATAGCTTGATCCAAGCATACAAACATTACAAAATTGCAGAGCAGTGTAATGTAGCTATAGTTTGCTGTATGTCTTATGTTATTTTCTCTTCTTAAAGATCTCCACTTCACGTTGGCAAGACTTGTAGAGTTTGACTGGTGCTAGCTCTGAGGATTATGTTGGCCTGTTGTACTACCACCAGACAAGTGAAATAAATAGAATGCTCCAAATTGGCTGCTGTGTTCAGAGAAAGCCTGGGGTAGGGTCAAATCAGTCAAACTCTAATGCATAAACTCTTGGGTTGTTTTTTTAAAAAGTACTGCAATGTGAAGAGAGAACAAGGAAGAATGAGTCACTGAAACACACTGTTCAGTTGATCACCACTGTATGAGAGAGATGTGTTCTATATACAGTGCCTTGCAAAAGTATTCATCCCCTTTGGCGTTTTTCCTATTTTGTTCCATTACAACCTGTAATTTAAATCGATTTTTATTTTTATTTCATGTAATGGACAAACACACAATAGTCCAAATTGATGAAGTGAAAGGAAAAAAATAACTTGTTTCAAAGAAATTCTACAAAATTAAAAACATAGAAGTGGTGCGTGCATATGTATTCACCCCCTTTGCTATGAAGCCTTTAAATAAGATCTGGTGCAACCAATTACCTTCAGAAGTCACATAATTAGTTAAATAAAGTCCACCTGTGTGCAATCTAAGTGTCACATGATCTCAGAATATATACACCTGTTCTGAAAGGCCCCAGAGTCTGCAACACCACAAAGCAAGGGGGACCACCAAGCAAGCGGCACCATGAAGACCAAGGAGCTCTCCAAACAGGTCAGGGGCAAAGTTGTGGAGAAGTACAGATCAGGGTTGGGTTATAAAAAAATATCAGAAACTTTGAACATCCCACGGAGCACCATTAAATCCATTATTAAAAAATGGAAAGAATATGGCACCATAAAAAAACCTACCAAGAGAGGGCCGCCCACCGAAACTCACAGACCAGGCAAGGAGGGCATTAACCGGAGAGGCAACAAAGAGACCAAAGATAACCCTGAAGGCGTTGCAAAGCTCCACAGCAGAGATTGGAGTCCCTGTCCATAGGACCACTTTAAGCCGTACACTGCACAGAGCTGGGCTTTAGGGAAGAGTGTCCAGAAAAAAAGCTATTTCTTAAAGAAAAAAATAAGCACACACATTTGTTGTTCACCAAAAGGCATGTGGGAGACTCCCCAAACATTTGGAAGAAGGTACTCTGGTCAGATGAGACTAACATTTTGTTTTTTGTCCATCAAGGAAAACGCTATGTCTGGCGCAAACCCAACACCTCTCATCACCCCGAGAACGCCATCCCCCAGTGAAGCATGGTGGTAGCAGCATCATGCTGTGGGGATGTTTTTCATCGGCAGGGACTGGGAAACAGGTCAGAATAATGGATGGCGCTAAATACAGGGAAATTCTTGAGGGAAACCTGTTTCAGTCTTCCAGAGATTTGACACTGGGACAGAGGTTCACCTTCCAGCAGGACAATGACCCTAAGCATACTGCTAAAGCAACACTCGAGTGGCTTAAGGGGAAACATTTAAATGTCTTGGAATGGCCTAGTCAAAGCCCAGACCTCATCCAATTGAGAATCTGTGGTATGACTTAAAGGTCGCTGTACACCAGCAGAACCCATCCAACTTGAAGGAGCTGGAGCAGTTTTGCCTTGAAGAATGGGCAAAAATCCCAGTGGCTAGATGTGCCAAGTTTATAGAGACATAACCCAAGAGATTTGCAGCTGTAATTTGTAGCTGCAAAAGGTGGCTCTACAAAGTATTGACTTTGGGGGGGAAGGGGGGGGGGGGGTGAATAGTTATGCACGATCAAGTTTCAGTTTTTTTGTCTTATTTCTTGTTTGTTTCACAATAAAAAATGATTTTGCATCATCAAAGAGGTAGGCATGTTGTCTAAATCAAATCATACAAATCCCCCAAAAGTCAATTTTAATTTAATGTTGTAATGCAACAAAATGCCAAGGGGGGTGAATACTTTCGCAAGCCACTGTAGATTATCCCCTCCGCTGACTATCTGCATGATCACCACAGACAAAAGATGGCCTTTTTCTAAATGTATTGAGTAACAATGGGAAAATAAGGAGAGAAAATGTATGAGATTTAAGCTGTTATAAGAAGAAAACAGATATGGAGTGGCACCTCAGGTATGGTATGATAGAAGGGTGAACGAATGTCTCTTTTTAAAAATGTCCCTATTAGTGCTATATTTGCCTTATTCCCTTTGCTTGACAATGCTTTCAGCTGGCTAACCAAAAATGCTTGTTACACAATATGGTGTCCACAGACTTTACTGTTGCTTCCTCAAGATTCCTCCATCTTCTGTATCCTTTGGGGGGGAAATTAATAAGCTTCTGGACACCTTATTGTGATCTACTGTATAGTGTGTGCCAGTTATTTTGTGCTGCAAAAGAGAGAGATGTTTTGTTGTATTTTTTTTATCAAATTATAATTCCAAACTCAGTTGTTTATGGGTTGAGTGAGAAGGAAGTTGTACAATTCTCTTGCCGTACAATATTATGTGTGCCTACATTTACACATTGATACGGCACTGTAAATCCAGCACAAACAAACAAAACGGCCACAGTCCTTAGAAAAACAACATCAACATATTCCAAACCACCATTTTGACATTCTGGTAATTTCCTACTAATCCCCAGGCAATGAGAGTCTTCATGAGAACTACGTCCAGGACAGTAAAATGGGCTTCGTCATCAATGCTATCTATGCCATGGCCCACGGCCTCCATGACATGCACAGTGAGCTGTGCCCTGGCCAGCCAGGCCTGTGTGAGGCCATGGACCCCATTGACGGCAGCAAGCTGCTGGATTACCTGCTCAAGATCACGTTCAGAGGGGTGTCAGGGGAGGATGTGTACTTCGACGAGAATGGGGACACTCCTGGCAGGTGAGGAGGGAGATTGGGATGGATGGGACGGGGAGGGGGAGGGGGGATGACGTTGCGATGGAGAACTGTTGGTGAGCAGATTTTGTGTAATAAAAAGCATGAGCTGGCACACACCCAGAGAAAATTATTTAGTGTAGAGGTGCTGACTAACAGGGAAAAAAAGGTTTTTTTATCCAACAATTACTGGGAGGTTATACAGTGGCTTGCGAAAGTATTCACCCCCTTGGTATCTTTCCTATTTTGTTGACTTACAACCTGGAATTAAAATTGATTTTTGGGAGGTTTGTATCATTTGATGCAAAATATTTTTTATTGTGACACAAACAAGAAATAAGACAAAAAAACTGAAACTTGAGCGTGCGTAACTATTCACCCCCCCCCATCCAAAGTCAATACTTTGTAGAGCCACCTTTTGCAGCTGCAAATTACAGCTGCAAATCTCTTGGGTTATGTCTCTATAAACTTCGCACATCTAGCCACTGGGATTTTTGCCCATTCTTCAAGGCAAAACTGCTCCAGCTCCTTCAAGTTGGATGGGTTCTGCTGGTGTACAGCGACCTTTAAGTTATACCACAGATTCTCAATTGGATGAGGTTTGGGCTTTGACTAGGCCATTCCAAGACATTTAAATGTTGCCCCTTAAGCCACTCGAGTGTTGCTTTAGCAGTATGCTTAGGGTTATTGTCCTGCTGGAAGGTGAACCTCCGTCCCAGTGTCAAATCTCTGGAAGACTGAAACAGGTTTCCCTCAAGAATTGCCCTGTATTTAGCGCCATCCATTATTCTGACCAGATTCCCAGTCCCTGCCGATGAAAAACATCCCCACAGCATGATGCTGCTACCACCATGCTTCACTGTGGGGATGGTGTTCTCGGAGTGATGAGAGGTGTTGGGTTTGCGCCAGACATAGTGTTTTCCTTGATGGACAAAAAACTAAATGTTAGTCTCATCTGACCAGAGTACCTTCTTCCACATGTTTGGGGAGTCTCCCACATGCCTTTTGGCGAACACCAAACCGGTTTGCTTATTTTTTTCTTTAAGAAATAGCTTTTTTCTGGTCACTCTTCCGTAAAGCCCAGCTATGTGGAGTGTACGGCGTAAAGTGGTCCTATGGACAGATACTCCAATCTCTGCTGTGGAGCTTTGCAGCTCCTTCAGGGTTATCTTTGGTCTCTTTGTTGCCTCTCTGATTAATGCCCTCCTTGCCTGATCCGTGAGTTTTGGTGGGCGGCCCTCTCTTGGCAGGTTTGTTGTGGTGCCAAATTCTTTTTTTTATTTTTATAATGAATTTAATGGTGCTCTGTGGGATGTTCAAAGTTTCTGATATTTTTTTATAACCCAACCCTGATCTGTACTTCTTCACAACTTTGTCCCTGATCTGTTTGGAGAGCTCATTGGTCTTCATGGTGCCGCATGCTTGGTGCAGTCGCTTGCTTGGTGGTGCCCCTTGCTTATTGGTGTTGCAGACTTTGGGGCCTTTCAGAAAAGGTGTATATATAATGAAATCATGTGACAGATCATGTGACACTTAGATTACACACATATGGACTTTATTTAACTAATTATGTGACTTCTGAAGGTAATTGGTTGCACAAGATCTTATTTGGAGGCTTCATAGCAAAGGGGGTGAATACATATTTACTCACCACTTTCCCATTTTTTTTAAATATATATTTTTTTTAACAAGTTTATTTTTTTCATTTCACTTCACCAATTTGGAGTATTTTGTGTATGTCCATTACATGAAATCCAAATAAAAATACATGTAAATTACAGGTTGTAATGCAACAAATAGTAAAAACGCGAGTGGGATGAATACTTGTGCAAGGCACTGTAGATATGGAGTGTGCGACTCTGTTTTTATAAAGCAGATTTTGTGTGAAATGACTATGAACACACATGCATGGACATACATACACATACTGTACATGGACACACACACACACACATACACAGAGCATATGGAATCATAATCATAATGGACTGTTACTGGAACAGATTAAATGTATCCGTGTGCTGCAGCAGTTATTTCTACTTACAGCCTGTGCAGTCAGTCCTCTCAGTGTCACAAATCAAATCAAATCCAAATCAAATCTATCCCTGACAGACTTGTGAAAAATAGCCCCAGTCACCTGTTATTCAGCCAGAGGTCAGGGCTAGTTCTCAGACATGGTACCATAATCACAATAGATCTGGATTCTGTGCCCTGGTAAGAGTCTTTACATGAAAAACGGCTAACTATACTGCTCAAAAAAATAAAGGGAACACTTAAACAACACAATGTAACTCCAAGTCAATCACACTTCTGTGAAATCAAACTGTCCACTTAGGAAGCAACACTGATTGACAAATTTCACATGCTGTTGTGCAAATGGAATAGACAACAGGTGGAAATTTTAGGCAATTAGCAAGACACCCCCAATAAAGGAGTGGTTCTGCAGGTGGTGACCACAGACCACTTCTCAGTTCCTATGCTTCCTGGCTGATGTTTTGGTCACTTTTGAATGCTGCCGGTGCTTTCAGTCTAGTGGTAGCATGAGACGGAGTCTACAACCCACACAAGTGGCTCAGGTAGTGCAGCTCATCCAGGATGGCACATCAATGCGAGCTGTGGCAAGAAGGTTTGCTGTGTCTGTCAGCGTAGTGTCAGGAGCATGGAGGCGCTACCAGGAGACAGGCCAGTACATCAGGAGACGTGGAGGAGGCCGTAGGAGGGCAACAACCCAGCAGCAGGACCGCTACCTCCGCCTTTGTGCAAGGAGGAGCAGGAGGAGCACTGCCAGAGCCCTGCAAAATGACCTCCAGCAGGCCACAAATGTGCATGTGTCTGCTCAAACGGTCAGAAACAGACTCCATGAGGGTGTTATGAGGGCCCGACGTCCACAGGTGGGGGTTGTGCTTACAGCCCAACACCGTGCAGGACGTTTGGCATTTGCCAGAGAACACCAAGATTGGCAAATTCGCCACTGGTGCCCTGTGCTCTTCACAGATGAAAGCAGGTTCACACTGAGCACATGTGACAGACGTGAAAGAGTCTGGAGACGCCGTGGAGAACGTTCTGCTGCCTGCAACATCCTCTAGCATGACCGGTTTGGCGGTGGGTCAGTCATGGTGTGGGGTGGCATTTCTTTAGGGGGCCGCACAGCCCTCCATGTGCTCGCCAGAGGTAGCCTGACTGCCATTAGGTACCGAGATGAGATCCTCAGACCCCTTGTGAGAACATATGCTGGTGCGGTTGGCCCTGGGTTCCTCCTAATGCAAGACAATGCTCGACCTCATGTGGCTGGAGTGTGTCAGCAGTTCCTTCAAGAGGAAGGCATTGATGCTATGGACTGGCCCGCCCGTTCCCCAGACCTGAATCCAATTGAGCACATCTGGGACATCAAATCAAATTTATTTTTATATAGCCCTTCGTACATCAGCTGATATTCTCAAAGTGCTGTACAGAAACCCAGCCTAAAACCCCAAACATCAAGCAAAGCATGTGAAAGAAGCACAGTGGCTAGGAAAAACTCCCTAGGAAAAACTCCCTAGAAAGGCCAAAAACCTAGGAAGAAACCTAGAGAGGAACCAGGCTATGAGGGGTGGCCAGTCCTCTTCTGGCTGTGCAGGGTGGATATTATAACAGAACATGGTCAAGATGTTAAAATGTTAAAATGTTCATAAATGACCAGCATGGTCAAATAATAATAATCATAGTAGTTGTCGAGGGTGCAACAAGCACGTCCGGTGAACAGGTCAGGGTTCCATAGCCGCAGGCAGAACAGTTGAAACTGGAGCAGCAGCACGGCCAGATGGACTGGGAACAGCAAGGAGTCATCATACCAGGTAGTCCTGAGGCATGGTCCTAGGGCTCAGGTCCTCTGAGAGAAAGACAGAAAGAGAGAAAGAGAGAATTAGAGAGAGCATATTTAAATACACACAGGACACCGGATAAGACAAGAGAAATACTCCAGATGTAACAGACTGACCCTAGCCCCCCGACACATAAACTACTGCAGCATAAATACTGGAGGCTGAGACAGGAGGGATCAGAAGACACTGTGGCCCCATCCGATGATACCCCCGGACAGGGCCAAACATCAGACATCATGTCTCGCTCCATCCACCAACGCCACGTTGCACCACAGACTGTCCAGGAGTTGGCGGATGCTTTAATCCAGGTCTGGGAGGAGATCCTTCAGGAGACCATCTGCCACCTCATCAGGAGCATGCCCAGGCGTTGTAGGGAGGTCATACAGGCACATGGAGGCCACACACACTACTGAGCCTCATTTTGACTTGTTTTAAGGACATTACATCAAAGTTGGATGAGCCTGTAGTGTGGTTTTCCACTTTAATTTTGAGTGTGACTCCAAATCCAGACCTCCATGGGTTGATAAATTGGATTTCCATTGATTATTTTTGTGTGATTTTGTTGTCAGCACATTCAACTATGTAAAGAAAAAAGTATTTAATAAGATTATTTCATTCATTCAGATCTAGGATGTGTTATTTTAGTGTTCCCTTTATTTTTTTGAGCAGTGTATATTGAATGTAAGATGTTAAAGTAATTTTGGAAAAAGGAGTCTGCTCTAAGCAAGAGACTTGTTATCATTAAGATAACTGCATCTTATTTTCTCTCCTTTCTCCCTTTATCTCAATTTCTTGTCCTTGCTTTGTTTTTCTCTCTCTCTCTCCCATAATCTCTCTCTGTGTCTCTCCTCCTCTTTCACCCCCTCCATCCATCTCCCACCTATCTCTTTAACTCTCTCTCCCATAATCTCTCTCTGTGCCTCTCCCCCTCCATCCATCTCCCACCTCTCTTTAACTGTCTCTCACCCCTTCACCCTATCTCCACTCCCACTCTCTCACCCCCTCCATCCATCTCCCACCTATCTCTTTAACTATCTCCACTCCCAATCTTTTACCCCCTCCATCCATCTCCCACCTATCTCTTTAACTGTCCCTCACCCCAACTTCTTTCCACCTCTTTTACCCCCTCCATCCATCTCCCACCTATGTCTTTAACGCTCTCTCTCCCATAATCTCTCGCTGTGCCTCTCCCCCTCTTTCACCCCCTCCATCCATCTCCCACCTATCTCTTTAACTGTCTCTCACCCCTTCACCCTATGTCCTCTCCCCCTCTTTTACCCCCTCCATCCATCTATCTCTTTAACTGTCTCTCACCCATAATCTCTCTCTGTGCCTCTCCCCCTCTTTCACCCCCTCCATCCATCTCCCACCTATCTCTTTAACTATCTCCACTCCCACTCTTTTACCCCCTCCATCCATCTCCCACCTATCTCTTTAACTGTCCCTCACCCCATCTTCTTTCCACCTCTTTTACCCCTCCATCCATCTCCCACCTATGTCTTTAACTCTCTCTCTCCCATAATCTCTCTCTGTGCCTCTCCCCCTCTTTCACCCCTCCATCAATCTCCCACCTATCTCTTTAACTGTCTCTCACCCCTTCACCCTATGTCCTCTCCCCCTCTTTTACCCCCTCCATCCATCTCCCACCTATCTCTTTAACTGTCTCACCCCTTCACCCTATATGCTCTCCCCCTCTTCCACCCCCTCCATCTATCTCCCACCTATCTCCTCTCCCACTCTTTTACCCCCTCCATCCATCTCTTTAACTGTCTCACACCCCATCTCCTCTCCCCCTCTCAGGTATGACATCATGAACCTGCAGAGTGTGGGTGACGGTAGCTATGACTACCAGCAGGTGGGCTCGTGGCACGAGGGCATACTGAACATCGATGACTGGAAGCTGTGGATGAACAACAGCGACATGGTCCGTTCCGTCTGCAGTGATCCCTGCTCCAGGGGACAGATCAAGGTACAGACACAACTGGGCCAAACCAGGCTGAGCCAGGCTGGACCAGGCTGGATTGGGAAAGGTCCTGAACCAGTCCGTCAGGAATTCCCAGGACCCAGTTTCATAGAGAACTGCTCTGTCTATGTTTCTGCTCTGACGCGTTTGTTTAATTTGATTTGAACTAAGTTACAGTGCCTTGCGAAAGTATTCGGCCCCCTTGAACTTTGACCTTTTGCCACATTTCAGGCTTCAAACATAAAGATATAAAACTGTAATTTTTTGTGAAGAATCAACAACAAGTGGGACACAATCATGAAGTGGAACGAAATTTATTGGATATTTCAAACTTTTTTAACAAATAAAAAACTGAAAAATTGGGCGTGCAAAATTATTCAGCCCCCTTAAGTTAATACTTTGTAGCGCCACCTTTTGCTGCGATTACAGCTGTAAGTCGCTTGGGGTATGTCTCTATCAGTTTTGCACATCGAGAGACTGACATTTTTGCCCATTCCTCCTTGCAAAACAGCTCGAGCTCAGTGAGGTTGGATGGAGAGCGTTTGTGAACAGCAGTTTTCAGTTCCTTCCACAGATTCTCGATTGGATTCAGGTCTGGACTTTGACTTGGCCATTCTAACACCTGGATATGTTTATTTGTGAACCATTCCATTGTAGATTTTGCTTTATGTTTTGGATCATTGTCTTGTTGGAAGACAAATCTCCGTCCCAGTCTCAGGTCTTTTGCAGACTCCATCAGGTTTTCTTCCAGAATGGTCCTGTATTTGGCTCCATCCATCTTCCCATCAATTTTAACCATCTTCCCTGCCCCTGCTTAAGAAAAGCAGGCCCAAACCATGATGCTGCCACCACCATGTTTGACAGTGGGGATGGTGTGTTCAGGGTGATGAGCTGTGTTGCTTTTACGCCAAACATAACGTTTTGCATTGTTGCCAAAAAGTTCGATTTTGGTTTCATCTGACCAGAGCACCTTCTTCCACATGTTTGGTGTGTCTCCCAGGTGGCTAGTGGCAAACTTTAAACGACACTTTCTATGGATATCTTTAAGAAATGGCTTTCTTCTTGCCACTCTTCCATAAAGGCCAGATTTGTGCAGCATACGACTGATTGTTGTCCTATGGACAGAGTCTCCCACCTCAGCTGTATATCTCTGCAGTTCATCCAGAGTGATCATGGGCCTCTTGGCTGCATCTCTGATCAGTCTTCTCCTTGTATGAGCTGAAAGTTTAGAGGGACGGCCGGGTCTTCGTAGATTTGCAGTGGTCTGATACTCCTTCCATTTCAATATTATCGCTTGCACAGTGCTCCTTGGGATGTTTAAAGCTTGGGAAATCTTTTTGTATCCAAATCCGGCTTTAAACTTCTCCACAACAGTATCTCAGACCTGCCTGGTGTGTTCCTTGTTCTTCATGATGCTCTCTGCGCTTTAAACCGGACCTCTGAGACTATCACAGAGCAGGTGCATTTATACGGAGACTTGATTACACACAGGTGGATTCTATTTATCATCATTAGTCATTTAGGTCAACATTGGATCATTCAGAGATCCTCACTGAACTTCTGGAGAGAGTTTGCTGCACTGAAAGTAAAGGGGCTGAATAATTTTTGTTAAAAAAGTTTTAAATATCCAATAAATTTCATTCCACTTCATAATTGTGTCCCACTTGTTGATTCTTCACAAAAAATTACAGTTTTATATCTTTATGTTTTAAGCCTGAAATGTGGCAAAAGGTCGAAAAGTTCAAGGGGGCCGAATACTTTCGCAAGGCACTGTATCTCTGTAAATTTATCCCTAGTCCAGGAATTTATGTGCAGATTTCATCCCTGGTTGAAAAGGAGTGATTTTCATTGTGTTTTAACACAATGTTGTGGAGCCTTCAGTATCTTGAGGAAACACCTTGAGTCTCTCCAACCAGGGCCAGTATTATTCAGCCTGGCCAATAGCCCCCCATAGGGTGCATGTACACTCTCCTGTCTGCTTTAGTGGGGCTTTCTAACACTTTGTTTACTGCCCTGTGCTGTGCATCACCCTGTTTTACATATCACAACTCTGAGAACATCCACTTTAGGAACAGGATAATGTAAATGCAACTGACCTTGTCTTTTGGGAAATCATTTGTGCGCGACTAAGGGAAAACTGTTACACCATTGGTTCTTATAATATGCACCAGAATTGACTCATTTGTTTTAGCTAAGGGTGGAGCAAAGGGCCTAAAAATGCACCATCAAAGCCATATTAGATGCTAATTCCCTGTCTTTATATCTGATTGGGGTTGGTACTGTGTGGGTGTGGGGTTGTGGTTTGTTATTGTTTTGACTGTAAGCTTGTGACTTCTGGAGTTGACCCCTGACCTCTGTGTGATCAGGTGATCAGGAAGGGTGAGGTGAGCTGCTGCTGGATCTGCACCACCTGTAAGGACAATGAGATCCTCCGGGATGAGTTCACCTGTCAGGCCTGTGACCTGGGCTGGTGGCCCGATGATGAGCTGGAAGGTAACTTACTAACAGGACACTATCTATGTGCCATGATGTACCCTTACAGTTTTCGACAGTAGCCAATAGGCTATTGTGGCTATTTGAGCATAATGTAGGCATACCAACAAAACCAATGGAGCAAATCCCATAACATGGACATGGAAATAACTTTTGATTTACAGTGGGGCAAAAAAGTATTTAGTCAGCCACCAATTGTGCAAGTTCTCCCACTTAAAAAGATGAGAGAAGCCTGTAATTTTCATCATATGTACACTTCAACTATGACAGACAAAATGAGAAAAAGAAATCCAGAAAATCACATTGTAGGATTTTTAATGAATTTATTTGCAAATGATGGTGGAAAATAAGTATTTGGTCAATAACAAAAGTCTATCTCAATACTTTGTTATATACCCTTTGTTGGCAATGACACAGGTCAAACATTTTCTGTAAGTCTTCACAAGGTTTACATACACTGTTGCTGGTATTTTGGCCCATTCCTCCATGCAGATCTCCTATAGAGCAGTGATGTTTTGGGGCTGTCGCTGGGCAACACGGACTTTCAACTCCCTCCAAAGATTTTCTATGGGGTTGAGATCTGGAGACTGGCTAGGCCACTCCAGGACCTTGAAATGCTTCTTACGAAGCCACTCCTTCGTTGCCCGGGCGGTGTGTTTGTGATCATTGTCATGCTGAAAGACCCAGCCACATTTCATCTTCAATGCCCTTGCTGATGGAAGGAGGTTTTCACTCAAAATCTCACGATACATGGCCCCATTCATTCTTTCCTTTACACGGATCAGTCGTCCTGGTCCCTTTGCAGAAAAACAGCCCCAAAGCATGATGTTTCCACCCCCATGCTTCACAGTAGGTATGGTGTTCTTTGGATGCAACTCAGCATTCTTTGTCCTCCAAACACGACGAGTTGAGTTTTTACCAAAAAGTTATATTTTGGTTTCATCTGACCATATGACATTCTCCCAATCCTCTTCTGGATGATCCAAATGCTCTCTAGCAGACTTCAGACGGGCCTGGACATGTACTGGCTTAAGCAGGGGGACACGTCTGGCACTGCAGGATTTGAGTCCCTGGCGGCGTAGTGTGTTACTGATGGTAGGCTTTGTTACTTTGGTCCCAGCTCTCTGCAAGTCATTCACTAGGTCCCCCCGTGTGGTTCTGGGATGTTTGCTCACCGTTCTTGTGATCATTTTGACCCCACGGGGTGAGATCTTGCGTGGAGCCCCAGATCGAGGGAGATTATCAGTATGTCTTCCATTTTCTAATAATTGCCTCCCACAGTTGATTTCTTCAAACCAAGCTGCTTACCTATTGCAGATTCAGTCTTCCCAGCCTGGTGCAGGTCTACAATTTTGTTTCTGGTGTCCTTTGACAGCTCTTTGGTCTTGGCCATAGTGGAGTTTGGAGTGTGACTGTTTGAGGTTGTGGACAGGTGTCTTTTATACTGATAACAAGTTCAAACAGGTGCCATTAATACAGGTAACGAGTGGAGGACAGAGGAGCCTCTTAACCTCTTACATCTAGACGTTCCGCTAGCGGAACACCTGCTCCAATATCCAATGATAGGCGTGGCGCGAATTACAAATTCCTCAAAAATACAAAAACTTCCATTTTTCAAACATATGACTATTTCACAGCATTTTAAAGACAATACTCTCCTTTATCTAACCACACTGTCCGATTTCAAAAAGGCTTTACAGCGAAAGCAAAACATTAGATTATGTCAGCAGAGTACCCAGCCAGAAATAATCAGACACCCATTTTTCAAGCTAGCATATAATGTCACAAAAACCCAGAAGACAGCTAAATGCAGCACTAACCTTTGATGATCTTCATCAGATGACACACCTAGGACATTATGTTATACAATACATGCATGTTTTGTTCAATCAAGTTCATATTTATATCAAAAAACAGCTTTTTACATTAGCATGTGACGTTCAGAACTAGCATACCCCCCGCAAACTTCCGGGGAATTTACTAACAATTTACTAAATTACTCACGATAAACGTTCACAAAAAGCATAACAATTATTTTAAGAATTATAGATACAGAACTCCTCTATGCACTCGATATGTCCGATTTTAAAATAGCTTTTTGGTGAAAGCACATTTTGCAATATTCTAAGTACATAGCCCAGGCATCACGGGCTCGCTATTTAGACACCCGGCAAGTTTAGCACTCACCATAATCATATTTACTATTATAAAAGTTTCATTACCTTTTGTTGTCTTCGTCAGAATGCACACCCAGGACTGCTACTTCAATAACAAATGTTGGTTTGGTCCAAAATAATCCATCGTTATATCCGAATAGCGGCGTTTTGTTTGTGCGTTCCAGACACTATCCGAAATGGTAAAGAAGTGTCGCGCGCATGGCGCAATTCGTGACAATAAAATTCTAAATATTCCATTACCGTACTTCGAAGCATGTCAACCGCTGTTTAAAATCAATTTTTACGCCATTTTTCTCGTAGAAAAGCGATAATATTCCGACAGGGAATCTCCTTTTCGGCAAACAGAGGAAAAAAATCACAAAGGCGGGGGCGGTCGGGTCACGCGCATAAGCCCAGAGTCCCTTGATCGGCCACTTGAGAAAGGCGATAATGTGTATCAGCCTGGGGCTGGAATGACGACATTCTGTTTTTTCCCGGGCTCTGAGCGCCTATGGACGACGTGGGAAGTGTCACGTTAGAGCAGAGATCCTTAGTAAAAGATAGAGATGGAAAAGAAGTTCAAGAAATGGTCAGACAGGCCACTTCCTGTAAAGGAATCTCTCAGGTTTTGACCTGCCATTTGAGTTCTGTTATACTCACAGACACCATTCAAACTGTTTTATAAACTTTAGGGTGTTTTCTATCCATATGTAATAAGTATATGCATATTCTAGTTACTGGGTAGGAGTGGTAACCAGATTAAATCGGGTATGTTTTTTATCCAGCCGTGTCAATACTGCCCCCTAGCCCTAACAGGTTAAAATCAATTTTTATGCAATTTATCTCGTAAAAAAGTGATAATATTCCGACCGGGAATCTCCTTTTCGGTAAACAGAGGAAAAAACACAAAGACGGGGGCGGCCAGTGCACGTGCATAAGCCCACAGTCCCTTGATCGGCCACTTGAGAAAGGCGATAATGTGTTTCAGCCTGGGGCTGGAATGACGACATTCAGGTTTTTCCCGGGCTCTGAGAGCCTATTGGAGCCGTGGGAAGTGTCACGTTACCGCAGAGATCCTTTGTAATTGAATGAGATGTCAAAGAAATACAATAAATGGTCAGACAGGCCAATTCCTGTAAAGGAATCTCTCAGGTTTTGACCTGCCATTTGAGTTCTGTTATACTCACAGACACCATTCAAACAGTTTTAGAAACTTTGGAGTGTTTTCTATCCAAAGCTAATAATTATATGCATATTCTAGTTTCTGGGCAGGAGTAATAATCAGATTAAATCGGGTACGTTTTTTATCCAGCCGTGAAAATACTGCCCCCTAGCCATAACAGGTTAAAGAAGTTACAGGTCTGTGAGAGCCAGAAATCTTGCTTGTTTGTAGGCGACCAAATACTTATTTTCCACCATAATTTGCAAATAAATTCATAAAAAATCCTACAATGTGATTTTCTGGATTTTCTTTTCTCACTTTGTCTGTCATAGTTGATGTGTACCTATGATGAAAATTACAGGCCTCTCTCATCTTTTTAAGTGGGAGAACTTGCACAATTGGTGGCTGACTAAATACTTTTTTGCCCCACTGTATATGATATAGCCTATACGTGTTGTTCAAGAAACCACTTTACAAAATTAAAATGTATTATTATTACCATACAGAGAATTAGACAATGTAGGCTACCCCTCTGCCTATTGGCTTATTTGCAAATTCAAACCTGTCTCAAAATACAACAATGCCCATTTAATTAAAGCAAGCATTTTCAAAGACAGCTTGAAATGTAGCCTTCACGTTTTGTGCTCTTGTTGGAAGCAGTAACCGCACATTGCTGACCTATACTTATTTATAACTAGACTAATAACTTGCTAACTAGCAAATAATATCAACACACGTTAACACGCGCCGCTCTGATCTGAACTGATCTGAAAAGCGCATTCACTCATGGGTGATTGAAAGACCGCTCATGGGCTACCCCAGCCAATCAGTTGCGGTTCTAGAGCATTTCAACTTGGGGGGGGCAAGCGTGGGCCAGTTGTACTGTTAGAGGGGCCAGTTACATTAGAGGTTATTGTTGTCATATCGTTTTGCACATGGTACGATACTGTTGTGTTCCGCCTAAAGCCGTCCCTCTAGAAAATGTGTGGGTTAAATTAGTGTTCCGCATTGCCACTGTCTAATAACGGATGTAAAAAAAGAATGATAGCAAAAATTAGTTATGTAAAAATTATTTCATACTACACATTTAGGGGGGCCACAAGGGGGTCCAAAATTGTTGTCACAGGGGCACTGGCCCCCCCTGACCTCCCCTCCCAGAACCGCTAGTGCAGCCAATAGAATTCTACTCTGTTTCGCTCTGGCTCTGCCTACAACACATTCACAGAGTCAACCTTGCAAAGTTAGATTTGCTTTGGTTTGTTGCATTGAAAAGGGGCTGATATAATGTTGATTCGATAACAGAAAAAAACATTGATCTTTATAGTGTAAACTAATGGGGCGAACTCAGTGAATTTCAGTCTCTGCGCAGTCCTGGACGAGGTACGCACGCAATATAGAGGACAACGATTCGAGCAGAGTTGAGCTCTCCTTCCTTCTCCCTGTCAGGTGAAAAATTCCATTAGCTCATTGAGAGCCCGTTGATAGATTTCCAACAGTTTGTTTTCAGAGATTAAATTCCCCTCTTTCCTATGATTCCTTATGCATGTCTGGGAATAGCAATAGCTCTGTCATTCCAGGTTACTGGGGAAAACAGTTTTACACCAGTGTTCAGAGAAGGGAAGGTGTTGTGCACTTGAGGAGAGAGTCTATTCAAAATATTCACAAAAATCGTACGTTTAATTGAAGTAAAATGATTTAAAAAAATAAATGTTAAAAAAATTAAATAAATATTTTTCTCCGAAACGTGCCACAATTATTGGCACCCCTACAAATTCTTATGAGTAAAATCTAATTTAAGTATATTCCCATTCACATTTTACGTTTTCAAGTTCACCTGATTGACTAGGAACACTTAAGTGGTGAGCCATGACTTCCTGTTTCACTGGGGTATAAATATGAGGTGACACACTGGCCAAGTTCCCATAGTCATCCATCACTATGGGAAAGACCCGAGAATACAGTAATGATATGCAGCAAAAGGTTGTTGAGCTGCACAAATCAGGAAATGGCTATAAGAAAATAGCTCAATGGTTGAAAATGCCCATTTCCATTATCAGGGCAATAATTAAGAAGTTTAAAGCAACTGGAGATGTTAATAACCTGTTGGGGATACCCCTTCCCGTTCGGATCCCGTTAACGGGATTGCTTGACAAGATACATCGCGCGAAATTCAAAACAGAATAAATCGAATAATTTAAATTTCTCAAACAATCAACTATCTTACACCCTTTGAAAGATAAACATCTCCTTAATCTAACCACGTTGTCCGATTTCAAAAAGGCTTTACGGCGAAAGCATAAAGTTAGATTATGTTAGGACAGTACATTGACAAAACATTACACACAGCTATTTTCAATGCAAAGACAGGCATCACCAAAAGCAGAAAACCAGCTAAAATGATGCACTAACCTTTGACAATCTTCATCAGATGACACTCCTAGGACATTATGTTAGACAATACATGCATTTTTTGTTCTATCAAGTTCATATTTATATCCAAAAACAGCATTTTACAGTGGCGGTGAAATTCAGAAAATATTTTCCCTCAAATGCTGCCGGTGAATCAGCGCTACAATTTACAAAATTACTTTGCGAAAACATTGGTAAATTATAATATTGTCATTCAAAGTATTATAGATTAACATCTCGTGAATGCAACCGCATTGCCAGATTTCACAGTAACTTTACTGGGAAATCACACTTTGCAATAAACAAGGTGCTATGCTCAGAAAAATAGGCTAGGCGATACAGGTTAGCGCCATCTTGGAACCATCTAAAATCAAATATACTATTGTAAATATTCACTTACCTTTGATTATCTTCATCAGAAGGCACTTCCAGGAATCCCAGGTCCACAACAAATGTAGTTTTGTTCGAAAAAGTTAATAATTTATGTCCCAATAGCGCCTTCTTGTTAGAGCATTCTGTAGGCTACTCAAAATGTACCGAAGCGCGCGGGACTTGTCGCCACGAAAGAGCAAAAAAAAAATATTTAAGTTCGTTCAAACATGTCAAACGTTGTATAGCATAAGTCTTTAGGGCCTTTTTCAATCAGAACTTCAATAATATTCAAGGTGGACGATTGCATTGTCTTATAAAACGTTTCGGAAAGAAAGGGTCCCCACACGCATGCGCGTCATAGTAGACATGGCCATCCGCCTGTGACCTAGTTTACAGCCTTCTCGTTCGGTCAGTTTTTACAGGAGAACACTCAAACCACTTTGTAAAGACTGTTGACATCTAGTGGAAGCCTTGGGATGTGAAAAATGAATCCTAACTCACTGTGTGTTTCAATGGCAAAGGCTTGAATTGATTCCACACATCAGATTTCCACTTCCTGTTAGGATTTGTCTCAGGGTTTTGACTGCCATATGAGTTCTGTTATACTCACAGACACCATTCAAACAGTTTTAGAAACGTTAGAGTGTTTTCTATCCAAATCTACTAATTATATGCATATTCTCGTTTTTGGGCAAGAGTAGTAAACAGTTTAAATCGGGTACGTTTTTTATCCGGCCGTGCAAATACTGCCCCCTATCCCCAACAGTTTTAACAATGTACCTGGAAGAAGACGTGTGTCTATATTGACCCCACGCACAGTGAGAAGGATGGTTGAGTGGCCAAAAAATCTAGAAGGATCACAGCTGCAGAATTGCAGACGTTAGTTGGATCTTGGGGTCAGAAAGTCTACAAAACTACGATCAGACTCCACCTACATAACCACAAGTTGTTTACATTTACGTCATTTAGCAGACGCTCTTATCCAGAGCGACTTACAAATTGGTGCATTCACCTTATGATATCCAGTGGAACAACCACTTTACAATAGTACATCTTTATATTTTTTTTTTTTTGGGGGGGGGGGGGGGGGGGTGGTTAGAAGGATTACTTTATCCTATCCCAGGTATTCCTTAAAGAGGTGGTTTCAGGTGTCTCCGGAAGGTGGTGATTGACTCCGCTGTCCTGGCGTCGTGAGGGAGCTTGTTCCACCATTGGGGTGCCAGAGCAGCGAACAGTTTTAACTGGGCTGAGCGGGAACTGTGCTTCCGCAGAGGTAGGGAGGCGAGCAGGCCAGAGGTGGATGAACGCAGTGCCCTTCTTTGGGTGTAGGGACTGATCAGAGCCTGAAGGTACGGAGGTGCCGTTCCCCTCACAGCTCCGTAGGCAAGCACCATGGTCTTGTAGCAGATGCGAGCTTCAACTGGAAGCCAGTGGAGTGTGCGGAGGAGCGGGGTGACGTGAGAGAACTTGGAAGGTTGAACACCAGACGGGCTGCGGCGTTCTGGATGAGTTGTAGGGGTTTAATGGCACAGGCAGGGAGCCCCGCCAACAGCAAGATGCAGTAATCCAGATGGGAGATGACAAGTGCCTGGATTAGGACCTGCGCCGCTTCCTGTGTGAGGCAGGGTCGTAATCTGCGAATGTTGTAGAGCATGAACCTACAGGATCGGGTCACCGCCTTGATGTTAGCGGAGAACGACAGGGTGTTGTCCAGGGTCACGCCAAGGCTCTTAGCACTCTGGGAGGAGGACACAAGGGAGTTGTCATCGTGATGGCGAGATCATGGAACGGGCAGTCCTTCCCTGGGAGGAAGAGCAGCTCCGTCTTGCCGAGGTTCAGCTTGAGGTGGTGATCCGTCATCCACACTGATATGTCTGCCAGACATGCAGAGATGCGATTCGACACCTGGTTATCAGAAGGGGGAAAGGAGAAGATTAATTGTGTGTCGCCTGCGTAGCAATGATAGGAGAGACCATGTGAGGATATGACAGAGCCAAGTGACTTGGTGTATAGCGAGAATAGGAGAGGGCCTAGAACTGAGCCCTGGGGGACACCAGTGGTGAGAGCACGTGGTGCGGAGACGGATTCTCGCCACGCCACCTGGTAGGAGTGACCTGTCAGGTAGGACGCAATCCAAGAGTGAGCCGCGCCGGAGATGCCCAACTCGGAGAGGGATCTGATGGTTCACAGTATCAAAGGCAGCAGATAGGTCTAGAAGGATGAGAGCAGGATGAGAGCAGAGGAGAGAGAGTTAGCTTTAGCAGTGCGTAGAGCCTCCGTAACACAGAGAAGAGCAGTCTCAGTTGAATGACCAGTCTTGAAACCTGACTGATTTGGATCAAGAAGGTCATTCTGAGAGAGATAGCAAGAGAGCTGGCCAAGGACGGCACGCTCAATAGTTTTGGAGAGAAAAGAAAGAAGGGATATTGGTCTGTTGTTGTTCATATCGGAGGGATCGAGTGTCGGTTTTTTGAGAAGGGGTGCAACTCTCGCTCTCTTGAAGACGGAAGGGACGTAGCCAGCAGTCAAGGATGAGTTGATGAGCGAGGTGAGGTAGGGGAGAAGGTCTCCGGAAATGGTCTGGAGAAGAGAGGAGGGGATAGGGTCAAGCGGGCAGGTTGTTGGGCGGCCGGCCGTCACAAGTCGCAAGATTTCATCTGGAGAGAGAGGGGAAAAGAGGTCAAAGCATAGGGTAGGGCAATGTGAGCAGGACCAGCGGTGTCGTTTGACTTAACAAACGAGGATCGGATGTCGTCGACCTTCTTTTCAAAATGGTTGACAAAGTCATCTGTAGAGAGGGAGGGGGGGCGGGGGAGGAGGATTCAGGAGGAGAAGGTGGCAAAGAGCTTCCTAGGGTTAGAGGCAGATGCTTGGAATTTAGAGTGGTAGGAAGTGGCTTGAGCAGCAGAAACAGAGGAAGAAAATGTGGAGATGAGGGAGTGAAAAGATGCCAGGTCCGCAGGGAGGCTAGTTTTCCTCCATTTCCGCTCGGCTGCCCGGAGCCCTGTTCTGTGAGCTCGCAGTGAGTCGTCAAGCCACGGAGCAGGAGGGGAAAACCGAGCCGGCCGAGAGGATAGGGGACATAGAGAGTCAAAGGATGCAGAAAGGGAGGAGAGGAGGGTTGAGGAGGCAGAATCAGGAGATTGGTTGGAGAAGGATTGAGCAGAGGGAAGAGATGATAGGATGGAAGAGGAGAGAGTAGCAGGAGAGAGAAAGCGAAGGTTGCGACGGCGCGATACCATCTGAGTAGGGGCAGAGTGAGTAGTGTTGGAGGAGAGCGAGAGGGAAAAGGATACAAGGTAGTGGTCTGAGACTTGGAGGGGAGTTGCAGTGAGATTAGTAGAAGAACAGCATCTAGTAAAGATGAGGTCAAGCGTATTGCCTGCCTTGTGAGTAGGGGGGGACGGTGAGAGGGTGAGGTCAAAAGAGAAGAGGAGTGGAAAGAAGGAGGCAGAGAGAAATTAGTCAAAGGTAGACGTAGGGAGGTTAAAGTCACCCAGAATTGTGAGGGGTGAGCCATCCTCAGGAAAGGAACTTATCAAGGCGTCAAGCTCATTGATGAACTCTCCAAGGGAACCTGGAGGACGATAAATGATAAGGATGTTAAGCTTGAATGGGCTAGTGACTGTGACAGCATGGAATTCAAAGGAGGAGATAGACAGATGGGTCAGGGGAGAAAGAGAGTATGTCCACTTGGGAGAGATGAGGATTCCAGTGCCACCACCCCGCTGACCAGATGCTCTCGGGGTATGCGAGAACACGTGGTCAGACGAGGAGAGAGCAGTAGGAGTAGCAGTGTTTTCTGTGGTAATCCATGTTTCCGTCAGCGCCAAGAAGTCGAGGGACTGGAGGGTAGCATAGGCTGAGATGAACTCTGCCTTGTTGGCCGCAGACCGGCAGTTCCAGAGGCTGCTGGAGACCTGGAATTCCACGTGGGTCGTGTGCGCTGGGACCACCAGGTTAGAGTGGCAGCTGCCATGCCGTGTGAAGCGTTTGTGTGGCCTGTGCAGAGAGGAGAGAACAGGGATAGACAGACACATAGTTGACAGGCTACAGGAGAGGCTACGCTAATGCAAAGGAGATTGGAATGAAAATTAACTAAACAACTGGGGAAGCGAGAGAGCAGGGCCTCCCTCACTAACCATTCACTGAAACACTCAAATATAACTTTTCCAACTACCACTTTAGAAATTATAATTGATGTAAACTACAGTGGTTCAATGTTTCAAGGAATAGGCTCAAACTTAGTTTATTCAGCTAGTTAACTTGGTACAGTATTCTTCCGTGAAACCCACCCAGTGCACCGTGTCCTATGACGCCATAGCTAACTAGCATGCTAGCATCCAATAACACACGGTTAGCACCAATACTTGGTTACAACAAACTACCAATGGATCATTCGTGTCCGTGTCTAGTTCCTTTCATAACGCAGAAGTAATTAAACGTTGGCTAGCTAACACAAGGTCAGTCCTGCTAGCTACACAAGTGGACTACACAACTCGAAAGTTCAGAAAGCTTACGTTGCAAAAATCGTATTGACTAAAAATGATACAGTACTGCTAGAGTTGGCTAGCTAGCAGTGGCTGCGTTTACCTTTATCTTTTATCTTTGATACAGAGACAACTATGTAGCTATGTAGCTAGCTAACATTACACTAATCAAAACGTTCCGTTGTAATGTATTTAGTTTCTACAGTACTGCTAGTTGGTAAAGTTGGTAAAGTTGGCTAGCTAGCAGTGGCTGTGGTGTTGACGCCATTTGGAAAACGGCGCTAACAAACAAACGAATACAGCTGGCTAGCTAACCTTGTTAGTTTCTCAACGTTAGTTTCTCAAAGCTACACCTACACCTTTAGCTACACCTTTATCCTTTATGCAAAGACAACTATGTAGCTAGCTAGCTAACATTACACTAATCAAATCGTTCCGTTGTAATGTAATGTAATGAAATGTAATATTACCAGCGGAGCGAAGTACAGCACGACTGTTTTGGAGGGTTGCCATAAAAAAAGCATTTGCTGTCATCAAACAATGAACTCAAGTGCCTACAGTTTGCCAAACGTTACTGGAACTTTCAATGGGACTGGATTCTATGGTCAGGTGAGACCAAAATATAGCTTTTTGGAAACAAACACCAGAGGTGGGTTTGGCGTAGACAGAAAGATAGCCATGCAGAAAAGTACCTCATCCCCACTGTGAAGTTTGGTGGTGGATCTTTGATGTTGTGGGGCTGTTTTCCTTCCAAAGGCCCTGGACAACTTGTTAGGATACATGGTATCATGGACTCCATCAAGTACCAGCAGATATTAAATCAAAACCTGACTGCCTCTGCTAGGAAGCTTAAACTAGGCTGTGGTTGGATCTTCCAGCAGTACAATCATCCAAAGCACAACTCAAAATCAACACAAAAATGGTTCACTGACCACAGAATCAAGGTTTTGCCATGGCCATCCCAGTCCCCTGACCTAAACCCCATAGAACACATGTGGGATGAGCTGAAGAGGAGAGTCCACAAGTGTGGACCTTGGAATCTGAAGGATCTGGCGAGATTCTGTATGGAGGAATGGTCTCAGATTCCTTGCCATGTGTTCTCCAACCTCATTACGCGTTATAGGAGAAGACTCAGAGCTGTTATCTTGGCCAAGGGAAGTCGCACAAAGTATTGAAGAAGGGGTGCCAATAATTGTGGCACACATATATTTGAGAAAAATATTTGTTTTATGATAAGAATGTATTTTTTCTTTCAATTATTTTACTTTAAGTAAAGGCCCAATTTTCGTGAATATTTTGTATGAAATACTAAGAGGATGAACAATAAAGATTTATTTTCACAGCCTGTTTTGCTCATATTTATCAAGGGTGCCAGTATTAGTGGAGGGCACTGTATATCCAGATGAGATTTTGCATTAAGTTAGCTAACTAGTCATTTTATACATGTGATTTGGTTTATGAGGGCTAAATGATGCTGGTTGTGATGGCATAGACGTGGGGAGGCATTGCCTGTGGTGGCGCTGACTGTAATGCTATTAGCTAGGGGCGCTGTGTAATTCAGGGGTTTTAAGATGAGTCTGGGGATGTCACTTTTCTCTCATTAAGCCCTTGCGAGTCTAAGTGTGTGCCGGATGACAAATCACCACCAATGCGACATGATGGACAGCCACACACACACAGAAACAGACACACACAGACACTTTACACTGCAGCATAAGCATGCTGACAGATTTGGAGCATGTGTATGTGTGTGTTCCTGAGTAATTTTAGGCCATCTTCGAAGGGCTATGATCTTCCCTATATACCTCTTGACTTCCCCCATATCTAAATCTGTTCACTAGTCCTCTTCCTTCATCTACTCCCCCTCTCTTCAGTACACCCATGTTCCCCTCTTCTCCATTTATAGTCCTTCCTATTACTTTTCCACAATTGACATGCTTCAATGATTATATAGGCAACAATAGCATCTCTCTTTTCCTCTGTCTCTGCAGGTTGTGTGCCCCTGCCGCTGAAGTACCTGGACTGGTCAGATGTGGAGTCCATCGTGGCGGTGTGTTTGTCCTGCGTGGGCATCCTGGTCACCCTCTGGGTAACCTTAATCTTCATGCTGTACCGCGACACGCCCGTGGTCAAGTCATCCAGCCGCGAGCTGTGCTACATCATCCTGGTAGGCGTCTTACTGGGATACATCTGCCCCTTCACCTTGATCGCCTATCCCACCGTGACCTCCTGCTACCTGCAGCGCCTCCTAGTGGGCCTCTCGGCTGCCATGTGCTACTCCGCTCTGGTCACCAAAACCAACCGCATCGCCCGCATCCTGGCCGGCAGCAAGAAGAAGATTTGCACCAAGAAGCCGCGCTTCATGTCGGCCTGGGCCCAAGTAGTCATCTCCTTCTTCCTCATCAGCCTGCAGCTCATCTTGGAGATAACCCTGATCATCCTGGAGCCGCCCATGCCCATCAAGTACTACCCCAGCATCCGCGAGGTCTACCTCATCTGCAACACCAGCACGGTGGGCATGGTGGCACCGCTGGGTTACAATGGCTTGCTCATCATGAGCTGCACCTACTACGCATTCAAGACGCGCAACGTCCCGGCCAACTTCAACGAGGCCAAGTACATCGCCTTCACCATGTACACCACCTGTATCATCTGGTTGGCCTTCGTGCCCATCTACTTCGGCTCCAACTACAAGATCATCACCACATCCTTCTCCGTGAGCCTGAGCGTCACCGTGGCGCTCGGGTGCATGTTCTCTCCCAAAATGTACATCATCATCGCCAAGCCGGAGAGGAACGTGAGGAGCGCATTCACCACGTCCGATGTAGTCAGGATGCATGTGGGAGACGGCAAGGCGGCTCAGCAGAGCAAGAGCATTCTCAACATGTTCCGTAGGAAGAAGAACGAAAACGGAAGCACCAAGTGAGTAACCTTCAGTGATGTTCAGAACCCAGGGTCTAGAGATGAGGGCATATAGAAGGATAGAATAGGGCCTGCACACTCGTTTGGATCCAAAAGTAGTCTTGTGACTACAATAAACGTATGTTTCAGAGAATTAGAGTTTGTATGCCCTATTCTGTCATTCTACAGTTTTTTCTGCCCAAATATGATGAATTATGAGTTGTGCTTGACTATACACTTCCTTGGTAGCCAATCAAAAACAAAATATGATAGATAATCAGATTCACAGATTTAATCCTGAGATAGTACATATTGATTTACCTCAGAACTGGTCATATCTTCAAAGCTAGTCAGATTGCAAGATTAGCACAAAATAATGGGAGCGTATATTTCATGTGTGATGATTAAAGTATAGATTTAAACAGGATTCCTAATAGACGTTCCACAGCAAAAACACTGACAGTGTCTAAAGTAAGGATTGAGATGGGGGATGAGAGAATGTTGTCTTTGAGTGTTGTCTCTCACCCTTGCTCTAATATGTCCCACTTAACCTCTTCCAATGGACAGAGGTTGACTCTGACGGGCTCATGTTTAGACACAGGCTTGGCAAACTCCTGTCCTTGAGGTCTGCAGTGTCTTTGGAAAATAATTTCTCAGTTGTTAGTAGGAGGAGGGTCTACTAATGTTTCTTCATAGCTCCAGACTGGTTGGTGATTACAAGGTATGCATGACTGCCAGTAGACACTGCAGCCTTCAAGGGAAGAAGATGTGCACACCCCTGGTTTAGGTGATTTAAGTTTATCCTGAATTGTCCTCACATTTATCCCAGTTCGAAGCATGAAACCCTCTTTGTCTCCCTTACTAATCACATAAGAGAGACAAACCTAACCTATCCTGCTATGCATAGCGCTAAAGCCTTGTGTTATTACCTTGTGTCAGACAGTACAGGCACCAGAAACATTTTACAAGTGCATGTTGCCCATCTCAGCTTGATAAACACTTACTTAGATTAACAGGTCTAAATTTGGTGGATGGCTCAAAGTACTTTGAATTAAGCCATCTATGGTTCATAATGCTGGTCAAACAGCACATTATGAACTTATGAATCACAAAGTATTTAGTTACTGTAAGTTCCCAGATTAGTCAATGCAATCCCACTTGGAGCTCACAAATGAACCACATCACTGCTGCCTGTTAATAATGTTGTTAAAAAGTCTTGAGCGTATTTTAACATTCGTAGAGAAATGTTGAAATGCTGCTGTTCTGTTCTATTGTGCTATGTGTTGTTGTTGTTGACTAACCCTTCCCCCGGGTTGTCTCTGTTAGTAACGGCAGTCTTTATCTCGTTCATAGTTCTAATGGCAAGTCTGTGTCATGGTCTGAACCAGGTGCAAGACACCCTCAGAGGGGGGGGAATGTGTGGCACAGACTGTCTGTGCATGTGAGGAAACAGGAAGCCGGCTCGAATCAGACGGCGGTCATCAGGCCCCTAACTAATGCCCCCATCGACCCCCACAGCTGCGACCCACACCACCAACAACACAGCCCTGGCACAGACCCCCACCTCGGCACCACGGCTCTGTACAACCTGGCGGAGGAGGAGGACGAGGAAGCACGCCCTCTCTGGATTGCCCCCCACTCCCACTCTGGAACACTCCACGGGAAGGATTCTTACTTAACCACCGAGCCCTTGCAGGGGGTGATGGTGGACACGCACAGCTCCAATATCCCTGGATTTAACGACACAATGGGTGCCTCTGGCATCCAGGCCAGCTCCACCAACCAACCCCTAGGCTTTACCTTCTCTCAGCTTTCCTGCCCCCTGCAAGGTGGGGCTTCTTTTGGAGGGGAAGACCTCATCTCGCCCCTGGAGGGGGCTGAGGGGGAGGCACTGGACCTCCTACACAGCTACACAGAGGAGGATGACGAGGAGGAGGGAGAAGAGGAGCTGGCTCAGAGTAAGCTGACCCTGGAGGACTCCTTGGCTCTGTCTCCCCCCTCCCCCTTTAGGGACTCAGTGTGTTCTGCCGGGTCTGTTCCCGGCTCCCCCATCTCTGAGTCGGCCCTCTGCAGCCCCCCGAGCTCTGCCTACTCCTCCATCATCCTCCAGGACTTCAAACGGAGCTCCTCTACACTGTGAGAACCACCAGGCACTGACACACACGCACACACACAAACACACCATGTTACTAAGATGTAACATCAACGATTTGATAATTGTTTTGCTTATTTATTTATACATTGCTCCATTTGCTCGGTCATTTGTTTGCTTGGATTATATTATAAGACATTTTATGTCATGGGGGAGTTGAAGTGAGAGAAAATTAAAATAAATGGAATAGTCCAGTAGCAATCATGTTTCTCAAGGGCTGTGAGTCCCCACCAACCTTTCTGTAAACTTTGAGACTGGGATCAGTGCCAAAACTACCCGGCTCTTGTGCCAAATGGATTAAGCAAAGCTGGCAATCACAATGAAGGCTTTAGCTATATGATTTTGTTTTGCTATTGTTGTGCATTTAAATAGCCTATGAGACAAATGGAGGGAATGCTGTGTATAAGGTGCTTGGATCTTATCCTATGATTTCGATGAGATACAGGGACCAAGATCCCACAATGCACTGCCTGTTTGGTCCAATACTGTACCTGTGCAGTTGAGCTCGTATTATTATGTGTAGCAGACACAGCTGGATCAAAATACTCTCTTTGCCTTTTTTCATAAAGACTTAGTCCTCAATAAGAAGTACTCTTCTCAGCTTACCAGTACTTTTACTACTAACCTCATTGCAGTTCAAACATTTACTCTCTGATAATAAACAAACTCTGTCTATGAACCGCAGGGTAGGCTACAGCATAGTATATAAGCAGTATTATGTGTCTCAGACATTGCATACAGGGCACCAAGGTACTGTAACATAATATGATTGAAGATGGAGATTGAAGATTGGGTATTTGCGCTGTATGCAATACTTTGCAACATGGTTTTTATTGTGCCAATCAAATTAGTTTTCCAGTTCTCTGTATTCATGTTTACTGATAAGGCATCTTCAGGAGATTCTAAGATTGTGTACAGTATTTTACATTACGAGTTGGGCTTGATTGTCGGCCACTGTAATGTCATGACATTATAAGTTTTAACACATTCTATGAAATCCTGAAACATGTTTGGTTCACACAGGATGCTATGAAGATGAGATTCTGTTTTCCATACTGTGTGTGTGATGATCTATTTTTTAAATGTTTTGAGGTCACTGTGTCATTGTAATGGAAATATACTCGTGTATGTTTTCAAAGTTTGTAATATTGTTAAGCCATCTCTCATTTTTTTTCACACAGATGGTATGTTTGTAATATCAGTAAATGTTTATATATTTAGAATGTGAAACTATTTATATGTTTTAAAACTCGTCTTACAGATGCTTGTGGAAGAGCTGTGTTGGCATTGATTTAGGGTAACTTTTCAAGTCAGCTGTATCCTCTTGAAAATATTCAGTTGTAAAGCATACCAATGGATAGTTGCTTCTTGTGGTAAGATTATATGCGCTTCAATCTAGTTTAGATTTTGTATTATAAAATTGCAGTTGCATTGGTTTACTTGATCATACGCTTCTTAGTACTTTCTAAGAATGCATCTCCAAAGTATAAAAACACATATACATTATGTATAGTTCTATAGTATTGTAATTGTTATTACAAAATGTTATATTTAGTCTAGTAGTATAAGTTGTTTGAAGATTTTAACATTTCTTAAATGTAAAGTAACAGAAGGATCACGTTTTACAAGGTCACAGCTAGAATGAGATAGGCCTACATGTTTTTGGCAAGGCGAAAAATGCTGTAAAATAAAAACCTTTTATAGTAAGATGACGAATTGATTGAATGATTTCATAACGCTTTAATTTATAGGGGTTAAGGGGTACATTGAATTGACAGCCCTGCTCAATTTTGGAATTAATTTGGTCCAAATAGGCCCTACCATTTGTTTAAAAGTTTTTGATTGCTTGTCAAATGTGCCTTATTAGAAAATATTATGAGGAGCAATTAAGCTATTGCGTTTGAGCAATGAGCATGAGCACAGCCCACGAGGCGCCGCTCCAAAAAAATTGTGCACGTGTGTCTGTGCCCGTCAGACACACACAAAGCACCCATGGTTACCATGTAAACGCAGGAGGAGGAGGCAAAACTTTTTTTCTTTACTTGGACACTAGAAATTTCCGGGTCCTATGACTCCGTGTCACATGATAAGTGTTTTTGAACAAGTAGTAGGAGGGGAAGTAGAGCACTTTCTACTGTAGTTAGTTACCATATATCCAAACAACACAGAAACAGTTTCCCATTGCCTCATCGTGTGAGAGAAAAACAAGGTGTTGAATTTAAAGTCACTGTCTTTCGGACTTTCACACTATGGCAAGCGGATCGGTATCGGGGTGCAAGGAATACTTGTTCAAAGTCCTTGTCATCGGGGAGTTAGGTGTGGGGAAAACCAGCATCATCAAAAGATACGTCCATCAGTTATTCTCCCAACACTACAGAGCGACGATTGGGGTCGATTTTGCGCTCAAAGTTATCAACTGGGACAGCAACACGCTGGTGAGGTTACAACTATGGGATATCGCAGGTAAGACAGATGGATGCACATTTTCTACATATCAAGACTATTGAGATGCTACAAATGGGCTTACCATATGCTATGCATTGTTTGGTGAAAGTAGCCTGTCCACTTTTTGAAAAGTGCTCGAGTGTGGTGACTGCGCAATTCTAGAGGGGAAGCTTTGAATTGCACACGTGTTTACACGACCTCGCAGTAAATAATGTTGTTAGCACAACAGTAATTGTAATATATATATATATATATATATATTACATACGTGGGCTTAATACTATGTAAGTGCATATTTATGTGAAAATACCTGTATGGTCTGTTACCCCCATGAAACAATGTTGGTAATGGGCGGGTTGCTCGATAACCCGCCCGGTGGGGAGTGAGGCTGTCGAGAATCGAACGTCAGTCCATTGGCGTCTCATTCCTACATGTTGAGTTACAGTTGGTTATGCCAGACCAGAAAGAAAGCCTGCCCTACTGTCTCAATAATAGCCTACAATCTAGTTTGTGGGATGTTTTCCAAACTAAGTCATGCTTGCCAGCCCGTGGCTGGTCGGTGATGCTATTTTTTATGACCATTGTCTTTCTACTACAGCATATTGGATGACTCATTCATATTCCATTCACCCAGCTCAATGTAACATCGATAGGTTTAGGCTACTACATTAATACTCTAATTTTGCCTATACCCATCATGAGGTTGCTACAACCTAGCCTATGAATGAAAGTTTACAACGTAGGTGCACATTTGAAGAGAAATTTGAGCAATCAAGGGGACAGACCTTGACACATTCAATACCGCCTTGCACTCTCTTTTCTGCATCTAGCTGATCTAGGGTGTAATCATTAGTCCAACAGTTGCAAACGAGAGTTCCTATTGGACAAATTCAGGTATGTTTATCCCGTTTCGTTTGCTTCCATTTTAAGAAATGTTTATCAACAGAATTGGTGGAATGAATAGCCTACAGTACACCCTTGATCACACTCAAACACAGTTCACTTTCATAGCAGCCACATACAAACAGCATGATAATTTTGCTCATTGCAAAGTTATATCTTGCATCTATACTATACGCTCTCCTCCTCACCTTTTCCCTTCGCTTGAAGACTTCAGTGCACAACATGTCAGCGGTCTGTGACCAAGCGCAAAAACCTTTCCAAGCCAAACCTTCATATCATAACCGCTAACCACTACACACAGTCTACATCGTTGTCACCATATTAGCTAACGTCATAGTCAACATAGCTAATAGAATGAACGCGTTAGTAAACCCACTACAATGATGCAGTACAGTCAGCAAGCAGTTTAGCTGTTACACCTGCGGGCCCCGGTGGCAATATATTAACAAAACCAAAAGCTTACCTTGACTTAGAAGAGTTCCAGTGTTCGATAGCCATAGCCAGCTAGCAAACATAGCATCCCTCTCTGTTTGAGCCTAAATTTGATTAGATTTGTGTTTGCGTAGGTTAAACTAGCTAGCTACATTCGCTAGCTACAGTTGAAGTGGGAAGTTTACATACACCTTAGCCAAATACATTTAAACTCCGTTTTTCACAATTGCTGACATTTAATCCTAGTAAAAGTAACCTGTCTTAGGTCAGTTAGGATCACCACTTTATTTTTAGAATGTGAAATGTCAGAATAATAATAAGAGTGATTTATTTCAGTTTTTATTTCTTTCATCACATTCCCAGTGGGTCAGAAGTTTACATTCCTCCTGACAGAGCTGGTGTAACTGAGTCAGGTTTGTAGGACTCCTTGCTCGCACATGCTTTTCCAGTTCTGCCCACACATTTTATATAGGATTGAGGTCAGGGCATTATGATGGCCACTCCAATTCCTTGACTTTGTTGTCCTTAAGCCATTTTGCCACAACTTTGGAAGTATGCTTGGGGTCATTGTCCATTTGGAAGATCCATTTGCGACCAAGCTTTAACTTCCTGACTGATGTCTTGATGTTGCTTCAATATATCCACATAATTTAACTTCCTCATGATGCCATCTATTTTGTAAAGTGCAACAGTCCCTCCTGCTTGCAAAGCACTCAAACAACATGATGCTGCCACCCCCGTGCTTCACGGTTGAGATGGTGTTCTTTGGCTTGCAAGCCTCCCCCTTTTTCCTCCAAACATAACGATGGTCATTATGGCCAAACAGTTCTATTTTTGTTTCATCAGACCAGAGGACATTTCTCCAAGAAGTACAATCTTTGTCCCCATGTGCAGTTGCAAACCGCAGTCTGGCTTTTTTATGTTGGTTTTGGAGCAGTGGCTTCTTCCTTGCTGAGCGGCCTTTCAGGTTATGTCGATATAGGACTCATTTTACAGTGGATATAGACACTTTTGTACCCGCTTCCTCCAGCATCTTCACAAGGTCCTTTGCTGCTGTTCTGGGATTGATTTGCACTAAAGTACGTTCATCTCTAGGAGACAGAACGCGTCTCCTTCCTGAGCGGTATGACGGCTGCGTAGTCCCATGGTGTTTATACTTGCGTACTATTGTTTGTACAGATGAACGTGGTACCTTCAGGTGTTTTGAAATTGCTCCCAAGGATGAACCAGACTTGTGGAGGTCTCCAAATTTTTTTCTGAGGTCTTGGCTGATTTCTTTAGATTTTCCCATGATGTCAAGCAAAGAGGCACTGAGTTTGAAGGTAGGCCTTGAAATACATCCACAGGTACACCTCCAATAGGCTAATTGACATCATTTTAGTCAATCAGAAGCTTCTAAAGCCATGTCATCATTTTCTGGAATTTTCCAAGCTGTTTAAAGGCTCAGTCAACTAACAGGCTGACTACACCGCTGCAAAATAAATGTAGAAATCTACATTATTCAATTATTCCACCCACACTGCTCGCGCGGACCAACGAGCGTCTGCTTTGCCAAGGGCTAAAATAGATGTCAGTTCTATTTGTGACGCAGATCGCACTGCAAGTCCTGCCTGTTCCATCTCGTCATTGGTTTATAGAAGCAGGTACTCGCATGCCATCTCCTCATTGGTTATACCCACGTGGGTGACTGAAAGACGAACGAGGTCTGTGGCCGTAATGCACCTAATTTGTAAAAGTTGCCATTCGCAATATAAAGTCAAGAGAAGAAAAGCCTAGAAGGAGGAGAGATGACTAGAAATTATTTGGTTTACCGTTTTATGTGTGGATTAATTATCGGAGTAGAGGACCTTGTGCATTTCAGGTAAAATAACAACTCAATGTTTATATCCCAGGACAAATTAGCTAGCAAGTGCAAGCTAGCTAGCTAAATTTCCATAAATGTTTAATGCTTTTCAACATGTCCCCAAATTAATGTAATTGGTTCAGAGTTTGTTTTGATATTTTAACCTGCGTGTCGTGGTCGCGTTTGGTGTGGGGGGACAAAATACATTTATGCACGATGGCGCATGTGCGCAGCTGGTTTGGTTTCCGTGTTAGTGTATGTAAACTTCTGACCCACTGGAATTGTGATACAGTGAAATAATCTGTCTGTAAACAATTGTTGTAAAAATTACTTGTGTCATGCACAAAGTAGATGTCCCAACCGACTTGCCAAAACTATAGTTTGTTAACAAGAAATTTGTGGAGTGGTTGGAAAAACAAGTTTTAATGACTCCAACCTAAGTGTATGTAAACTTCTGACTTCAACTGTAAGTGAAAAAAAAAAAAAAAAATACTATGAAACATAGCCAGCTCTCTCTCTCTTGCTTCTCCTTATTTTTTTAAGACATTAACTTGTCTTTCTCTCTCTTTTGAGTCAATTATTCAGTGCTAGCTAGCTGTAGCTTATGCTGATCCTTTGATTGGGTGGACAATGTGTCAGTTCATTCTACAAGAGCTCTGATGGATAGGTTGGAGGATGTCCTCCGGAAGTTGTCATCATTACTATGGAAGGGGGTGAGAACCATGAGCCTCCTAGGTTTTGTATTCAAGTCAATGTACCCAGAGGAGGACGGCAACTAGCTGTCCACCATGGTTTTACCCTATAGAGTGCTGTTGAGGCTACTGTAAAAAATGATTTGAGGCTACTTTAATCAGTTATTTGGTGACGCGAATATATTTAGTATAGTTTTATCTAAAAAGGATCATCTTTTAATGTTTAACCTGTTGGGGATAGGGGGCAGTATTTGCACGGCCAGATAAAAAAAAAAAACGTACCTGATTTAATCTGGTTACTACTCCTGCCCAGTAACTAGAATATGCATGTAATTGTTTGATTTGGATAGAAAACACCCTAAAGTTTCTAAAACGGTTTGAATGGTGTCTGTGAGTATAACAGAACTCATATGGCAGGCCAAAACCTGAGAAGATTCCAAACAGGAAGCGCCCTCTCTGACCATTTCTTGGCCTTCTTTGTTATCTCTTTCCAAAACAGAGGATCTCTGCTGTAACGTGACATTTTCTAAGGCTCCCATAGGCTCGCAGAAGGCGCCAGAACGTTGAATGATGACTTTGCAGTCCATGGCTGAAAAGCAGTAGCGCATTTGGTAAGTGGTCGATCTGAGAACAATGAGACGGGTGCACGTGAAGAGTCCATTTTACTTTCTCAGTCTTTGAACGAAAACAACGACTCCCGGTCGGAATATTATCGCTATTTTACGAGAAAAATCGCATAAAAATAGATTTTAAACAGCGTTTGACATGCTTCGAAGTACGGTAATGGAATATTTTGAAATTTTGTCACGAAACGCGCCGGGCGTGTCACCCTTCGTTACCCTTCGGATAGTGTCTTGAACGCACGAACAAAACGCCGCTATTTGGATATAACTATGGATTATTTGGAACCAAACCAACATTTGTTATTGAAGTAGAAGTCCTGGGAGTGCATTCTGACGAAGAACAGCAATTTTTCTTATAGTAAATCTGAGTTTGGTGAGTACCAAACTTGGTCGGTGTCAAAATAGCTAGCCATGATGGCCGGGCTATCTACTCAGAATACTGCAAAATGTGCTTTCACCGAAAAGCTATTTTAAAAATCGGACACCGCGATTGCATAAAGGAGTTCTGTATCTATAATTCTTAAAATAATTGTTGTTTTTTGTGAACGTTTATCGTGAGTAATTTAGTAAATTCACCGGAAGTGTTCGGTGGGAATGCTAGTTCTGAACGTCACATGCTAATGTAAAAATCTGGTTTTTGATATAAATATGAACTTGATTGAACAAAACATGCATGTATTGTATAACATAATGTCCTAGGAGTGTCATCTGATGAAGATCATCAAAGGTTAGTGCTGCATTTAGCTGTGGTTTTGGTTTTTGTGACATTATATGCTAGCTTGAAAAATGGGTGTCTGATTATTTCTGGCTGGGTACTCTGCTGACAATCTAATGTTTTGCTTTCGTTGTAAAGCCTTTTTGAAATCGGACAGTGTGGTTAGATAAAGGAGAGTCTTATCTTTCAAATGGTGTAAAATAGTCATATGTTTGAGAAATTGAAGTAATAGCATTTCTAAGGTATTTGAATATCGCGCCACGGGATTCCACTGGCTGTTGACTAGGGTGGGACGTTTGCCCAGAGAGGTTAACTATTTTTATGACATTTACTGAGGAGGATGGTCCTCCCCTTCTTCCTCTGAGGATCCTCCACACAGTTGACTCCCTATCATACGCATGCCAGCTGAGAAAGATACTACAAGTTAGTCATTAGCCAGCAGTTAGTCAGGTCCTTGCGTAATGGCTCTGTGTTTGAGTCTTAAGAGATTAAAAGGGTTGTGTTTATGTGTGTCTGAGGCTTCATATCCAATCACGAGGTTGTGAGATTGGGGTCAGGACATGCACGGTATAGCTGTCGTGAAGTATGTTGTGACGTTTGTTGAATCCACTATGAATGAGGTTGAATTTGAAGCCAGATATAGGACTAGAGAACTGCAAAACCACTCTGAAAAGCCAAGTCTGACACATTTTGGTGGCAGACAGGCAGAGACCGACAGGACAGACAGTTTTCACCAAGACTGTTGAAAGGTTATTGATGGTGTTCTCATCACATGCTGAGACAGGCCATCACAACAACCTGCATGTCTGGAGAGGGAGAGGGAGAGCGAGAGAGAGAGAGCAAACAAACACACTGGCTCATTGTAATGGATGGAACGGAGGGAAACGTGGCTTTCATATGTTGAATGTGTTTGATACCATTCATTCTATTCCAGCCATTACAATGAGCCCGTCCTCCTATAACTCATTCCACCAGCCTCCTCTGGTACAGTGTCTCTCACAGCCGGATTGCACTCTACCAGAGGAGCTGTGAGGGCAAAACACACAGTTCCTCATTCACATTTACTGATGTCATTGCTAGAGACGCTGTAAGAGAAAACACACACTCTCATCCCCACAGGGGGATGACACACAATATACACACACCCTCCCACACACAGATACACTCATCATTCACACCTGTACACCAAGGCTGGAGACGGTGAGGATGACAAGGAGTCAGAGAAGAGAAGGCATAATGGAGTGAAACAGACAGAAAGTGAGAGGTGTATTGCCAAGTCATTAAGACCGGTCTTTAAAGAGCGATTGAATCTGCCGATTTCGCATGTGTTTTTCTGTTATGTGGTTCGATGTGGCAGTTACTAATATTTGTCACCCATGAGACACAATAAGAACAAAGCCAATATCACTTCCTGAAAATAATCAGAATGAATGTAAGATAAGAAATCTGAAATTAAAAATGTGTTTTTTGCAGGCAAGGTTTTAGTCACGCCATTTTACATCTAGCTATAATGTTTTTGGTGCAGTATTTATCAAGTAAAACAATGTGTGACATGTCTTATGCAGTGCTTAATCTGTTAGGAGGTGCCAGAACAAAAAGGGAGCGTGAGAGGGGGGTTACCTGGGGAGCTCTTAGGTACCGGAAAATCTTTATAATAAAGAATTGCATGCATATCACATTTCTGTAGTGGCATAGAGCAAAAGAGTAGAGGTGCTTGCAGAAGTTGCACACATGGAGATTTTTTTTTTTTACAGCCTAGGGTCTGGGAAAAATGTTGCCTTTTTATAACACATTTCGTGCAATTCTGTGTCATTTTACACGACTGGAGACTTTAGCTGAATCTTTTTTAGTAATGCACAAAGTGATCAAAATGACAGGCTACTTTGACACTGACAAACAGATTCTGAGATCAATAAAAACGACCATGTCTTGAATCCATCAATAGCCTAGGCCTAGGTGTGTGGAGGCACATATTGTGGGCTACAATATGAGAAGGAAATTATAGTCCTAAAAATGCTTTCCAGTTACATTGACTCAACCAATGATATGAAACTCACTTACCGGCGATGCTCTTCGACTATTTGGAAGTTGATAACATATGTTGGTAGTCTACAGACTGATTAGAGAATTCTCTTTTTAGCAGGAGCCATTAGTAGTAGTATTGGGAATTATTTCTGAACAGACAGCGGTAATTCTATAATTTTGGCACATTTAATTCAGTTTATCAGGGATGCTGCAGCACCTCCAGCACCCGTCCCGCGGCTATGATTCTATGTCAATACATGAAGTGTAACGCTGAGTTGGAGGCTCATGTGTATCAGAGCACAGAGTGGAAGAGAAATCCTTGAAAGTGAATCTCATTCTAGTTCTGTGAGAGACAGGCACACGTTGGTCCCGAGGATACAATGTTGCGCAAACCATCAACTCGGGCCAGCCGAACATAAATCAATTCATAGAATGCCCAGCACGTTTTCACATTATGTTTTTTGAGGGGGCAGGAGAATTACAGAGGAGGCAACTCGAATTAACTCTTTTATTCAAATCTTTACAAACAGTGAAGATGGGTACCAGATGGTGGCAAATAGGTTCCGGAAGGAAACAGTCCAAAACTAAAAAGGTGCAGGATCCGGCTCAGATTAAGCACTGGTTTTATGTAAAGAAATCTGATCTGCTGGGCAGGTTGGTCTCACTGTCAGTGTGTCCTGTGGTATGATTGGAGTGCAATCACCGCAGCTGTTTGTCCTGTATTAGTGGGCATTATCAAAATCCAGCCCTCAAGTTCTGACAAACTCTTGTATTTAAATCTCACAAAACTACGTTTTGGAAGATACTGACTTTATGACCAAAATGTACCTACGTGCACGTTTAGTCAATTTTGGCACTGGAATAATTGTTTCTGACTAACATCGATGTCACGTATGCCGTTTTCAACGAGATAAGTTGGTTCTCGAGTTCAGTTCTGCTTTAAGCCTTTTTAATCGTGCAGAATAAGTGGGTGGGCTTGTCCTCATGGCAACGATAAGGACCAACCAACGTTGAGGCAATGTCGTCCTTACTCTCCCATAATGATTACAATCTCAGATGGAATGATAGTAATCAGGGCCTAGTGGAAAAATGGATGTAAGTTGGAAGTCAGCGTGAGGCCTGGTCCTCGCCCGCCCCCTCTGGCTCAGAATAGCTGCCCTCATCTGGGCTTGTCTGAGCCAGGGACAGGATGATTACAACCATGGGGTGGTAGTGGAGTAAGTAAGCCAGCACCTTTTGCCAAGGATTTAGACATCCTGAGAGAAGGGCCACCTACCTCACTGTTTAGAGGGGGAGGTAAGAAAGGAAATCAATAATGGGGGAAGGGGTGAAAAGAGGAAGAGGGGGGGATAGTCCAACAAGGGTATTGAGTATTTTAGAGTATTTTATTATGCCTTTTTATTTATTTTTAGAGTATTTTATTATGTGGCAATGTTCATAGTCTTTGTTTTGCAGCTTCTCCTTTGCCACTCACTCTGCATGATGCAAACTTCTGTTGGCCCTAGCTGTCTCGTAACGACCACCATATTTACTGTATCTCCGCCAGAGAAATGTTAGGCCAGCATTTGAATGGACTTCTGTGGAGGTTGGTCCAAGCCTCTTAACAACTGACTGGTGAGACTGCCAGTGCCTCCGTTGCCGCTGCCACGTCTAGCTTGGACAGTTTCCATGGTAACCCACCCACAGATAGCATCTCGACAGAGACTGTAGAGGAAACTCTGGTTGCTAGGGCACAGGATGATGAAGAGTTTCTCTCTTTGTCGGTGTTTCCATCTGTTCCCACTTTCATAGACAACTCCCACAAGGACCATGGGGAAGAGAGATGGACACCTAACCATTGTGTGTCTGTAGAAAAGATTACTTTCCCTCTCGGAATAGCAATATGGATCGCTGTACACTAAATGCATTTCAAATATATTCAATGAAAGTCATTGGTACTTGGAGTAACATTGCATAAGTTCTTTGATAGTGGTCTCACAGGGTCTTAAGCAATACTTCCTATTTTATTTTGCTTGGGGTTTTATATTAATAATGTGGAAAGCCAAGTTGTAAATGTACTGGAATTCCCTAATGATCGTCTCTCCTCCCTGTTTTGTTTTTGTAAATATTCTAGTTTTCCAGACTTGGCATTCCACTTCAGGAAGTGATTAGAAAATGATATGAGAATCTCACACACAAAAACTAACCATGTTTACCAGTAAATGGCCAACCTGTCTTGACTCCTTATTGTCATTGCAGTCTCCGGCTCATTATTGTAGCCTGCACCGTGAGACACTTATACCCTTCGTCGGAATGCTAATTAGGTTACAGAATTTCTCAATTACAGCACATGACTCGTAATTCTTCCCATAAGCTCACTGTGTTATCCTGTTCTTCCTTAACAATGTTGAATCGCTGCCTACATCGAGGTTGTGCCATTGGGGTTAGACCTTTTTTCAAGACTGCCTTGGAGGTTACAATAGAATAGATAACAAGCCGTCTGTTGTCTAACCATTGAACCACATGGCTCTAATGGCCGAACATCTCAGCACAAACCACAATCCACAATCATCACTATGCTGTACACGTGCCTGTGCGTGTGCACGGTAGTGTGTGTGTGTGTGTACTGGGCTAATTGATCCGTTTAATCAATCTCTATGGCTGTGTTTACACGTCTTTTTCACTAATTGGTATTTTGACCATTCAGATCAGCTCTGAAAAATATCTGATGTGAAAAGATCTGATGTGATTGGTCAAAATACAAATTGGTGGAAAAAATATCAGAATTGAGCTGCCTGTGTTAAACGCAGCCTAAGAAGCGTTTCGACTTATTCTCTTTCCCCTGGGAAGGTGAGGGCTACTCCTACAGCATAGCAACGCTTACTTATCTACCACACACCATCTGAGTGGCACTGAATATTCAGCCTTAAGCTCACAATCTTATTTTAGGATGTCAGTGAAGAGATCAATTTCCAATAGCTTCCAATGCAGTGGAACTTATTATGTCTATAGGTGAAAATCATTGGCTACTTAGTTTCATTACCACAAGGATGCTCCTATCCAGAGTAACTCCAGAATTCATGTCATTGTCAACATAACCAGTATGTGTGGCCCATGCGGGAAATGGACCTACAACAACCTTAGTTTTGCCAGCATTGTGTTGATTTATAGTGAAAACAGACTTTTTAAAGTTCGGTATGTACAGCATGTGAACCTGTTTCCAGGTTGGTAGTGAGGACCAAGGAGTGAAACTCTCTAAGCTCACTTCATTTTTCTTCCTCTTCTCACCACTGTGCAGAAGTCAATTACGATGTTATGAAACTCAAAACTGAATAATGTTCCCTGCAACTGGCCAGATCACAAAGCTGAAAACCACATCATTTGTCTTCAGAAGATTTTCAGAAAATCTTAATTTACCATTCCTCTTTCATCACTCATCAACAAATAGCTGACATTTTGAAAATATCAGAGCACTTGTTCTGTCAATAATTGACTCCATTGACTACCCAGTTCATTCGATTCATACTGGAAACCATTTTCCCGCAAATGTCAGGCTGACCCTGAGCCTTAAGTGTTTCTGTGTGGAGCCTGTTGATTGAAATCCAAGAAATATGTCTGGAAAATATTTAAAGTGAGGTTCTTTTTTCTGGGTTTTTATTTCTTCTTCTAAGACTTCTTCTAATGAATCTCTGGGCACCAAAAGGCCTGGAAATGAAAGCCTTATTTCAACCGATCCTCTCTCCTTCCTACTGTGCCGTGTCCCCAGTGAATTCACCTGGGGTTAAACCGACTAAATTTAGACCCTCAATTACTGAGCAGGTCTGTAGGCTCCTCAGTGTATTCACTCCCTCGCTTACACCCGCACTGCAACGCGCCGCTCAGTTTCCATACATGGCTGGATAAAGTACCTATAATGAAGTAAAACTTCAGGGGGAAAAACTGCCATCACAGTTCCTGAAACTGCTTTCTGTATTCCGTGTTTAACTTGGCTGCAGTGTATACTAGTGCTGTAATGTGAGGTGTGCTACTCCTAATTAGTTATCTTTAATTGGATGAAGTGTGCTGTAACAATGTCCATTTCTGTCGTGAGTAACTTAAACCCTTTCAGTGGAACACTGAAGTGATGGTCTAGAAGCCTGGCTGGCTGGCTGGGTGTGATCCCAGCCAGGGGTCTTCCCATTGAACCCCCGACCTAAAGATTCAACTTAATTGAGATACGCCTCAGCCAACAATCACTCACTGGTTGATTGACCTCAGCAGTCTTGAAGGTTCTATAAACTCTTCTCCTGGAAATTATTTTTGGAAGATGGGGCTCCACCAGAATCTGGTTCCTCTCATGGTTTTGTCCAGTGCTCATTCCTGTAATTTAATGGACCTTTCAGGGAAATGTAAAATTGTTAGGGTCAATTGTGTTGGAATTTTCCCACCGGATTGCCAGACATACAGATGAAATGCTTTAAAGCATGACTTGTCAAATATAATTTTCAGTTTTAGTTGTGTTTGAGGTATACGTTGAAATTAACTAAGGAACAGAATGGGTGATTTAAGATAGGATTTTGATCTGCAAGCTTCAGTTGACATTGAGCATGGATTATATGTAGTCAATAATATGAGGATGAGTGTCCTATCTGTGCGAATTCTTAATCAATGCAGCAGGCACTTGTTTGGCGGTTCAATATCAGCAACCAGGTTTCCATCCAACCTTTTTTTTTTATTTTTTTTATGCGAGTAAAGTACATGTTTCATAAAAAAATTCAGACCTGATGGAAACAGCAAATTTGTCGGTAAACATTCCAGATGTCGACAAATCAAAATACATTAGACGGTGGGATGTTTAGTTGTCGGTAAAATTAATTATGCGATAAACAGTGGTGGAAATTCCTTTTTTACGCAAATATTGATATAATAACCATCATATTGATATGTAGTCCTCCCACTATGACTCGGAAGCATGACGTTTTTATTAGGCTACAGATTAAATAAATGATGATGAATTTCACAGGGTGGCGAAAGTGCACAGTGATGAGCTTGATGCTCCTTTTCATTTAATATCGAGGATCTTATTCAGGTGACATGATAATTGATGCTTGGCTGCTGTTTGACATCGTGTATAGATGATAGATTTTTCTATTGTGTTATTGACTTTACGTTTGTTTATGTGTAACTCTGTGTTTTCGTCGCACTGCTTTGCTTCATCTTCGCCAGGTCGCAGTTGTAAATGAAAACCATTGTTTTCAAAGTTTAACAAACCGTACAATTCTATGCACAAGGACTACTGTACTTTTAACAATTTGCACAGAAGATTTTACAAAAACACATCTATTAGAATGCAGATGCAAAGTTTGTTCATAGAATTTTGGCAACATCTTCCTCAGAGTTTTGTGTCACGTTTTCCATAAACTCAACGATGTATGCAGAAAGAATGGGGGCTCAGCTATGATATGACACTTTGAAATGATCTCTTTTGGTTATTGAACTACAGTAAGTGAGTGGATTTACACCCGGTAACGGAATCGTGGTAACGAAATTTCATCATGGGTCCCTGATCTGTCCTACACAGAAAATAATATGAATGTCATTCTCTTCATGGTGATGTAACCTAAATAGGTACACAAAAATAAGTATACAATATCCTCCTTTGCATCTTTGGATATTATTCTACTCACTGGCTATTATTCTAATGAGCTCTGACCCCAAACAAGACCAAATTTGGTTGGACCGGACCAAATCTGAACCTAGCATAGACTTCTATTTTTCAGAAGTTTGGGCATCAAAGTACAGCACAGTAGTAGTACAGTGGAGTACGTTGTAGTATACTCAACTCTAGTGGTCCTCTACTATGTACTGTACTGAACTCTACATTTACTCTGTTTTTGTACTGTAATGAACTATACTCTACTTTTCCGTACTGTACTGCGCTGTCCAAACTTGTGAACCCAACTGTGGTTTGTGATGACTATAATTTCCCGTTGTAGACAATTCAATTACGGGAATTCCGTTTTTTGGGGGGAGGATTCCGTTATCGATTTGGTAACAACGTTTTTAGTTGATAGTGGCATCCCAGTGGTAATTCCCCTTGCTTTGACTTCAAATCATCACTCGATTTCTAGAGAGAATGGGTTCATTATCGAGGAGGCAGATTTCTTTCTAGGCTTGTCTTTTTGGATTTAGAGTGAGAAAAAGTGGGTCAAGATCCGTTTATCATATTTGGTGGGGAAGGGGAACCACAATGAAGGGGAAAATACCACTCTCACACTCTAAATGCTGCATTAAGACTCACTCTTACACTCTAAATGCTGCATTAAGACTATTAAGACTTCTCTTTGACTGAGATACTTTTGCCTTTGTGAAACACTGAGAACCCTCACTCAGTTTGATATCCATGTCTAAATCATTATTGGTAAACTGGGCTAATTCTCCCCAAACTGGCACCTTTTAATTGTCTCATGTGAGTCTGGCGAGATATTTAGTGGAGTAATATCAGAGGCAGTCCTTGTTGTGGTGGACTCAATGCCCTGGCTTATAGGACCAGTGGAATATCCTCTCACAGGTCTGCCTGTGTGAGTACAGAGGGAACAGGCCCTGCTTTGATGTCTCATTAGCAACACTCAAAGGCTTACTTGCTGTCACCCCTCTCCTATAGGCCTACTTCAATGTTTTGGACATCAAGATGTGTTTGTTTTTCCTTGGACCCTTGCTGATGTGTTATTTTTGGGCTGTAGCTGAATATCTACATTGTGTCACTCATTGAGCATTTCAACCAACAGCCTTCTGTTTACTAACTCCATAGATACTACTAGACCTACGAGGTTGCATTGTGGACTGTACCATTGCGTTACTGACCAGATTCCTTTCACGTCCCCCATGCAGGTCAGGAGCGATTCGGGAACATGACGCGGGTGTACTACAAGGAGGCGGTGGGAGCATTCGTGGTGTTTGACGTGATGAGGGGATCCACTTTTGAGGCAGTGTCCAAATGGAAGCACGACTTGGACAGCAAGGTGAAACTGGCCAACGGGAGCCCTATACCCTCAGTGCTGCTTGCCAATAAGTGTGACCAGAAGAAAGAGAGCTCCAACAACACTTCCCTCATGGACAACTTCTGTAAAGAGACTGGCTTCCTGGGCTGGTTCGAGACCTCAGCCATGGTGAGACACACACACACACACACACACACACACACACACACACACAATAAGACTATAACATTTTTTACATTTTAGTCATTTAGCAGACACTCTTATCCAGAGCGACTTACAGTAGTGAATGCATACATTATTTTTCTGTGCTGGCCCCCCGTGGCAATCGAACCCACAACCCTGGCGTTGCAAACACCATGCTCTACCAACTGAGCTACAGCGTGTTGCTGTTTTGCTATTCGCTCTCCCCTAATCATAAATCATTAGCTACAAATATACTACAGATAATAGTATAGTTAGTGTGTGCATTAGGCTTTTGTATCAGCTTGAACTGAAGGTAAATGTAGGTTTTTGTTTGTAAAGTTGTTTCCTAATGTTTTACAGGTTGCTTTTCAGTAAATAAATAAACACTTGGATTGTCAACAAACAATGACAAACATTTTACTCTATTATTCAGATCAGCTCAGAGTAGCATGAAATTGCCAATTTTAAGCCACATGTTTAAGATGGCTGACATACCTCAGCGTATTAAGGATAAACCGGTGCTTTCAGGTCTAGTTGCGTGGTTGATTCACGCAGCTTACCGATTTTTAAATCACGTTTCACACACATTACATTCTGTTTTTCTGGTAGTTTTTTTACGCAACGTCAAACAGATTAATGAATGGAAATCAAAACAAGGGCAAAAATATCATGAAAGGTAATGTAATAAAAGTGTAAAGGCCTGACTTGGGAGTTAAATCAGAACCTAAGTTAGCAGTACTCCTCATTCTGCGAAATGTAATTATTTGCGCTGTGTTGTTGAAAAGAGCAGAGTGGGAAAACAAGCATAACCCTCTGTGTCACTCAGAGCACTAGTTAGGTAGCATGCAAGTCAAGCAATTCCAGCCAGGGTCACAATCACAACGATAACGGCTGCTGTCTTCATTTCCATTCCAAGATATGTTAAATGCCTTCAATTGAATGCTTATCCTCATCTGAAAACACTCTGCTTTGTTTACAGGCTCTTTTGTTGAACAGTTTTTAGCTTTTATTGGATTTTGTTAGGTGAGGTCTTCAGCGAGAAATTCAGACATTATAATATTAGGGATCATAGCTGCGGGAAGTAG